>NC_090930.1:426190684-426810646 GCF_040938575.1 Ambystoma mexicanum | reverse complement strand
GCGGGTGCCCCTGGATGCTGGGGGGGTGGGGGTGATGGGGACATGAGTGGGGTCCTGGTGGAGGATGCCCCTGGATGCTGGGGGGTGGGGGTGATGGGAGACATGAGTTGGACATGAGTGGGGCCTGGTGGAGGGTGCCCTGCACTTGTGGGGGTTGAGGGTAATGGGAGACATGAGTGGGGGCCTGGTGGAGGGTGCTCCTGGATGGTGGGGGGTGGAGGTGCAGGGGGACATGAGTGGGGGCCTGGTGGAGGGTGCCCCTGACTGCTGGGAGTGGGGGTGATGGGAGACATGAGTGGGGGCCTGGTGGAGGGTGCCCTGCACTGCTGGGGGGTGGGGGTGATGGGAGACATGAGTGGGGGCCTGGTGGAGGGTGCCCCTGGATGCTGGGGGGTGTGGTGATGGGAGACATGAGTGGGGGCCTGGTGGAGGGTGCCCCTGGATGCTGGGGGGTGTGGTGATGGGAGACATGAGTGGGGGCCTGGTGGAGGGTGCCCCTGGATGCTGGGGGGTGGGGGTGATGGGAGACATGAGTGGGGGCCTGGTGGAGGGTGCCCCTGGATGCTGGGGGGTGGGGGTGATGGGAGACAGGAGTTGGACATAAGTGGGGGCCTGGTGGAGGGTGCCCCTGGATGCTGGGGGGTGGGGATCCAGGGGGACATGAGTGGGGGGCTGGTGGAGGGTACCCTGCACTGCTGGGGGGTGGGGGTGATGGGAGACATGAGTTGGACATGAGTGGGGGCCTGGTGGAGGGTGCCCTGCACTGCTGGGGGGTGGGGTGATGGGAGACATGAGTTGGACATGAGTGGGTGCCTGGTGGAGGGTGCCCTGCACTGCTGGGGGGTGGGGGTGACGGGAGACATGAGTGGCGGCCTGGTGGAGGGTGCCCCTGGATGCTGGGGGGTGGGGGTGATAGGGGACATGAGTGGGGGCATGGTGGAGGGTGCCCCTGACTGCTGGGGGGTGGGGGTGATGGGAGACATGAGTGGGGGCCTTTTGGAGGGTGCCCTGCACTGCTGGGGGGTGGGGGTGATGGGAGACATGAGTGGAGGCCTGGTGGAGGGTGCCCCTGGATCCTGGGGGGTGGGGGTAATGGGAGACATTAGTGGGGGCCTGGTGGAGTGTGCCCCTGGATGCTGGGGGGTGGGGTGAATGGAGACATGAGTTGGACATGAGTGGGGGCCTGGTGGAGGTTGCCCTGCACTGCTGGGGAGTGGGGGTGATGGGAGACATGAGTGGGGGCCTGGTGGAGGGTGCCCTGCACTGCTGGGGGGTGGGGTGATGGAAGACATGAGTGGGGGCCTGGTGGAGGTTGCCCCTGGATGCTGGGGGGTGGGGGTGATGGGAGACATGAGTGGGCGCCTGGTGGAGGGTGCCCCTGGATGCTGGGGGGTGGGGGTAATGGGAGACATGAGTTGGACATGAGTGGGGGCCTGGTGGAGGGTGCCCTGCACTGCTGGGGGGTGGGGTGATGGGAGACATGAGTGGGGGCCTGGTGGAGAGTGCCCCTGGATGCTGGGGGGTGGGGGTGATGGGAGACATGAGTGGGGGCCTGGTGGAGGGTGCCCCTGACTGCTGGGGGGTGGGGGTGATGGGAGACATGAGTGGGGGCCTGGTGGAGGGTGCCCTGCACTGCTGGGGGGTGGGGGAGACATGAGTGGGGGCCTGGTGGAGGGTGCCCCTGGATGCTGGGCGGTGGGGGTGATGGGAGACATGAGTGGGGACCTGGTGGAGGGTGCCCCTGGATGCTGGGGTGTTGGGTGATGGGAGACATGAGTTGGACATGAGTGGGGGTGCTGGTGGAGGGTGCCCTGCACTGCTGGGGGGTGGGGGTGATGGGAGACATGAGTGGGGGCCTGGTGGAGGGTGCCCTGCACTGCTGGAGGGTGGGGGTGATGGGAGACATGAGTGGGGGCCTGGTGGAGGGTGCCCCTGGATGCCGGGGGTGGGGGTGATGGGAGACATGAGTGGGGGCCTGGTGGAGGGTGCCCCTGGATGCTGGGGGGTGGGGGTGGTGGGAGACATGAGTTGGACATGAGTGGGGGCCTGGTGGAGGGTGCCCTGCACTGCTGGGGGGTGGGGGTGATGGGAGACATGGGTGGGGGCCTGGTGGAGGGTGCCCTGCACTGCTGGGGGGTGGTGGCGATGGGAGACATGAGTGGGGGCCTGGTGGAGGGTGCCCTGCACTGCTGGGGGGTGGGGGTAATGGGAGACATGAGTGGGGGCCTGGTGGAGGGTGCCCATGGATTCTGGGGGGTGGGGGTGATGGGAGACATGAGTGGGGGCCTGGTGGAGGGTGCCCTTGGATGCTGGGGGGTGGGGGCGATGGGAGACATGAGTGGGGGCCTGGTGGAGGGTGCCCCTGGATGCAGGGGGGTGGGGGTGATGGGAGACAGGAGTGGGGGCCTGGTGGAGGGTGCCCCTGGATGCCGGGGGTGGGGGTGATGGGAGACATGAGTGGGGGCCTGGTGGAGGGTGCCCCTGGATGCTGGGGGGTGGGGGTGATGGGAGACATGAGTTGGACATGAGTGGGGGCCTGGTGGAGGGTGCCCTGCACTGCTGGGGGGTGGGGGTGATGGGAGACATGAGTTGGACATAAGTGGGGGCCTGGTGGAGGGTGCCCCTGGATGCTGGTGGGTGGGGGTCCAGGGGGACATGAGTGGGGGCCTGGTGGAGGGTGCCCTGCACTGCTGGGGAGTGGGAGTAATGGGAGACATGAGTGGGGGCCTGGTGGAGGGTGCCCCTGGATGCAGGGGGGTGGGGGTGATGGGAGACAGGAGTGGGGGCCTGGTGGAGGGTGCCCCTGGATGCCGGGGGTGGGGGTGATGGGAGACATGAGTGGGAGCCTGGTGGAGGGTGCCCCTGGATGCTGGGGGGTGGGGGTGATGGGAGACATGCGTTGGACATGAGTGGGGGCCTGGTGGAGGGTGCCCTGCACTGCTGGGGGTGGGGGTGATGGGAGACATGAGTGGGGGCCTGGTGGAGGGTGCCCTGCACTGCTGGGGGGTGGGGGTGATGGGAGACATGAGTGGGGGCCTGGTGGAGGGTGCCCCTGGATGCTGGGGGGTGGGGGTGATGGGACAGATGAGTGGGGGCCTGGTGGAGGGTGCCCCTGGATGCTGGGGGGAGGGGGTGATGGGAGACAGAAGTTGGACATAAGTGGGGGCCTGGTGGAGGGTGCCCCTGGATGCTGGTGGGTGCGGGTCCAGGGGGACATGAGTGGGGGCCTGGTGGAGGGTACCCTGCACTGCTGGGGGGTGGGGGTGATGGGAGACATGAGTTGGACATGAGTGGGGGCCTGGTGGAGGGTGCCCTGCACTGCTGGGGGGTGGGGGTGATGGGAGACATGAGTGGGGGCCTGGTGGAGGGTGCCCCTGGATGCAGGGGGGTGGGGGTGATGGGAGACAGGAGTGGGGGCCTGGTGGAGGGTGCCCCTGGATGCCGGGGGGTGGGGGTGATGGGAGGCATGAGTGGGGGCCTGGTGGAGGGTGCCCCTGGATGCTGGGGGGTGGGGGTGATGGGAGACATGAGTTGGACATGAGTGGGGGCCTGGTGGAGGGTGCCCTGCACTGCTGGGGGGTGGGGGTGATGGGAGACATGAGTGGGGGCCTGGTGGAGGGTGCCCTGCACTGCTGGGGGGTGGGGGTGATGGGAGACATGAGTGGGGGCCTGGTGGAGGGTGCCCCTGGATGCTGGGGGGTGGGGGTGATGGGACACATGAGTGGGGGCCTGGTGGAGGGTGCCCCTGGATGCTGGGGGGTGGGGGTGATGGGAGACAGGAGTTGGACATAAGTGGGGGCCTGGTGGAGGGTGCCCCTGGATGCTGGTGGGTGCGGGTCCAGGGGGACATGAGTGGGGGCCTGGTGGAGGGTACCCTGCACTGCTGGGGGGGTGGGGGTGATGGGAGACATGAGTTGGACATGAGTGGGGGCCTGTTGGAGGGTGCCCTGCACTGCTGGGGGGTGGGGGTGATGGGAGACATGAGTGGGGGCCTGGTGGAGGGTGCCCCTGGATGCAGGGGGGTGGGGGTGATGGGAGACAGGAGCGGGGGCCTGGTGGAGGGTGCCCCTGGATCCTGGGGGGTGGGGGTGATGGGAGACATGAGTTGGACATGAGTGGGGGCCTGGTGGAGGGTGCCCTGCACTGCTGGGGGGTGGGGGTGATGGGAGACATGAGTGGCGGCCTGGTGGAGGGTGCCCTGCACTGCTGGGGGGTGGGGGTGATGAGAGACATGAGTGGGGGCCTGGTGGAGGGTGCCCCTGGATGCCGGGGGGTGGGGGTGATGGGAGACATGAGTGGGGGCCTGGTGGAGGGTGCCCCTGGATGCTGGGGGGTGGGGGTGATGGGAGACATGAGTTGGACATGAGTGGGGGCCTGGTGGAGGGTGCCCTGCACTGCTGGGGGGTGCGGGTGATGGGAGACATGAGTGGGGGCCTGGTGGAGGGTGCCCTGCACTGCTGGGGGCTGGGGTGATGGGAGACATGAGTGGGGGCCTGGTGGAGGGTGCCCTGCACTGCTGGGGGGTGGGGTAATGGGAGACATGAGTGGGGGCCTGGTGGAGGGTGCCCCTGGATGCTGGGGGGTGGGGTAATGGGAGACATGAGTGGGGGCCTGGTGGAGGGTGCCCCTGGATGCTGGGGGGTGGGGGTGATGGGAGACATGAGTGGGGGCCTGGTGGAGGGTGCCCCTGGATGCTGGGGGGTGGGGGTGATGGGAGACAGGAGGTGGACATAAGTGGGGGCCTGGTGGAGGGTGCCCCTGGATGCTGGGGGGTGGGGGTGATGGGAGACATGAGTTGGACATGAGTGGGGGCCTGGTGGAGGGTACCCTGCACTGCTGGGGGGTGGGGGTGATGGGAGACATGAGTTGGACATGAGTGGGGGCCTGGTGGAGGGTGCCCTGCACTGCTGGGGGGTAGGGTGATGGGAGACATGAGTTGGACATGAGTGGGGGCCTGGTGGAGGGTGCCCTGCACTGCTGGGGGGTGGGGGTGATGGGAGACATGAGTGGCGGCCTGGTGGAGGGTGCCCCTGGATGCTGTGGGGTGGGGGTGATAGGGGACATGCGTGGGGGCCTGGTGGAGGGTGCCCCTGACTGCTGGGGGTGGGGGTGATGGGAGACATGAGTGGGGTCCTGGTGGAGGGTGCCCTGCACTGCTGGGGGGTGGGGGTAATGGGAGACATGAGTGGGGGCCTGGTGGAGGGAGCCCCTGGATGCTGGGCGGTGGGGGTGATGGGGACATGAGTGGGGTCCTGGTGGAGGGTGCACCTGGATGCTGGGGGGTGGGGGTGATGGGAGACATGAGTTGGACATGAGTGGGGGCCTGGTGGAGGGTGCCCTGCACTGCTGGGGGGTGGGGGTGATGGGAGACATGAGTGGGGGCCTGGTGGAGGGTGCCCTGCGCTGCTGGGGGGTGGGGGTGATGGGAGACATGAGTGGGGGCCTGGTGGAGCGTGCCCCTGGATGCTGGAGGGTAGGGGTGATGGGAGACATGAGTGGGGGCCTGGTGGAGGGTGCCCCTGGATGCTGGGCGCTGGGGGTGATGGGAGACATGAGTTGGACATGAGTGGGGCCTGGTGGAGGGTGCCCTGCACTGCTGGGGGTTGGGGGTGATGGGAGACATGAGTGGGGGTCTGGTGGAGGGTGCTCCTGGATGCTGGGGGGTGGGGGTGCAGGGGGACATGAGTGGGGGCCTGGTGGAGGGTGCCCCTGAATACTGGGGGTGGGGGTTATGGGAGATATGAGTGGGGGCCTGGTCGAGGGTGCCCCTGGATGCTGGGGGGTGGGGGTGATGGGAGACATGAGTGGCGGCCTGGTGGTTGGTGCCCCTGGATGCTGGGGGTGGGGGTGATGGGAGACATGAGTGGCGGCCTGGTGGAGGGTGCCCCTGCACTGCTGGGGGGTGGGGGTAATGGGAGACATGAGTGGGGGCCTGGTGGAGGGTGCCCCTGCACTGCTGGGGGTGGGGGGAATGGGAGACATGAGTGGGGGCCTGGTGGAGGGTGCCCCTGCACTGCTGGGGGTGGGGGGAATGGGAGACATGAGTGGGGGCCTGGTGGAGGGTGCCCCTGGATGCTGGGGGGTGGGGGTGATGGGAGACATGAGTGGCGGCCTGGTGGAGGGTGCCCTGCACTGCTGGGGGGTGGGGGTAATGGGAGACATGAGTGGGGCCTGGTGGAGGGTGCCCCTGGATGCTGGGGGGTGGGGGTGATGGGGACATGAGTGGAGTCCTGGTGGAGGGTGCCCCTGGATGCTGGGGGGTGGGGGTGATGGGAGACATGAGTTGGACATGAGTGGGGGCCTGGTGGAGGGTGCCCTGCACTGCTGGGGGGTGGGGATGATGGGAGACATGAGTGAGGCCCTGGTGGAGGGTGCCCTGCACTGCTGGGGGTTGGGGATGATGGGAGACATGAGTGGGGGTCTGGTGGAGGGTGCTCCTGGATGCTAGGGGGTGGGGGTGCAGGGGGACATGAGTGGGGGCCTGGTGGAGGGTGCCCCTGAATACTGGGGGTGGGGGTTATGGGAGACATGAGTGGGGGCCTGGTGGAGGGTGCCCCTGGATGCTGGGGGGTGGGGGTGATGGGAGACATGAGTGGCGGCCTGGTGGAGGGTGCCCCTGGATGCTGGGGGGTGGGGGTGATGGGAGACATGAGTGGCGGCCTGGTGGAGGGTGCCCCTGCACTGCTGGGGGGTGGGGGTAATGGGAGACATGAGTGGGGGCCTGGTGGAGGGTGCCCCTGCACTGCTGGGGGTGGGGGGAATGGGAGACATGAGTGGGGGCCTGGTGGAGGGTGCCCCTGCACTGCTGGGGGTGGGGGGAATGGGAGACATGAGTGGGGGCCTGGTGGAGGGTGCCCCTGGATGCTGGGGGGTGGGGGTGATGGGAGACATGAGTGGCGGCCTGGTGGAGGGTGCCCTGCACTGCTGGGGGGTGGGGGTAATGGGAGACATGAGTGGGGGCCTGGTGGAGGGTGCCCCTGGATGCTGGGGGGTGGGGGTGATGGGGACATGAGTGGGGTCCTGGTGGAGGGTGCCCCTGGATGCTGGGGGGTGGGGGTGATGGGAGACATGAGTTGGACATGAGTGGGGGCCTGGTGGAGGGTGCCCTGCACTGCTGGGGGGTGGGGGTGATGGGAGACATGAGTGAGGGCCTGGTGGAGGGTGCCCTGCACTGCTGGGGGGTGGGGGTGATGGGAGACATGAGTGGGGGCCTGGTGGAGCGTGCCCCTGGATGCTGGGGGGTAGGGGTGATGGGAGACATGAGTGAGGGCCTGGTGGAGGGTGCCCCTGGATGCTGGGGACTGGGGGTGATGGGAGACATGAGTTGGACATGAGTGGGGCCTGGTGGAGGGTGCCCTGCACTGCTGGGGGTTGAGGGTGATGGGAGACATGAGTGGGGGCCTGGTGGAGGGTGCTCCTGGATGCTGGGGGGTGGGGGTGATGGGAGACATGAGTGGCGGCCTGGTGGAGGGTGCCCCTGGATGCTGGGGGGTGGGGGTGATAGGAGACATGAATGGGGGCCTGGTGGAGGGTGCCCCTGACTGCTGGGGGTGGGGGTGATGGGAGACATGAGTGGGGTCCTGGTGGAGGGTGCCCTGCACTGCTGGGGGGTGGGGGTAATGGGAGACATGAGTGGGGGCCTGGTGGAGGGTGCCCCTGGATGCTGGGGGGTGGGGGTGATGGGGACATGAGTGGGGTCCTGGTGGAGGATGCCCCTGGATGCTGGGGGGTGGGGGTGATGGGAGACATGAGTTGGACATGAGTGGGGCCTGGTGGAGGGTGCCCTGCACTGCTGGGGGTTGAGGGTAATGGGAGACATGAGTGGGGGCCTGGTGGAGGGTGCTCCTGGATGGTGGGGGGTGGAGGTGCAGGGGGACATGAGTGGGGGCCTGGTGGAGGGTGCCCCTGACTGCTGGCAGTGGGGGTGATGGGAGACATGAGTGGGGCCTGGTGGAGGGTGCCCTGCACTGCTGGGGGGGTGGGTTGATGGGAGACATGAGTGGGGGCCTGGTGGAGGGTGCCCCTGGATGCTGGGGGGTGTGGTGATGGGAGACATGAGTGGGGGCCTGGTGGAGGGTGCCCCTGGATGCTGGGGGGTGTGGTGATGGGAGACATGAGTGGGGGCCTGGTGGAGGGTGCCCCTGGATGCTGGGGGGTGGGGGTGATGGGAGACATGAGTGGGGGCCTGGTGGAGGGTGCCCCTGGATGCTGGGGGGTGGGGGTGATGGGAGACAGGAGTTGGACATAAGTGGGGGCCTGGTGGAGGGTGCCCCTGGATGCTGGGTGGTGGGGGTCCAGGGGGACATGAGTGGGGGGCTGGTGGAGGGTACCCTGCACTGCTGGGGGGTGGGGGTGATGGGAGACATGAGTTGGACATGAGTGGGGGCCTGGTGGAGGGTGCCCTGCACTGCTGGGGGGTGGGGTGATGGGAGACATGAGTTGGACATGAGTGGGGGCCTGGTGGAGGGTGCCCTGCACTGCTGGGGGGTGGGGGTGATGGGAGACATGAGTGGCGGCCTGGTGGAGGGTGCCCCTGGATGCTGGGGGGTGGGGGTGATAGGGGACATGAGTGGGGGCATGATGGAGGGTGCCCCTGACTGCTGGGGGGTGGGGGTGATGGGAGATATGAGTGGGGGCCTGTTGGAGGGTGCCCTGCACTGCTGGGGGGTGGGGGTGATGGGAGACATGAGTGGAGGCCTGGTGGAGGGTGCCCCTGGATCCTGGGGGGTGGGGGTAATGGGAGACATGAGTGGGGGCCTGGTGGAGTGTGCCCCTGGATGCTGGGGGGTGGGGTGAATGGAGACATGAGTTGGACATGAGTGGGGGCCTGGTGGAGGTTGCCCTGCACTGCTGGGGAGTGGGGGTGATGGGAGACATGAGTGGGGGCCTGGTGGAGGGTGCCCTGCACTGCTGGGGGGTGGGGTGATGGAAGACATGAGTGGGGGCCTGGTGGAGGTTGCCCCTGGATGCTGGGGGGTGGGGGTGATGGGAGACATGAGTGGGCGCCTGGTGGAGGGTGCCCCTGGATGCTGGGGGGTGGGGGTAATGGGAGACATGAGTTGGACATGAGTGGGGGCCTGGTGGAGGGTGCCCTGCACTGCTGGGGGGTGGGGTGATGGGAGACATGAGTGGGGGCCTGGTGGAGAGTGCCCCTGGATGCTGGGGGGTGGGGGTGATGGGAAACATGAGTGGGGGCCTTGTGGAGGGTGCCCCTGACTGCTGGGGGGTGGGGGTGATGGGAGACATGAGTGGGGGCCTGGTGGAGGGTGCCCTGCACTGCTGGGGGGTGGGGGAGACATGAGTGGGGGCCTGGTGGAGGGTGCCCCTGGATGCTGGGCGGTGGGGGTGATGGGAGACATGAGTGGGGGCCTGGTGGAGGGTGCCCCTGGATGCTGGGGTGTTGGGTGATGGGAGACATGAGTTGGACATGAGTGGGGGTGCTGGTGGAGGGTGCCCTGCACTGCTGGGGGGTGGGGGTGATGGGAGACATGAGTGGGGGCCTGGTGGAGGGTGCCCTGCACTGCTGGAGGGTGGGGGTGATGGGAGACATGAGTGGGGGCCTGGTGGAGGGTGCCCCTGGATGCCGGGGGTGGGGGTGATGGGAGACATGAGTGGGGGCCTGGTGGAGGGTGCCCCTGGATGCTGGGGGGTGGGGGTGGTGGGAGACATGAGTTGGACATGAGTGGGGGCCTGGTGGAGGGTGCCCTGCACTGCTGGGGGGTGGGGGTGATGGGAGACATGGGTGGGGGCCTGGTGGAGGGTGCCCTGCACTGCTGGGGGGTGGTGGCGATGGGGGACATGAGTGGGGGCCTGGTGGAGGGTGCCCTGCACTGCTGGGGGGTGGGGGTAATGGGAGACATGAGTGGGGGCCTGGTGGAGGGTGCCCATGGATTCTGGGGGGTGGGGGTGATGGGAGACATGAGTGGGGGCCTGGTGGAGGGTGCCCTTGGATGCTGTGGGGTGGGGGCGATGGGAGACATGAGTGGGGGCCTGGTGGAGGGTGCCCCTGGATGCAGGGGGGTGGGGGTGATGGGAGACAGGAGTGGGGGCCTGGTGGAGGGTGCCCCTGGATGCCGGGGGTGGGGGTGATGGGAGACATGAGTGGGGGCCTGGTGGAGGGTGCCCCTGGATGCTGGGGGGTGGGGGTGATGGGAGACATGAGTTGGACATGAGTGGGGGCCTGGTGGAGGGTGCCCCTGGATGCTGGTGGGTGGGGGTCCAGGGGGACATGAGTGGGGGCCTGGTGGAGGGTGCCCTGCACTGCTGGGGAGTGGGAGTGATGGGAGACATGAGTGGGGGCCTGGTGGAGGGTGCCCCTGGATGCAGGGGGGTGGGGGTGATGGGAGACAGGAGTGGGGGCCTGGTGGAGGGTGCCCCTGGATGCCGGGGGTGGGGGTGATGGGAGACATGAGTGGGGGCCTGGTGGAGGGTGCCCCTGGATGCTGGGGGGTGGGGGTGATGGGAGACATGCGTTGGACATGAGTGGGGGCCTGGTGGAGGGTGCCCTGCACTGCTGGGGGTGGGGGTGATGGGAGACATGAGTGGGGGCCTGGTGGAGGGTGCCCTGCACTGCTGGGGGGTGGGGGTGATGGGAGACATGAGTGGGGGCCTGGTGGAGGGTGCCCCTGGATGCTGGGGGGTGGGGGTGATGGGACACATGAGGGGGGGCCTGGTGGAGGGTGCCCCTGGATGCTGGGGGGAGGGGGTGATGGGAGACAGAAGTTGGACATAAGTGGGGGCCTGGTGGAGGGTGCCCCTGGATGCTGGTGGGTGCGGGTCCAGGGGGACATGAGTGGGGGCCTGGTGGAGGGTACCCTGCACTGCTGGGGGGTGGGGGTGATGGGAGACATGAGTTGGACATGAGTGGGGGCCTGGTGGAGGGTGCCCTGCACTGCTGGGGGGTGGGGGTGATGGGAGACATGAGTGGGGGCCTGGTGGAGGGTGCCCCTGGATGCAGGGGGGTGGGGGTGATGGGAGACAGGAGTGGGGGCCTGGTGGAGGGTGCCCCTGGATGCCGGGGGGTGGGGGTGATGGGAGACATGAGTGGGGGCCTGGTGGAGGGGGCCCCTGGATGCTGGGGGGTGGGGGTGATGGGAGACATGAGTTGGACATGAGTGGGGGCCTGGTGGAGGGTGCCCTGCACTGCTGGGGGGTGGGGGTGATGGGAGACATGAGTGGGGGCCTGGTGGAGGGTGCCCTGCACTGCTGGGGGGTGGGGGTGATGGGAGACATGAGTGGGGGCCTGGTGGAGGGTGCCCCTGGATGCTGGGGGGTGGGGGTGATGGGACACATGAGTGGGGGCTTGGTGGAGGGTGCCCCTGGATGCTGGGGTGGGGGTGATGGGAGACAGGAGTTGGACATAAGTGGGGGCCTGGTGGAGGGTGCCCCTGGATGCTGGTGGGTGCGGGTCCAGGGGGACATGAGTGGGGGCCTGGTGGAGGGTACCCTGCACTGCTGGGGGGTGGGGGTGATGGGAGACATGAGTTGGACATGAGTGGGGGCCTGTTGGAGGGTGCCCTGCACTGCTGGGGGGTGGGGGTGATGGGAGACATGAGTGGGGGCCTGGTGGAGGGTGCCCCTGGATGCAGGGGGGTGGGGGTGATGGGAGACAGGAGCGGGGGCCTGGTGGAGGGTGCCCCTGGATCCTGGGGGGTGGGGTGATGGGAGACATGAGTGGGGGCCTGGTGGAGGGTGCCCTGCACTGCTGGGGGGTGGGGTAATGGGATACATGAGTGGGGGCCTGGTGGAGGGTGCCCCTGGATGCTGGGGGGTGGGGTAATGGGAGACATGAGTGGGGGCCTGGTGGAGGGTGCCCCTGGATGCTGGGGGGTGGGGGTGATGGGAGACATGAGTGGGGGCCTGGTGGAGGGTGCCCCTGGATGCTGGGGGGTGGGGGTGATGGGAGACAGGAGGTGGACATAAGTGGGGGCCTGGTGCAGGGTGCCCCTGGATGCTGGGGGGTGGGGGTGATGGGAGACATGAGTTGGACATGAGTGGGGGCCTGGTGGAGGGTACCCTGCACTGCTGGGGGGTGGGGGTGATGGGAGACATGAGTTGGACATGAGTGGGGGCCTGGTGGAGGGTGCCCTGCACTGCTGGGGGGTAGGGTGATGGGAGACATGAGTTGGACATGAGTGGGGGCCTGGTGGAGGGTGCCCTGCACTGCTGGGGGGTGGGGGTGATGGGAGACATGAGTGGCGGCCTGGTGGAGGGTGCCCCTGGATGCTGGGGGGTGGGGGTGATAGGGGACATGCGTGGGGGCCTGGTGGAGGGTGCCCCTGACTGCTGGGGGTGGGGGTGATGGGAGACATGAGTGGGGTCCTGGTGGAGGGTGCCCTGCACTGCTGGGGGGTGGGGGTAATGGGAGACATGAGTGGGGGCCTGGTGGAGGGAGCCCCTGGATGCTGGGCGGTGGGGGTGATGGGGACATGAGTGGGGTCCTGGTGGAGGGTGCACCTGGATGCTGGGGGGTGGGGGTGATGGGAGACATGAGTTGGACATGAGTTGGGGCCTGGTGGAGGGTGCCCTGCACTGCTGGGGGGTGGGGGTGATGGGAGACATGAGTGGGGGCCTGGTGGAGGGTGCCCTGCGCTGCTGGGGGGTGGGGGTGATGGGAGACATGAGTGGGGGCCTGGTGGAGCGTGCCCCTGGATGCTGGAGGGTAGGGGTGATGGGAGACATGAGTGGGGGCCTGGTGGAGGGTGCCCCTGGATGCTGGGCGCTGGGGGTGATGGGAGACATGAGTTGGACATGAGTGGGGCCTGGTGGAGGGTGCCCTGCACTGCTGGGGGTTGGAGGTGATGGGAGACATGAGTGGGGGTCTGGTGGAGGGTGCTCCTGGATGCTGGGGGGTGGGGGTGCAGGGGGACATGAGTGGGGGCCTGGTGGAGGGTGCCCCTGAATACTGGGGGTGGGGGTTATGGGAGACATGAGTGGGGGCCTGGTGGAGGGTGCCCCTGGATGCTGGGGGGTGGGGGTGATGGGAGACATGAGTGGCGGCCTGGTGGAGGGTGCCCCTGGATGCTGGGGGGTGGGGGTGATGGGAGACATGAGTGGCGGCCTGGTGGAGGGTGCCCCTGCACTGCTGGGGGGTGGGGGTAATGGGAGACATGAGTGGGGGCCTGGTGGAGGGTGCCCCTGCACTGCTGGGGGTGGGGGGAATGGGAGACATGAGTGGGGGCCTGGTGGAGGGTGCCCCTGGATGCTGGGGGGTGGGGGTGATGGGAGACATGAGTGGCGGCCTGGTGGAGGGTGCCCTGCACTGCTGGGGGGTGGGGGTAATGGGAGACATGAGTGGGGGCCTGGTGGAGGGTGCCCCTGGATGCTGGGGGGTGGGGGTGATGGGGACATGAGTGGGGTCCTGGTGGAGGGTGCCCCTGGATGCTGGGGGGTGGGGGTGATGGGAGACATGAGTTGGACATGAGTGGGGGCCTGGTGGAGGGTGCCCTGCACTGCTGGGGGGTGGGGGTGATGGGAGATATGAGTGAGGGCCTGGTGGAGGGTGCCCTGCACTGCTGGGGGGTGGGGGTGATGGGAGACATGAGTGGGGGCCTGGTGGAGCGTGCCCCTGGATGCTGGGGGGTAGGGGTGATGGGAGACATGAGTGAGGGCCTGGTGGAGGGTGCCCCTGGATGCTGGGGACTGGGGGTGATGGGAGACATGAGTTGGACATGAGTGGGGCCTGGTGGAGGGTGCCCTGCACTGCTGGGGGTTGAGGGTGATGGGAGACATGAGTGGGGGCCTGGTGGAGGGTGCTCCTGGATGCTGGGGGGTGGGGGTGATGGGAGACATGAGTGGCTGCCTGGTGGAGGGTGCCCCTGTATGCTGGGGGGTGGGGGTGATAGGAGACATGAATGGGGGCCTGGTGGAGGGTGCCCCTGACTGCTGGGGGTGGGGGTGATGGGAGACATGAGTGGGGTCCTGGTGGAGGGTGCCCTGCACTGCTGGGGGGTGGGGGTAATGGGAGACATGAGTGGGGGCCTGGTGGAGGGTGCCCCTGGATGCTGGGGGGTGGGGGTGATGGGGACATGAGTGGGGTCCTGGTGGAGGATGCCCCTGGATGCTGGGGGGTGGGGGTGATGGGAGACATGAGTTGGACATGAGTGGGGCCTGGTGGAGGGTGCCCTGCACTGCTGGGGGTTGAGGGTAATGGGAGACATGAGTGGGGGCCTGGTGGAGGGTGCTCCTGGATGGTGGGGGGTGGAGGTGCAGGGGGACATGAGTGGGGGCCTGGTGGAGGGTGCCCCTGACTGCTGGGAGTGGGGGTGATGGGAGACATGAGTGGGGGCCTGGTGGAGGGTGCCCTGCACTGCTGGGGGGTGGGGGTGATGGGAGACATGAGTGGGGGCCTGGTGGAGGGTGCCCCTGGATGCTGGGGGGTGTGGTGATGGGAGACATGAGTGGGGGCCTGGTGGAGGGTGCCCTGCACTGCTGGGGGGTAGGGTGATGGGAGACATGAGTTGGACATGAGTGGGGGCCTGGTGGAGGGTGCCCTGCACTGCTGGGGGGTGGGGGTGATGGGAGACATGAGTGGCGGCCTGGTGGAGGGTGCCCCTGGATGCTGGGGGGTGGGGGTGATAGGGGACATGAGTGGGGGCCTGGTGGAGGGTGCCCCTGACTGCTGGGGGTGGGGGTGATGGGAGACATGAGTGGGGTCCTGGTGGAGGGTGCCCTGCACTGCTGGGGGGTGGGGGTAATGGGAGACATGAGTGGGGGCCTGGTGGAGGGAGCCCCTGGATGCTGGGCGGTGGGGGTGATGGGGACATGAGTGGGGTCCTGGTGGAGGGTGCACCTGGATGCTGGGGGGTGGGGGTGATGGGAGACATGAGTTGGACATGAGTGGGGGCCTGGTGGAGGGTGCCCTGCACTGCTGGGGGGTGGGGGTGATGGGAGACATGAGTGGGGGCCTGGTGGAGGGTGCCCTGCGCTGCTGGGGGGTGGGGGTGATGGGAGACATGAGTGGGGGCCTGGTGGAGCGTGCCCCTGGATGCTGGAGGGTAGGGGTGATGGGAGACATGAGTGGGGGCCTGGTGGAGGGTGCCCCTGGATGCTGGGCGCTGGGGGTGATGGGAGACATGAGTTGGACATGAGTGGGGCCTGGTGGAGGGTGCCCTGCACTGCTGGGGGTTGGGGATGATGGGAGACATGAGTGGGGGTCTGGTGGAGGGTGCTCCTGGATGCTGGGGGGTGGGGGTGTAGGGGGACATGAGTGGGGGCCTGGTGGAGGGTGCCCCTGAATACTGGGGGTGGGGGTTATGGGAGACATGAGTGGGGGCCTGGTGGAGGGTGCCCCTGGATGCTGGGGGGTGGGGGTGATGGGAGACATGAGTGGCGGCCTGGTGGAGGGTGCCCCTGGATGCTGGGGGGTGGGGGTGATGGGAGACATGAGTGGCGGCCTGGTGGAGGGTGCCCCTGCACTGCTGGGGGGTGGGGGTAATGGGAGACATGAGTGGGGGCCTGGTGGAGGGTGCCCCTGCACTGCTGGGGGTGGGGGGAATGGGAGACATGAGTGGGGGCCTGGTGGAGGGTGCCCCTGGATGCTGGGGGGTGGGGGTGATGGGAGACATGAGTGGCGGCCTGGTGGAGGGTGCCCTGCACTGCTGGGGGGTGGGGGTAATGGGAGACATGAGTGGGGGCCTGGTGGAGGGTGCCCCTGGATGCTGGGGGGTGGGGGTGATGGGGACATGAGTGGGGTCCTGGTGGAGGGTGCCCCTGGATGCTGGGGGGTGGGGGTGATGGGAGACATGAGTTGGACATGAGTGGGGGCCTGGTGGAGGGTGCCCTGCACTGCTGGGGGGTGGGGGTGATGGGAGACATGAGTGAGGGCCTGGTGGAGGGTGCCCTGCACTGCTGGGGGGTGGGGGTGATGGGAGACATGAGTGGGGGCCTGGTGGAGCGTGCCCCTGGATGCTGGGGGGTAGGGGTGATGGGAGACATGAGTGAGGGCCTGGTGGAGGGTGCCCCTGGATGCTGGGGACTGGGGGTGATGGGAGACATGAGTTGGACATGAGTGGGGCCTGGTGGAGGGTGCCCTGCACTGCTGGGGGTTGAGGGTGATGGGAGACATGAGTGGGGGCCTGGTGGAGGGTGCTCCTGGATGCTGGGGGGTGGGGGTGATGGGAGACATGAGTGGCGGCCTGGTGGAGGGTGCCCCTGGATGCTGGGGGGTGGGGGTGATAGGAGACATGAATGGGGGCCTGGTGGAGGGTGCCCCTGACTGCTGGGGGTGGGGGTGATGGGAGACATGAGTGGGGTCCTGGTGGAGGGTGCCCTGCACTGCTGGGGGGTGGGGGTAATGGGAGACATGAGTGGGGGCCTGGTGGAGGGTGCCCCTGGATGCTGGGGGGTGGGGGTGATGGGGACATGAGTGGGGTCCTGGTGGAGGATGCCCCTGGATGCTGGGGGGTGGGGGTGATGGGAGACATGAGTTGGACATGAGTGGGGCCTGGTGGAGGGTGCCCTGCACTGCTGGGGGTTGAGGGTAATGGGAGACATGAGTGGGGGCCTGGTGGAGGGTGCTCCTGGATGGTGGGGGGTGGAGGTGCAGGGGGACATGAGTGGGGGCCTGGTGGAGGGTGCCCCTGACTGCTGGGAGTGGGGGTGATGGGAGACATGAGTGGGGGCCTGGTAGAGGGTGCCCTGCACTGCTGGGGGGTGGGGGTGATGGGAGACATGAGTGGGGGCCTGGTGGAGGGTGCCCCTGGATGCTGGGGGGTGTGGTGATGGGAGACATGAGTGGGGGCCTGGTGGAGGGTGCCCCTGGATGCTGGAGGGTGGGGGTGATGGGAGACATGAGTTGGACATGAATGGGGGCCTGGTGGAGGGTGCCCCTGCACTGCTGGGGGGGCCTGGTGGAGGGTGCCCTGTACTGCTGGGGGTGGGGGTGCTGGGAGACATGAATGGGGGCCTGGTGGAGGGTGCCCTGCACTGCTGGGGGGTGGGGGTGATGGGAGACATGAGTGGGGCCTGGTGGAGGGTGCCCCTGGATGCTGGTGGGTGGCGGTGATGGGAGACATGAGTGGGGGCCTGGTGGAGGGTGCCCCTGGATGCTGGGGGGTGGGGGTGATGGGAGACATGGTTGGACATGAGTGGGGGCCTGGTGGAGGGTGCCCCTGGATCCTGGTGGGTGGGGGTGCAGGGGGACATGAGTGGGGGCCTGGTGGAGGGTGCCCTGCACTGCTGGGGGGTGGGGGTGATGGGAGACATGAGTTGGACATGAGTGGGGGCCTGGTGGAGGGTGCCCTGCACTGCTGGGGGGTGGGGGTGATGGGAGACATGAGTTGGACATGAGTGGGGGCCTGGTGGAGGGTGCCCTACACTGCTGGGGGGTGGGGGTGATGGGAGACATGAGTGGGGGCCTGGTGGAGGGTGCCCCTGACTGCTGGGGGGTGGGGGCGATGGGATACATGAGTGGGGGCATGGTGGAGGGTGCCCCTGACTGCTGGGGGGTGGGGGTGATGGGAGACATGAGTGGGGGCCTGGTGGAGGGTGCCCTGCACTGCTGGGGGGTGGGGGTGATGGGAGACATGAGTGGAGGCCTGGTGGAGGGTGCCCCTGGATCCTGGGGGGTGGGGGTGATGGGAGACATGAGTGGGGGCCTGTTGGAGTGTGCCCCTGGATGCTGGGGGGTGGGGTGAATGGAGACATGAGTTGGACATGAGTGGGGGCCTGGTGGAGGTTGCCCTGCACTGCTGGGGAGTGGGGGTGATGGGAGACATGAGTGGGGGCCTGGTGGAGGGTGCCCTGCACTGCTGGGGGGTGGGGGTGATGGGAGACATGAGTGGGGGCCTGGTGGAGGTTGCCCCTGGATGCTGGGGGGTGGGGGTGATGGGAGACATGAGTGGGCGCCTGGTGGAGGGTGCCCCTGGATGCTGGGGGGTGGGGGTGATGGGAGACATGAGCTGGACATGAGTGGGGGCCTGGTGGAGGGTGCCCTGCACTGCTGGGGGGTGGGGTGATGGGAGACATGAGTGGGGGCCTGGTGGAGAGTGCCCCTGGATGCTGGGGTGTTGGGTGATGGGAGACATGAGTTGGACATGAGTGGGGGTGCTGGTGGAGGGTGCCCTGCACTGCTGGGGGGTGGGGGTGATGGGAGACATGAGTGGGGGCCTGGTGGAGGGTGCCCTGCACTGCTGGGGGGTGGGGGTGATGGAAGACATGAGTGGGGGCCTGGTGGAGGGTGCCCCTGGATGCCGGGGTGGGGGTGATGGGAGACATGAGTGGGGGCCTGGTGGAGGGTGCCCCTGGATGCTGGGGGGTGGGGGTGATGGGAGACATGAGTTGGACATGAGTGGGGGCCTGGTGGAGGGTGCCCTGCACTGCTGGGGGGTGGGGGTGATGGGAGACATGAGTGGGGGCCTGGTGGAGGGTGCCCTGCACTGCTGGGGGGTGGGGGCGATGGGAGACATGAGTGGGGGCCTGGTGGAGGGTGCCCTGTACTGCTGGGGGGTGGGGGTAATGGGAGACATGAGTGGGGGCCTGGTGGAGGGTGCCCCTGGATTCTGGGGTGTGGGGTGATGGGAGACATGAGTGGGGGCCTGGTGGAGGGTGCCCTTGGATGCTGGGGGGTGGGGGTGATGGGAGACAGGAGTTGGACATAAGTGGGGGCCTGGTGGCGGGTGCCCCTGGATGCTGGTGGGTGGGGGTCCAGGGGGACATGAGTGGGGGCCTGGTGGAGGGTACCACTGGATGCAGGGGGGTGGGGTGATGGGAGACAGGAGCGGGGGCCTGGTGGAGGGTGCCCCTGGATGCTGGGGGGTGGGGGTGATGGGAGACATGAGTTGGACATGAGTGGGGGCCTGGTGGAGGGTGCCCTGCACTGCTGGGGGGTGGGGGTGATGGGAGACATGAGTGGCGGCCTGGTGGAGGGTGCCCTGCACTGCTGGGGGGTGGGGGTGATGGGAGACATGAGTGGGGGCCTGGTGGAGGGTGCCCTGCACTGCTGGGGGGTGGGGTAATGGGAGACATGAGTGGGGGCCTGGTGGAGGGTGCCCCTGGATGCTGGGGGGTGGGGGTGATGGGAGACATGAGTGGGGGCCTGGTGGAGGGTGCCCCTGGATGCTGCGGGGTGGGGGTGATGGGAGACAGGAGTTGGACATAAGTGGGGGCCTGGTGGAGGGTGCCCCTGGATGCTGGGGGGTGGGGGTCCAGGGGGACATGAGTGGGGGCCTGGTGGAGGGTACCCTGCACTGCTGGGGGGTGGGGGTGATGGGAGACATGAGTTGGACATGAGTGGGGGCCTGGTGGAGGGTGCCCTGCACTGCTGGGGGGTGGGGGTGATGGGAGACATGAGTGGGGCCTGGTGGAGGGTGCCCCTGGATGCAGGGGGGTGGGGGTGATGGGAGACAGGAGTGCGGGCCTGGTGGAGGGTGCCCCTGGATGCTGGGGGGTGGGGGTGATGGGAGACATGAGTTGGACATGAGTGGGGGCCTGGTGGAGGGTGCCCTGCACTGCTGGGGGGTGGGGGTGATGGGAGACATGAGTGGCGGCCTGGTGGAGGGTGCCCCTGGATGCTGGGGGGTGGGGGTGATAGGGGACATGAGTGGGGGCCTGGTGGAGGGTGCCCCTGACTGCTGGTGGTGGGGTTGATGGGAGACATGAGTGGGGTCCTGGTGGAGGGTGCCCTGCACTGCTGGGGGGTGGGGGTAATGGGAGACATGAGTGGGGGCCTGGTGGAGGGTGCCCCTGGATGCTGGGCGGTGGGGGTGATGGGGACATGAGTGGGGTCCTGGTGGAGGGTGCACCTGGATGCTGGGGGGTGGGGGTGATGGGAGACATGAGTTGGACATGAGTGGGGGCCTGGTGGAGGGTGCCCTGCACTGCTGGGGGTGATGGGAGACATGAGTGGGGGCCTGGTGGAGGGTGCCCTGCGCTGCTGGGGGGTGGGGGTGATGGGAGACATGAGTAGGGGCCTGGTGGAGCGTGCCCCTGGATGCTGGAGGGTAGGGGTGATGGGAGACATGAGTGGGGGCCTGGTGGAGGGTGCCCCTGGATGCTGGGGGCTGGGGGTGATGGGAGACATGAGTCGGACATGAGTGGGGCCTGGTGGAGGGTGCCCTGCACTGCTGGGGGCTGGGGGTGATGGGAGACATGAGTGGGGGCCTGGTGGAGGGTGCTCCTGGATGCTGGGGGGTGGGGGTGCAGGGGGACATGAGTGGGGGCCTGGTCGAGGGTTCCCCTGACTACTGGGGGTGGGGGTGATGGGAGACATGAGTGGGGGCCTGGTGGAGGGTGCCCCTGGATGCTGGGGGGTGGGGGTTATGGGAGACATGAGTGGCGGCCTGGTGGAGGGTGCCCCTGGATGCTGGGGGGTGGGGGTGATGGGAGACATGAGTGGCGGCCTGGTGGAGGGTGCCCCTGCACTGCTGGGGGGTGGGGGTAATGGGAGACATGAGTGGGGGCCTGGTGGAGGGTGCCCCTGGATGCTGGGGGGTGGGGGTAATGGGAGACATGAGTGGGGGCCTGGTGGAGGGTGCCCCTGGATGCTGGGGGGTGGGGGTGATGGGAGACATGAGTTGGACATTAGTGGGGGCCTGGTGGAGGGTGCCCTGCACTGCTGGGGGGTAGGGGTGATGGGAGACATGAGTGAGGGCCTGGTGGAGGGTGCCCTGCACTGCTGGGGGGTGGGGGTGATGGGAGACATGAGTGGGGGCCTGGTGGAGCGTGCCACTGGATGCTGGGGGGTAGGGGTGATGGGAGACATGAGTGAGGGCCTGGTGGAGGGTGCCCCTGGATGCTGGGGACTGGGGGTGATGGGAGACATGAGTTGGACATGAGTGGGGCCTGGTGGAGGGTGCCCTGCACTGCTGGGGGTTGAGGGTGATGGGAGACATGAGTGGGGGCCTGGTGGAGGGTGCTCCTGGATGCTGGGGGGTGGAGGTGCAGGGGGACATGAGTGGGGGCCTGGTGGAGGGTGCCCCTGACTGCTGGGGGTGGGGCTGATGGGAGACATGAGTGGGGGCCTGGTGGAGCGTGCCCTGCACTGCTGGTGGGTGGGGGTGATGGGAGACATGAGTGGGGGCCTGGTGGAGGGTGCCCCTGGATGCTGGGGGGTGGGGGTGATGGGAGACATGAGTGGGGGCCTGGTGGAGGGAGTCCCTGCACTGCTGGGGGGTGGGGGTGATGGGAGACATGAGTGGGGGCCTGGTGGAGGGTGCCCTGTACTGCTGGGGGGTGGGGGTGCTGGGAGACATGAGTGGGGGCCTGGTGGAGGGTGCCCTGCACTGCTGGGGGGTGGGGGTGATGGGAGACATGAGTGGGGCCTGGTGGAGGGTGCCCCTGGATGCTGGGGGGTGGCGGTGATGGGAGACATGAGTGGGGGCCTGGTGGAGGGCGCCCCTGGATGTTGGCGGGTGGGGGTGATGGGAGACATGAGTTGGACATGAGTTGGACAGGAGTGGGGGCCTGGCGGAGGGTGCCCCTGGATCCTGGTGGGTGGGGGTGCAGGGGGACATGGGTGGGGGCCTGGTGGAGGGTGCCCTGCACTGCTGGGGGGTGGGGGTGATGGGAGACATGAGTTGGACATGAGTGGGGGCCTGGTGGAGGGTGCCCTGCACTGCTGGGGGGTGGGGGCGATGGGAGACATGAGTGGGGGCCTGGTGGAGGGTGCCCCTGGATGCTGGGGGGTGGGGGTGATGGGAGACATGAGTTGGACATGAGTGGGGGCCTGGTGGAGGGTGCCCTGCACTGCTGGGGGTGGGGGTGATGGGAGAAATGAGTGGGGGCCTGGTGGAGGGTGCCCCTGGATGCTGGGGGCTGGGGGTGATGGGAGACATGAGTGGGGGCCTGGTGGAGGGTGCCCCTGGATGCTGGGGGGTGGGGGTGATGGGAGACATGAGTGGGGCCTGGTGGAGGGTGCCCCTGGATGCTGGGGGGTGGCTGTGATGGGAGACATGAGTGGGGGCCTGGTGGAGGGTGCCCCTGGATGCTGGGGGGTGGGGGTGATGGGAGACATGAGTTGGACATGAGTGGGGGCCTGCTGGAGGGTGCCCCTGGATCCTGGTGGGTGGGGGTGCAGGGGGACATGAGTGGGGGCCTGGTGGAGGGTGCCCTGCACTGCTGGGGGGTGGGGGCGATGGGAGACATGAGTGGGGGCCTGGTGGAGGGTGCCCCTGGATGCTGGGGGGTGGGGGTGATGGGAGACATGAGTTGGACATGAGTGGGGGCCTGGTGGAGGGTGCCCTGCACTGCTGGGGGGTGGGGGTGATGGGAGACATGAGTGGGGGCCTGGTGGAGGGTGCCCCTGGATGCTGGGGGCTGGGGGTGATGGGAGACATGAGTGGGGGCCTGGTGGAGGGTGCCCTGCACTGCTGGGGGGTGGGGGTGATGGGAGAGATGAGTGGGGCCTGGTGGAGGGTGCCCCTGGATGCTGGGGGTGGCGGTGATGTGAGACATGAGTGGGGGCCTGGTGGAGGGTGCCCCTGGATGCTGGGGGGTGGGGGTGATGGGAGACATGAGTTGGACATGAGTGGGGGCCTGGTGGAGGGTGCCCTGCACTGCTGGGGGGTAGGGGTGATGGGAGACATGAGTGAGGGCCTGGTGGAGGGTGCCCTGCACTGCTGGGGGGTGGGGGTGATGGGAGACATGAGTGGGGGCCTGGTGGAGCGTGCCCCTGGATGCTGGGGGGTAGGGGTGATGGGAGACATGAGTGGGGGCCTGGTGGAGGGTGCCCCTGGATGCTGGGGACTGGGGGTGATGGGAGACATGAGTTGGACATGAGTGGGGCCTGGTGGAGGGTGGCCTGCACTGCTGGGGGTTGAGGGTGATGGGAGACATGAGTGGGGGCCTGGTGGAGGGTGCTCCTGGATGCTGGGGGGTGGGGGTGATGGGAGACATGAGTGGCGGCCTGGTGGAGGGTGCCCCTGTATGCTGGGGGGTGGGGGTGATAGGAGACATGAATGGGGGCCTGGTGGAGGGTGCCCCTGACTGCTGGGGGTGGGGGTGATGGGAGACATGAGTGGGGTCCTGGTGGAGGGTGCCCTGCACTGCTGGGGGGTGGGGGTAATGGGAGACATGAGTGGGGGCCTGGTGGAGGGTGCCCCTGGATGCTGGGGGGTGGGGGTGATGGGGACATGAGTGGGGTCCTGGTGGAGGATGCCCCTGGATGCTGGGGGGTGGGGGTGATGGGAGACATGAGTTGGACATGAGTGGGGCCTGGTGGAGGGTGCCCTGCACTGCTGGGGGTTGAGGGTAATGGGAGACATGAGTGGGGGCCTGGTGGAGGGTGCTCCTGGATGGTGGGGGGTGGAGGTGCAGGGGGACATGAGTGGGGGCCTGGTGGAGGGTGCCCCTGACTGCTGGGAGTGGGGGTGATGGGAGACATGAGTGGGGGCCTGGTGGAGGGTGCCCTGCACTGCTGGGGGGTGGGGGTGATGGGAGACATGAGTGGGGGCCTGGTGAAGGGTGCCCCTGGATGCTGGGGGGTGTGGTGATGGGAGACATGAGTGGGGGCCTGGTGGAGGGTGCCCTGCACTGCTGGGGGGTAGGGTGATGGGAGACATGAGTTGGACATGAGTGGGGGCCTGGTGGAGGGTGCCCTGCACTGCTGGGGGGTGGGGGTGATGGGAGACATGAGTGGCGGCCTGGTGGAGGGTGCCCCTGGATGCTGGGGGGTGGGGGTGATAGGGGACATGAGTGGGGGCCTGGTGGAGGGTGCCCCTGACTGCTGGGGGTGGGGGTGATGGGAGACATGAGTGGGGTCCTGGTGGAGGGTGCCCTGCACTGCTGGGGGGTGGGGGTAATGGGAGACATGAGTGGGGGCCTGGTGGAGGGAGCCCCTGGATGCTGGGCGGTGGGGGTGATGGGGACATGAGTGGGGTCCTGGTGGAGGGTGCACCTGGATGCTGGGGGGTGGGGGTGATGGGAGACATGAGTTGGACATGAGTGGGGGCCTGGTGGAGGGTGCCCTGCACTGCTGGGGGGTGGGGGTGATGGGAGACATGAGTGGGGGCCTGGTGGAGGGTGCCCTGCGCTGCTGGGGGGTGGGGGTGATGGGAGACATGAGTGGGGGCCTGGTGGAGCGTGCCCCTGGATGCTGGAGGGTAGGGGTGATGGGAGACATGAGTGGGGGCCTGGTGGAGGGTGCCCCTGGATGCTGGGCGCTGGGGGTGATGGGAGACATGAGTTGGACATGAGTGGGGCCTGGTGGAGGGTGCCCTGCACTGCTGGGGGTTGGGGATGATGGGAGACATGAGTGGGGGTCTGGTGGAGGGTGCTCCTGGATGCTGGGGGGTGGGGGTGCAGGGGGACATGAGTGGGGGCCTGGTGGAGGGTGCCCCTGAATACTGGGGGTGGGGGTTATGGGAGACATGAGTGGGGGCCTGGTGGAGGGTGCCCCTGGATGCTGGGGGGTGGGGGTGATGGGAGACATGAGTGGCGGCCTGGTGGAGGGTGCCCCTGGATGCTGGGGGGTGGGGGTGATGGGAGACATGAGTGGCGGCCTGGTGGAGGGTGCCCCTGCACTGCTGGGGGGTGGGGGTAATGGAAGACATGAGTGGGGGCCTGGTGGAGGGTGCCCCTGCACTGCTGGGGGTGGGGGGAATGGGAGACATGAGTGGGGGCCTGGTGGAGGGTGCCCCTGGATGCTGGGGGGTGGGGGTGATGGGAGACATGAGTGGCGGCCTGGTGGAGGGTGCCCTGCACTGCTGGGGGGTGGGGGTAATGGGAGACATGAGTGGAGGCCTGGTGGAGGGTGCCCCTGGATGCTGGGGGGTGGGGGTGATGGGGACATGAGTGGGGTCCTGGTGGAGGGTGCCCCTGGATGCTGGGGGGTGGGGGTGATGGGAGACATGAGTTGGACATGAGTGGGGGCCTGGTGGAGGGTGCCCTGCACTGCTGGGGGGTGGGGGTGATGGGAGACATGAGTGAGGGCCTGGTGGAGGGTGCCCTGCACTGCTGGGGGGTGGGGGTGATGGGAGACATGAGTGGGGGCCTGGTGGAGCGTGCCCCTGGATGCTGGGGGGTAGGGGTGATGGGAGACATGAGTGAGGGCCTGGTGGAGGGTGCCCCTGGATGCTGGGGACTGGGGGTGATGGGAGACATGAGTTGGACATGAGTGGGGCCTGGTGGAGGGTGCCCTGCACTGCTGGGGGTTGAGGGTGATGGGAGACATGAGTGGGGGCCTGGTGGAGGGTGCTCCTGGATGCTGGGGGGTGGGGGTGATGGGAGACATGAGTGGCGGCCTGGTGGAGGGTGCCCCTGGATGCTGGGGGGTGGGGGTGATAGGAGACATGAATGGGGGCCTGGTGGAGGGTGCCCCTGACTGCTGGGGGTGGGGGTGATGGGAGACATGAGTGGGGTCCTGGTGGAGGGTGCCCTGCACTGCTGGGGGGTGGGGGTAATGGGAGACATGAGTGGGGGCCTGGTGGAGGGTGCCCCTGGATGCTGGGGGGTGGGGGTGATGGGGACATGAGTGGGGTCCTGGTGGAGGATGCCCCTGGATGCTGGGGGGTGGGGGTGATGGGAGACATGAGTTGGACATGAGTGGGGCCTGGTGGAGGGTGCCCTGCACTGCTGGGGGTTGAGGGTAATGGGAGACATGAGTGGGGGCCTGGTGGAGGGTGCTCCTGGATGGTGGGGGGTGGAGGTGCAGGGGGACATGAGTGGGGGCCTGGTGGAGGGTGCCCCTGACTGCTGGGAGTGGGGGTGATGGGAGACATGAGTGGGGGCCTGGTAGAGGGTGCCCTGCACTGCTGGGGGGTGGGGGTGATGGGAGACATGAGTGGGGGCCTGGTGGAGGGTGCCCCTGGATGCTGGGGGGTGTGGTGATGGGAGACATGAGTGGGGGCCTGGTGGAGGGTGCCCCTGGATGCTGGAGGGTGGGGGTGATGGGAGACATGAGTTGGACATGAATGGGGGCCTGGTGGAGGGTGCCCCTGCACTGCTGGGGGGGCCTGGTGGAGGGTGCCCTGTACTGCTGGGGGTGGGGGTGCTGGGAGACATGAATGGGGGCCTGGTGGAGGGTGCCCTGCACTGCTGGGGGGTGGGGGTGATGGGAGACATGAGTGGGGCCTGGTGGAGGGTGCCCCTGGATGCTGGGGGGTGGCGGTGATGGGAGACATGAGTGGGGGCCTGGTGGAGGGTGCCCCTGGATGCTGGGGGGTGGGGGTGATGGGAGACATGGTTGGACATGAGTGGGGGCCTGGTGGAGGGTGCCCCTGGATCCTGGTGGGTGGGGGTGCAGGGGGACATGAGTGGGGGCCTGGTGGAGGGTGCCCTGCACTGCTGGGGGGTGGGGGTGATGGGAGACATGAGTTGGACATGAGTGGGGGCCTGGTGGAGGGTGCCCTGCACTGCTGGGGGGTGGGGGTGATGGGAGACATGAGTTGGACATGAGTGGGGGCCTGGTGGAGGGTGCCCTACACTGCTGGGGGGTGGGGGTGATGGGAGACATGAGTGGGGGCCTGGTGGAGGGTGCCCCTGACTGCTGGGGGATGGGGGTGATGGGATACATGAGTGGGGGCATGGTGGAGGGTGCCCCTGACTGCTGGGGGGTGGGGGTGATGGGAGACATGAGTGGGGGCCTGGTGGAGGGTGCCCTGCACTGCTGGGGGGTGGGGGTGATGGGAGACATGAGTGGAGGCCTGGTGGAGGGTGCCCCTGGATCCTGGGGGGTGGGGGTGATGGGAGACATGAGTGGGGGCCTGTTGGAGTGTGCCCCTGGATGCTGGGGGGTGGGGTGAATGGAGACATGAGTTGGACATGAGTGGGGGCCTGGTGGAGGTTGCCCTGCACTGCTGGGGAGTGGGGGTGATGGGAGACATGAGTGGGGGCCTGGTGGAGGGTGCCCTGCACTGCTGGGGGGTGGGGGTGATGGGAGACATGAGTGGGGGCCTGGTGGAGGTTGCCCCTGGATGCTGGGGGGTGGGGGTGATGGGAGACATGAGTGGGCGCCTGGTGGAGGGTGCCCCTGGATGCTGGGGGGTGGGGGTGATGGGAGACATGAGTTGGACATGAGTGGGGGCCTGGTGGAGGGTGCCCTGCACTGCTGGGGGGTGGGGTGATGGGAGACATGAGTGGGGGCCTGGTGGAGAGTGCCCCTGGATGCTGGGGTGTTGGGTGATGGGAGACATGAGTTGGACATGAGTGGGGGTGCTGGT
This sequence comes from Ambystoma mexicanum, assembly GCF_040938575.1. NCBI lineage: Eukaryota > Metazoa > Chordata > Amphibia > Caudata > Ambystomatidae > Ambystoma > Ambystoma mexicanum. The sequence continues at coordinate 426,783,551 of NC_090930.1, read as the reverse complement.
GGAGGGTGCCCTGCACTGCTGGGGGGTGGGGGTGATGGGAGACATGAGTGGGGGCCTGGTGGAGGGTGCCCTGCACTGCTGGGGGGTGGGGGTGATGGAAGACATGAGTGGGGGCCTGGTGGAGGGTGCCCCTGGATGCCGGGGGTGGGGGTGATGGGAGACATGAGTGGGGGCCTGGTGGAGGGTGCCCCTGGATGCTGGGGGGTGGGGGTGATGGGAGACATGAGTTGGACATGAGTGGGGGCCTGGTGGAGGGTGCCCTGCACTGCTGGGGGGTGGGGGTGATGGGAGACATGAGTGGGGGCCTGGTGGAGGGTGCCCTGCACTGCTGGGGGGTGGGGCCGATGGGAGACATGAGTGGGGGCCTGGTGGAGGGTGCCCCTGGATTCTGGGGTGTGGGGTGATGGGAGACATGAGTGGGGGCCTGGTGGAGGGTGCCCTTGGATGCTGGGGGGTGGGGGTGATGGGAGACAGGAGTTGGACATAAGTGGGGGCCTGGTGCAGGGTGCCCCTGGATGCTGGTGGGTGGGGGTCCAGGGGGACATGAGTGGGGGACTCGTGGAGGGTGCCCCTGGATGCAGGGGGGTGGGGTGATGGGAGACAGGAGCGGGGGCCTGGTGGAGGGTGCCCCTGGATGCTGGGGGGTGGGGGTGATGGGAGGCATGAGTTGGACATGAGTGGGGGCCTGGTGGAGGGTGCCCTGCACTGCTGGGGGGTGGGGGTGATGGGAGACATGAGTGGCGGCCTGGTGGAGGGTGCCCTGCACTGCTGGGGGGTGGGGGTGATGGGAGACATGAGTGGGGGCCTGGTGGAGGGTGCCCTGCACTGCTGGGGGGTGGGGTAATGGGAGACATGAGTGGGGGCCTGGTGGAGGGTGCCCCTGGATGCTGGGGGGAGGGGGTGATGGGAGACATGAGTGGGGGCCTGGTGGAGGGTGCCCCTGGATGCTGGGGGTGGGGGTGATGGGAGACAGGAGTTGGACATAAGTGGGGGCCTGGTGGAGGGTGCCCCTGGATGCTGGGGGGTGGGGGTCCAGGGGGACATGAGTGGGGGCCTGGTGGAGGGTACCCTGCACTGCTGGGGGGTGGGGGTGATGGGAGACATGAGTTGGACATGAGTGGGGGCCTGGTGGAGGGTGCCCTGCACTGCTGGGGGGTGGGGGTGATGGGAGACATGAGTGGGGCCTGGTGGAGGGTGCCCCTGGATGCAGGGGGGTGGAGGTGATGGGAGACAGGAGTGGGGGCCGGGTGGAGGGTGCCCCTGGATGCTGGGGGGTGGGGGTGATGGGAGACATGAGTTGGACATGAGTGGGGGCCTGGTGGAGGGTGCCCTGCACTGCTGGGGGGTGGGGGTGATGGGAGACATGAGTGGCGGCCTGGTGGAGGGTGCCCCTGGATGCTGGGGGGTGGGGGTGATAGGGGACATGAGTGGGGGCCTGGTGGAGGGTGCCCCTGACTGCTGGTGGTGCGGTTGATGGGAGACATGAGTGGGGTCCTGGTGGAGGGTGCCCTGCACTGCTGGGGGGTGGGGGTAATGGGAGACATGAGTGGGGGCCTGGTGGAGGGTGCCCCTGGATGCTGGGCGGTGGGGGTGATGGGGACATGAGTGGGGTCCTGGTGGAGGGTGCACCTGGATGCTGGGGGGTGGGGGTGATGGGAGACATGAGTTGGACATGAGTGGGGGCCTGGTGGAGGGTGCCCTGCACTGCTGGGGGTGATGGGAGACATGAGTGGGGGCCTGGTGGAGGGTGCCCTGCGCTGCTGGGGGGTGGGGGTGATGGGAGACATGAGTAGGGGCCTGGTGGAGCGTGCCCCTGGATGCTGGAGGGTAGGGGTGATGGGAGACATGAGTGGGGCCTGGTGGAGGGTGCCCCTGGATGCTGGGGGCTGGGGGTGATGGGAGACATGAGTCGGACATGAGTGGGCCTGGTGGAGGGTGCCCTGCACTGCTGGGGGCTGGGGGTGATGGGAGACATGAGTGGGGGCCTGGTGGAGGGTGCTCCTGGATGCTGGGGGGTGGGGGTGCAGGGGGACATGAGTGGGGGCCTGGTGGATGGTTCCCCTGACTACTGGGGGTGGGGGTGATGGGAGACATGAGTGGGGGCCTGGTGGAGGGTGCCCCTGGATGCTGGGGGGTGGGGGTTATGGGAGACATGAGTGGCGGCCTGGTGGAGGGTGCCCCGGTGATGCTGGGGGGTGGGGGTGATGGGAGACATAGTGGCGGCCTGGTGGAGGGTGCCCCTGCACTGCTGGGGGGTGGGGGTAATGGGAGACATGAGTGGGGGCCTGGTGGAGGGTGCCCCTGGATGCTGGGGGGTGGGGGTAATGGGAGACATGAGTGGGGGCCTGGTGGAGGGTGCCCCTGGATGCTGGGGGGTGGGGGTGATGGGAGACATGAGTTGGACATTAGTGGGGGCCTGGTGGAGGGTGCCCTGCACTGCTGGGGGGTAGGGGTGATGGGAGACATGAGTGAGGCCTGGTGGAGGGTGCCCTGCACTGCTGGGGGGTGGGGGTGATGGGAGACATGAGTGGGGGCCTGGTGGAGCATGCCCCTGGATGCTGGGGGGTAGGGGTGATGGGAGACATGAGTGAGGGCCTGGTGGAGGGTGCCCCTGGATGCTGGGGACTGGGGGTGATGGGAGACATGAGTTGGACATGAGTGGGGCCTGGTGGAGGGTGCCCTGCACTGCTGGGGGTTGAGGGTGATGGGAGACATGAGTGGGGGCCTGGTGGAGGGTGCTCCTGGATGCTGGGGGGTGGAGGTGCAGGGGGACATGAGTGGGGGCCTGGTGGAGGGTGCCCCTGACTGCTGGGGGTGGGGGTGATGGGAGACATGAGTGGGGCCTGGTGGAGCGTGCCCTGCACTGCTGGTGGGTGGGGGTGATGGAGACATGAGTGGGGGCCTGGTGGAGGGTGCCCCTGGATGCTGGGGGGTGGGGGTGATGGGAGACATGAGTGGGGGCCTGGTGGAGGGAGTCCCTGCACTGCTGGGGGGTGGGGTGATGGGAGACATGAGTGGGGGCCTGGTGGAGGGTGCCCTGTACTGCTGGGGGGTGGGGGTGCTGGGAGACATGAGTGGGGGCCTGGTGGAGGGTGCCCTGCACTGCTGGGGGGTGGGGGTGATGGGAGACATGAGTGGGGCCTGGTGGAGGGTGCCCCTGGATGCTGGGGGGTGGCGGTGATGGGAGACATGAGTGGGGCCTGGTGGAGGGTGCCCCTGGATGCTGGCGGGTGGGGGTGATGGGAGACATGAGTTGGACATGAGTTGGACAGGAGTGGGGGCCTGGCGGAGGGTGCCCCTGGATCCTGGTGGGTGGGGGTGCAGGGGGACATGGGTGGGGGCCTGGTGAAGGGTGCCATGCACTGCTGGGGGGTGGGGGTGATGGGAGACATGAGTTGGACATGAGTGGGGGCCTGGTGGAGAGTGCCCTGCACTGCTGGGGGTGGGGGCGATGGGAGACATGAGTGGGGGCCTGGTGGAGGGTGCCCCTGGATGCTGGGGGGTGGGGGTGATGGGAGACATGAGTTGGACATGAGTGGGGGCCTGGTGGAGGGTGCCCTGCACTGCTGGGGGGTGGGGGTGATGGGAGAAATGAGTGGGGGCCTGGTGGAGGGTGCCCCTGGATGCTGGGGGCTGGGGGTGATGGGAGACATGAGTGGGGGCCTGGTGGAGGGTGCCCCTGGATGCTGGGGGGTGGGGGTGATGGGAGACATGAGTGGGGCCTGGTGGAGGGTGCCCCTGGATGCTGGGGGGTGGCTGTGATGGGAGACATGAGTGGGGGCCTGGTGGAGGGTGCCCCTGGATGCTGGGGGGTGGGGGTGATGGGAGACATGAGTTGGACATGAGTGGGCGCCTGCTGGAGGGTGCCCCTGGATCCTGGGTGGGTGGGGGTGCAGGGGGACATGAGTGGGGGCCTGGTGGAGGGTGCCCTGCACTGCTGGGGGGTGGGGGGCGATGGGAGACATGAGTGGGGGCCTGGTGGAGGGTGCCCCTGGATGCTGGGGGGTGGGGGTGATGGGAGACATGAGTTGGACATGAGTGGGGGCCTGGTGGAGGGTGCCCTGCACTGCTGGGGGGTGGGGGTGATGGGAGACATGAGTGGGGAGGGTGGAGGGTGCCCCTGGATGCTGGGGGCTGGGGGTGATGGGAGACATGAGTGGGGGCCTGGTGGAGGGTGCCCTGCACTGCTCGGGGGTGGGGGTGATGGGAGAGATGAGTGGGGCCTGTTGGAGGGTGCCCCTGGATGCTGGGGGTGGCGGTGATGGGAGACATGAGTGGGGGCCTGGTGGAGGGTGCCCCTGGATGCTGGGGGTGGGGGTGATGGGAGACATGAGTTGGACATGAGTGGGGGCCTGGTGGAGGGTGCCCTGCACTGCTGGGGGTTGAGGGTGATGGGAGACATGAGTGGGGGCCTGGTGGAGGGTGCTCCTGGATGCTGGGGGGTGGAGGTGCAGGGGGACATGAGTGGGGGCCTGGTGGAGGGTGCCCCTGACTGCTGGGGGTGGGGGTGATGGGAGACATGAGTGGGGGCCTGGTGGAGCGTGCCCTGCACTGCTGGTGGGTGGGGGTGATGGGAGACATGAGTGGGGGCCTGGTGGAGGGTGCCCCTGGATGCTGGGGGGTGGGGGTGATGGGAGACATGAGTGGGGGCCTGGTGGAGGGAGTCCCTGCACTGCTGGGGGGTGGGGGTGATGGGAGACATGAGTGGGGGCCTGGTGGAGGGTGCCCTGTACTGCTGGGGGGTGGGGGTGCTGGGAGACATGAGTGGGGGCCTGGTGGAGGGTGCCCTGCACTGCTGGGGGGTGGGGGTGATGGGAGACATGAGTGGGGCCTGGTGGAGGGTGCCCCTGGATGCTGGGGGGTGGCGGTGATGGGAGACATGAGTGGGGGCCTGGTGGAGGGTGCCCCTGGATGCTGGCGGGTGGGGGTGATGGGAGACATGAGTTGGACATGAGTTGGACAGGAGTGGGGGCCTGGCGGAGGGTGCCCCTGGATCCTGGTGGGTGGGGGTGCAGGGGGACATGGGTGGGGGCCTGGTGGAGGGTGCCATGCACTGCTGGGGGGTGGGGGTGATGGGAGACATGAGTTGGACATGAGTGGGGGCCTGGTGGAGAGTGCCCTGCACTGCTGGGGGGTGGGGGCGATGGGAGACATGAGTGGGGGCCTGGTGGAGGGTGCCCCTGGATGCTGGGGGGTGGGGGTGATGGGAGACATGAGTTGGACATGAGTGGGGGCCTGGTGGAGGGTGCCCTGCACTGCTGGGGGGTGGGGGTGATGGGAGAAATGAGTGGGGGCCTGGTGGAGGGTGCCCCTGGATGCTGGGGGCTGGGGGTGATGGGAGACATGAGTGGGGGCCTGGTGGAGGGTGCCCCTGGATGCTAGGGGGTGGGGGTGATGGGAGACATGAGTGGGGCCTGGTGGAGGGTGCCCCTGGATGCTGGGGGGTGGCTGTGATGGGAGACATGAGTTGGACATGAGTGGGGGCCTGCTGGAGGGTGCCCCTGGATCCTGGTGGGTGGGGGTGCAGGGGGACATGAGTGGGGGCCTGGTGGAGGGTGCCCTGCACTGCTGGGGGGTGGGGGCGATGGGAGACATGAGTGGGGGCCTGGTGGAGGGTGCCCCTGGATGCTGGGGGGTGGGGGTGATGGGAGACATGAGTTGGACATGAGTGGGGGCCTGGTGGAGGGTGCCCTGCACTGCTGGGGGGTGGGGGTGATGGGAGACATGAGTGGGGGCCTGGTGGAGGGTGCCCCTGGATGCTGGGGGTGGCGGTGATGGGAGACATGAGTGGGGGCCTGGTGGAGGGTGCCCCTGGATGCTGGGGGGTGGGGGTGATGGGAGACATGAGTTGGACATGAGTGGGGGCCTGGTGGAGGGTGCCCTGCACTGCTGGGGGTTGAGGGTGATGGGAGACATGAGTGGGGGCCTGGTGGAGGGTGCTCCTGGATGCTGGGGGGTGGAGGTGCAGGGGGACATGAGTGGGGGCCTGGTGGAGGGTGCCCCTGACTGCTGGGGGTGGGGGTGATGGGAGACATGAGTGGGGGCCTGGTGGAGCGTGCCCTGCACTGCTGGTGGGTGGGGGTGATGGGAGACATGAGTGGGGGCCTGGTGGAGGGTGCCCCTGGATGCTGGGGGGTGGGGGTGATGGGAGACATGAGTGGGGGCCTGGTGGAGGGAGTCCCTGCACTGCTGGGGGGTGGGGGTGATGGGAGACATGAGTGGGGGCCTGGTGGAGGGTGCCCTGTACTGCTGGGGGGTGGGGGTGCTGGGAGACATGAGTGGGGGCCTGGTGGAGGGTGCCCTGCACTGCTGGGGGGTGGGGGTGATGGGAGACATGAGTGGGGCCTGGTGGAGGGTGCCCCTGGATGCTGGGGGGTGGCGGTGATGGGAGACATGAGTGGGGGCCTGGTGGAGGGTGCCCCTGGATGCTGGGGGGTGGGGGTGATGGGAGACATGAGTGGGGCCTGGTGGAGGGTGCCCCTGGATCCTGGTGGGTGGGGGTGCAGGGGGACATGGGTGGGGGCCTGGTGGAGGGTGCCATGCACTGCTGGGGGGTGGGGGTGATGGGAGACATGAGTTGGACATGAGTGGGGGCCTGGTGGAGAGTGCCCTGCACTGCTGGGGGGTGGGGGCGATGGGAGACATGAGTGGGGGCCTGGTGGAGGGTGCCCCTGGATGCTGGGGGGTGGGGGTGATGGGAGACATGAGTTGGACATGAGTGGGGGCCTGGTGGAGGGTGCCCTGCACTGCTGGGGGGTGGGGGTGATGGGAGAAATGAGTGGGGGCCTGGTGGAGGGTGCCCCTGGATGCTGGGGGCTGGGGGTGATGGGAGACATGAGTGGGGGCCTGGTGGAGGGTGCCCCTGGATGCTGGGGGGTGGGGGTGATGGGAGACATGAGTGGGGCCTGGTGGAGGGTGCCCCTGGATGCTGGGGGGTGGCTGTGATGGGAGACATGAGTGGGGGCCTGGTGGAGGGTGCCCCTGGATGCTGGGGGGTGGGGGTGATGGGAGACATGAGTTGGACATGAGTGGGGGCCTGCTGGAGGGTGCCCCTGGATCCTGGTGGGTGGGGGTGCAGGGGGACATGAGTGGGGGCCTGGTGGAGGGTGCCCTGCACTGCTGGGGGGTGGGGGCGATGGGAGACATGAGTGGGGGCCTGGTGGAGGGTGCCCCTGGATGCTGGGGGGTGGGGGTGATGGGAGACATGAGTTGGACATGAGTGGGGGCCTGGTGGAGGGTGCCCTGCACTGCTGGGGGGTGGGGGTGATGGGAGACATGAGTGGGGGCCTGGTGGAGGGTGCCCCTGGATGCTGGGGGCTGGGGGTGATGGGAGACATGAGTGGGGGCCTGGTGGAGGGTGCCCTGCACTGCTGGGGGGTGGGGGTGATGGGAGAGATGAGTGGGGCCTGGTGGAGGGTGCCCCTGGATGCTGGGGGTGGCGGTGATGGGAGACATGAGTGGGGGCCTGGTGGAGGGTGCCCCTGGATGCTGGGGGGTGGGGGTGATGGGAGACATGAGTTGGACATGAGTGGGGGCCTGGTGGAGGGTGCCCTGCACTGCTGGGGGTGGGGGTGATGGGAGACATGAGTGGGGCCTGGTGGAGGGTGCCCCTGGATGCTGGGGGGTGGTGGTGATGTGAGACATGAGTGGGGGCCTGGTGGAGGGTGCCCCTGACTGCTGGGGGGTGGGGGTGATGGGAGACATGAATGGGGGCCTGGTGGAGGGTGCCCCTGACTGCTGGGGGTGGGGGTGATGGGAGACATGAGTGGGGTCCTGGTGGAGGGTGCCCTGCACTGCTGGGGGGTGGGGGTAATGGGAGACATGAGTGGGGGCCTGGTGGAGGGTGCCCCTGGATGCTGGGGGGTGGGGGTGATGGGGACATGAGTGGGGTCCTGGTGGAGGATGCCCCTGGATGCTGGGGGGTGGGGGTGATGGGAGACATGAGTTGGACATGAGTGGGGCCTGGTGGAGGGTGCCCTGCACTGCTGGGGGTTGAGGGTAATGGGAGACATGAGTGGGGGCCTGGTGGAGGGTGCTCCTGGATGGTGGGGGGTGGAGGTGCAGGGGGACATGAGTGGGGGCCTGGTGGAGGGTGCCCCTGACTGCTGGGAGTGGGGGTGATGGGAGACATGAGTGGGGGCCTGGTAGAGGGTGCCCTGCACTGCTGGGGGGTGGGGGTGATGGGAGACATGAGTGGGGGCCTGGTGGAGGGTGCCCCTGGATGCTGGGGGGTGTGGTGATGGGAGACATGAGTGGGGGCCTGGTGGAGGGTGCCCCTGGATGCTGGAGGGTGGGGGTGATGGGAGACATGAGTTGGACATGAATGGGGGCCTGGTGGAGGGTGCCCCTGCACTGCTGGGGGGGGCCTGGTGGAGGGTGCCCTGTACTGCTGGGGGTGGGGGTGCTGGGAGACATGAATGGGGGCCTGGTGGAGGGTGCCCTGCACTGCTGGGGGGTGGGGGTGATGGGAGACATGAGTGGGGCCTGGTGGAGGGTGCCCCTGGATGCTGGGGGGTGGCGGTGATGGGAGACATGAGTGGGGGCCTGGTGGAGGGTGCCCCTGGATGCTGGGGGGTGGGGGTGATGGGAGACATGGTTGGACATGAGTGGGGGCCTGGTGGAGGGTGCCCCTGGATCCTGGTGGGTGGGGGTGCAGGGGGACATGAGTGGGGGCCTGGTGGAGGGTGCCCTGCACTGCTGGGGGGTGGGGGTGATGGGAGACATGAGTTGGACATGAGTGGGGGCCTGGTGGAGGGTGCCCTGCACTGCTGGGGGGTGGGGGTGATGGGAGACATGAGTTGGACATGAGTGGGGGCCTGGTGGAGGGTGCCCTACACTGCTGGGGGGTGGGGGTGATGGGAGACATGAGTGGGGGCCTGGTGGAGGGTGCCCCTGACTGCTGGGGGGTGGGGGTGATGGGATACATGAGTGGGGGCATGGTGGAGGGTGCCCCTGACTGCTGGGGGGTGGGGGTGATGGGAGACATGAGTGGGGGCCTGGTGGAGGGTGCCCTGCACTGCTGGGGGTTGGGGGTGATGGGAGACATGAGTGGAGGCCTGGTGGAGGGTGCCCCTGGATCCTGGGGGGTGGGGGTGATGGGAGACATGAGTGGGGGCCTGTTGGAGTGTGCCCCTGGATGCTGGGGGGTGGGGTGAATGGAGACATGAGTTGGACATGAGTGGGGGCCTGGTGGAGGTTGCCCTGCACTGCTGGGGAGTGGGGGTGATGGGAGACATGAGTGGGGGCCTGGTGGAGGGTGCCCTGCACTGCTGGGGGGTGGGGGTGATGGGAGACATGAGTGGGGGCCTGGTGGAGGTTGCCCCTGGATGCTGGGGGGTGGGGGTGATGGGAGACATGAGTTGGACATGAGTGGGGGCCTGGTGGAGGGTGCCCTGCACTGCTGGGGGGTGGGGTGATGGGAGACATGAGTGGGGGCCTGGTGGAGAGTGCCCCTGGATGCTGGGGTGTTGGGTGATGGGAGACATGAGTTGGACATGAGTGGGGGTGCTGGTGGAGGGTGCCCTGCACTGCTGGGGGGTGGGGGTGATGGGAGACATGAGTGGGGGCCTGGTGGAGGGTGCCCTGCACTGCTGGGGGGTGGGGGTGATGGAAGACATGAGTGGGGGCCTGGTGGAGGGTGCCCCTGGATGCCGGGGGTGGGGGTGATGGGAGACATGAGTGGGGGCCTGGTGGAGGGTGCCCCTGGATGCTGGGGGGTGGGGGTGATGGGAGACATGAGTTGGACATGAGTGGGGGCCTGGTGGAGGGTGCCCTGCACTGCTGGGGGGTGGGGGTGATGGGAGACATGAGTGGGGGCCTGGTGGAGGGTGCCCTGCACTGCTGGGGGGTGGGGGCGATGGGAGACATGAGTGGGGGCCTGGTGGAGGGTGCCCTGTACTGCTGGGGGGTGGGGGTAATGGGAGACATGAGTGGGGGCCTGGTGGAGGGTGCCCCTGGATTCTGGGGTGTGGGGTGATGGGAGACATGAGTGGGGGCCTGGTGGAGGGTGCCCTTGGATGCTGGGGGGTGGGGGTGATGGGAGACAGGAGTTGGACATAAGTGGGGGCCTGGTGCAGGGTGCCCCTGGATGCTGGTGGGTGGGGGTCCAGGGGGACATGAGTGGGGGACTCGTGGAGGGTGCCCCTGGATGCAGGGGGGTGGGGTGATGGGAGACAGGAGCGGGGGCCTGGTGGAGGGTGCCCCTGGATGCTGGGGGGTGGGGGTGATGGGAGGCATGAGTTGGACATGAGTGGGGGCCTGGTGGAGGGTGCCCTGCACTGCTGGGGGGTGGGGGTGATGGGAGACATGAGTGGCGGCCTGGTGGAGGGTGCCCTGCACTGCTGGGGGGTGGGGGTGATGGGAGACATGAGTGGGGGCCTGGTGGAGGGTGCCCTGCACTGCTGGGGGGTGGGGTAATGGGAGACATGAGTGGGGGCCTGGTGGAGGGTGCCCCTGGATGCTGGGGGGTGGGGGTGATGGGAGACATGAGTGGGGGCCTGGTGGAGGGTGCCCCTGGATGCTGGGGGGTGGGGGTGATGGGAGACAGGAGTTGGACATAAGTGGGGGCCTGGTGGAGGGTGCCCCTGGATGCTGGGGGGTGGGGGTCCAGAAGACATGAGTGGGGGCCTGGTGGAGGGTACCCTGCACTGCTGGGGGGTGGGGGTGATGGGAGACATGAGTTGGACATGAGTGGGGGCCTGGTGGAGGGTGCCCTGCACTGCTGGGGGGTGGGGGTGATGGGAGACATGAGTGGGGCCTGGTGGAGGGTGCCCCTGGATGCAGGGGGGTGGGGGTGATGGGAGACAGGAGTGGGGGCCTGGTGGAGGGTGCCCCTGGATGCTGGGGGGTGGGGGTGATGGGAGACATGAGTTGGACATGAGTGGGGGCCTGGTGGAGGGTGCCCTGCACTGCTGGGGGGTGGGGGTGATGGGAGACATGAGTGGCGGCCTGGTGGAGGGTGCCCCTGGATGCTGGGGGGTGGGGGTGATAGGGGACATGAGTGGGGGCCTGGTGGAGGGTGCCCCTGACTGCTGGTGGTGGGGTTGATGGGAGACATGAGTGGGGTCCTGGTGGAGGGTGCCCTGTACTGCTGGGGGGTGGGGGTAATGGGAGACATGAGTGGGGGCCTGGTGGAGGGTGCCCCTGTATGCTGGGCGGTGGGGGTGATGGGAGACATGAGTTGGACATGAGTGGGGGCCTGGTGGAGGGTGCCCTGCACTGCTGAGGGTGATGGGAGACATGAGTGGGGGCCTGGTGGAGGGTGCCCTGCGCTGCTGGGGGGTGGGGGTGATGGGAGACATGAGTAGGGGCCTGGTGGAGCGTGCTCCTGGATGCTGGAGGGTAGGGGTGATGGGAGACATGAGTGGGGGCCTGGTGGAGGGTGCCCCTGGATGCTGGGGGCTGGGGGTGATGGGAGACATGAGTCGGACATGAGTGGGGCCTGGTGGAGGGTGCCCTGCACTGCTGGGGGCTGGGGGTGATGGGAGACATGAGTGGGGGCCTGGTGGAGGGTGCTCCTGGATGCTGGGGGGTGGGGGTGCAGGGGGACATGAGTGGGGGCCTGGTGGAGGGTTCCCCTGACTACTGGGGGTGGGGGTGATGGGAGACATGAGTGGGGGCCTGGTGGAGGGTGCCCCTGGATGCTGGGGGGTGGGGGTTATGGGAGACATGAGTGGCGGCCTGGTGGAGGGTGCCCCTGGATGCTGGGGGGTGGGGGTGATGGGAGACATGAGTGGCGGCCTGGTGGAGGGTGCCCCTGCACTGCTGGGGGGTGGGGGTAATGGGAGACATGAGTGGGGGCCTGGTGGAGGGTGCCCTTGGATGCTGGGGGGTGGGGGTAATGGGAGACATGAGTGGGGGCCTGGTGGAGGGTGCCCCTGGATGCTGGGGGGTGGGGGTGATGGGAGACATGAGTTGGACATTAGTGGGGGCCTGGTGGAGGGTGCCCTGCACTGCTGGGGGGTAGGGGTGATGGGAGACATGAGTGAGGGCCTGGTGGAGGGTGCCCTGCACTGCTGGGGGGTGGGGGTGATGGGAGACATGAGTGGGGGCCTGGTGGAGCGTGCCCCTGGATGCTGGGGGGTAGGGGTGATGGGAGACATGAGTGAGGGCCTGGTGGAGGGTGCCCCTGGATGCTGGGGACTGGGGGTGATTGGAGACATGAGTTGGACATGAGTGGGGCCTGGTGGAGGGTGCCCTGCACTGCTGGGGGTTGAGGGTGATGGGAGACATGAGTGGGGGCCTGGTGGAGGGTGCTCCTGGATGCTGGGGGGTGGAGGTGCAGGGGGACATGAGTGGGGGCCTGGTGGAGGGTGCCCCTGACTGCTGGGGGTGGGGGTGATGGGAGACATGAGTGGGGGCCTGGTGGAGCGTGCCCTGCACTGCTGGTGGGTGGGGGTGATGGGAGACATGAGTGGGGGCCTGGTGGAGGGTGCCCCTGGATGCTGGGGGGTGGGGGTGATGGGAGACATGAGTGGGGGCCTGGTGGAGGGAGTCCCTGCACTGCTGGGGGGTGGGGGTGATGGGAGACATGAGTGGGGGCCTGGTGGAGGGTGCCCTGTACTGCTGGGGGGTGGGGGTGCTGGGAGACATGAGTGGGGGCCTGGTGGAGGGTGCCCTGCACTGCTGGGGGGTGGGGGTGATGGGAGACATGAGTGGGGCCTGGTGGAGGGTGCCCCTGGATGCTGGGGGGTGGCAGTGATGGGAGACATGAGTGGGGGCCTGGTGGAGGGTGCCCCTGGATGCTGGCGGGTGGGGGTGATGGGAGACATGAGTTGGACATGAGTTGGACAGGAGTGGGGGCCTGGCGGAGGGTGCCCCTGGATCCTGGTGGGTGGGGGTGCAGGGGGACATGGGTGGGGGCCTGGTGGAGGGTGCCATGCACTGCTGGGGGGTGGGGGTGATGGGAGACATGAGTTGGACATGAGTGGGGGCCTGGTGGAGGGTGCCCTGCACTGCTGGGGGGTGGGGGCGATGGGAGACATGAGTGGGGGCCTGGTGGAGGGTGCCCCTGGATGCTGGGGGGTGGGGGTGATGGGAGACATGAGTTGGACATGAGTGGGGGCCTGGTGGAGGGTGCCCTGCACTGCTGGGGGGTGGGGGTGATGGGAGAAATGAGTGGGGGCCTGGTGGAGGGTGCCCCTGGATGCTGGGGGCTGGGGGTGATGGGAGACATGAGTGGGGGCCTGGTGGAGGGTGCCCCTGGATGCTGGGGGGTGGGGGTGATGGGAGACATGAGTGGGGCCTGGTGGAGGGTGCCCCTGGATGCTGGGGGGTGGCTGTGATGGGAGACATGAGTGGGGGCCTGGTGGAGGGTGCCCCTGGATGCTGGGGGTGGGGGTGATGGGAGACATGAGTTGGACATGAGTGGGGGCCTGCTGGAGGGTGCCCCTGGATCCTGGTGGGTGGGGGTGCAGGGGGACATGAGTGGGGGCCTGGTGGAGGGTGCCCTGCACTGCTGGGGGGTGGGGGCGATGGGAGACATGAGTGGGGGCCTGGTGGAGGGTGCCCCTGGATGCTGGGGGGTGGGGGTGATGGGAGACATGAGTTGGACATGAGTGGGGGCCTGGTGGAGGGTGCCCTGCACTGCTGGGGGGTGGGGGTGATGGGAGACATGAGTGGGGGCCTGGTGGAGGGTGCCCCTGGATGCTGGGGGCTGGGGGTGATGGGAGACATGAGTGGGGGCCTGGTGGAGGGTGCCCTGCACTGCTGGGGGGTGGGGGTGATGGGAGAGATGAGTGGGGCCTGGTGGAGGGTGCCCCTGGATGCTGGGGGTGGCGGTGATGGGAGACATGAGTGGGGGCCTGGTGGAGGGTGCCCCTGGATGCTGGGGGGTGGGGGTGATGGGAGACATGAGTTGGACATGAGTGGGGGCCTGGTGGAGGGTGCCCTGCACTGCTGGGGGGTGGGGGTGATGGGAGACATGAGTGGGGCCTGGTGGAGGGTGCCCCTGGATGCTGGGGGGTGGTGGTGATGTGAGACATGAGTGGGGGCCTGGTGGAGGGTGCCCCTGACTGCTGGGGGGTGGGGGTGATGGGAGACATGAGTGGGGACCTGGTGGAGAGTGCCCTGCACTGCTGGGGGGTGGGGGTGATGGGAGACATGAGTGGGGGCCTGGTGGAGGGTGCCCCTGGATGCTGGGGGTTGGAGGTGATGGGAGACATGAGTGGGGGCCTGGTGGAGGGTGCCCCTGGATGCTGGGGGGTGGGGTGATGGGAGACATGAGTTGGACATGAGTGGGGGCCTGGTGGAGGGTGCCCTGCACTGCTGGGGGTGGGGGTGATGGGAGACATGAGTGGGGGCCTGGTGGAGGGTGCCCTGCACTGCTGGGGGGTGGGGGTGATGGGAGACATGAGTGGGGGCCTGGTGAAGGGTGCCCCTGGATGCTGGGGGGTGGAGGTGATGGGAGACATGAGTGGGGACCTGGTGGAGGGTGCCCCTGGATGCTGGAGGGTGGGGTGATGGGAGACATGAGTTGGACATGAGTGGGGGCCTGGTGGAGGGTGCCCTGCACTGCTGGGGGGTGGGGGTGATGGGAGACATGAGAGGGGGCCTGGTGGAGGGTGCCCTGCACTGCTGGGGGGTGGGGGTGCTGGGAGACCTGAGTGGGGGCCTGGTGGAGGGTGCCCTGCACTGCTGGGGGGTGGGGGTGATGGGAGACATGAGTGGGGGCCTGGTGGAGGGTGCCCCTGGATGCTGGGGGGTGGGGGCGATGGGAGACATGAGTGGGGGCCTGGTGGAGGTTGCCCCTGGATGCTGGGGGGTGGGGGTGATGGGAGACATGAGTTGGACATGAGTGGGGGCCTGGTGGAGGGTGCCCTGCACTGCTGGGGGGTGGGGGTGATGGGAGAAATGAGTGGGGGCCTGGTGGAGGGTGCCCCTGGATGCTGGGGGCTGGGGGTGATGGGAGACATGAGTGGGGGCCTGGTGGAGGGTGCCCCTGGATGCTGGGGGGTGGGGGTGATGGGAGACATGAGTGGGGCCTGGTGGAGGGTGCCCCTGGATGCTGGGGGGTGGCTGTGATGGGAGACATGAGTGGGGGCCTGGTGGAGGGTGCCCCTGGATGCTGGGGGGTGGGGGTGATGGGAGACATGAGTTGGACATGAGTGGGGGCCTGCTGGAGGGTGCCCCTGGATCCTGGTGGGTGGGGGTGCAGGGGGACATGAGTGGGGGCCTGGTGGAGGGTGCCCTGCACTGCTGGGGGGTGGGGGCGATGGGAGACATGAGTGGGGGCCTGGTGGAGGGTGCCCCTGGATGCTGGGGGGTGGGGGTGATGGGAGACATGAGTTGGACATGAGTGGGGGCCTGGTGGAGGGTGCCCTGCACTGCTGGGGGGTGGGGGTGATGGGAGACATGAGTGGGGGCCTGGTGGAGGGTGCCCCTGGATGCTGGGGGCTGGGGGTGATGGGAGACATGATTGGGGGCCTGGTGGAGGGTGCCCTGCACTGCTGGGGGGTGGGGGTGATGGGAGAGATGAGTGGGGCCTGGTGGAGGGTGCCCCTGGATGCTGGGGGTGGCGGTGATGGGAGACATGAGTGGGGGCCTGGTGGAGGGTGCCCCTGGATGCTGGGGGGTGGGGGTGATGGGAGACATGAGTTGGACATGAGTGGGGGCCTGGTGGAGGGTGCCCTGCACTGCTGGGGGGTGGGGGTGATGGGAGACATGAGTGGGGCCTGGTGGAGGGTGCCCCTGGATGCTGGGGGGTGGTGGTGATGTGAGACATGAGTGGGGGCCTGGCGGAGGGTGCCCCTGACTGCTGGGGGGTGGGGGTGATGGGAGACATGAGTGGGGACCTGGTGGAGAGTGCCCTGCACTGCTGGGGGGTGGGGGTGATGGGAGACATGAGTGGGGGCCTGGTGGAGGGTACCCCTGGATGCTGGGGGTTGGAGGTGATGGGAGACATGAGTGGGGGCCTGGTGGAGGGTGCCCCTGGATGCTGGGGGGTGGGGTGATGGGAGACATGAGTTGGACATGAGTGGGGGCCTGGTGGAGGGTGCCCTGCACTGCTGGGGGTGGGGGTGATGGGAGACATGAGTGGGGGCCTGGTGGAGGGTGCCCTGCACTGCTGGGGGGGTGGGGGTGATGGGAGACATGAGTGGGGGCCTGGTGGAGGGTGCCCCTGGATGCTGGGGGGTGGAGGTGATGGGAGACATGAGTGGGGACCTGGTGGAGGGTGCCCCTGGATGCTGGAGGGTGGGGTGATGGGAGACATGAGTTGGACATGAGTGGGGGCCTGGTGGAGAGTGCCCTGCACTGCTGGGGGGTGGGGGTGATGGGAGACATGAGAGGTGGCCTGGTGGAGGGTGCCCTGCACTGCTGGGGGGTGGGGGTGCTGGGAGACCTGAGTGGGGGCCTGGTGGAGGGTGCCCTGCACTGCTGGGGGGTGGGGGTGATGGGAGACATGAGTGGGGGCCTGGTGGAGGGTGCCCCTGGATACTGGGGGGTGGGGGCGATGGGAGACATGAGTGGGGGCCTGGTGGAGGTTTCCCCTCGATGCTGGTGGGTGGGGGTCCAGGGGGACATGAGTGGGAGCCTGGTGGAGGGTACCCTGCACTGCTGGGGGGTGGGGGTGATGGGTGACATGAGTTGGACATGAGTGGGGGCCTGGTGGAGGGTGCCCTGCACTGCTGGGGGGTGGAGGTGATGGGAGACATGAGTGGGGGCCTGGTGGAGGGTGCCCCTGGATGCTGGGGGGTGGGGTGATGGGAGACATGAGTTGGACATGAGTGGGGGCCTGGTGGAGGGTGCCCTGCACTGCTGGGGGGTGGGGGTGATGGGAGACATGAGATGAGTGGGGGCCTGGTGGAGGGTGCCCTGCACTGCTGGGGGGTGGGGGTGATGGGAGACATGAGTGGGGGCCTGGTGGAGGGTGCCCCTGGATGCTGGGGGGTGGAGGTGATGGGAGACATGAGTGGGGACCTGGTGGAGGGTGCCCCTGGATGCTGGAGGGTGGGGTGATGGGAGACATGAGTTGGACATGAGTGGGGGCCTGGTGGAGGGTGCCCTGCACTGCTGGGGGGTGGGGGTGATGGGAGACATGAGAGGGGGCCTGGTGGAGGGTGCCCTGCACTGCTGGGGGGTGGGGGTGCTGGGAGACCTGAGTGGGGGCCTGGTGGAGGGTGCCCTGCACTGCTGGGGGGTGGGGGTGATGGGAGACATGAGTGGGGGCCTGGTGGAGGGTGCCCCTGGATGCTGGGGGGGTGGGGGCGATGGGAGACATGAGTGGGGGCCTGGTGGAGGGTGCCCTGCACTGCTGGGGGGTGGGGGTGATGGGAGACATGAGTGGGGGCCTGGTGGAGGGTGCCCCTGGATGCTGGGGGGTGGGGGTGATTGGAGACATGAGTGGGGGCCTGGTGGAGGGTGCCCCTGGATGCTGGGGGGTGGGGGTGATGGGAGACATGAGTTGGACATGAGTGGGGGCCTGGTGGAGGGTGCCCTGCACTGCTGGGGGGTGGGGGTGATGGGAGACATGAGTGGGGCCTGGTGGAGGGTGCCCCTGGATGCTGGGGGGTGGTGGTGATGGGAGACATGAGTGGGGGCCTGGTGGAGGGTGCCCCTGACTGCTGGGGGGTGGGGGTGATGG
Organism: Ambystoma mexicanum; assembly: GCF_040938575.1. Lineage (NCBI taxonomy): Eukaryota > Metazoa > Chordata > Amphibia > Caudata > Ambystomatidae > Ambystoma > Ambystoma mexicanum. Next base: position 426,765,970 of record NC_090930.1, on the reverse strand, counting down.
GAGATATGAGTGGGGACCTGGTGGAGAGTGCCCTGCACTGCTGGGGGGTGGGGGTGATGGGAGACATGAGTGGGGGCCTGGTGGAGGGTGCCCCTGGATGCTGGGGGTTGGAGGTGATGGGAGACATGAGTGGGGGCCTGGTGGAGGGTGCCCCTGGATGCTGGGGGGTGGGGTGATGGGAGACATGAGTTGGACATGAGTGGGGGCCTGGTGGAGGGTGCCCTGCACTGCTGGGGGGTGGGGGTGATGGGAGACATGAGTGGGGGCCTGGTGGAGGGTGCCCTGCACTGCTGGGGGGTGGGGGTGATGGGAGACATGAGTGGGGGCCTGGTGGAGGGTGCCCCTGGATGCTGGGGGGTGGAGGTGATGGGAGACATGAGTGGGGACCTGGTGGAGGGTGCCCCTGGATGCTGGAGGGTGGGGTGATGGGAGACATGAGTTGGACATGAGTGGGGGCCTGGTGGAGGGTGCCCTGCACTGCTGGGGGGTGGGGGTGATGGGAGACATGAGAGGGGGCCGGGTGGAGGGTGCCCTGCACTGCTGGGGGGTGGGGGTGCTGGGAGACCTGAGTGGGGGCCTGGTGGAGGGTGCCCTGCACTGCTGGGGGGTGGGGGTGATGGGAGACATGAGTGGGGGCCTGGTGGAGGGTGCCCCTGGATGCTGGGGGGTGGGGGCGATGGGAGACATGAGTGGGGGCCTGGTGGAGGTTGCCCCTGGATGCTGGTGGGTGGGGGTCCAGGGGGACATGAGTGGGAGCCTGGTGGAGGGTACCCTGCACTGCTGGGGGGTGGGGGTGATGGGAGACATGAGTTGGACATGAGTGGGGGCCTGGTGGAGGGTGCCCTGCACTGCTGGGGGGTGGAGGTGATGGGAGACATGAGTGGGGGCCTGGTGGAGGGTGCCCCTGGTTGCTGGGGGGTGGGGTGATGGGAGACATGAGTTGGACATGAGTGGGGGCCTGGTGGAGGGTGCCCTGCACTGCTGGGGGGTGGGGGTGATGGGAGACATGAGTGGGGGCCTGGTGGAGGGTGCCCTGCACTGCTGGGGGGTGGGGGTGATGGGAGACATGAGTGGGGGCCTGGTGGAGGGTGCCCCTGGATGCTGGGGGGTGGGGTGATGGGAGACATGAGTTGGACATGAGTGGGGGCCTGGTGGAGGGTGCCCTGCACTGCTGTGGGGTGGGGGTGATGGGAGACATGAGTGGGGGCCTGGTAGAGGGTGCCCCTGGATGCTGGGGGGTGGGGGTGATGAGAGACATGAGGTGGACATGAGTGGGGGCCTGGTGGAGGGTGCCCTGCACTGCTGGGGGATGGGGGTGATGGGGGACATGAGTGGGGGCCTGGTGGAGGGTGCCCCTGGATGCTGGAGGCTGGGGGTGATGGGAGACATGAGCGGGGGCCTGGTGGAGGGTGCCCCTGGATTCTGGGTGGTGGGGGTGATGGGAGACATGAGTTGGACATGAGAGGGGGCCTGGTGGAGGGTGCCGTGCACTGCTGGGGGGTGGGGGTGATGGGAGACATGAGTGGGGGCCTGGTGGAGAGTGCCCCTGGATGCTGGGGGGTGGGTGTGATGGGAGACATGAGTGAGGGCCTGGTGGAGGGTACCCCTGACTGCTGGGGGGTGGGGGTGATGGGAGACATGAGTGGGGGCCTGGTGGAGAGTGCCCTGCACTGCTGGGGGGTGGGGGTGATGGGAGACATGAGTGGGGGCCTGGTGGAGGGTGCCCCTGGATGCTGGGGGGTGGAGTTGATGGGAGACATGAGTGGGGGCCTGGTGGAGGGTGCCCCTGGATGCTGGGGGGTGGGGTGATGGGAGACATGAGTTGGACATGAGTGGGGGCCTGGTGGAGGGTGCCCTGCACTGCTGGGGGGTGGGGGTGATGGGAGACATGAGTGGGGGCCTGGTGGAGGGTGCCCTGCACTGCTGGGGGGTGGGGGTGATGGGAAACATGAGTGGGGGCCTGGTGGAGGGTGCCCCTGGATGCTGGGGGGTGGGGGTGATTGGAGACATGAGTGGGGGCCTGGTGGAGGGTGCCCCTGGATGCTGGGGGGTGGGGGTGATGGGAGACATGAGTTGGACATGAGTGGGTGCCTGGTGGAGGGTGCCCTGCACTGCTGGGGGGTGGGGGTGATGGGAGACATGAGTGGGGGCCTGGTGGAGGGTGCCCCTGGATGCTGGGGGTGGGGGTGATGGGAGACATGAGTTGGACATGAGTGGGGGCCTGGTGGAGGATGCCCTGCACTGCTGGGGGGTGGGGGTGATGGGAGACATGAGTGGGGGCCTGGTGGAGGGTGCCCCTGGATGCTGGGGGGTGGGGGTGATAGGAGACATGAGTGGGGGCCTGGTGGAGGGTGCCCCTGACTGATGGGGGGTGGGGGTGATGGGAGACATGAGTGGTGGCCTGGTGGAGGGTGCCCTGCACTGCTGGGGGGTGGGGGTGATGGGAGACATGAGTGGGGGCCTGGTGGAGGGTGCCCCTGGATGCTGGGGGTGGGGGTGATGGGAGACATGAGTTGGACATGAGTGGGGGCCTGGTGGAGGGTGCCCTGCACTGCTGGGGGTGGGGGTGATGGGAGACATGAGTGGGGGCCTGGTGGAGGGTGCCTCTGGATGCTGGGGGTGGGGGTGATAGCAGACATGAGTGGGGGCCTGGTGGAGGGTGCCCCTGACTGATGGGGGGTTGGGGTGATGGGAGACATGACTGGGGGCCTGGTGGAGGGTGCCCCTGGATGTTGGGGGCTGGGGGCGATGGGAGACATGAGTGGGGGCCTGGTGGAGGGTGCCCCTGGATGCTGGGGGGTGGGGGTGATGGGAGACATGAGTTGGACATGAGTGGGGGCCTGGTGGAGGGTGCCCTGCACTGCTGGGGGGTGGGGGTGATGGGAGACATGAGTGGGGGCCTGGTGGAGGGTGCCCTGCACTGCTGGGGGGTGGGGGTGATGGGAGACATGAGTGGGGGCCTGGTGGAGGGTGCCCCTGGATGCTGGGGGGTGGGGGTGATGGGAGACATGAGTGGGGGCCTGGTGGAGGGTGCCCCTGGATGCTGGGGGGTGGGGTGATGAGAGACATGAGTGGGGGCCTGGTGGAGGGTGCCCCTGGATGCTGGAGGGTGGGGGTGATGGGAGACATGAGTTGGACATGGGTGAGGGCCTGGTGGAGGGTACCCCTGACTGCTGGGGGGTGGGGGTGATGGGAGACATGAGTGGGGGCCTGGTGGAGAGTGCCCTGCACTGCTGGGGGGTGGGGGTGATGGGAGACATGAGTGGGGGCCTGGTGGAGGGTGCCCCTGGATGCTGGGGGGTGGGGTGATGGGAGACATGAGTTGGACATGAGTGGGGGCCTGGTGGAGTGTGCCCTGCACTGCTGGGGGGTGGGGGTGATGGGAGACATGAGTGGGGGCCTGGTGGAGGGTGCCCTGCACTGCTGGGGGGTGGGGGTGATGGGAGACATGAGAGGGGGCCTTGTGGAGGGTGCCCTGCACTGCTGGGGGGTGGGGGTGCTGGGAGACATGAGTGGGGGCGTGGTGGAGGGTGCCCTGCACTGCTGGGGGGTGGGGGTGATAGGAGACATGAGTGGGGGCCTGGTGGAGGGTGCCCCTGGATGCTGGGGGGTGGGGGTGATGGGAGACATGAGTGGGGGCCTGGTGGAGGTTGCCCCTGGATGCTGGTGGGTGGGGGTCCAGGGGGACATGAGTGGGAGCCTGGTGGAGGGTACCCTGCACTGCTGGGGGGTGGGGGTGATGGTAGACATGAGTTGGACATGAGTGGGGGCCTGGTGGAGGGTGCCCTGCACTGCTGGGGGGTGGGGGTGATGGGAGACATGAGTTGGACATGAGTGGGGGCCTGGTGAAGGGTGCCCTGCACTGCTGGGGGGTGGGGGTGATGGGAGACATGAGTGGGGGCCTGGTGGAGGGTGCCCCTGGATGCTGGGGGGTGGGGGTGATAGGAGACATGAGTGGGGGCCTGGTGGAGGGTGCCCCTGACTGCTGGGGGGTGGGGGTTATGGGAGACATGAGTGGTGGCCTGGTGGAGGGTGCTCCTGACTGCTGGGGGGGTTGGGGTGATGGGAGACATGAGTGTGGGCCTGGTGGAGGGTTCCCCTGGATGTTGGGGGCTGGGGGTGATGGGAGACATGAGTGGGGGCCTGGTGGAGGGTGCCCCTGGATGATGGGGAGTGGGGGTGATGGGAGACAATAGTTGGACATGAGTGGGGGCCTGGTGGAGGGTGCCCTGCACTGCTGGGGGGTGGGGGTGATGGGAGACATGAGTGGGGGCCTGGTGGAGGGTGCACTGCACTGCTGGGGGGTGGGGGTGAAGGGAGACATGAGTGGGGGCCTGGTGGAGGGTGCCCCTGGATGCTGGGGGGTGGGGGTGATGGGAGACATGAGTTGGACATGAGTGGGGGCCTGGTGGAGGGTGCCCTGCACTGCTGGGGGGTGGGGGTGATGGGAGACATGAGTGGGGGCCTGGTGGAGGGTGCCCCTGGATGCTGGGGGGTGGGGGTGATAGGAGACATGAGTGGGGGCCTGGTGGGGGGTGCCCCTGACTGCTGGGGGGTGGGGGTGATGGGAGACATGAGTGGTGGCCTGGTGGAGGGTGCTCCTGACTGCTGGGGGTTGGGGTGATCGGAGACATGAGTGGGGGCCTGGTGGAGGGTGCCCCTGGATGTTGGGGCCTGGGGGTGATGGGAGACATGAGTGGGGGCCTGGTGGAGGGTGCCCCTGGATGCTGGGGGGTGGGGGTGATGGGAGACATGAGTTGGACATGAGTGGGGGCCTGGTGGAGGGTGCCCTGCACTGCTGGGGGGTGGGGTGATGGGAGACATGAGTGGGGGCCTGGTGGAGGGTGCACTGCACTGCTGGGGGGTGGGGGTGATGGGAGACATGAGTGGGGGCCTGGTGGAGGGTGCCCCTGGATTCTGGGGGGTGGGGGTGATGGGAGACATGAGTGGGGGCCTGGTGGAGGGTGCCGCTGGATGCTGGGGGGTGGGGGCGATGGGAGACATGAGTTGGACATGAGTGGGGGCCTGGTGGAGGGTGCCCTGCACTGCTGGGGGGTGGGGGTAATGGGAGACATGAGTGGGGGCCTGGTGGAGGGTGCCCCTGGATGCTGGGGGGTGGGGTTGATGGGAGACATGAGTGGGGGCCTGGTGGAGGGTGCCGCTGGATGCTGGGGGGTGGGGGTGATGGGAGACATGAGTTGGACATGAGTGGGGGCCTGATGGAGGGTGCCCCTGGATGCTGGGGGCTGAGGGTGATGGGAGACATGAGTGGGGGCCTGGTGGAGGGTGCCCCTGGATGCTGGGGGGTGGGGGTGATGGGAGACATGAGGTGGACATGAGTGGGGGCCTGGTGGAGGGTGCCCTGCACTGCTGGGGGGTGGGGGTGATGGGAGACACTGCTGGGGGTGGGGGTAATGGGAGACATGAGTGGGGGCCTGGTGGAGGGTGCCCCTGGATGCTGGGGGGTGGGGGTGATAGGAGACATGAGTGGGGGCCTGGTGGAGGGTGCCCCTGGATGCTGGGGGGTGGGGGTGATGGGAGACATGAGTTGGACATGAGTGGGTGCCTGGTGGAGGGTGCCCTGCACTGCTGGGGGGTGGGGGTGATGGGAGACATGAGTGGGGGCCTGGTGGAGGGTGCCCCTGGATGCTGGGGGTGGGGGTGATGGGAGACATGAGTTGGACATGAGTGGGGGCCTGGTGGAGGATGCCCTGCACTGCTGGGGGGTGGGGGTGATGGGAGACATGAGTGGGGGCCTGGTGGAGGGTGCCCCTGGATGCTGGGGGGTGGGGGTGATAGGAGACATGAGTGGGGGCCTGGTGGAGGGTGCCCCTGACTGATGGGGGGTGGGGGCGATGGGAGACATGAGTGGTGGCCTGGTGGAGGGTGCCCTGCACTGCTGGGGGGTGGGGGTGATGGGAGACATGAGTGGGGGCCTGGTGGAGGGTGCCCCTGGATGCTGGGGGTGGGGGTGATGGGAGACATGAGTTGGACATGAGTGGGGGCCTGGTGGAGGGTGCCCTGCACTGCTGGGGGTGGGGGTGATGGGAGACATGAGTGGGGGCCTGGTGGAGGGTGCCTCTGGATGCTGGGGGTGGGGGTGATAGCAGACATGAGTGGGGGCCTGGTGGAGGGTGCCCCTGACTGATGGGGGGTTGGGGTGATGGGAGACATGACTGGGGGCCTGGTGGAGGGTGCCCCTGGATGTTGGGGGCTGGGGGCGATGGGAGACATGAGTGGGGGCCTGGTGGAGGGTGCCCCTGGATGCTGGGGGGTGGGGGTGATGGGAGACATGAGTTGGACATGAGTGGGGGCCTGGTGGAGGGTGCCCTGCACTGCTGGGGGGTGGGGTGATGGGAGACATGAGTGGGGGCCTGGTGGAGGGTGCCCTGCACTGCTGGGGGGTGGGGGTGATGGGAGACATGAGTGGGGGCCTGGTGGAGGGTGCCCCTGGATGCTGGGGGGTGGGGGTGATGGGACACATGAGTGGGGGCCTGGTGGAGGGTGCCCCTGGATGCTGGGGGGTGGGGTGATGAGAGACATGAGTGGGGGCCTGGTGGAGGGTGCCCCTGGATGCTGGAGGGTGGGGGTGATGGGAGACATGAGTTGGACATGGGTGAGGGCCTGGTGGAGGGTACCCCTGACTGCTGGGGGGTGGGGGTGATGGGAGACATGAGTGGGGGCCTGGTGGAGAGTGCCCTGCACTGCTGGGGGGTGGGGGTGATGGGAGACATGAGTGGGGGCCTGGTGGAGGGTGCCCCTGGATGCTGGGGGGTGGGGTGATGGGAGACATGAGTTGGACATGAGTGGGGGCCTGGTGGAGGGTGCCCTGCACTGCTGGGGGGTGGGGGTGATGGGAGACATGAGTGGGGGCCTGGTGGAGGGTGCCCTGCACTGCTGGGGGGTGGGGGTGATGGGAGACATGAGAGGGGGCCTTGTGGAGGGTGCCCTGCACTGCTGGGGGGTGGGGGTGCTGGGAGACATGAGTGGGGGCGTGGTGGAGGGTGCCCTGCACTGCTGGGGGGTGGGGGTGATAGGAGACATGAGTGGGGGCCTGGTGGAGGGTGCCCCTGGATGCTGGGGGGTGGGGGTGATGGGAGACATGAGTGGGGGCCTGGTGGAGGTTGCCCCTGGATGCTGGTGGGTGGGGGTCCAGGGGGACATGAGTGGGAGCCTGGTGGAGGGTACCCTGCACTGCTGGGGGGTGGGGGTGATGGTAGACATGAGTTGGACATGAGTGGGGGCCTGGTGGAGGGTGCCCTGCACTGCTGGGGGGTGGGGGTGATGGGAGACATGAGTTGGACATGAGTGGGGGCCTGGTGAAGGGTGCCCTGCACTGCTGGGGGGTGGGGGTGATGGGAGACATGAGTGGGGGCCTGGTGGAGGGTGCCCCTGGATGCTGGGGGGTGGGGGTGATAGGAGACATGAGTGGGGGCCTGGTGGAGGGTGCCCCTGACTGCTGGGGGGTGGGGGTTATGGGAGACATGAGTGGTGGCCTGGTGGAGGGTGCTCCTGACTGCTGGGGGGGTTGGGGTGATGGGAGACATGAGTGTGGGCCTGGTGGAGGGTTCCCCTGGATGTTGGGGGCTGGGGGTGATGGGAGACATGAGTGGGGGCCTGGTGGAGGGTGCCCCTGGATGATGGGGAGTGGGGGTGATGGGAGACAATAGTTGGACATGAGTGGGGGCCTGGTGGAGGGTGCCCTGCACTGCTGGGGGGTGGGGGTGATGGGAGACATGAGTGGGGGCCTGGTGGAGGGTGCACTGCACTGCTGGGGGGTGGGGGTGAAGGGAGACATGAGTGGGGGCCTGGTGGAGGGTGCCCCTGGATGCTGGGGGGTGGGGGTGATGGGAGACATGAGTTGGACATGAGTGGGGGCCTGGTGGAGGGTGCCCTGCACTGCTGGGGGGTGGGTGTGATGGGAGACATGAGTGGGGGCCTGGTGGAGGGTGCCCCTGGATGCTGGGGGGTGGGGGTGATAGGAGACATGAGTGGGGGCCTGGTGGGGGGTGCCCCTGACTGCTGGGGGGTGGGGGTGATGGGAGACATGAGTGGTGGCCTGGTGGAGGGTGCTCCTGACTGCTGGGGGTTGGGGTGATCGGAGACATGAGTGGGGGCCTGGTGGAGGGTGCCCCTGGATGTTGGGGCCTGGGGGTGATGGGAGACATGAGTGGGGGCCTGGTGGAGGGTGCCCCTGGATGCTGGGGGGTGGGGGTGGGGGTGATGGGAGACATGAGTTGGACATGAGTGGGGGCCTGGTGGAGGGTGCCCTGCACTGCTGGGGGGTGGGGTGATGGGAGACATGAGTGGGGGCCTGGTGGAGGGTGCACTGCACTGCTGGGGGGTGGGGGTGATGGGAGACATGAGTGGGGGCCTGGTGGAGGGTGCCCCTGGATTCTGGGGGGTGGGGGTGATGGGAGACATGAGTGGGGGCCTGGTGGAGGGTGCCGCTGGATGCTGGGGGGTGGGGGCGATGGGAGACATGAGTTGGACATGAGTGGGGGCCTGGTGGAGGGTGCCCTGCACTGCTGGGGGGTGGGGGTAATGGGAGACATGAGTGGGGGCCTGGTGGAGGGTGCCCCTGGATGCTGGGGGGTGGGGTTGATGGGAGACATGAGTGGGGGCCTGGTGGAGGGTGCCGCTGGATGCTGGGGGGTGGGGGTGATGGGAGACATGAGTTGGACATGAGTGGGGGCCTGATGGAGGGTGCCCCTGGATGCTGGGGGCTGAGGGTGATGGGAGACATGAGTGGGGGCCTGGTGGAGGGTGCCCCTGGATGCTGGGGGGTGGGGGTGATGGGAGACATGAGGTGGACATGAGTGGGGGCCTGGTGGAGGGTGCCCTGCACTGCTGGGGGGTGGGGGTGATGGGAGACACTGCTGGGGGTGGGGGTAATGGGAGACATGAGTGGGGGCCTGGTGGAGGGTGCCCCTGGATGCTGGGGGGTGGGGGTGATAGGAGACATGAGTGGGGGCCTGGTGGAGGGTGCCCCTGACTGATGGGGGGTGGGGGTGATGGGAGACATGAGTGGTGGCCTGGTGGAGGGTGCCCTGCACTGCTGGGGGGTGGGGGTGATGGGAGACATGAGTGGGGGCCTGGTGGAGGGTGCCTCTGGATGCTGGGGGTGGGGGTGATAGCAGACATGAGTGGGGGCGATGGGAGTGGGGGTGATGGGAGACATGAGTTGGACATGAGTGGGGGCCTGGTGGAGGGTGCCCTGCACTGCTGGGGGGTGGGGGTGATGGGAGACATGAGTGGGGGCCTGGTGGAGGGTACCCCTGGATGCTGGGGGGTGGGGTGATGAGAGACATGAGTGGGGGCCTGGTGGAGGGTGCCCCTGGATGCTGGAGGGTGGGGGTGATGGGAGACATGAGTTGGACATGGGTGAGGGCCTGGTGGAGGGTACCCCTGACTGCTGGGGGGTGGGGGTGATGGGAGACATGAGTGGGGGCCTGGTGGAGAGTGCCCTGCACTGCTGGGGGGTGGGGGTGATGGGAGACATGAGTGGGGGCCTGGTGGAGGGTGCCCCTGGATGCTGGGGGGTGGGGTGATGGGAGACATGAGTTGGACATGAGTGGGGGCCTGGTGGAGGGTGCCCTGCACTGCTGGGGGGTGGGGGTGATGGGAGACATGAGTGGGGGCCTGGTGGAGGGTGCCCTGCACTGCTGGGGGGTGGGGGTGATGGGAGACATGAGAGGGGGCCTTGTGGAGGGTGCCCTGCACTGCTGGGGGGTGGGGGTGCTGGGAGACATGAGTGGGGGCGTGGTGGAGGGTGCCCTGCACTGCTGGGGGGTGGGGGTGATAGGAGACATGAGTGGGGGCCTGATGGAGGGTGCCCCTGGATGCTGGGGGATGGGGGTGATGGGAGACATGAGTGGGGGCCTGGTGGAGGTTGCCCCTGGATGCTGGTGGGTGGGGGTCCAGGGGGACATGAGTGGGAGCCTGGTGGAGGGTACCCTGCACTGCTGGGGGGTGGGGGTGATGGTAGACATGAGTTGGACATGAGTGGGGGCCTGGTGGAGGGTGCCCTGCACTGCTGGGGGGTGGGGGTGATGGGAGACATGAGTTGGACATGAGTGGGGGCCTGGTGAAGGGTGCCCTGCACTGCTGGGGGGTGGGGGTGATGGGAGACATGAGTGGGGGCCTGGTGGAGGGTGCCCCTGGATGCTGGGGGGTGGGGGTGATAGGAGACATGAGTGGGGGCCTGGTGGAGGGTGCCCCTGACTGCTGGGGGGTGGGGGTTATGGGAGACATGAGTGGTGGCCTGGTGGAGGGTGCTCCTGACTGCTGGGGGGGTTGGGGTGATGGGAGACATGAGTGTGGGCCTGGTGGAGGGTTCCCCTGGATGTTGGGGGCTGGGGGTGATGGGAGACATGAGTGGGGGCCTGGTGGAGGGTGCCCCTGGATGATGGGGAGTGGGGGTGATGGGAGACAATAGTTGGACATGAGTGGGGGCCTGGTGGAGGGTGCCCTGCACTGCTGGGGGGTGGGGGTGATGGGAGACATGAGTGGGGGCCTGGTGGAGGGTGCACTGCACTGCTGGGGGGTGGGGGTGAAGGGAGACATGAGTGGGGGCCTGGTGGAGGGTGCCCCTGGATGCTGGGGGGTGGGGGTGATGGGAGACATGAGTTGGACATGAGTGAGGGCCTGGTGGAGGGTGCCCTGCACTGCTGGGGGGTGGGGGTGATGGGAGACATGAGTGGGGGCCTGGTGGAGGGTGCCCCTGGATGCTGGGGGGTGGGGGTGATAGGAGACATGAGTGGGGGCCTGGTGGGGGGTGCCCCTGACTGCTGGGGGGTGGCGGTGATGGGAGACATGAGTGGTGGCCTGGTGGAGGGTGCTCCTGACTGCTGGGGGTTGGGGTGATCGGAGACATGAGTGGGGGCCTGGTGGAGGGTGCCCCTGGATGTTGGGGCCTGGGGGTGATGGGAGACATGAGTGGGGGCCTGGTGGAGGGTTCCCCTGGATGCTGGGGGGTGGGGGTGATGGGAGACATGAGTTGGACATGAGTGGGGGCCTGGTGGAGGGTGCCCTGCACTGCTGGGGGGTGGGGTGATGGGAGACATGAGTGGGGGCCTGGTGGAGGGTGCACTGCACTGCTGGGGGGTGGGGGTGATGGGAGACATGAGTGGGGGCCTGGTGGAGGGTGCCCCTGGATTCTGGGGGGTGGGGGTGATGGGAGACATGAGTGGGGGCCTGGTGGAGGGTGCCGCTGGATGCTGGGGGGTGGGGGTGATGGGAGACATGAGTTGGACATGAGTGGGGGCCTGGTGGAGGGTGCCCTGCACTGCTGGGGGGTGGGGGTAATGGGAGACATGAGTGGGGGCCTGGTGGAGGGTGCCCCTGGATGCTGGGGGGTGGGGTTGATGGGAGACATGAGTGGGGGCCTGGTGGAGGGTGCCGCTGGATGCTGGGGGGTGGGGGTGATGGGAGACATGAGTTGGACATGAGTGGGGGCCTGGTGGAGGGTGCCCTGCACTGCTGGGGAGTGGGGGTGATGGGAGACATGAATGGGGGCCTGATGGAGGGTGCCCCTGGATGCTGGGGGCTGAGGGTGATGGGAGACATGAGTGGGGGCCTGGTGGAGGGTGCCCCTGGATGCTGGGGGGTGGGGGTGATGGGAGACATGAGGTGGACATGAGTGGGGGCCTGGTGGAGGGTGCCCTGCACTGCTGGGGGGTGGGGGTGATGGGAGACATGAGTGGGGGCCTGGTGGAGAGTGCCCCTGGATGCTGGGGGGTGGGGATGATGGGAAACATGAGTAAGGGCCTGGTGGAGGGTGCCCCTGACTGCTGGGGGGTGGGGGTGATGGGAGACATGAGTGGGAGCCTGGTGGAGGGTGCCCCTGACTGCTGGGGGGTGGGGGTGATGGGAGACATGAGTGGGGGCCTGGTGGAGGGTGCCCTGCCCTGCTGGGGGGTGGGGGTGATGGGAGACATGAGTGGGTGCCTGGTGGAGGGTGCCCTGCACTGCTGTGGGGTGGGGGTGATGGGAGACAAGAGTGGGGGCCTGGTGGAGGGTGTCCCTGGATGCTGGGGGCTGGGGGTGATGGGAGACATGAGTGGGGGCCTGGTGGAGGGTGCCCCAGGATGCTGGGGGGTGGGGGTGATGGGAGACATAAGTTGGACATGAGTTGGAGCCTGGTGGAGGGTGCCCTGCACTGCTGGGGGGTGGGGGTGATGGGAGACATGAGTGGGGGCCTGGTGGAGAGTGCCCCTGGATGCTGGGGGGTGGGGGTGATGGGAGACATGAGTGAGGGCCTGGTGGAGGGTGCCCCTGACTGCTGGGGGATGGGGGTGATGGGAGTCATGAGTGGGGGCCTGGTGGAGGGTGCTCCTAACTGCTGGGGGGTGGGGGGATGGGAGACATGAGTGGGGGCCTGGTGGAGAGTGCCCTGGACTGCTGGGGGGTGGGGTGATCGGAGACATGAGTGGGGGCCTGGTGGAGGGTGCCCATGGATGCTGGGGGATGGGGTGATGGGAGACATGAGTGGGGGCCTGGTGGAGGGTGCCCCTGGATGCTGGGGGGTGGGGTGATGGGAGACATGAGGTGGACATGAGTGGGGGCCTGGTGGAGGGTGCCCTGCACTGCTGGGGGGTGGGGGTGATGGGAGACATGAGTGGGGGCCTGGTGGAGGGTGCCCTGCACTGCTGGGGGGTGGGGGTGATGGGAGACATGAGTGGGGGCCTGGTGGAGGGTGCCCCTGGATGCTGGGGGGTGGGGGTGATGGGAGACATGAGTGGGTGCCTGGTGGAGGGTGCCCTGCACTGCTGGGGGGTGGGGGTGCTGGGAGACATGAGTAGGGGCCTGGTGGAGGGTGCCCCTGGATGCTGGGGGGTGGGGGTGATGGGAGACATGAGTGGGGGCCTGGTGGAGGGTGCCCTGCACTGCTGGGGGGTGGGGGTGATGGGAGACATGAGTGGGGGCCTGGTGGAGGGTGCCCCTGGATGCTGGGGGGTGGGGGTGATGGGAGACATGAGTGGGGGCCTGGTGGAGGGTGCCCCTGGATGCTGGTGGGTGGGGGTCCAGGGGGACATGAGTGGGGGCCTGGTGGAGGGTACCCTGCACTGCTGGGGGGTGGGGGTGATGGGAGACATGAGCGGGGGCCTGGTGGAGGGTGCCCCTGGATGCTGGGGGGTGGGGGTGATGGGAGACATGAGTTGGACATGAATGGGGGCCTGGTGGAGGGTGCCATGCACTGCTGGGGGTGGGGGTGATGGGAGACATGAGTGGGGGCCTGGTGGAGGGTGCCCCTGGATGCTGGGGGGTGGGCGTGATAGGAGACATGAGTGGGGGCCTGGTGGAGGGTGCCCCTGAATGCTGGGGGGTGGGGGTGATGGGAGACATGAGTGGTGGCCTGGTGGAGGGTGCTCTTGACTGCTGGGGGGTTGGGGTGATGGGAGACATGAGTGGGGGCCTGGTGGAGGGTGCCCCTGGATGCTGGGGGTGATGGGAGACATGAGTGGGGGCCTGGTGGAGGGTGCCCCTGGATGCTGGGGGGTGGGGGTGATGGGAGACATGAGTTGGACATGAGTGGGGTCCTGGTGGAGGGTGCCCTGCACTGCTGGGGGGTGGGGGTGATGGGAGACATGAGTGGGGGCCTGGTGGAGGGTGCCCTGCACTGCTGGGGGGTGCGGGTGATGGGAGACATGAGTGGGGGCCTGGTGGAGGGTGCCCCTGGATCCTGGGGGGTGGGGCGATGGGAGACATGAGTGGGGGCCTGGTGGAGGGTGCCCCTGGATGCTGGGGGGTGGGGTGATGGGAAACATGAGTTGGACATGAGTGGTGGCCTGTTGGAGGGTGCCCTGCACTGCTGGGGGGTGGGGGTGATGGGAGACATGAGTGGGGGCCTGGTGGAGGGTGCCCTGCACTGCTGGGGGTGGGGGTGATGGGAGGCCTGGTGGGGGGTGTCCCTGGATGCTGGGGGGTGGGGGTGATGGGAGACATGAGTTGGACATGAGTGGGGGCCTGGTGGAGGGTGCCCCTGGATGCTGGTGGGTGGGGGTGATGGGAGACATGAGTGGGGGCCTGGTGGAGGGTGCCCCTGGATGCTGAGGGGTGGGGGTGAGGGGAGACATGAGTTGGACATGATTGGGGGCCTGGTGGAGGGTGCCCCTGGATTCTGGTGGGTGGGGGTGCAGGGGGACATGAGTGGGGGCCTGGTGGAGGGTGCCCTGCACTGCTGGGGGTGGGGTGATGGGAGACATGAGTTGGACATGAGTGGGGGCCTGGTGGAGGGTGCCCTGCACTGCTGGGGGGTGGGGGTGATGGGAGACATGAGTGGGGGCCTGGTGGAGGGTGCCCCTGGATGCTGGTGAGTGGGGGTGATGGGAGACATGAGTGGGGGCCTGGTGGAGGGTGCCGCTGGATGCTGGGGGGTGGGGGTGATGGGAGACATGAATTGGACATGAGTGGGGGCCTGGTGGAAGGTGCCCTGCACTGCTGGGGAGTGGGGGTGATGGGAGGCATGAGTGGGGGCCTGGTGGACGGTGCCCCTGGATGCTGGGGGGTGGGGGTGATGGGAGACATGAGTGGGGGCCTGGTGGAGGGTGCCCCTGGATGCTGGGGGCTGGGGGTGATGGGAGACATGAGTTGGACATGAGTGTGGGCCTGGTGGAGGGTGCCCTGCACTGCTGGGGGGTGGGGGTGATGGGAGACATAAGTGGGGGCCTGGTGGAGAGTGCCCCTGGATGCTGGGGGGTGGGGGTGATGGGAGACATGAGTGAGGGCCTGGTGGAGGGTGCCCCTGACTGCTGGGGGGTGGGGGTGATGGGAGACATGAGTGGGGGCCTGGTGGAAGGTGCCCCTGACTGCTGGGGGGTGGGGGTGATGGGAGACATGAGTGGGGGCCTGGTGGAGGGTGCCCCTGTATCCTGGGGGGTGGGGTGATGGGAGACATGAGTGGGGGGATGGTGGAGGGTGCCCTGCACTGCTGGGGGGTGGGGGTGATGGGAGACATGAGTGGGGGCCTGGTGGAGGGTGCCCTGCACTGCTGGGGGGTGGGGGTGATGGGAGACATGAGTGGGGGCCTGGTGGAGGGTGCCCCTGGATGCTGGGGGGTGGGGGTGATGGGAGACATGAGTTGGACATGAGTGGGGGCCTGGTGGAGGGTGCCCCTGAATTCTGGTGGGTGGGGGTGCTGGGGGACATGAGTGGGGGCCTGGTGGAAGGTGCCCTGCACTGCTGGGGGTGGGGTGATGGGAGACATGAGTTGGACATGAGTGGGGGCCTGGTGGAGGGTGCCCTGCACTGCTGGGGGTGGGGTGATGGGAGACATGAGTTGGACATGAGTGGGGGCCTGGTGGAGGGTGCCCTGCACTGCTGGAGGGTGGGGGTGATGGGAGACATGAGTGGGGGCCTGGTGGAGGGTGCCCCTGGATGCTGGTGAGTGGGGGTGATGGGAGACATGAGTGGGGGCCTGGTGGAGGGTACCGATGGATGCTGGGGGGTGGGGGTGATGGGAGACATGAGTTGGACATGAGTGGGGGCCTGGTGGAGGGTGCCCTGCACTGCTGGGGAGTGGGGGTGATGGGAGACATGAGTGGGGGCCTGGTGGACGGTGCCCCTGGATGCTGGGGGGTGGGGGTGATGGGAGACAAGAGTGGGGGCCTGGTGGAGGGTGCCCCTGGATGCTGGAGGCTGGGGGTGATGGGAGACATGAGTTGGACATGAGTGGGGGCCTGGTGGAGGGTGCCCTGCACTGCTGGGGGGTGGGGGTGATGGGAGACATAAGTGGGGGCCTGGTGGAGAGTGCCCCTGGATGCTGGGGGGTGGGGGTGATAGGAGACATGAGTGAGGGCCTGGTGGAGGGTGCCCCTGACTGCTGGGGGTGGGGGTGATGGGAGACATGAGTGGGGGCCTGGTGGAGGGTGCCCCTGACTGCTGGGGGGTGGGGGTGATGGGAGACATGAGTGGGGGCCTGGTGGAAGGTGCCCCTGTATCCTGGGGGGTGGGGTGATGGGAGACATGAGTTGGACATGAGTGGGGGCCTGGTGGAGGGTGCCCTGCACTGCTGGGGGGTGGGGGTGATGGGAGACATGAGAGGGGGCCTGGTGGAGGGTGCCCTGCACTGCTGGGGGGTGGGGGTGCTGGGACACCTGTGTGGGGGCCTGGTGGAGGGTGCCCTGCACTGCTGGGGGGTGGGGGTGATGGGAGACATAAGTGGGGGCCTGGTGGAGAGTGCCCCTGGATGCTGGGGGGTGGGGGTGATGGGAGACATGAGTGAGGGCCTGGTGGAGGGTGCCCCTGACTGGTGGGGGGTGGGGGTGATGGGAGACATGAGTGGGGGCCTGGTGGAGGGTGCCCCTGACTGCTGGGGGGTGGGGGTGATGGGAGAAATGAGTGGGGGCCTGGTGGAAGGTGCCCCTGTATCCTGGGGGGTGGGGTGATGGGAGACATGAGTTGGACATGAGTGGGGGCCTGGTGGAGGGTGCCCTGCACTGCTGGGGGGTGGGGGTGATGGGAGACATGAGAGGGGGCCTGGTGGAGGGTGCCCTGCACTGCTGGGGGGTGGGGGTGCTGGGAGACCTGAGTGGGGGCCTGGTGGAGGGTGCCCCTGGATGCTGGGGGGTGGAGGTGATGGGAGACATGAGTGGGGGCCTGGTGGAGGGTGCCCCTGGATGCTGGGGGGTGGGGTGATGGGAGACATGAGTTGGACATGAGTGGGGGCCTGGTGGAGGGTGCCCTGCACTGCTGGGGGGGTGGGGGTGATGGGAGACATGAGTGGGGGCCTGGTGGAGGGTGCCCTGCACTGCTGGGGGGTGGGGGTGATGGGAGACATGAGTGGGGGCCTGGTGGAGGGTGCCCCTGGATGCTGGGGGGTGGGGGTGATTGGAGACATGAGTGGGGGCCTGGTGGAGGGTGCCCCTGGATGCTGGGGGGTGGGGGTGATGGGAGACATGAGTTGGACATGCGTGGGGGCCTGGTGGATGGTGCCCTGCACTGCTGGGGGGTGGGGGTGATGGGAGACATGAGTGGGGCCTGGTGGAGGGTGCCCCTGGATGCTGGGGGGTGGTGGTGATGGGAGACATGAGTGGGGGCCTGGTGGAGGGTGCCCCTGACTGCTGGGGGGTGGGGGTGATGGGAGACATGAGTGGGGACCTGGTGGAGAGTGCCCTGCACTGCTGGGGGGTGGGGGTGATGGGAGACATGAGTGGGGGCCTGGTGGAGGGTGCCCCTGGATGCTGGGGGTTGGAGGTGATGGGAGACATGAGTGGGGGCCTGGTGGAGGGTGCCCCTGGATGCTGGGGGGTGGGGTGATGGGAGACATGAGTTGGACATGAGTGGGGGCCTGGTGGAGGGTGCCCTGCACTGCTGGGGGGTGGGGGTGATGGGAGACATGAGTGGGGGCCTGGTGGAGGGTGCCCTGCACTGCTGGGGGGTGGGGGTGATGGGAGACATGAGTGGGGGCCTGGTGGAGGGTGCCCCTGGATGCTGGGGGGTGGAGGTGATGGGAGACATGAGTGGGGACCTGGTGGAGGGTGCCCCTGGATGCTGGAGGGTGGGGTGATGGGAGACATGAGTTGGACATGAGTGGGGGCCTGGTGGAGGGTGCCCTGCACTGCTGGGGGGTGGGGGTGATGGGAGACATGAGAGGGGGCCGGGTGGAGGGTGCCCTGCACTGCTGGGGGGTGGGGGTGCTGGGAGACCCGAGTGGGGGCCTGGTGGAGGGTGCCCTGCACTGCTGGGGGGTGGGGGTGATGGGAGACATGAGTGGGGGCCTGGTGGAGGGTGCCCCTGGATGCTGGGGGGTGGGGGCGATGGGAGACATGAGTGGGGGCCTGGTGGAGGTTGCCCCTGGATGCTGGTGGGTGGGGGTCCAGGGGGACATGAGTGAGAGCCTGGTGGAGGGTACCCTGCACTGCTGGGGGGTGGGGGTGATGGGAGACATGAGTTGGACATGAGTGGGGGCCTGGTGGAGGGTGCCCTGCACTGCTGGGGGGTGGAGGTGATGGGAGACATGAGTGGGGGCCTGGTGGAGGGTGCCCCTGGATGCTGGGGGGTGGGGTGATGGGAGACATGAGTTGGACATGAGTGGGGGCCTGGTGGAGGGTGCCCTGCACTGCTGGGGGGTGGGGGTGATGGGAGACATGAGTGGGGGCCTGGTGGAGGGTGCCCTGCACTGCTGGGGGGTGGGGGTGATGGGAGACATGAGTGGGGGCCTGGTGGAGGGTGCCCCTGGATGCTGGGGGGTGGAGGTGATGGGAGACATGAGTGGGGACCTGGTGGAGGGTTCCCCTGGATGCTGGAGGGTGGGGCGATGGGAGACATGAGTTGGACATGAGTGGGGGCCTGGTGGAGGGTGCCCTGCACTGCTGGGGGGTGGGGGTGATGGGAGACATGAGAGGGGGCCTGGTGGAGGGTGCCCTGCACTGCTGGGGGGTGGGGGTGCTGGGAGACCTGAGTGGGGGCCTGGTGGAGGGTGCCCTGCACTGCTGGGGGGTGGGGGTGATGGGAGACATGAGTGGGGGCCTGGTGGAGGGTGCCCCTGGATGCTGGGGGGTGGGGGCAATGGGAGACATGAGTGGGGGCCTGGTGGAGGTTGCACCTGGATGCTGGTGGGTGGGGGTCCAGGGGGACATGAGTGGGAGCCTGGTGGAGGGTACCCTGCACTGCTGGGGGGTGGGGGTGATGGGAGACATGAGTTGGACATGAGTGGGGGCCTGGTGGAGGGTGCCCTGCACTGCTGGGGGGTGGAGGTGATGGGAGACATGAGTGGGGGCCTGGTGGAGGGTGCCCCTGGATGCTGGGGGGTGGGGTGATGGGAGACATGAGTTGGACATGAGTGGGGGCCTGGTGGAGGTTGCCCTGCACTGCTGGGGGGTGGGGGTGATGGGAGACATGAGTGGGGGCCTGGTGGAGGGTGCCCTGCACTGCTGGGGGGTGGGGGTGATGGGAGACATGAGTGGGGGCCTGGTGGAGGGTGCCCCTGGATGCTGGGGGGTGGAGGTGATGGGAGACATGAGTGGGGACCTGGTGGAGGGTGCCCCTGGATGCTGGAGGGTGGGGTGATGGGAGACATGAGTTGGACATGAGTGGGGGCCTGGTGGAGGGTGCCCTGCACTGCTGGGGGGTGGGGGTGATGGGAGACATGAGAGGGGGCCTGGTGGAGGGTGCCCTGCACTGCTGGGGGGTGGGGGTGCTGGGAGACCTGAGTGGGGGCCTGGTGGAGGGTGCCCTGCACTGCTGGGGGGTGGGGGTGATGGGAGACATGAGTGGGGGCCTGGTGGAGGGTGCCCCTGGATGCTGGGGGGTGGGGGCGATGGGAGACATGAGTGGGGGCCTGGTGGAGGTTGCCCCTGGATGCTGGTGGGTGGGGGTCCAGGGGGACATGAGTGGGAGCCTGGTGGAGGGTACCCTGCACTGCTGGGGGGTGGGGGTGATGGGAGACATGAGTTGGACATGAGTGGGGGCCTGGTGGAGGGTGCCCTGCACTGCTGGGGGGTGGGGGTGATGGGAGACATGAGTGGGGGCCTGGTGGAGGGTGCCCCTGGATGCTGGTGGGTGGGGGTGCAGGGGGACATGAGTGGGGGCCTGGTGGAGGGTGCCCTGCACTGCTGGGGGGTGGGGGTGATGGGAGACATGAGTTGGACATGAGTGGGGGCCTGGTGGAGGGTGCCCTGCACTGCTGTGGGGTGGGGGTGATGGGAGACATGAGTGGGGGCCTGGTAGAGGGTGCCCCTGGATGCTGGGGGGTGGGGGTGATGAGAGACATGAGGTGGACATGAGTGGGGGCCTGGTGGAGGGTGCCCTGCACTGCTGGGGGGTGGGGGTGATGGGGGACATGAGTGGGGGCCTGGTGGAGGGTGCCCCTGGATGCTGGAGGCTGGGGGTGATGGGAGACATGAGTGGGGGCCTGGTGGAGGGTGCCCCTGGATTCTGGGTGGTGGGGGTGATGGGAGACATGAGTTGGACATGAGAGGGGGCCTGGTGGAGGGTGCCGTGCACTGCTGGGGGGTGGGGGTGATGGGAGACATGAGTGGGGGCCTGGTGGAGAGTGCCCCTGGATGCTGGGGGGTGGGGGTGATGGGAGACATGAGTGAGGGCCTGGTGGAGGGTACCCCTGACTGCTGGAGGGTGGGGGTGATGGGAGACATGAGTGGGGGCCTGGTGGAGAGTGCCCTGCACTGCTGGGGGTGGGGGTGATGGGAGACATGAGTGGGGGCCTGGTGGAGGGTGCCCCTGGATGCTGGGGGGTGGAGTTGATGGGAGACATGAGTGGGGGCCTGGTGGAGGGTGCCCCCTGGATGCTGGGGGGTGGGGTGATGGGAGACATGAGTTGGACATGAGTGGGGGCCTGGTGGAGGGTGCCCTGCACTGCTGGGGGGTGGGGGTGATGGGAGACATGAGTGGGGGCCTGGTGGAGGGTGCCCTGCACTGCTGGGGGGTGGGGGTGATGGGAGACATGAGTGGGGGCCTGGTGGAGGGTGCCCCTGGATGCTGGGGTGGGGGTGATTGGAGACATGAGTGGGGGCCTGGTGGAGGGTGCCCCTGGATGCTGGGGGGTGGGGGTGATGGGAGACATGAGTTAGACATGAGTGGGTGCCTGGTGGAGGGTGCCCTGCACTGCTGGGGGGTGGGGGTGATGGGAGACATGAGTGGGGGCCTGGTGGAGGGTGCCCCTGGATGCTGGGGGTGGGGGTGATGGGAGACATGAGTTGGACATGAGTGGGGGCCTGGTGGAGGATGCCCTGCACTGCTGGGGGGTGGGGGTGATGGGAGACATGAGTGGGGGCCTGGTGGAGGGTGCCCCTGGATGCTGGGGGGTGGGGGTGATAGGAGACATGAGTGGGGGCCTGGTGGAGGGTGCCCCTGACTGATGGGGGGGGTGGGGGTGATGGGAGACCATGAGTGGTGGCCTGGTGGAGGGTGCCCACTGCTGGGGGGTGGGGGTGATGGGAGACATGAGTGGGGGCCTGATGGAGGGTGCCCCTGGATGCTGGGGGTGGGGGTGATGGGAGACATGAGTTGGACATGAGTGGGGGCCTGGTGGAGGGTGCCCTGCACTGCTGGGTGTGGGGGTGATGGGAGACATGAGTGGGGGCCTGGTGGAGGGTGCCTCTGGATGCTGGGGGGTGGGGGTGATAGCAGACATGAGTGGGGGCCTGGTGGAGGGTGCCCCTGACTGATGGGGGGTTGGGGTGATGGGAGACATGACTGGGGGCCTGGTGGAGGGTGCCCCTGGATGTTGGGGGCTGGGGGCGATGGGAGACATGAGTGGGGGCCTGGTGGAGGGTGCCCCTGGATGCTGGGGGGTGGGGGTGATGGGAGACATGAGTTGGACATGAGTGGGGGCCTGGTGGAGGGTGCCCTGCACTGCTGGGGGGTGGGGGTGATGGGAGACATGAGTGGGGGCCTGGTGGAGGGTGCCCTGCACTGCTGGGGGGTGGGGGTGATGGGAGACATGAGTGGGGGCCTGGTGGAGGGTGCCCCTGGATGCTGGGGGGTGGGGGTGATGGGAGACATGAGTGGGGGCCTGGTGGAGGGTGCCCCTGGATGCTGGGGGGTGGGGTGATGAGAGACATGAGTGGGGGCCTGGTGGAGGGTGCCCCTGGATGCTGGAGGGTGGGGGTGATGGGAGACATGAGTTGGACATGGGTGAGGGCCTGGTGGAGGGTACCCCTGACTGCTGGGGGGTGGGGGTGATGGGAGACATGAGTGGGGGCCTGGTGGAGAGTGCCCTGCACTGCTGGGGGGTGGGGGTGATGGGAGACATGAGTGGGGGCCTGGTGGAGGGTGCCCCTGAATGCTGGTGGGTGGGGTGATGGGAGACATGAGTTGGACATGAGTGGGGGCCTGGTGGAGGGTGCCCTGCACTGCTGGGGGGTGGGGGTGATGGGAGACATGAGTGGGGGCCTGGTGGAGGGTGCCCTGCACTGCTGGGGGGTGGGGGTGATGGGAGACATGAGAGCGGGCCTTGTGGAGGGTGCCCTGCACTGCTGGGGGGTGGGGGTGCTGGGAGACATGAGTGGGGGCGTGGTGGAGGGTGCCCTGCACTGCTGGGGGGTGGGGGTGATAGGAGACATGAGTGGGGGCCTGGTGGAGGGTGCCCCTGGATGCTGGGGGGTGGGGGTGATGGGAGACATGAGTGGGGGCCTGGTGGAGGTTGCCCCTGGATGCTGGTGGGTGGGGGTCCAGGGGGACATGAGTGGGAGCCTGGTGGAGGGTACCCTGCACTGCTGGGGGGTGGGGGTGATGGTAGACATGAGTTGGACATGAGTGGGGGCCTGGTGGAGGGTGCCCTGCACTGCTGGGGGGTGGGGGTGATGGGAGACATGAGTTGGACATGAGTGGGGGCCTGGTGAAGGGTGCCCTGCACTGCTGGGGGGTGGGGGTGATGGGAGACATGAGTGGGGGCCTGGTGGAGGGTGCCCCTGGATGCTGGGGGGTGGGGGTGATAGGAGACATGAGTGGGGGCCTGGTGGAGGGTGCCCCTGACTGCTGGGGGGTGGGGGTTATGGGAGACATGAGTGGTGGCCTGGTGGAGGGTGCTCCTGACTGCTGGGGGGGTTGGGGTGATGGGAGACATGAGAGTGGGCCTGGTGGAGGGTTCCCCTGGATGTTGGGGGCTGGGGGTGATGGGAGACATGAGTGGGGGCCTGGTGGAGGGTGCCCCTGGATGATGGGGAGTGGGGGTGATGGGAGACAATAGTTGGACATGAGTGGGGGCCTGGTGGAGGGTGCCCTGCACTGCTGGGGGGTGGGGGTGATGGGAGACATGAGTGGGGGCCTGGTGGAGGGTGCACTGCACTGCTGGGGGGTGGGGGTGAAGGGAGACATGAGTGGGGGCCTGGTGGAGGGTGCCCCTGGATGCTGGGGGGTGGGGGTGATGGGAGACATGAGTTGGACATGAGTGGGGGCCTGGTGGAGGGTGCCCTGCACTGCTGGGGGGTGGGGGTGATGGGAGACATGAGTGGGGGCCTGGTGGAGGGTGCCCCTGGATGCTGGGGGGTGGGGGTGATAGGAGACATGAGTGGGGGCCTGGTGGGGGGTGCCCCTGACTGCTGGGGGGTGGGGGTGATGGGAGACATGAGTGGTGGCCTGGTGGAGGGTGCTCCTGACTGCTGGGGGTTGGGGTGATCGGAGACATGAGTGGGGGCCTGGTGGAGGGTGCCCCTGGATGTTGGGGCCTGGGGGTGATGGGAGACATGAGTGGGGGCCTGGTGGAGGGTGCCCCTGGATGCTGGGGGGTGGGGGTGATGGGAGACATGAGTTGGACATGAGTGGGGGCCTGGTGGAGGGTGCCCTGCACTGCTGGGGGGTGGGGTGATGGGAGACATGAGTGGGGGCCTGGTGGAGGGTGCACTGCACTGCTGGGGGTGGGGGTGATGGGAGACATGAGTGGGGGCCTGGTGGAGGGTGCCCCTGGATTCTGGGGGGTGGGGGTGATGGGAGACATGAGTGGGGGCCTGGTGGAGGGTGCCGCTGGATGCTGGGGGTGGGGGTGATGGGAGACATGAGTTGGACATGAGTGGGGGCCTGGTGGAGGGTGCCCTGCACTGCTGGGGGGTGGGGGTAATGGGAGACATGAGTGGGGGCCTGGTGGAGGGTGCCCCTGGATGCTGGGGGGTGGGGTTGATGGGAGACATGAGTGGGGGCCTGGTGGAGGGTGCCGCTGGATGCTGGGGGGTGGGGGTGATGGGAGACATGAGTTGGACATGAGTGGGGGCCTGGTGGAGGGTGCCCTGCACTGCTGGGGAGTGGGGGTGATGGGAGACATGAATGGGGGCCTGATGGAGGGTGCCCCTGGATGCTGGGGGCTGAGGGTGATGGGAGACATGAGTGGGGGCCTGGTGGAGGGTGCCCCTGGATGCTGGGGGGTGGGGGTGATGGGAGACATGAGGTGGACATGAGTGGGGGCCTGGTGGAGGGTGCCCTGCACCGCTGGGGGGTGAGGGTGATGGGAGACATGAGTGGGGGCCTGGTGGAGAGTGCCCCTGGATGCTGGGGGGTGGGGATGATGGGAAACATGAGTAAGGGCCTGGTGGAGGGTGCCCCTGACTGCTGGGGGGTGGGGGTGATGGGAGACATGAGTGGGAGCCTGGTGGAGGGTGCCCCTGACTGCTGGGGGGTGGGGGTGATGGGAGACATGAGTGGGGGCCTGGTGGAGGGTGCCCTGCCCTGCTGGGGGGTGGGGGTGATGGGAGACATGAGTGGGGGCCTGGTGGAGGGTGCCCTGCACTGCTGTGGGGTGGGGGTGATGGGAGACAAGAGTGGGGGCCTGGTGGAGGGTGTCCGTGGATGCTGGGGGCTGGGGGTGATGGGAGACATGAGTGGGGGCCTGGTGGAGGGTGCCCCAGGATGCTGGGGGGTGGGGGTGATGGGAGACATAAGTTGGACATGAGTTGGAGCCTGGTGGAGGGTGCCCTGCACTGCTGGGGGGTGGGGGTGATGGGAGACATGAGTGGGGGCCTGGTGGAGAGTGCCCCTGGATGCTGGGGGGTGGGGGTGATGGGAGACATGAGTGAGGGCCTGGTGGAGGGTGCCCCTGACTGCTGGGGAATGGGGGTGATGGGAGTCATGAGTGGGGGCCTGGTGGAGGGTGCTCCTAACTGCTGGGGGGTGGGGGGATGGGAGACATGAGTGGGGGCCTGGTGGAGAGTGCCCTGGACTGCTGGGGGGTGGGGTGATCGGAGACATGAGTGGGGGCCTGGTGGAGGGTGCCCCTGGATGCTGGGGGATGGGGTGATGGGAGACATGAGTGGGGGCCTGGTGGAGGGTGCCCCTGGATGCTGGGGGGTGGGGTGATGAGAGACATGAGTGGGGGCCTGGTGGAGGGTGCCCCTGGATGCTGGAGGGTGGGGGTGATGGGAGACATGAGTTGGACATGGGTGAGGGCCTGGTGGAGGGTACCCCTGACTGCTGGGGGGTGGGGGTGATGGGAGACATGAGTGGGGGCCTGGTGGAGAGTGCCCTGCACTGCTGGGGGGTGGGGGTGATGGGAGACATGAGTGGGGGCCTGGTGGAGGGTGCCCCTGAATGCTGGTGGGTGGGGTGATGGGAGACATGAGTTGGACATGAGTGGGGGCCTGGTGGAGGGTGCCCTGCACTGCTGGGGGGTGGGGGTGATGGGAGACATGAGTGGGGGCCTGGTGGAGGGTGCCCTGCACTGCTGGGGGGTGGGGGTGATGGGAGACATGAGAGCGGGCCTTGTGGAGGGTGCCCTGCACTGCTGGGGGGTGGGGGTGCTGGGAGACATGAGTGGGGGCGTGGTGGAGGGTGCCCTGCACTGCTGGGGGGTGGGGGTGATAGGAGACATGAGTGGGGGCCTGGTGGAGGGTGCCCCTGGATGCTGGGGGGTGGGGGTGATGGGAGACATGAGTGGGGGCCTGGTGGAGGTTGCCCCTGGATGCTGGTGGGTGGGGGTCCAGGGGGACATGAGTGGGAGCCTGGTGGAGGGTACCCTGCACTGCTGGGGGGTGGGGGTGATGGTAGACATGAGTTGGACATGAGTGGGGGCCTGGTGGAGGGTGCCCTGCACTGCTGGGGGGTGGGGGTGATGGGAGACATGAGTTGGACATGAGTGGGGGCCTGGTGAAGGGTGCCCTGCACTGCTGGGGGGTGGGGGTGATGGGAGACATGAGTGGGGGCCTGGTGGAGGGTGCCCCTGGATGCTGGGGGGTGGGGGTGATAGGAGACATGAGTGGGGGCCTGGTGGAGGGTGCCCCTGACTGCTGGGGGGTGGGGGTTATGGGAGACATGAGTGGTGGCCTGGTGGAGGGTGCTCCTGACTGCTGGGGGGGTTGGGGTGATGGGAGACATGAGAGTGGGCCTGGTGGAGGGTTCCCCTGGATGTTGGGCGCTGGGGGTGATGGGAGACATGAGTGGGGGCCTGGTGGAGGGTGCCCCTGGATGATGGGGAGTGGGGGTGATGGGAGACAATAGTTGGACATGAGTGGGGGCCTGGTGGAGGGTGCCCTGCACTGCTGGGGGGTGGGGGTGATGGGAGACATGAGTGGGGGCCTGGTGGAGGGTGCACTGCACTGCTGGGGGGTGGGGGTGAAGGGAGACATGAGTGGGGGCCTGGTGGAGGGTGCCCCTGGATGCTGGGGGGTGGGGGTGATGGGAGACATGAGTTGGACATGAGTGGGGGCCTGGTGGAGGGTGCCCTGCACTGCTGGGGGGTGGGGGTGATGGGAGACATGAGTGGGGGCCTGGTGGAGGGTGCCCCTGGATGCTGGGGGGTGGGGGTGATAGGAGACATGAGTGGGGGCCTGGTGGGGGGTGCCCCTGACTGCTGGGGGGTGGGGGTGATGGGAGACATGAGTGGTGGCCTGGTGGAGGGTGCTCCTGACTGCTGGGGGTTGGGGTGATCGGAGACATGAGTGGGGGCCTGGTGGAGGGTGCCCCTGGATGTTGGGGCCTGGGGGTGATGGGAGACATGAGTGGGGGCCTGGTGGAGGGTGCCCCTGGATGCTGGGGGGTGGGGGTGATGGGAGACATGAGTTGGACATGAGTGGGGGCCTGGTGGAGGGTGCCCTGCACTGCTGGGGGGTGGGGTGATGGGAGACATGAGTGGGGGCCTGGTGGAGGGTGCACTGCACTGCTGGGGGTGGGGGTGATGGGAGACATGAGTGGGGGCCTGGTGGAGGGTGCCCCTGGATTCTGGGGGGTGGGGGTGATGGGAGACATGAGTGGGGGCCTGGTGGAGGGTGCCGCTGGATGCTGGGGGTGGGGGTGATGGGAGACATGAGTTGGACATGAGTGGGGGCCTGGTGGAGGGTGCCCTGCACTGCTGGGGGGTGGGGGTAATGGGAGACATGAGTGGGGGCCTGGTGGAGGGTGCCCCTGGATGCTGGGGGGTGGGGTTGATGGGAGACATGAGTGGGGGCCTGGTGGAGGGTGCCGCTGGATGCTGGGGGGTGGGGGTGATGGGAGACATGAGTTGGACATGAGTGGGGGCCTGGTGGAGGGTGCCCTGCACTGCTGGGGAGTGGGGGTGATGGGAGACATGAATGGGGGCCTGATGGAGGGTGCCCCTGGATGCTGGGGGCTGAGGGTGATGGGAGACATGAGTGGGGGCCTGGTGGAGGGTGCCCCTGGATGCTGGGGGGTGGGGGTGATGGGAGACATGAGGTGGACATGAGTGGGGGCCTGGTGGAGGGTGCCCTGCACCGCTGGGGGGTGAGGGTGATGGGAGACATGAGTGGGGGCCTGGTGGAGAGTGCCCCTGGATGCTGGGGGGTGGGGATGATGGGAAACATGAGTAAGGGCCTGGTGGAGGGTGCCCCTGACTGCTGGGGGGTGGGGGTGATGGGAGACATGAGTGGGAGCCTGGTGGAGGGTGCCCCTGACTGCTGGGGGGTGGGGGTGATGGGAGACATGAGTGGGGGCCTGGTGGAGGGTGCCCTGCCCTGCTGGGGGGTGGGGGTGATGGGAGACATGAGTGGGGGCCTGGTGGAGGGTGCCCTGCACTGCTGTGGGGTGGGGGTGATGGGAGACAAGAGTGGGGGCCTGGTGGAGGGTGTCCGTGGATGCTGGGGGCTGGGGGTGATGGGAGACATGAGTGGGGGCCTGGTGGAGGGTGCCCCAGGATGCTGGGGGGTGGGGGTGATGGGAGACATAAGTTGGACATGAGTTGGAGCCTGGTGGAGGGTGCCCTGCACTGCTGGGGGGTGGGGGTGATGGGAGACATGAGTGGGGGCCTGGTGGAGAGTGCCCCTGGATGCTGGGGGGTGGGGGTGATGGGAGACATGAGTGAGGGCCTGGTGGAGGGTGCCCCTGACTGCTGGGGAATGGGGGTGATGGGAGTCATGAGTGGGGGCCTGGTGGAGGGTGCTCCTAACTGCTGGGGGGTGGGGGGATGGGAGACATGAGTGGGGGCCTGGTGGAGAGTGCCCTGGACTGCTGGGGGGTGGGGTGATCGGAGACATGAGTGGGGGCCTGGTGGAGGGTGCCCCTGGATGCTGGGGGATGGGGTGATGGGAGACATGAGTGGGGGCCTGGTGGAGGGTGCCCCTGGATGCTGGGGGGTGGGGTGATGGGAGACATGAGGTGGACATGAGTGGGGGCCTGGTGAAGGGTGCCCTGCACTGCTGGGGGGTGGGGGTGATGGGAGACATGAGTGGGGGCCTGGTGGAGGGTGCCCTGCACTGCTGGGGGGTGGGGGTGATGGGAGACATGAGTGGGGGCCTGGTGGAGGGTGCCCCTGGATGCTGGGGGGTGGGGGTGATGGGAGACATGAGTGGGTGCCTGGTGGAGGGTGCCCTGCACTGCTGGGGGGTGGGGGTGCTGGGAGACATGAGTAGGGGCCTGGTGGAGGGTGCCCCTGGATGCTGGGGGGTGGGGGTGATGGGAGACATGAGTGGGGGCCTGGTGGAGGGTGCCCTGCACTGCTGGGGGGTGGGGGTGATGGGAGACATGAGTGGGGGCCTGGTGGAGGGTGCCCCTGGATGCTGGGGGGTGGGGGTGATGGGAGACATGAGTGGGGGCCTGGTGGAGGGTGCCCCTGGATGCTGGTGGGTGGGGGTCCAGGGGGACATGAGTGGGGGCCTGGTGGAGGGTACCCTGCACTGCTGGGGGGTGGGGGTGATGGGAGACATGAGCGGGGGCCTGGTGGAGGGTGCCCCTGGATGCTGGGGGGTGGGGGTGATGGGAGACATGAGTTGGACATGAATGGGGGCCTGGTGGAGGGTGCCATGCACTGCTGGGGGTGGGGGTGATGGGAGACATGAGTGGGGGGCTGGTGGAGGGTGCCCCAGGATGCTGGGGGGTGGGGGTGATAGGAGACATGAGTGGGGGCCTGGTGGAGGGTGCCCCTGAATGCTGGGGGGTGGGGGTGATGGGAGACATGAGTGGTGGCCTGGTGGAGGGTGCTCTTGACTGCTGGGGGGTTGGGGTGATGGGAGACATGAGTGGGGGCCTGGTGGAGGGTGCCCCTGGATGCTGGGGGTGATGGGAGACATGAGTGGGGGCCTGGTGGAGGGTGCCCCTGGATGCTGGGGGGTGGGGGTGATGGGAGACATGAGTTGGACATGAGTGGGGTCCTGGTGGAGGGTGCCCTGCACTGCTGGGGGGTGGGGGTGATGGGAGACATGAGTGGGGGCCTGGTGGAGGGTGCCCTGCACTGCTGGGGGGTGCGGGTGATGGGAGACATGAGTGGGGGCCTGGTGGAGGGTGCCCCTGGATCCTGGGGGGTGGGGCGATGGGAGACATGAGTGGGGGCCTGGTGGAGGGTGCCCCTGGATGCTGGGGGGTGGGGTGATGGGAAACATGAGTTGGACATGAGTGGTGGCCTGTTGGAGGGTGCCCTGCACTGCTGGGGGGTGGGGTGATGGGAGACATGAGTGGGGGCCTGGTGGAGGGTGCCCTGCACTGCTGGGGGTGGGGGTGATGGGAGGCCTGGTGGGGGGTGTCCCTGGATGCTGGGGGGTGGGGGTGATGGGAGACATGAGTTGGACATGAGTGGGGGCCTGGTGGAGGGTGCCCCTGGATGCTGGTGGGTGGGGGTGATGGGAGACATGAGTGGGGGCCTGGTGGAGGGTGCCCCTGGATGCTGAGGGGTGGGGGTGAGGGGAGACATGAGTTGGACATGATTGGGGGCCTGGTGGAGGGTGCCCCTGGATTCTGGTGGGTGGGGGTGCAGGGGGACATGAGTGGGGGCCTGGTGGAGGGTGCCCTGCACTGCTGGGGGTGGGGTGATGGGAGACATGAGTTGGACATGAGTGGGGGCCTGGTGGAGGGTGCCCTGCACTGCTGGGGGGTGGGGGTGATGGGAGACATGAGTGGGGGCCTGGTGGAGGGTGCCCCTGGATGCTGGTGAGTGGGGGTGATGGGAGAAATGAGTGGGGGCCTGGTGGAGGGTGCCGCTGGATGCTGGGGGGTGGGGGTGATGGGAGACATGAATTGGACATGAGTGGGGGCCTGGTGGAAGGTGCCCTGCACTGCTGGGGAGTGGGGGTGATGGGAGGCATGAGTGGGGGCCTGGTGGACGGTGCCCCTGGATGCTGGGGGGTGGGGGTGATGGGAGACATGAGTGGGGGCCTGGTGGAGGGTGCCCCTGGATGCTGGGGGCTGGGGGTGATGGGAGACATGAGTTGGACATGAGTGTGGGCCTGGTGGAGGGTGCCCTGCACTGCTGGGGGGTGGGGGTGATGGGAGACATAAGTGGGGGCCTGGTGGAGAGTGCCCCTGGATGCTGGGGGGTGGGGGTGATGGGAGACATGAGTGAGGGCCTGGTGGAGGGTGCCCCTGACTGCTGGGGGGTGGGGGTGATGGGAGACATGAGTGGGGGCCTGGTGGAAGGTGCCCCTGACTGCTGGGGGGTGGGGGTGATGGGAGACATGAGTGGGGGCCTGGTGGAGGGTGCCCCTGTATCCTGGGGGGTGGGGTGATGGGAGACATGAGTGGGGGGATGGTGGAGGGTGCCCTGCACTGCTGGGGGGTGGGGGTGATGGGAGACATGAGTGGGGGCCTGGTGGAGGGTGCCCTGCACTGCTGGGGGGTGGGGGTGATGGGAGACATGAGTGGGGGCCTGGTGGAGGGTGCCCCTGGATGCTGGGGGTGGGGGTGATGGGAGACATGAGTTGGACATGAGTGGGGGCCTGGTGGAGGGTGCCCCTGAATTCTGGTGGGTGGGGGTGCTGGGGGACATGAGTGGGGGCCTGGTGGAAGGTGCCCTGCACTGCTGGGGGTGGGGTGATGGGAGACATGAGTTGGACATGAGTGGGGGCCTGGTGGAGGGTGCCCTGCACTGCTGGGGGTGGGGTGATGGGAGACATGAGTTGGACATGAGTGGGGGCCTGGTGGAGGGTGCCCTGCACTGCTGGAGGGTGGGGGTGATGGGAGACATGAGTGGGGGCCTGGTGGAGGGTGCCCCTGGATGCTGGTGAGTGGGGGTGATGGGACACATGAGTGGGGGCCTGGTGGAGGGTACCGCTGGATGCTGGGGGGTGGGGGTGATGGGAGACATGAGTTGGACATGAGTGGGGGCCTGGTGGAGGGTGCCCTGCACTGCTGGGGAGTGGGGGTGATGGGAGACATGAGTGGGGGCCTGGTGGACGGTGCCCCTGGATGCTGGGGGGTGGGGGTGATGGGAGACAAGAGTGGGGGCCTGGTGGAGGGTGCCCCTGGATGCTGGAGGCTGGGGGTGATGGGAGACATGAGTTGGACATGAGTGGGGGCCTGGTGGAGGGTGCCCTGCACTGCTGGGGGGTGGGGGTGATGGGAGACATAAGTGGGGGCCTGGTGGAGAGTGCCCCTGGATGCTGGGGGGTGGGGGTGATGGGAGACATGAGTGAGGGCCTGGTGGAGGGTGCCCCTGACTGCTGGGGGGTGGGGGTGATGGGAGACATGAGTGGGGGCCTGGTGGAGGGTGCCCCTGACTGCTGGGGGGTGGGGGTGATGGGAGACATGAGTGGGGGACTGGTGGAAGGTGCCCCTGTATCCTGGGGGGTGGGGTGATGGGAGACATGAGTTGGACATGAGTGGGGGCATGGTGGAGGGTGCCCTGCACTGCTGGGGGGTGGGGGTGATGGGAGACATGAGTGGGGGCCTGGTGGAGGGTGCCCTGCACTGCTGGGGGGTGGGGGTAATGGGAGACATGAGTGGGGGCCTGGTGGAGGGTGCCCCTGGATGCTGGGGGGTGGGGGTGATGGGAGACATGAGCGGGGGCCTGGTGGAGGGTGCCCCTGGATGCTGGGGGGTGGGGGTGATGGGAGACATGAGTTGGGGCCTGGTGGTGGGTGCCCCTGGATGCTGGGGGGTGGGGTGATGGGAAACATGAGTTGGACATGAGTGGGGGCCTGGTGAAGGGTGCCCTGCACTGCTGGGGGGTGGGGGTGATGGGAGGCCTGGTGGGGGGTGCCCCTGGATGCTGGGGGGTGGGGGTGATGGGAGACATGAGTTGGACATGAGTGGGGGCATGGTGGAGGGTGCCCCTGGATGCTGGTGGGTGGGGGTGATGGGAGACATGAGTGGGGGCCTGGTGGAGGGTGCCCCTGGATGCTGAGGGGTGGGGGTGATGGGAGACATGAGTTGGACATGAGTGGGGGCCTGGTGGAGGGTGCCCCTGGATTCTGGTGGGTGGGGGTGCAGGGGGACATGAGTGGGGGCCTGGTGGAGGGTGCCCTGCACTGCTGGGGGTGGGGTGATGGGAGACATGAGTTGGACATGAGTGGGGGCCTGGTGGAGGGTGCCCTGCACTGCTGGGGGGTGGGGGTGATGGGAGACATGAGTGGGGGCCTGGTGGAGGGTGCCCCTGGATGCTGGTGAGTGGGGGTGATGGGAGACATGAGTGGGGGCCTGGTGGAGGGTGCCGCTGGATGCTGGGGGGTGGGGGTGATGGGAGACATGATTTGGACATGAGTGGGGGCCTGGTGGAGGGTGCCATGCACTGCTGGGGAGTGGGGGTGATGGGAGACATGAGTGGGGGCCTGGTGGACGGTGCCCCTGGATGCTGGGGAGTGGGGTGATGGGAGACATGAGTGGGGGCCTGGTGGAGGGTGCCCCTGGATGCTGGGGGCTGGGGGTGATGGGAGACATGAGTTGGACATGAGTGGGGGCCTGGTGGAGGGTGCCCTGCACTGCTGGGGGTGGGGGTGATGGGAGACATAAGTGGGGGCCTGGTGGAGAGTGCCCCTGGATGCTGGGGGGTGGGGGTGATGGGAGACATGAGTGAGGGCCTGGTGGAGGGTGCCCCTGACTGCTGGGGGGTGGGGGTGATGGGAGACATGAGTGGGGGCCTGGTGGAGGGTGCCCCTGACTGCTGGGGGGTGGGGGTGATGGGAGACATGAGTGGGGGCCTGGTGGAGGGTGCCCCTGTATCCTGGGTGGTGCGGTGATGGGAGACATGAGTTGGACATGAGTGGGGGCATGGTGGAGGGTGCCCTGCACTGCTGGGGGGTGGGGGTGATGGGAGACATGAGTGGGGGCCTGGTGGAGGGTGCCCTGCACTGCTGGGGGGTGGGGGTGATGGGAGACATGAGTGGGGGCCTGGTGGAGGGTGCCCCTGGATGCTGGGGTGTGGGGGTGATGGGAGACATGAGTGGGGGCCTGGTGGAGGGTGCCCCTGGATGCTGGGGTGTGGGGGTGATCGGAGACATGAGTTGGACATGAGTGGGGGCCTGTTGGAGGGTGCCCTGCACTGCTGGGGGGTGGGGGTGATGGGAGACATGAGTGGGGGCCTGGTGGAGAGTGCCCCTGGATGCTGGGGGGTGGGGGTGATGGGAGACATGAGTGAGGGCCGGGTGGAGGGTGCCCCTGACTGCTGGGGGGTGGGGGTGATGGGAGACATGGTTGGGGGCCTGGTGGAGGGTGCCCCTGACTGCTGGGGGGTGGGGGTGATGGGAGACATGAGTGGGGGCCTGGTGGAGGGTGCCCTGCACTGCTGGGGGTGGGGGTGATGGGAGACATGAGTGGGGGCCTGGTGGAGGGTGCCCCTGGATGCTGGGGGGTGGGGGTGATGGGAGACATGAGTGGGGGCCTGGTGGAGGGTGCCCCTCGATGCTGGGGGGTGGGGTGATGGGAGACATGAGTTGGACATGGGTGGGGGCCTGGTGGAGGGTGCCCTGCACTGCTGGGGGGTGGGGGTGATGGGAGACATGAGTGGGGGCCTGGTGGAGGGTGCCCTGCACTGCTGGGGGGTGGGGGTGATGGGAGACATGAGTGGGGGCCTGGTGGAGGGTGCCCCTGGATGCCGGGGGTGGGGGTCATGGGAGACATGAGTGGGGGCCTGGTGGTGGGTGCCCCTGGATGCTGGGGGGTGGGGTGATGGGAGACATGAGTTGGACATGAGTGGGGGCCTGGTGGAGGGTGCCCTGCACTGCTGGGGGGTGGGGGTGATGGGAGACATGAGTGGGGGCCTGGTGGAAGGTGCCCTGCACTGCTGGGGAGTGGGGGTGATGGGAGACATGAGTGGGGGCCTGGTGGAGGGTGCCCCTGGATGCCGGGGGTGGGGGTCATGGGAGACATGAGTGGGGGCCTGGTGGTGGGTGCCCCTGGATGCTGGGGGGTGGGGTGATGGGAGACATGAGTTGGACATGAGTGGGGGCCTGGTGGAGGGTGCCCTGCACTGCTGGGGGGTGGGGGTGATGGGAGACATGAGTGGGGGCCTGGTGGAAGGTGCCCTGCACTGCTGGGGAGTGGGGGTGATGGGAGACATGAGTGGGGGCCTGGTGGAGGGTGCCCTGCACTGCTGGGGGGTGGGGGCGATGGGAGACATGAGTGGGGGCCTGGTGGAGGGTGCCCCTGGATGCTGGGGGGTGGGGGTGATGGGAGACATGAGTGGGGGCCTGGTGGAGGGTGCCCCTGGATGCTGGGGGGTGGGGTGATGGGAGACATGAGTTGGACATGAGTGGGAGCCTGGTGGAGGGTGCCCTGCACTGCTGGGGGGTGGGTGTGATGGGAGACATGAGTGGGGGCCTGGTGGAGGGTGCCCTGCACTGCTGGGGGTGGGGGTGATGGGAGACATGAGTGGGGGCCTTGTGGAGGGTGCCCCTGGATGCCGGGGGGGTGGGGGTGATGGGAGACATGAGTGGGGGCCTGGTGGAGGGTGCCCCTGGATGCTGGGGGGTGGGGGTGATGGGAGACATGAGTTGGACATGAGTGGGGGCCTGGTGGAGGGTGCTCTGCACTGCTGGGGGGTGGGGGTGATGGGAGACATGATGGGGGCCTGGTGAAGGGTGCCCTGCACTGCTGGGGGGTGGGGGTGATGGGAGACATGAGTGGGGGCCTGGTGGAGGGTGCCCTGCACTGCTGGGGGGTGGGGGTGATGGGAGACATGAGTGGGGGCCTGGTGGAGGGTGCCCCTGGATGCTGCGGCGTGGGGGTGATGGGAGACATGAGTGGGGGCCTGGTGGAGGGTGCCCCTGGATGCTGGGGGGTGGGGGTGATGGGAGACAGTAGTTGGACATGAGTGGGGGCCTGGTGGAGGGTGCCCCTGGATGCTGGTGGGTGGGGGTCGAGGGGGACATGAGTGGGGGCCTTATGGAGGGTACCCTGCACTGCTGGGGGGTGGGGGTGATGGGAGACATGAGTTGGACATGAGTGGGGGCCTGGTGGAGAGTGCCCTGCACTGCTGGGGGAGGGGGTGATGGGAGACATGAGTGGGGGCCTGGTGGAGGGTGCCCCTGGATGCGGGGGGGGTGGGGGTGATGGGAGACAGGAGTGGGGGCCTGGTGGAGGGTGCCCCTGGATGCTGGGGGGTGGGGGTGATGGGGGACATGAGTTGGACATGAGTGGGGGCCTGGTGGAGGGTGCCCTGCACTGCTGGGGGTGGGGGTGATGGGAGACATGAGTGGCGGCCTTGTGGAGGGTGCCCCTGGATGCTGGGGGGTGGGGGTGATAGGAGACATGAGTGGGGGCCTGGTGGAGGGTGCCCCTGACTGCTGGGGGTGGGGGTGATGGGAGATATGAGTGGTGGCCTGGTGGAGGGTGCTCCTGACTGCTGGGGGTGGGGGTGATGGGAGACATGAGTGGGCTCCTGATGGAGGGTGCCCTGCACTGCTGGGGGGTGGGGGTAATGGGAGACATGAGTGGGGGCCTGGTGGAGGGTGCCCCTGGATGCTGGGGGGTGGGGGTGATGGGGACATGAGTGGGGGCCTGGTGGAGGGTGCCCCTGGATGCTGGGGGCTGGGGGTGATGAGAGACATGAGTTGGACATGAGTGGGGGCCTGGTGGAGAAATCCTATTTTTTAGTAGCACACGTTACGGCTTTGCAAATCTAGATTGTTAATGGCAAATGTTATTACGTCTATGTCCTTTACTGAGAAATATAAAGTAGATGGAGTGTATGCCATTTTTTAAAAATATGTTTACACTGTGAAAGGTGGTTCTTAAAGGAACATTTACTTTGTTTACGCATGGCGTTTTCTTTTGGTAGGACAGCTAATAAGGAAATTTGCGAACGGAAATGAGGAAAGAGGCACCAAACAGTTATATGGGGGGGTAGGTGGACTGCTAAAAATGTTGTGCTTTTGTTATTTGTAAGGTAGGGGCAGTGTTTCTCATGCTCCTTCATTACAGCAGTGGTGCTGTTTCTTTGGGAAGGAGGGATGGCCTTAGCTGATGTTGTTTTCAAATAACTAGACCTTTTGATAAAAGTATGTAATATGTACTACACTGGTAATGGCTGACTACCAATACGTGTTGGAGCTGTGCAAAGGAAATGTTGAAGGTGTAAGTTCCCACAACAATATAAAATGTATTTCCACACTGTCCACGAGGCATACATCTTATTGTTAAGTGTGTACGGATTCTCAGACACATCACCGTGCTGTACGCCAGCATATGGTCATGTGCCATTCTCCGCAAGGTATGTAATTAAGTTAGAAGTTGCTTTACATTATGGTTACGTGCAACTACTAAAAACCGATGACCTTCAGCAAAAAACCTTTTTAAAGGGACGGTATGGTTCAGTTGCCCTACTAAAATCCTGTGAAATTCAGTAAAAAAATGTTGTTAAAGGGACGTTATGGTTAAGTTGAACTAATAAAAACCTATGAAATTCAGTCAAAAAACATTGTTAAAAGGGCGTTATGGTTACAAGTAAAATCTAAAAACCCCTGAAATTCGACCAGTTATGATAAGCTAAGCAACCATAACTCGCGCCACCACCGTGCCCTGCTAAGACTAACACCCAGGACATCAATGATGACATCACAAATATCATTGATGACTTCACTGATGACATCACATGTGCATTTACTTTTCATAGACGGGGTTGTGAATGTAATGTTGACAAAAAAATATCAGGGATTATAGGGAGATGTGTAATAAATTACATTCTTCATCAGGCAAAGTAGTGTCCTAAAGAACATTCAATTGCAGTGTTCTTTCTAGTACAGGAACCTACTCATACAAAAATGTAGGTATTGGCTGCAGCATACACCACAGAGGTGCTATATTTGTAATTTTCCAAAGTTATATACTAAAACAGTGAATGCTTCTGTATTAGACTTTTCTGTACTTTGAAACATGTACTAATTAGCTAATAATTCATCACTTACTACATATTTCTACTAAAACATGCAAACCATAAATAGACTACAATGCATACAAATATGGGGCTTATATATGGAGAGTAAAGTAAGCAAACAAGAGGCAGTATCATTAGCAACTGTTTATAATGTACATAAATGTATGCATCCACAAAAATGATTGTGGTGTTCCAGGCCTGCTTCTTCCTCTATATATGTACATCATAAGATGCGAGTAACTTCTAAAGATACTAGTTTAAGAACATGTGAGAATAGCAATATCTATAAATGTGATATCTTTTGAAAGCTAAGTTTCTGACTGTTAGTAAATAAACCCACCTGGCCTAGATATGGCAGTGAACAAAAAGAAGGGGCTAGACATGTGATGTCATTAGTGATGTCATCAATGATATTTGTGATGTCATCATTGATGTCCTGGGTGTTAGTCTTAGCAGGGCACGGTGGTGGCACGAGTTATGGTTGCTTAGCTTACCATAACTGGCGAATTTCAGGGGTTTTTAGATTTTACTTGTAACCATAACGTCCTTTAACAACGTTTTTTGACTGAATTTCATAGGTTTTTATTAGTGCAACTTAACCATAATGTCCCTTTAACAAAGTTTCTTTTACTGAATATATATATATATATATATATATATATATATATATATATATATATATATATATATATATATATATATATAAAATAGTGCAATGGTTGCCGCACTATAGTTAAGGTTCGTCAACTCCAATGAATAAGATTAAAATATCCTTCTGTCCGATGTCTTTCTGGCTCTGACTTCTTAACCGCCCATCCTCCTTTTCAGCGCACTGAGGCATTCGGAGATGCTGCGCTTTACAAGAAGTTGATAACATAACATAACAAGGTGTGTAGCATGAGTCATAGGAAATCCGAAAATTATATTGCTAATAACTTGTGGCTTGCATGAGAGATTTGGCAGACAGGTTTGTCCCAGCCCCCCAAGACAGGAAATTATGGGAAAGATTTGTTAAAAAATTACAAAGTTATTAAAAAAGCAAAAAATCTGTTTTCAGCCTACTCCCATTCATTTTCCCATAGAGCGAAAGTACACATTTGATAAATCTGAAGTGCAAAAACCACTGGAGGGAATTGGACCAAAAAGGGAAACAATTTAGGCACCAAGCATTGACTTAATTTCCGGAACAGGTTTTGGTTCCTTCCATCCAATAGTTCTTAAAACATTTGACAGGGAACGGGTTAAACCCTTATCCCAAAAATATAGCTATATCTCCCATGGTGCTTTGCAATAGAGAGGCTTTTCAGAAATGAAAATTCCCCTATTTTATTTTTTCCTTGATGCGAGCGATAAACGCTGGAATACCTGTGGAATACGAAAAACGGAAAGGACACAAAACGCTATTAGGAGGAGGGAAAAGGATTAAATCGTGTGATGGTACAGATGAGAGTTGCACAGGGACTGGTCATGCCCCACCTTTTCCCGAAGATGAACAAAAGAGCAAGATGTGAAACGTTTAGTAAAACAACAATGGTCATGCAGCCGCCATGAAGAGTAGAATAGGTTGTATGACACAAGTAGGGTGAGAAGTAGTTTTCATTCACAGAATTAAGGGGAGGTTGCACATACCCAAACAGGGTTATACAAGTAGTTTAGAGATGGGCAGTGTAAGAAACCTGAGGGTGTCTCCCTAGCTAGTCCCAGAGGTCCTGTCATCCAGGTGGCCAGGACACAGTCATCGCTATTGGATCCAGTTCCTGGGGGTGGACCAGTGAGGGAGGAACAGCTGGAATGGGGGGTCCTTGGGGAGTGGGACAGCAACAGGTGAGATGTGGTGTTCGCCTTCTTTCAACACCTTTTCCCCATTCTACCACATAGGATATTCCAAAACACTGCCCCCCCATTTTTCCAATACGAACACTTTCACACAACACGAAATATGACGGACTAACACCAGAGCCATTTACCTGACATGTCCCAATACAAGGGTCAGGCAAAGTCAGGCAACTGACCAGAATCCCACACACCTCATGGCCCTTTCCCTCCCCGACAGGTATAAAAGGTGGAGCACAACAAGAGCATAGGACGAGCAAGGCAGACTGCACAATGTGAGAGCTAACTCAGCACAGCAGTTCAAGAGGAGGAGAAAGACAGCGCATACCGAAGGGGTGACAAGGAGAGAAGCGACCTTGCCCTTTCCAAACAAGGACTGTGAATCCTCCACAGAAGGAAACATAAGACCGCAACAAATAGCCAGCGTGTGTTGCAGCAGATGTTTACAGTACACAAGACACTCCTCCCCTGATAACCATGCCGGGGAGAGACTGTGGTCTCCATGGTACCAACCTTGACCCGAAGGAGAAGAAAACCAAGTGGTTCATCACAGCAGGTAAGTCAAGAGGAGAGACGATAAGAAACCGAACTGTGTTGAAAGAAAAGTAGCAAGCAGCTAATTTGAACTTTGAAAGGTTTCATGGAACTATTGAGAAAAGAGGGGGAAAAACCAACAACAGAGGAGGCACTGCACCACATGGTAGTGCTCACACAGGAAACTCTGGGCGATTAACTGATGGTATAGACTACAATAACCAGAAGGCCTTGGGAAAAGGCGAGAGGAGGTCAAAGTGGTCATACAGGGGTCTTGTAAAATCCTCTGTACCCTCGAAAGTCTTTGACCGACAGATGATTTTGAAGGAACGGGACATGAGTTCCGCTTGGTCAAACTAGTGTATAAACTGTGTTTTGTAAAGGTGGGCAAGAGTGAACCCGGCAGAGGGATGTTAACGAGAAAGGGCGAAGGCCAAAGTCCCACAGTGACTGTTTGGTAAAGTTTGAGTGAACTTGGCAGAGGGAAGCTGACATAAAGGGGCAGAGCCTGAAGAACTGTTTGAAAGACATTAAGACTTGTGAAAGTAAGAAGTATTGGAAGACCAGGGGAAGTGAATTGTCCCCCTTGTCAAGTGGGTCCAAGCCCGGTCGAGGGAGATCCAGGGGTGAAAATTCCTCACCCAAATGTCAGTTTGGAAAGGGACTCTTTGTTTGTTTGTTGTTTAATACTTCAGGCCCTCGAGAGCAAGAGACTTATTATTGAAAAGAGACTTAACCATTGAAGAACCTGATAGCTGTAATGGTACTGTCAGCTTGTGTTGAGAAAGCTCGAGTGTGTGCTGTGCTCCAAGGTCCCACCTTGTCCCGTGCTGAAAACGTGGAAAAGGGGGGCACCTGGCAATCACATCTGTACTATTTATTTCTGAATACTTCTTCCTTTATTGAAAACCCTATCCACACTCTTTCTGCAATTAGTTGTAGGGATTTGGCAGTAGTATTTTCTTTTAATATAGGCCTTTTTACTTTGACAAGATGCCACAAGGACTGCCTTATTTTTCATTTGATTGTCAAAGCTTGCTTCCATCTTAGATTCAGGTTTAGGTTAGGTGTTTTTACACCCTGCAGTTACAATTTAATAAACACCCTGAACTGTGATCATGTCTGCCTTTACAATGTATAGGGTGTGCCAACCCCTCCCCGTCAACTCAATAGAGATAACATAATAGGCATAACATAATAGGCAGATCAAATAGTGCCATCATTGTAGAAATCAGGATTAGATTGCCTTTATTAAGAGTAGAAAGTGCACATGGCATTGCGCACATTGGGGATGGGCTGGCACAGGAAATGAAGGGGGCTTTAAATATCACACATACCATAAGTGTATAAGGATATATTATGAATAAGGGATACCAAATGAGAGATGCTTAGTTAAATAAAGAATATAGCTTCCTGAAGAAAGGTACAGTGTCAGACAAAAATATATTTTAGAAAGAATATTCAAATACAAAATGGTTTCTAGTCCAAAGCCAGGTGTGGAGGACTACAACCCATGCCAAGAGTTTTCAGACAAGCAAGAGAGGCTGATGCATTTGGAGACAGATTGTGGTAGCATCTCGCAGTGAGGTAATGAGGTTAGTTAGGTTAATAATGGAAATTGGCAAATAAATCAGACAAGATTGTGAGAAGGACAAGACATTAATAGAAGTTTAGATACTGTTATCTATGTTCTTATGGAAGAGGGTACAGCATGTGTCATACAAACTATTCGGAAAGACAGCTGTATTATTTTGGCACCATAAAATAGATAATATATATTCTCCAATGGTATTAAGCACTAAACTAACTTGGCAGAACCTCAGCAACCAGATAAGGACCAGACATTGATGTGTGGAGATGTTCGTGGCAGGAGTTGAGCACTGTCATAGTTGTGTCCAGCCAAGTCTAAAATATGCATATCAGTTTTGTACCTCAGAATAAATTGTGCATGCCAGATAATGCGGACTTGTTGTACACATGAGCAAAGTTATCCAATGATACTGAAGGAAGGTTTTCTCTCTGACTAAATTGGCCTATCAGAGTATACCTTTTTACAAGGTAATCATTAGCATACATGTATTGCATAATCTTAGAAAGCTTTAAAAATGGGTTGGAGGCAAAAATGCCTTTGAGTTTATCCTGTCATTGAAGAAATAAAGAGACAAGTTTTACAGCTCCCATGCATCTGATTTTTCATGTCTCCCTGAAGGATGAGAATTCATGGATGCCTGATGAATGGGAAGCAGGATCCCCTGTTCATTATGGTGCCAAACGTGGGGCCCTAAGTCTTTCATAAGATTACAGGGACAACAACCCAATACTCTTTTTCTCGATGGTGGGGTGCTGACGGACAGGAGGAAATTCCAGAAGAGGTGATAGGTGAGTGATAAACCTACACTATGATCTAATTTCTGTCAAGAGTATTTCCTCATGACCACCAACATAGCACACTTGTCATCCATGAATTATGGTATGTATCATGTGAAAGACAGAGACAGGAAAAATGAATAACATTTTTATGTAAATAAAGGCGATTGTGATATTTTAAGTTATAGGAGATATTGTGTAGATAAGGAAATGCCTACGTATTCCAAGTTCAAGGCAACTGGAAGAACATGTCTCAAACTCCAATGGGAGTATTTATGAAAAGAGAGTATACGTACGGTCATGATTGTGAAAGGTGACGTTTTAAACCCTGTACAGGTTAATAAAAATAAGAGGAGGCTTAATGGAGTATACCACTTATAACATGGAAGGTGTTTTTTTTTGGTTGATATTTTATTTCTATCGCGCTCGTACACAAGTTTTTCAGAGCGCGACAAGGCAAGGGAGGGGAACAGGGGGGCACAAAACAGCGATCTTACTAGGCCCAGTGACATTGAGAACGCGCAAGTGCATGGGAGAGGGAGGAGGGGAAAAGTGCATGGAAGGGGGGAGAGGTGGAAAGCGCGAAGCAGAGGAGAAACAGATAAATAACAATACATAAATAATAAAGGCAACAAACAGTGGTAATGCAACCAGCAATTTGCAAGTGCTAGGTTTAAAGCAGCAGACAGGGTAGGTCTGATAAGTGCAGGAAGAAAAAGGGGGGGCTGTATGGGCACAGATACAGACCCCAGTGCAAGGGGTGGCCCAGAGGCAGTGCGGGAGGGTGGCAGGATGAGCTGGTACCTGGGCCCAAAAGACAGGGGTTGGCCAGGTGCACGGTGCCAAGAGAGAACAGATCAGCAGGGGAGAGGGGGAGCGAAGGCAGAATAAAAGAAGGAGTTCTTGAGGTGCTTCCGGAACCGGAGATGGTTCTCCTCAAGTTTTAGAGTGGCAGGGAGGCTGTTCCAGAGGAAGGCCCCAGCCGAAGACAGAGATCTACCCCCAGCTTGTTTCTTAGAAAAACGACTGACCCTGAGTGAGTTGGAGGTAGAGGAACGAAGAGCTCGAGAGGGGAGGTATTCACGGAGGGATAGCTGAAGGTATTTTGGACCCAGGCCCCAGAAAGCCTTGTGGACAATGCAGAGGGTTTTGAATTTAATCCTTGCATCTACTGGGAGCCAGTGGAGAGATTGCAGAGCAGGAGAGATACGATCCCAGGGCTTGAGGCCAAGGACAAGTCTTGCAGTCCTGTTCTGGATTAGTTGCAGAGGGCAGAGAGTAGAGGCAGGGAGATTTAGAAAGAGGCTGTTACAATAGTCCAGGCTAGAGAGAACCAGAGCTTGAGATACCATGAGCTTCTGGGGGAAGGAGAGGAAAGGCAGAGTACCTCTGAGGAGGTGCAGTCGGAAATTTGACTTTTTAGAGACCTCAGAGATGTGGGCAGAGAAGGAAAGGGTGGAGTCAAAGATGACCCTGAGGTTCTTAGCCTCGCAGGTGGGAGTAGTAGGAGGGCCAAGGGAAGCCGGCCAGAGAGTGAGGGGAAAGGATGGTGAAGGTGTGCCGATGAGGAGGATCTCCATCTTGCTGGCAGTCAGACAAAGATCATTGGCGACACACCAATCTTGAATGGCAGTTAGGCAATCAGAGATGAGAGAGGGAGAGGAGGTGGCAGAGGGCAGCTTGAAAATGAGTTGAGTGTCGTCAGAGTAGCACTGGAAATTTGAGCAGAAAATGGCAATGCAGTGGGCAAGAGTTGCCAAGTTCTGGTTGAAAAGCCAGGGCGAGAGGTTAGACGCCTGGGGAACACCACAGGTAGAGAGGAAGATAGATGAAAGGAAGGACCCAAGTTGGACCTGAGAGGGCCGATCTGAGAGGAAAGAGGTCAGCCAGGCCAGAGCCTGATCAATGATACCCAGGTTTTTACGGAGATGGTTGAGCAGGATGGTATGGTTGACCGTGTCGAAGGCAGAAGAGAGATCGAGGAGGACGAGGACGGATGGAATGTTAGAGTCAAGGTTGGTGAGCAGATCTTCATGCATGTTTATGAGAGCAGTTTCCGTGCTTCTGGCAGCTCTGAAGCCTCGCATCAGAGCCACCCCCTTCAACCTAACACCAGAGCAGATCCACACCCTGTACCGGCTTGACGGTGACATCATCACCACCATAGTGGACCTGATACATGAAGACATAGTGAGCCTCATAGAAATACGCACCGCCATCCCCCCTCTACTGAAGGTAGTGTCTGGACTTGACTTCCTTGCCACAGGCACCTACCAGCACACAGTGGGGCACATGCATGGCATATCACAACCCTTATTTTCCCGGATACTGAACCAAGTGCTGGATGCCCTCCACATGCACACAAGGGACTACATATCCCTACCACGGACCCCCCAGGAGATATTCGATACAAAAGTTGCCTTCCATGCACTGGCAGGCATGCCAAAATGTATAGGTGCCCTTGACTGCACCCACGTGGAGTTGGTGGTCCCGCATGCCATGAAGGTGGCATATCGCAACCGCAAGCAATACCACTCTATCAACATGCAGATGGTATGCCATGCCAGAAAGATCATCACACATTGCTGTGCCCGATATCCAGGATCAACTCATGACTCTTTGGTCCTGCGGA
This sequence comes from Ambystoma mexicanum, assembly GCF_040938575.1. Classification (NCBI taxonomy): domain Eukaryota; kingdom Metazoa; phylum Chordata; class Amphibia; order Caudata; family Ambystomatidae; genus Ambystoma; species Ambystoma mexicanum. The sequence goes on along the minus strand of NC_090930.1, from coordinate 426,721,691 downwards.
ACTCCACGCTACCACGCTATGTGGAGCGACATGATGGACGACGTGCCTGGCTGCTTGGTGAGTTGCCTGACTGGGCCATGGCAGTTCATCGGGTGTGTGAGGTGGGTGCCTGCATACTCCACCTGGGTGGGAAGTGGGTGGGAGATGCATACTCTACCTGGGTGGGAAGTGGGGGGAGATGCATTCCCTGGATGGGAAGTGGGCGGGAGATGCATACTCCACTTGGGTGGAAATGTTGACTCCAGTGCACGATGTGCACCTCACCGAACACTGTGCCCCAGAGCCAGTGAAACGGCACATGACTACCAAATCCCACAGTGATGAAGTAAGGCTGACACCTAACACTACATGGCTAACAGGTGACCAGGCCACATCCCACAACACATGCACCACTCATCAGTGGCCCTCACACACCGTAAGGGCATCTAGCACTAGCACTGCATATGCACTATGTCCCTGCCTCCAGCATATCACCACGCAGGGCAGTCATCCCTGGGAGTGCATTGAACTGAGCCTAACAGGGATACCACAGAGTGTCACTGGTTACGCACACCCATAGGAGCGCTGCAAGTCACCATGGTACTGATCAGTGCAGAATTACGAATATGCTATTGACCACAGCCAATACTCCCTACTACCAAATCTCACAGAACACAACACATCAATGAATTCAATCCAACACTGCTGCATGCATATACGATGCACGTGCAACAAGATGTGAGTGCACACCCTAACACATCCTGAGGATGCTACCCCCTCCATCATCCCATTGCACAGGACACATAGCGGGGCCAGAAAAGGGGGCAATGCATCCAGGGACATGTGTGTATGGGCAGAAATCACCTGCTGCCATGTAAGACTAGTACAGTTGTCCGCCATGAATGTACGAACACTTACCTTCATTCCCCTCTCATGCAGGTGATGGTGGCTATCCCTTGAAGCCATGGCTCATGACCCCTGTCCGAAACCCACAGAACAGGCACGAGGAGGACTACAATCATTCCCATACCCGTATTGATTGAGCAGACCTTTGGCCTGTTGAAGGCATGATTTCGTTGCCTCAGCCGGTTGGGTGGGGCACTTATCTACAGCCATGAGAAGGTGTCCAAGATCACCATGGCATGTGTAATGCTGCACAATATGTGCATCCGTTGGAACGTACCCCTGCCCCCTGACATGGAACTGCTACCAGCTGATGATGATGAAGGGGAGGAGGAGGAAGAAGTGGCAGGACAGCATCACGGTGCCAATGCACAGGAGGGACGTGCCGTGCGGCAATCATTGATTGGACAATATTTCTGACAAACAAGTCAGCAGAGGGTCGGAGGATGTCAGGACATCGGGCACTGGGTGTGGGGATACATGTACACTATTCACTGTGCAACATTAAATGACACATACGCAATGATGAATGTCCACTCTGTTGTTTTTTTGATGAACAACCGGTGTATTGAATTAGAAGGTCCAAACATGAAAAACAAACCCTCCACCACCCTCCCCACTCCCCCTCCTCCTACAACTCCCAAACACACCCTCACCCCCTCCCCCTACAACTCCCAAACACACCCTCCCCCCACCCCCCTCCCACCACAACAACCCCACAGTAGTCCCACAAGGACCAGATAGGCCACATGTGTATGTCAGCATTGTCACTGTGCGCTCCCAGAGCCAGGGGGGAGCCATGTCCTGGCGGCGCAATGTACGTTGGGAGCGACGGAGCGGGCTGGTTTGGGTGGAGGAGCATTGAGAAGGTGTGTCCTCCTGCTGGGGCTGTCGTGCAGGAGGTGCAGCCTCCAGGGTATCTGCAATCCGGCCAAGCACCTCGCAGAGCCGGTTTGTGCTGGCTGTAATGACCTCGCCCAGTGCCCTCAGTTCTTTCCGCCACTCCTCCCTGGCCTGCCAATTGTCTTGCATTAAGTAATTTATGAGGCCTGTGAGCTGCTGAGCCCGCTCTGCATCAATGGCTGATGTGGTTGATGTGGTTAGCCCGCTGGGAATCGGGCTAACATGTCTTTCCGGTGCGTCACTAAGGGAACTGGCCACAGGACTGGCATGTTCCAGTGTTGCTCCTTGCCCCGTAAACCCAGGTGTATCACTCTCACCAGAGTCACTATATGAGACATGGGGGTTGGTTTGGCCATCAGGGCTGTTGACAATCTCATAAGTGTCCTCCTCAGTTGCTCCGAATATGGATGAGGGGCTGTCGGGAACATCGAGGGGGCCCGTGGCTGCAATCTCCCCAGCCACACTAGACTCCTCAGAGTGCGGCATAGGACATGTGTCTGCCACCAGTGCAGGGTGGGGTAGGGGTGGGGGTTGTGTACCCTCCACGGGCCTTGCTGGAGCCGGTAGTGTGGCTTGAGGTGTTTTCCTGCTCGCAGGTAGACGGCGGGACCTGACTTGGCCCCTGGAGGTTCTGGGCCAGTTGTTTGCCTGGTCCTCACTGTCATGCTCGCTGCCTGTGGGGGTGGAAGAGAGGGACGTAATGAGTGATGATTTGAGAGTCAGCATTTGGACATGCCTACAATATCACAATCAGATTCTAGTGGGTTGTCGGCATTTGCGTGGTGAACGGCACATTGATCTACACTTGGATGGTAGATGCATGCATATGTCTGTGTCACTCATGTTGGCCAGGTACTGTGCTGGCTCACATGCACACTGTTTACATCAACTGCCCTGTGTGCCTCACGGAATGGGCCTCTTCGTGTGGTATGTGTCATATAGGTTACAGCCTTGCACCTGGCACTAGCCTGGGTCTCACTTGTTTCGCAGTGATTTAAATGGGGGGGTGTGGCCGACCATGCCATGACACCTTGCCCAGCCCTTAGTAGTGACTTTCATAACAAATTCGTTGGCAGTATTGACTTTGGACACTCACCTCCATCAACAGATGACGTTGCCCCGCACTCCATGTCTCCAACACCTTCAATGGCTTCTGGGCTTATCATGGCCGCACACGTCTCCTCCCACGGCATACATTTCCTGGAGGACCCTGGCCCTCCTCCTGTCTCCAGGGCCTGGCTTCTGTTGGCCGAGAGGATGCTCCGCACCCTCAGGCGCAGGTCATCCCACCGTTTTCTACAGTCCTTAGCGGTGCGGGGGGTGTTTCCCACAGTGCTCACCTTCTGCGGTACCATAGCCCAGATCTCTTTTTTCTTGATTACTGTCACCCTCCGCATGTCACTGCTGAAAATGGTGTCGGCATGCTCGTGGAGGGTGTCCACCATCACTTGGAGCTCATCAGGGCTGAAGCGCTCCTTCCTGAGGCGGGCAGCTCCCTTTTTTGGTGCTTTTCCTCCTTGATGATGGGATGTTTCCACAGTGTTCAAAGTTTGCCAGGGGTCCTGTCTGGTGAGGATGGCAATGGATTGTGTTTTTAAAGATGGCCGCCGTGCTCCTTCCAGTTCCTGTGCGATGACGCTGTTTCCGGTTCCGCACCTTAACGGTGACCGTAAATAACTAGGACCGCTATTTACAGTCACCGCTAATGTCGCTTTACTCTATGGCGGTAGTGTTTGCTACGGTGCGATTCATGCCGGTAGAGGGTTTTTCAGCTGTTTTTGCGGCATGGCGCTAGGTTCATTACCGGCATGGCGCAAAACTTGTGCCCGCAAACTCGTAATAGGGCCCTTTTAGCTGTCTATTGCCAGCTCGGACACGCTATTTGCACCATGCCGGTAATGAACGGAACTTACCTCCAAACTCGGAATGAGCCCTATGTTTTGTATAGTATAGAATGACTTTGTAACATTATTAATAGAGAGAATATTATAATGATTGAATGGTGTATTTTGAAAATGTTTATATTTTGTGTTCAAGGTTGTAAGTGAGCCACGGCAGACTCATACCCTTAAGAAAATGTAGCCTTGAACCAGAAATCATTTAACTGACTTTCGTGTTTGTGAGGTTTTTGGGACACATACATGTAATGCTTGTGTTTCTTGAGTAGGGAAGCTCAGTTTTAGGTCCATATAACAAACACCAATTGAAGAAATTGAAAATTGAGTAGGTTTTGAGGAGAGCATTTTTTGTGATATTTGTGCATGTTATGTCGAAGCGATGTGCTGAGGAGCACTTGACTGAAATATATGGGATTGTGAGGTAGCTAAGCCCTTGGTTGTTTAGTTAGTAAAGGTGTAGATTTTGAAAAATTGTTGTTTTGCCAAGAAAGCTATATGTGAGTAAAACAATATTGTGAGCCCACTGTTTTACACAAGAAATTTAAAGGGTGTGTTAGTTACTTTGGAATTAATGGCAGTTACTTTCTCTGTTATGCACACACTAGAGCACCCCTGATTTGTTAATCGCATTTTAAGCAATATAGGCATTTCTTTTATTAGTAATAAATGGCACATTTTGAAAGAGCATATATCATAAGCATGCATAGGGCAATTACATAGATGTGAAAAAGGCAATGGAAAGGAACCATTCTAAAAGATCTAGACACATTGATGAAAAGTAACTGCGGACAAAGGAAAGGTGCTTCGCTAAAAGGTTTTAGTGCACTACCAAAAGGAAGAGCAGATGCACCCAGTTTATTTTCATATAATTTTAACAAGACGGCATGGAAGTATGTCAGCAGAAGGAAAATGGGAAAGTGATTGCAGAAGGAGAGAAAGAGGATGAGAAGGGGCATAGTGTTGGGAGAGCAAAAGAAAGACAGAGATTGCCAGACAGGTCATTTGGGGGGTCACAAAAAATATATATTTTAAAAATATATATTTAGTTTAAAAATGGAAGCTCTTTGGCTGTGGCCAGCACTGTGTTGATCTTTGTTTCTGGAGTGGCTGGCTTTCTTGTTGTTCAGGCCTCTTAAAAAAAAACAGGGGGTTCCACAAGTGTAATACTTTGAGCAGTGACCCTAAATGATAAAGAATAGGAATAAGAAAAAATGTGTCTTTCTGAAATTCTATAAAATAATTGCTAGACTCATTCAAGGTTTATTTCAGGCATACTTCGGGGGGTGAGTCACTAATTGCGTCTGTTCGTAAGCACTCCAAATTCACAATGCAGACAAAAACATTGAAAATGCATTTAGAGTAGTATAAGCATCCATTTCGAAGTATGTATTTTGCTTTTCGCAAGTTGCAGATATAGCATGTTTTTGGCTGCTGTTGTCTCTGTTACGATCATCACAAGACATTCCAGCTTGGTGTCCTCGCTCACTTGACAAAATCATTATGCATAAGAGCTTGTGTACAGTGCAGAAATGTTTGACCAAAGCACAGAGAGTGGTCCTTCATTTCATTGTGCCACAATTAATGATTTGTTGTAATATATATATCTTTCCTTTATCCCTGGCATGCTGTTCTGGATGTTTGTTTGCATGTATCAGGCAAAGACTGCCCAGAGTACGGGATGCTCTGTCAGTGCACTGCATTCAGAGTGCTAATATATATTCTTTAATACAGTATTATGCACCCTCCCAATGGTACATATTTTGCCAACATCTCAACCCTGAAAAGTAGATCCACACAGGCTTGACATGTGGCCAACTTTGCACCACTGATTTAACAAGGGGGGTCCTGGGAGTCTCTCTGCCAGACATTAGTCCTGGTTACGAGAGACTTACCCAGAGTCTTTAGCTCACTATCTTTTCACAGAGAAGAAATATCCCAAACATATCAGTCTTTGTCCTGCCCTGGGGCAGTCCAGCACCGAAATGCGAGGCAATTCTCCTCTGAACAAGAGTACCAACAGAAACCCCAGACACGTGTTTCGGTCTGGTTGGACCTCATCAGTAGGGTGGATCTGTGCCTCTCTAAAAATAGTGAGCAAGGGGTCCACGTCTGGATTCCCTTCTCTGTGAAAAGATAGTGAGCTAAAGACTCTGGGTAAGTCTCTCGTAACCAGGACTAATGTCTGGCAGAGAGACTCCCAGGACCCCCCTTGTTAAATCTGCATATTTTAGTAACTTTGGGTCTCACCCTAAGTTACTAGGGGAATCCAGACATGGACCCCTTGCTCACTATTCTTAGAGAGGCACAGATCCACCCTACTGATGAGGTCCAACCAGACCGAAACACGTGTCTGGGGTATCTGTTGGTACTCTTGTTCAGAGGAGAATTGCCTCGCATTTCGGTGCTGGACTGCCCCAGGGCAGGACAAAGACTGATATGTTTGGGATATTTCTTCTCTGTGAAAAGATAGTGAGCTAAAGACTCTGGGTAAGTCTCTCGTAACCAGGACTAATGTCTGGCAGAGAGACTCCCAGGACCCCCCTTGTTAAATCTGCATATTTTAGTAACTTTGGGTCTCACCCTAAGTTACTAGGGGAATCCAGACGTGGACCCCTTGCTCACTATTCTTAGAGAGGCACAGATCCACCCTACTGATGAGGTCCAACCAGACCGAAACACGTGTCTGGGGTTTCTGTTGGTACTCTTGTTCAGAGGAGAATTGCCTCGCATTTCGGTGCTGGACTGCCCCAGGGCAGGACAAAGACTGATATGTTTGGGATATTTCTTCTCTGTGAAAAGATAGTGAGCTAAAGACTCTGGGTAAGTCTCTCGTAACCAGGACTAATGTCTGGCAGAGAGACTCCCAGGACCCCCCTTGTTAAATCTGCAACTTTGCACCACACCTGCAGATGAACTGGCCTGCTGCTAAATCTCAGTTACCAGTTTAATGGCATCCGCTACAGAGTGTTATTTGCTTTCTGACTTTGAGAACATTCAGACATGCAATTGCTCATTTTATTATAGCCGGTAACATAGCTATAGCAAGTAAAACAGCTCAATGGGTTGAACGTTCGCTGCTGTGATGTGCGTGTGATCTCCAGTTTTAAATCCCGGCATGGCCAACTCAGTCTTTCATCCTTCTGAGGTTGATAAATGAGTACCAACACAGATTGGGTGATATTTGATGTGTATTTGCTCTATATAAAGCGCTTAAGCGGAAGTACTATATAATAACACATCATTATCATTTGGCCTTCGACGATTACTTTTATTCGGAGTAATTTGCTAATATGGGCCTATACACACTGATATTAACAATACATATGGTGATTCATTCTAATATGAAATGTATATCACATTACAGTGATATAGTACCATATTGTTCGTAGTGCACCTAGGAACAAGGCAATGTGTTGCCACTTCATGTTATCTCAAGGGGTGAAAGGTCATGTTCCATCATTTCCTGGGATGCCACTTCAGGGTGTGGTCAAATTACATCACTTCCTGTGATGTCATCAGAGGTCAAGGGTCATGTGATGTGGTGAAATGAGTCCCTGGAGATTGCACATGAAAGCACAGGAGAGTGCTGTAAGTAACCAGAACAGTGAGAATATTAGTAATTAAGGACAGAGAGAGGAGGAATGAGGTATACGCCACAATACAATAGTCATAAGGAGTCATAAGGATATTACACATGCAGACTCAAGCATATGCACCAAGGCCACAGCAAACTCTAGCAATCTCCAAGAGGGGGGACAGTACCTCTCCCACTGCACAGCATAGTGGCATTCAAAAGAAAATGTGCCCAGGATCACACAATTTGTGAGATATGTGCAGAGAATACAAATGTAATTATGAAAGCAAATTACATTAAAAGTAGGTTAACATAATAGCAAATGATACTTGATTAAGCATGGCAACTATTTATGGGGTACAGCAAGAATGAATAAGTTAAAGCACCCTTGATGTGAATATTTGTATCTAGAATGGCGAAGTAACAAGTAAAGAGAAGAAGTACGCTCAATAGCACTAGGGCTAAGGTTACACACACTATAGATAAGAAAGCATGATATATTTTATAATGAATTAACAATTGTATTGAGGAAAGATCTCAGTAAGTAACTTGGAGATGACATGCACTATTTTTAGGGATTCATTATGTAGACACACAAGAAATCACACTAGTATTTGTAAGGCCTGAACATGTAAAAGAGTGTGACATTAGGTCAAAGGAGATTGTTTGTAGTGCGCACACCCTGATTAGTATGATTTTCAAGAATACATGCTGCATTATTCAGCTTTCTTGTAGGGGTTGGTTAGATAAAGCATACTCATGAATGAGTGCAAGCAGGCTGGGAGCTAACAAGAAAAAACAAGGAGGGTTTTTGTCACAATTATTGAGCACGGTTTGGGTTACTACTATGCATGATGAATTGGTTTATTAGAAGGAGTAGAGAGAAGTGGAATTTGGAGATATAAAAAGAGAAGACATTTTGAATGAGATTTTGGGAAAAATAGAGATAATTAGATTAGAGTTCCTGTCACTATATGGTTATGAGGAGGGGGGAGTGACATACACATACACACATACACACACAGACACACACACACACACACACACACATACATACATACATACACACATGCACACAAACACACACACACACACACACGCATACACACATTCACACACACACACACACACACATGCTCATACACTCACACACACACACTCAATCTCATGGAAGCACAGGCAATTAATGAATCACAGGATCAATTCAGAAAAAACGCATTTAGGTAGTCAGAAAAGGGATTCATTACTGAAAAGAGAACACACACGAATATAAGCTGCCTTCTCTTTATATCAGGAATGCTAGTTAGAAACAATATGTCCTGTTGAAACACAATATAAGCAAACATAGAGTACATGCCATTGTTGTAATATGATTGGAGCACTTTTTACAAAAAAGGAGAGAAGGGATTGTGTTGTAAATATATATATATAAGAGTAACTGGATTATTGGGGATTATAAATGGAAGAGATACAGAGATACCCTGAATGTACAGGCTCAAGAAGAGACCCGAAGGATGTACACTATAAAACCTCATATAAGAGTGGTAATCATTCCTACTGGCAGGACCAGGTAGAATATTGAGCATCAAACTCCCAGAAGGGGTAATAAAAAGAATAATATGTCAAGTATAAGAGTTTGTGTTGTGTTTAGACTGATTAATATAAGATAATAATAAAAGTTAAAACTAAAGCACTTAAGTAAAAGGTTCCTAACCAATAGATTGCCATCAATTCAGGGGGTGAAATAAAAACAAAGTAAATGAACTAAAAAATGAATATTAAAGTGACAAAAAATACGAGTTGAAAGAAGTTGTAAATAAAGGAACAAAAATAACAGAGTGAAATGTGGTTGATGGCGGAAGGTGTGGATACAATATTCTGATTTTCAAACAATGAAGCGCAATGGACGGTGCCCGTTTAAATTGATCATTATAGTATATTTGATAAAATTAATAAAATTAATGAAGGGCCAAGAAGGTATGGACGGCCAATATTGATCTGACAATATGAGAGAACTTCTAGCAGAACTGCACAAAAGAACATATGAGAGTAAGTAACAAGAAAATTATTTATGTTTTACAGATGAAAAAGTGTTATTTTTGGAGCAAGGGAGGAATGTCTTTACGGCCTTAGCCGAGCTTAGTGATATAATGGAAAGAAACATTATGAAAAAGGTAAAAACTAGTGGACAAGTAGAGAAAGAAATGGTAAGTACCAGTGGACACAGCAAGTGTGTGAATAACCTTATTGATCATTATTTGGAGAAAGAAAACACAGATGAGTGCTGAAAAAGGTAGTAAGGGATACAGTCTTTTTAAATAGACAGCATTTTTTCCAAGAAAGGTGTAAACAGGTGTAAGCACAGACAGACTAGTAAATATATGCAAGTATTGACATATCTAATGAAGAGAATGAAGAAGACTTTTAATTAAAGGTAGAGTAACATTGTTGTAATCCTGACGATAAAGAATATCAAATATGTTTACCTGGTAAATGCATGAAACTATCGAGATAAGCAAAACAGTGTATGCCTATATGCCACATGTGCATGCACTTAATAGGATCACTGCCTATTTCCAATACCATGGGTAAGTAAGATTAGTATAGGAAGGGCAACAAAACGTGTTAATTATGTCTTAACAGAATGCAAATACAAGAAAGAAAGAAGAGACCGCGGTCCCATGCCAGCAGGAGGAGGACTACAAAAGTACAGATAAAATATTCAGCATAGCAGAAAAAATGTAAAACAAGCCTGCCACTACATTTCTGCTAATTCAAAGGAAGAGATTAAAAATGTGCCATTGCTTCTATTTCCTAGGAAAGCAACCTTGTATTTTATTTGCCGAAGGATACAAAGAAATGACCCAAGCAACATCATTTTAAAGGAAAAACAAAGACCTATTTTAGGGAAATGACTGGTCGCTTTGCTAGCTTATCACGACTTTGCCTCTATTTTGGTTTCTATAGGGAGCAAGAAACAATGTTAGTTATGGATGCACCAAGAAGAAAGAATGGGAGTGGCTGAAGAAGACAACATCCTTTTTTTGTTGAAAAATAATTTTGAATTTGTTATGTTGTTTTGTCTTTTATTGTTTTTCTCATAAAGAAGGGGGCAATGTAACTCCAATGGTGTGAAGAATAACAGAACCACAGAGAAAATGTTTCCTTAGGATAAAATGGAGTGTGAGCCCATGAAAAGATGGGGCAAGTGAAAGAAAAACAATTATGTATGTGCTTTTTGGTCTCATGTCAGACACACCCAGGTAGCAATATATATAATATAGGTGACACTAAGATATGCATGAAAGGGAGCAATACGCAGCCAGTTTTATTATATTAGAAAAAGAGGACATTTTATCGAAATTGTTTTACTAGAGTAGAAGTGCTTTAAGAAAGGGACACACTTATTATAATGTTTAGTATTTAGAAGGAAGTACTGTCATGATATGATATGATATGATATGATATGATGATAAAGATGTACTTATTTTTCAAGAAACTCACCCAGTTATATTACAGATGGACGGGCAGTTCCTGCACCCCGATCCTACGAGCATGGAGAAAAGCCCTCATTGTCAGAGAAAAGGGCTTTTGAGGGACCAAGCCAGATGCCCAGTGGCAAGTAAAAATGACGACTCTCTTTATGAAACTCCCCCATGCTTGTGTTCCTCAGAACAATGAAATGCCCCCCAACCGACTATTTTATCTGAATCAGGAGATTGAGGGTCCGAGTCCTCTGTGGTCACAAAACAGTGTATCCTGAAAGAATGGCCTATGAATTAAGGGACCCTTGAACTTTCTGCAAAGCAGCCTAAAGCACAAATGGACTACAATGAGAAAGTCCTTGGACTTGGAATAAGGAAAACAAAGAATCGGGTGGAAGATGTGCAGATGGAAGATGAATAAGATGAAGATGAACTGGAAGTGCATGGGGGAGAGGGCAGGGACCAAGGAAGTGTCATGCGGTGTGAAGGTGTGAAGAAGAACAGAATATATATATATATATATTCAGTGAAAAACTTTGTTAAAGGGACGTTATGGTTAAGTTTTGCTACTAAAAACCTATGAAATTCAAGTAAAACCGAAAAACCCGTGAAATTTGCCAGTTATGGTAAGCTAAGCAACCATAACTCGCGCCACCACCGTGCACTGCTAAGACTAACACCCAGGACATCAAAGATGACATCACAAATGTCATTGATGACATCACATGTCTGGCTCCCCCTTCCCTTTTTTCATTTACTGACATATCTAGGCCACATGGTTTTCTTCAGTAACAGTTAGGAATTAAAATTGGAAAAGGTAGTATATTTGTAGACTTATCCTTCAAGTATGTTCTTACAATAATTCCCTTAGGGTCCAGTCATATCATATGAAACATATACATAGGGGAAGACACAAGCTTGAAAGACAGCAATCCTTTCTGTGCATTAAAATAATCAGTAGAGTTGTCAGCACTTTCTGATAGTTCTGTTATTTTTTATTACTGTACTTTCCCTGTATATGTTCCTATTTTTATATCTTGTATTCACGCTACTTTCCTTAGTGACCAGGCACATCATGTGATATATATCTATACATAGGGTAAGTAGCATGTGTGAAACAGAGCAATCATTTCTTTGCATAAAGGTAATCTGTTAGGTTATTAACACTTTTTGCTACTACTGCTGTTTTTTTTCTTCAATTTCCTTGTATATACTCATATTTGTATGTGGTGTTGTCTCTTTGTGTTTTGTCTATTATAATGCAATTATGTAGTAAGTGGGTTTTATTATCTACTTATCACATGTTTCACAGTATGCAAAAGTCTAATAAGAAAGCAGTTATCATTTCACTATTCAACATGGAAAGTTTATGAATATTGCACCTCCATCATGTATGCTGCACACAATGCCTATGTTTCTACATGAGCAACTTAGTATATTGGATGGACGAATTAGCACTTGATATTTATTCCAATGATCTTTGACACTTTTCTTAATTAAAATTACAATAAGAAACCCTTATACAGACTTTTCATGAAAGATAAATGCACATGCGATGTCATCAATGACATTTGTGATGTCATCTTTGATGTCCTGGGTGTTAGTCTTAGCAGTGCACGGTGGTGGCGCGAGTTATGGTTGGTTAGCTTACCATAACTGGCGAATTTCAAGGGTTTTTCAGTTTTACTTGGAACCATAACGTCCCTTTAACAAAGTTTTTTCACTGAATTTCATAGGTTTTTAGTAGCAAAACTTAACCATAACGTCCCTTTAACAAAGTTTTTTCACTGAATTTCATAGGTTTTTAGTAGCACAACTTAACCATAACGTCCCTTTAACAAAGTTCTTTTCACTGAATTTCATAGGTTTTTAGTAGCACAACTTAACCATAACGTCCCTTTAACAAAGTTATTTTCACTGAATTTCATAGGTTTTTAGTAGCAAAGCTTAACAATAGTAACTTTGACTTTATGTACATGTAATATGGAACATACTGAACCACTTGTACTGAATGTAATGTCCGCGAACTTTTTTTATGTCCGCGGACACATTCGGACAACAGTACCACTACCTAAAAAGTCTGGGGGGGGGAGCATGTTTCATTGTTATATTACAACATGATAACATTAAAAAAAATCACAAAGTAGTACACATACATATTATATGTAGTAATACATAAGAAATGTAACCCATATATATACCACACTAACCATTCATTTAAATACAATATACTCTAAAATGGAATATACCAAGAGAAGATAAATAGGCTTCCAACATAATTACCTGACAGACACTCCACAACTAAGACCAAGACCAGACCTACAGACTACTCAGAACATATTTTACCTGAAATAGTAAGTGTACATAATTTTACTCATATCTTTATAAACTTTCCGTATTAGATAACAAAAAAATATTTTTTTTCTCACAGAAATGTCTAGTACTCTGGAATGGCTAGAGGAGCACTTCCCACATGAAGACATGTCTGAAAATAGTGAAGCTAATGGTACACACTTTACAATATAAACCATTTAAGTGTTATTATTTTATATATATTTAACATATACATTTCTTTTTGTACAGAGCATACCAAAATAGAAAATATGTCTGAAGAAACTGTTATGGAAAACACGCTTGACAGCTTAAAAGGAAAAATTGATTTATTATTGAGCAATTTTAATAATTTGAAAACTTTTGTTGAGGATTATTTAAAAACAAAAACCTCATACCATTGTCCCACATGTACTTGTCCCCCCTCACCATATCCCAGTCAATTATCCCCAAACCCTCTCCATAATCCAAAATGCTTTGATGAGACTTCCATCCCTTCTTCACCTGATATCAATCATGTTGAAACCCCTAATTCTCCTGTTTTTGTTTCTGTTTCTGCCTCACCTTCTCTGTCATAAATTATTAATATATTTGAAATAAAGTTACATTTTTATATTATGTTGTAATTACTTCCCATTTTTTATTATTATTATTTTAAAAACAATGTAGATGTCCGCTGACAGCGCGGGTGTTCTGAAATGTTCGTAAATAAACGAAAATGGAGGTGTCCTGAAGAACACTATACCTGTCCGTATTGTTCGCTAGCAAATTGAAACTGTTCTAAGAACCCAATTGGTGTCCTGAAATGTTCGTAATTAAACGAAAATGGAGGTGTCCTAATAAAGAACACTATACCTGTCCGTACTGTTCGCTACCAAGTTGAAACTGTTCTAAGAACACAAGCGGTGTCCTAGAAATGTTCGTAAATAAACGAAAATGGAGGTGTCCTGAAGAACACTATACCTGTCCGTATTGTTCGCTAGCAAGTTGAAACTGTTCTACGAATCCAATTGGCGTCCTGAAATGTTCGTAATTAAACGAAAATGGAGGTGTCCTAATAAAGAACACTATACCTGTCCGTACTGTTCGCTACCAAGTTGAAACTGTTCAAAGAACACAAGCGGTGTCCTGAAATGTTCGTAATTAAACGAAAATGGAGGTGTCCTAAAGAACACTATACCTGTCTGTAATGTTCGCTAGCAAGTTAAATGTTCTAAGAATACAATTGTTGTCCTAAAAAGTTTGTAATCAAACGAAAATGGAAGTGTCCTAAAGAACGCTATATCTATCCGTAGTGTTCGCTAGCAAGTTTAAACTGTTCTAGAACATACGCGATGTCCAGAAATGTTCGTTTGATGTGTGACGCACTTTTAATTATTCAGGAGCCGAACACTGTCCGTAGAACATCAATGCGCATGCGCAATCCAATGTCCGTGCATTTGGTGTCCTACGGACAGGAGCTTCCTTCACGGACTTGTTTGCGAAGGGATCATGTGACCACGCCCATGCTGATCGCGTGTTCTGAATGCTGACACTGTTCGTGTCCCCGAAAAATTTAAAAGTACATTTTCGAGTAATCCACAATATTTTTCCATAAAAACTCATCATGGCACAAGTCCCACATAATAATCCTGAGTTTCTACATATCTTTTGAAACTTATTGAACTCTTTTTTGTGTTCGATCTGTTTGCGGACAGCGCGCATGTCCACGAACCGTGTACAAGCACCCCTGTAAAAGACCACGCGGCTAGAGCTTATTCTCATTGTTTCTCGCTATTCTTCAGAGCACAGCTATTTCTCCAGCAACTTGCTGATTCCAGCATCGAAATGGCATCCCTGGCTGCAGAACTGCTACCTGGTACTGCACCTGCTTCAGCACCACGCCCACCCCCTCCACCACCACCACCTTCCCAAGGGCCTGAAGAGGGGAACAGGAGTGAGGATGCAGCGGAGGAAGAAGAGGATGATGAGAATGAGGTAGAGGAAATCCCTACTACCCGCACTAGACATGAGTCTTGGGTGTGGTGGTTATTTACCATTTATGGTAATGGTCCTAAGGCTCGTGTGAACCGTGTTATCTGCAATGAGTGCAAAATGATACTCAGTCGTGGGAAGCACGGTTCGTACAGCTTTGGGACCATGACCAACACCTGAGGTCTTTTCACTCTGGGTTATTCGCAAGGTTGTGCCTTGCGAAGAACGCAGTAGGTTGATTTCCTCTACTTCATCCTCTGTTTCTGATCCTGTCACCACAAGGACCACCTCTGTGGGACAGCGTCTTCCTCAAGCTGCCTCACAGGCCATACAGAATTCTGATGACCCTTACCTTTCGAGGGTCACAGTTGTATGTATGTACTGTGACACAGTACTCTGCAGGGGGGAGCGACTTCGGAGTGTTTTTGAGACTATCGTCTCAGAGCACGAGAAGACCTGCTCACTACCCAAATAAAACCCACTCTACATCTTCCTCTCTCAGCTCGCCCTTTCATATCCTTGTGGTTGTTGTCCCCCCTTTACCCTCCTTTCCCCTCCTCTCCTAGTGTGTCGTGTCTAAAAAATTTTTTTTAAAAAATTACAAAAATCACAAAAAAATAAGGATCTTTTCAGAGCTGCCTTTCACAGTTAAAAAATAGAAGTGAAGATAAATAAAGCAGGGCCCTTTATATTTCTTAAAAGTCCGCTGACAGTTCGCGAACATTAAAAAAATTGGGGTGCTACCCTATTGTTAGCATTGCATTTTTCTCTGGGAGGAAGTGGTGGCTCTGAAAAGAGCCTTTGGAAGGTGTTTGTATGTCAAAAATTATAAATACTTAACACCTACTTCAAAATATATGCTGTATTTCTAAAAAAGGTTGCAGTGCATTTTGTACTTTTCTCAGAAAAATCTGATTGCCAGCATAAGTAAGATGGACTCCATCTCTGCGGAAAAATGTATGTACTACGAAACATAATTGCCCCTGGGCCTGGTTTTTTGCGCTTTATAAATAAAATAAAATCAAATCAAATCAAAATAATATTTTCATTGTGAAAAGAGGATATGCCAAAATCTCTTAGAAATGCACAAAAAGCCTTATTAACATTGCGCCTTGCTTTTTCCATTTGTGGACCAAATGAAGAAGAACAAAGCCACATTTGTCTCTGCACAATCCGTGAAAATAATATTTGAGAATTAGGAAACATGTCCATGACTTTCCCAAGTCCGTCTTTCATAACAAATTGCAAAGAAATTCCAGACACATGTCCTAAACTGTTCCCTCCACAATGAATTACAATAATGTCTGGATGTTGCTTTGTTTCCAAAGTAGCACAGAGAGGTAGCAAGTCCAACCACTTAATTCCACGTACTCCATGCCAGTGTACTTCCACATGTGCAAATCCAAGATCTACAGCTACTCCACAGCTTTGTGCATGCACCTTCAACCAATCTATCCATGAATCTCCCAAAATCCAAACAATCTGTTTTCTGAAACACACAGCTATAGCTATCTGTTGTTCTCTCAGCAAAAAGAGTATCTGAGAAACTCTCTCCTGGCACAACACACCCACTAAACTTTCCTGACAAATCCCTTTCGCTGCTCATTCTCATTTGCATGACTTCTGAACCCAAAAATCCCCGGATGTAACTCCCGATGTCCACAAACTACCGCCATGTCCGCGAACATATCGTAACATGAACAGACCTTCTACCATTTCCACTTCACTCTCTGTGCCATTCCCTCATTGGATGTAGCTAAGAAATCACATGACCATGCACCAATCACATTCAAGACCTCTACATCTAACTGCATCATCATAGATCAGCACTGCAAATGTACTGTGAATCTCTCTGAGTACAAGTGTCATATCATTGGCAAGCACCATCTACAAGAAATACTGTACAAGTCTCCAAGATTTCTACTTGCAGCTCCATGCATATCCATATGCATGAACACAAACTACAGGTATGCATATTTTCTGTACAGTACATGAACACATTTTCAAACTGACTTTTAGCTTGTGTAATCTGCAAAATGAATCTACTGTCGTTTTTCCAATTTCCTAAAATCAACTATCGCTTATAAACCTTTATACTATTTACTTTCTTAATACACACACTATCAAATCATGTTAAACTAACATTTTTTAAATGAAATTTATAGACTACATATATTGAAACAAAATTGCATGCATGCACACTCTATGTTCCAATCTCAAAAAATAATACTTATACAATTACATGTATTTATTTATTTATTTATTTATTTGATTACTTTAATTTAAGCATGACATTAAGACACTATTACCTAGAACAGCTTAGTTACAGAAATGGTGGTATTCAGTGGTACATTATGAATTTCTCAAGACATACTAAAGATATGTTGTTTGTTACAGTTACTCATTGCAATACAATGTGTTCATTAAGAACATATCATATGTATTGAACTGGTGCGACGTATCTTATGTGATTAAGATAGTTTTAATAGTTTTAAGGAAGGCGCGGAGGATTTCAATTAAAAAAATCAAAATCTAAATTAAAAACAATGCTATATACAGACAAAATTAGTAATTTGTTTCTTTTACAATTGCATTGAAGACCATTCTCCTGAAAAGAAGCAGCCGAATTTCAAGAACAAAGAAGAACTAAGAATTAAACTGCTCATTTTAAAAAAAAAGTAAGTAGAATATCACCATAATATTTGTATTATTAATCATACTGTAAAGTTAATTAATGCTATCTTTGTGCCTTAAAATAGAGATTGTGCACCATTCTGTCCAAAAATCCCCATGTCTTAAACAGCGATTTACAGCCAGAATGGCGCACAAATTCCTACTTTCGGACACACAAATTACCCAACTCAACCGTTAGAATTTTCATATTATGGAACAAACAACTGTTTTTATTGTATACATTAGATTTACTATTTGTACTTCTCCACACCACTAGCCTATTTTTTTCTGTCATCTGAACCTGAGTTTAGTAACATATTAATTGAAGAATACACATCCCTCCTAGTTGTAGTTCCCAATGCACAATCAGACACCATTACATACATCATCTTACTCAAACACTCATGCACACAGCACACATACATTGCAGAACACCCCAACCCATGCCTTCTTTATTTTTTTCAACAGACCCTAAAGAATGCCTATCAAAAGTCAAGTCCGTAAAAAGCAACGCAGAAGTAGAGCAAATGAAAATAAAAGTGTCCAACATAAGCATCCATCTCTAGCAGAATTTGTAAAAAAAGTTCAAACAAAACAGCTAATACAGTCATTTAGTGAAATACAAGAAGTTTCAAGTACAAAAACGTTGCCTTCTCTATCAAAATGTAAAACAAACCAAAAAACAATTAACAAAAAATCAGCTATCACTACAGATAAAACTACTTCTTTAAATTTTAATATAGTGCAAAGTAAGCATACCAAGAAAAGTATTTTAGCCAAAATGTTCCGCCACAAAGTCCTTCAAAACCTTATAAAAACAGGAGAGAAATCAGGTCCAAGGCTTAAAACCTTTCGTAGGAAATTAATTTTAGAAGCGTTGATAGATAGTGCAATTCTTCTCAAACGAAAGTTATTTATTTTAGTGTTAAACAAAATGAAACCACTAACAAAACTAATAACTAAATTACAAAAAAGACTTCTCAATAAACGAAATGTGAACAGAAAGAACTTCTTAAGTATCTGCAGAGGTGAATGGAGTCACACTACGAGCACAGAACCATACTTTAATGAAGAAGCGTACAAACAAAAACAAACAAATACAATTGCCATACATAGCAGTGGTCGAGGTTATGAAACAGTTAATAATGCCATAATGGAACAAGAAGTACTCCTTAGAAAAATATGCCCTGAAAACTTAGAATTACCCCTCCATTCAACTGAATCAGAACGTCTAGTGTACAAATGGCCATGCATGTCAATATGTAACATTCCTAAACAATTTTTCAAGTCTTTACGCCAATTCCTCAATCAATATGTAAAAAAGCAAAAACAAAGTCAAAATTAAACTACTGCAAAATGTGGATACCTGTCCAGTGCGCAAATACACAGGACTACAAGGGCATTCATTGGCCTGCATTACAGGACCTACTTGTAAAACCACCTTCCATGATATCAAAAGAATATCAACACATCATTCAACTATAAGAAATCGAGTCTATAAACTGTACTATGCTAAAAGTCTTGCTTTAGCACTAGCAAATTTAAATAACATTCTTCTACATGATATAGCAAAAGACCTACTTCAAAAAATTGACTATATCCAGAAAAAATATTTTGGAAGTGAAAGCCATTACAGAATGAAATAGCTTTAAACCAAATAGCAACAATTCTACACATGGCAACCTTTTGCTAAACACATACAAAAAAGAAATACTAAAATTTAAAAGTACATCAGATGAAGCACCAAACCATGTATGTGTATGTTGCCGCAGAACTTTTTATAAACGTAACACGAAAACTCTAGACCTATCATATAAAATAGAAGACAATGAAGATTCTAAATGGTTTGAATTAGCTCTCTACCTTATAGCAGAAAACAAATACGAAATAAGTGACAGCCTAATACTTTGCAGTTACTGCACTACAAAACTTGACAACAACCAAACTCCTTCACGTGCTATCACAAATAATTTGGAATTATACCCACTAACAAAACCCCTACAACAACTTAATTTATATGAGAGCATCATAATTCAAACAGTACACCCATTTCAAGCAATAATACGCCTTCAACCAAAAACAGTAAAATTACCTCCCTCTGAATTGGTAAAAGGCATTTGTAGAAAAGTAGTTTATTTACCATTAGATCTAAAAGAAAATGTGCATACTCTAGCAGTGCAACGTCCAATGCAGCAATCTTTAATTATCTTAGTAAATGGAGTACCTACAAAAGACAAAAAAATATGGCAACAGCTGGTACACTTACATAAAGTTAGACAAGCCTTACAATATCTTAAAGAGAATAATAAATATTACAAAGAAATTAATATTGAAGAAAACTTGAAAGATACAACTGAAATAATTCAAGAAACACAAGAAGCTGATCAATTTGAGCTACTGGATCCTGCTACAATATCAAATACTTTAGACCATTATACAATTCATCCTTTGCACTCTAATGACACCATAGAAGATGCACTGGAAAAATACCAAATACGTCAAACAAAAGGATCACCAATCAGCATATGGGAAAAAAGTATAGAAGCACGTGCTTTTCCTCTACTCTTTCCTACTGGCAAAGGAGGAAGGTATGATGATAGACCTATTCAAATATCAGCTTCAGAATACCGTTCATTAGGGATGTATTCTGAAGATCTCAGATTTAGACAAAATGTGGAATACATATTCCACCTACTCTTTGAAAGTGAACTAGCAACTTTATGTTACGGAGTTGCACACATATTAAAATCAGGATACCACTTTCAAAATATGACAGCTACACAATTATTACAAAAAGTGCAACAAAAGGATGAGGTTTTACAATCAAATATTACAAATCTGTTAGCAAATATGCGTGATAATAAAGAGTACTGGTTTCGATGTCACGGAGATGTACGTTGTATGATCAGAAACCTTGGCCCACCCACTTGGTTTGTTACATTAAGTTGTGCAGAATATGCATGGGAAGATTTACATGATTTCCTACGCATATCAAATAAAAACAAAACAAACATAGATATACTAACACCAGGAGAACTTTGTTCTTTGGATCCTGTTAGTGTTTCAAAATATTTTCACCATCGCTTCATTGCTATGCTACATTTTATTTGTAATAAAACTGTTCCTACCCTTGGAGAAGTGCAACACTTCTTTTGGAGAAAAGAATACCAAGCCAGAGGAGCGCCACATATTCACATGCTTTTATGGATTAAAGATTCTCCTAAATTTGGTCAAGACAGTGATGCCACTGTTTTACAGTTTATTGAAATATATGTCACTTGTGAAATTCCATCAGAATCCACAAATAGTGATCTTCATGCACAAATTTTACAATTTCAAAGACATAAATGTGGCAAATATTGTCGTCGCAAATACAAAAACAAAGGGAAATACTACACCAAATGCCGATTTGGTTTCCCTAGACCAGTTACAAATACAGGTAAAGTGAACAACCTCAAGTCACCTAAAAATACATATTACATAAAAAGAAAAGAAGAAGAAAAATATATCAATGTTTATAATGCAATCATTGCCCACTTATGGAATGCAAACATAGATGTGCAGTACATTGCAGACAATTCTACTGCAGTTGCACGATATGTCACAGCATACTTAACCAAAGCAGAAAAGACAGAGCTCCAAGACCTCTGGAATGACCTGTCATCAGATAAAACAGTGCCTCAGAAATTATACAGCTTGGGCATAAAAATGCCCTCCCATAGAGAATGTGGATCATATGAAGCAGCTGATCGTTTAACTGGCACTGCATTATATGGTAAATCTGAAAATATAGTATGGCTAAGTCTTGGTCCAGCTAAATCTAGAAAAAGAGTTCTAAAAACATACGAAGATATAGAAGTAATAGCCAAACATGATACCAACAGCCAAGAAATTTTAAAAAACTATTTATTGGACACATACTACCCAAACAGAAGTAATACTTTGGAAACTATGTGTCTATACCATATAGCCCAAAACTACACATACAAAAATAATATAAAACCTGATGAAAAAAAGGTAAATACAGAGTGACAAACTGTGAAGGCAGCTTAGTTAAACTCACTAAACCAAATTTAATTAATCATATCAAATTGTCATTGAAGACTCCTCAACATAAAGAAATATATTACATGTCCCTTCTACAACTATTTAAACCATGGAGAAAAGAAGAAGAGATACTAGAAAACTATAACTCATATGAAGATGCTTTCAAAGCAAATTTAAGCACTATAACTTATGTAAACTTTACACAATACAAAACAATGTTGCACAATGAACAGCAACACGAAGAAGAACTCCAGGCCCAACTAGATAAAGACACTCCTGACAGTAGTCAACCTTCTGTAACAGGAAGCCAAGAACCACTGGGAGAACCACTAATAATAAATGAGGCAGAATTAGCTATGATAGAAGTAGAAAACACCATGTGTCAGTATGAAGATAAATAAGACTTAACTATACTACAATCAAAACTAAACAACGAAAGACGTAGCATTTTTGAAGAAGTAACAAAACAAATTGAACATGGTGTACAACATGAAAATAAAGAATGCTCCTGCCATAATTATAAACCTGTACTACTGTACATCAGTGGTGAAGCTGGTTCTGGCACAACATTTCTAATCAAAATCATCAGTAAATTCCTTCAACAATTGACAAACAACAAACTGTCAGCTGTTGTAACTGCCCCCACAGGTTTAGCTGCCTACAACACAGGTGGTGTCACTTTACACTGATTACTACTATTGCCAGTAGAACACCAGAACAAATTATACTATTACAAATTTTCTGCAGAAGCTGCAATGGAACTACGCAGAGTATTGAAACAAATGAAAATGCTACTAATAGATGAAGTGAGCATGGTCTTCAACCTAATGTTGGCTTCTATTCACCTCAGATTACAAGAAGTACTGAAAACAAACTATGAAGAGCTCTTTGCAGGAAAACACATTATTGTTTTCGGAGATCTTCTTCAATTGACACCAGTAAAAGGTGAGCCTATTTATAAAACATTAGGACACAAACTCCGCCGTAAAACTGTTGGCAGCATTGGAAATGTCAACCTTTGTCAACATTTCCAATACAGAGAATTAACAGAAAACATGCGGCAATCTGCAGATCTCACTTATCCCAACATCTTAAAAAGTATCAGAGTTGGTATACTCTCTAAAGAAGCAGAAACAATATTGAAAACCCGGCAAATTAATGCACTTTATGGCGATAATGCATGTGCTACAGATGTTATGGAACAATTAGCCCACAAAAATGTCAATTGTATGGCCTTAATGCCAACTCTTGCAAGCTGTTTCAAATTCAATGACATAATGTTAAGTAAAGAAATGCAACCAATAATGGAAATTAGCGCCACAGACAAACTAGATGTACATGGTATGACACTACTTATGTGTGACAGAGCCACAACAAGACTAAATAGTTTAGAAAAATCAATCTCAAACACAGCAGGCTTAGAAAAGATATTCAAATTATCCTTAAATTGCAGAGTAATACTTAAACGTAACCTTGACGTGGACCAAGGACTAGTTAATGGAGCACTGGGTAGAGTTGTTGGCTTTCAAACATACCCACGTGACAACAAAATTCCGTTTGTCAATATACTCTTTGACAAACTTTCAGAAGTTAAAAGGATAGGACGCTTAACAGCTCGATTCCTTCTCTTCAAAGACATGTATGTATGCAGAGAACAATTTTCATAAATAACAAGGTCTTACCCTAGACAAAGCAATGATAGATATTGGTAACACAGTCTTTAAAGAAGGCATGAGCTACGTAGCACTATCACACTTACGTACACTTGACGGTCTATTTCTAATCAACTTTGATGCAAGTAAAATAAACGCTGATTTTCCTTGCATTTTAGAATAAAATAGACTTCGCTCACTATACACTCCCCATCTAAACACATATTCTGTTCCACAAAAAGTAAAACATTATAAAACAAAAATAAATCAAACAGAAAATCAACAGGATGTCACTGCAAATCCTCCAAAGAGAGTAAAAGAAAGTAATACTTCATCAAGTACCACAATCAAAAAAGAATCAATTAGGGAAAGTAAACCAGGTACTTCTTCAAAGAAGGAAGACAAACTCCAAAAAAAGCAGTCAGATACAGAACTACCTGGTCCATTTAAACTCTCAAATATAGTTGGTGTAAGTTGCTACGCAAATGTAGCAATGAATATTCTATTTCAATTACCACCAATTGTTGAGATCATTTACTTACACAGTACAGACCCATTGTGTTTGCAAATGTTAGTACTTCACAGAAATGCAGCAAACAATCCTGACAACACGTATAGTGTTTATGGAATAAGACAACAATTGGGCTACTGTGCTGGAATGGTGAAATTCACTATAAACTCACAGGAAGATCCACAAGAATTTCAAATGTACTTACTACAAGTACTGGAAAACAAAAACATACCTATAAATGAAATCTTGCAGATTTTATACATGTGGAAACATACATGCACTCTCTGCAACAATGTGACACAAGAAGAAATCCCCAATGAATGCTTCATATATATATCATTACCTAATTGTGAATCCATTCCATTTCAGCAACTTGTACAAAATGCAAACCATGGTAGATTATGTTCTACCTGCAATTCAGATAATCGCTCCACGTTAGTAATACAAACACATAGTAAATACGTAATACTAATGCTTCTACGTTACAATGCAGATGGTACCAAAAACAACTGCAAGCTGACTGGATTCACACATGGTCAAATATCACTTGGTAAGAAAACCTTCACAACAATAGGTATAATCTACCACGCAGGAGCCACAGCCAATTCAGGGCACTACACTGCATATATAAAAAAGAAATGTGGATGGTTTCAATGTAATGATAGTACCATTACTTTAAAGCAGAGATTACCAGCAAATCTTACAAACACTTATTTAATGTTCTTAAAACCAAAATTTGATAACTAAACTGTGCTTAAACCTCAAGTAAACTTGCAGTAAAAAATATACACTGTTAGAATATTCCAAAAGCTATCTAACTGCCCAAAGATTCTACAGCCATTAATCACATAAATGAATACCACTAAATTAGAGCAAAATATAGACAATTAGAATACGCCAATTGGTATCTAACTGTCCCAAAATTTAACAATATCCAAACAGATAAATCAATACCACTAAAATATATCAGAAAATAGACAGAATACGCCAATTGGTATCTAACTGTCCCAAAATTTAACAATATCCAACCAGATAAATCAATACCACTAAAATATATAAAAAAATAGACAGTTAGAATACGCCTACTGGTATCTAACTGCTCCAAAATTTCATAATATCCAAACAAATAAATAATATGTTACTGCTCCAAAAAAGATGCAACAACCCAATGTATAAAGCATTAGCCAGAAACAACAAATGAACACTGAAAACAAATAAACAAATAAACGGTAGCATAACAGAAAAAGTTCAACATGGATTCTTTTTCTCCCACAGACCCAATGATTTTAGCAACGAACACAGAAACTGAGCAAATTGCACAGTACTCTGGTTTGTAATCTACTAAATATGAGGGTCCAAAAAAAAAAATGATTATACAATGTAAAAAGTCATTACAAAATACTAATACTAACATGCTATTTTCTTTTATCACAGAAATTAACAAGAAATACATGTACTCCAGTTACTAAACCAAACAGTAAGTATATTATACACTCTATGCCCTGGCCACAACCATCACAGCATATCACACCCATAGTATTTTATAACTTTGTTCCTTATAAATTTGTTTTTGACCCAAAGTTATGAGCAACTATAAATGTGATATGCTGCGGTGGTTGTGGCCAGGGCATAGAGTGTTGGGTGCATGGCCATGCACCCAACACTCTATGCCCTGGCCACAACCACCCCAGCATATCACACCCATAGAGTAAAACATTTAAACTATGGCCTATGGAAACTTGTAATGTCCGCGGACATTACCAGTGTTCTTAGAACACTTTCAATTTTCCAGCGAACAATACGGACACCGTCTTCAGAACAGCCCCTATGAACATTTCAGGACAACACGAAAATTCTTAGAACACTTTCAACTTGACAACGAACAATACAGACAGCGTCCTCAGGACACCCCCTACGAACATTTCAGGACAACACGTGTGTTCTTAGAACACACCCCCATTTTATTTATGTGAGAACATTTCATGACAACGCGAGAGTTCTTAGAATACTTTCAACTTCACAACAAACAATACGGACAGCGTCCTCAGAACACCCCCATTTTGTTTATTTGCTAGCATTTCAGGACACCCCGAGTGTTCTTAGAACACTTTCAACTTGCCATCGAACAATACGGACACCGTCTTCACGACACCTCCTGCGAACATTTCAGGACACCGAGACAGTTCTTAGAACACTTTCAACTTGCCATCGAACAATACGGACAGCGTCTTCAGGCCCCCCCTTACGAACATTTCAGGACAACGCCAGAGTTCTTAGAACACTTTCAACTTGACAACGAACAATATGGACAGCGTCATCAGAACACCCCCATTTTGTATATTTGCGAACATTTCAGGACACCCCGAGTGTTCTTAGAACACATTCAACTTGCCACAGAACAATACGGACAGCGTCCCCAGAAGACCCCCATTTTGTTTATTTGCGAACATTTCAGGACACCCCGAGTGTTCTTAGAGCGTCTTCAGGACACCCCCTACGAACATTTCAGGACACAGCGAGAGTTCTTAGAACACTTCAGGACAACGCGTGTGTTCTTAGAACACACCCCCATTTTGTTTATGTACGAACATTTCAGGACAACGCAAGAGTTCCTAGAACACTTTCAACTCAACAACGAACAATAAGGACAACGTCCTCAGAACACCCCCATTTTGTTTATTTGCGAACATTTCAGGACACCCCGAGTGTTCTTAGAACACTTTCAACTTGCCATCGAACAATACGGACAGCGTCTTCAGGACACCCCCTGCGAACATTTCAGGACAACGCAAGAGTTCTTAGAACACTTTCAACTTGACAACGAACAATACGGACAGCGTCATCAGAACACCCCCATTTTGTTTATTTGCAAACATTTCAGGACTCCCCGAGTATTCTTAGAACACATTCAACTTGCCACAGAACAATACGGACAGTGTCCCCAGAACAGCCCCATTCTGTTTATTTGCGATCATTTCAGGACACCCCGAGTGTTCTTAGAACACATTCAACTTGCCACAGAACAATACGGACAGTGTCCCCAGAACACCCCCATTTTGTTTATTTGCAAACATTTCAGAACACCGCAAGTGTTCTTAGAACAGTTTCAGCTTACTTGCGAACAAAATGGACACATATTGAGTCCTCAGAACACTCCCATTCAGTTTATTTAGAACATTTCAGAACACCTGTGAGGTCCGAAGACAAATCGAACACAAAAAGAACGTCTACCACATAAAAAAGCACAACATTTCACCTATCACATACCCTTCCATCCTCCCCAAACACTCCTACACACCAACACACTCTACTAAATACACATTTAGAACAAACGTTCACCACGCTGTCCGCGGACGTCCGTAAATCCAAGATGGTGGTCGCTACCGAAAATCTGACGCGCTTCACGCTTAACACCATCCAATCAGTGAACACGTTGCATGTCCGCGGACATCATGCAAGCCGATTGGCCAATTAAGACACTGTCGGCTGTAGGTGCGAGCAAACATTTTTTCCACAATTCAGACACAATTCAGTCTATGGGAAAAAAATGTTTTGGCCCCCCTATAACTTTGCCCCCCCTGGACGATTCCTCACCAAACTTTGCAAAAAAATTCAGAGTGGGCCATATACTTTTTTTGCAAAGTTTGGCGAGGATTCGTCCAGGGGGAGCGAAGTTATAAGCCGCCCAAAAAGTGCTTTTCCTATGTAGACAGCAACTTAACCATAACTACATGGCCACTACCGTGGCCGTGTAATAATATATATATATTATAGTTATATATTTAAGTTATATATGGCTATACTATATATAGTGTAGTTATGGTTAAGTTGCTAATTCCATAGGAAGAGCACTTTTTGGGTGGCTTATAACTTTGCTCTCCATGGTCGAATCCACACCAAACTTTGCAAAAAAAGTATATAGCCCACTCTGAATGGGGAAAAAACTTTGCTCACGCCTACAGCCCAAACCGCTGGACGGATTTTTACCAAATTTGCGGCAGGAGCAGAGGATTGGTCACGAAAGCGTGCTTTTGTAAATTTGGTGGAAATCCATCCAGTAGTTTTTTTTAAAATGACCAAAAAGTAGGTGTCAAACAATTAGTGATATCTATGTCCACTCCGCGGACACATTTCCCTGTTAGCTCTGTGGACAGGACACCGATTGGCTAATCGGCTTGCATCATTTCCGCGGACATACGATGTGTTCGCTGATTGGCTGGTATGAAGCGTGAGGTGCGTCATATTGTTTCGATGCGTCTGCTATCTTGGATCCACGGACATCCGTAGGCCGTAGGCCATGCACCCAAGACTCTAGGCCCTGGCCACAACCACAGCAGCATAACACACTCATAGAATCAAACATCCATCAAATATCCACAAATCTACAGTTTGTGTACTGTTTGAATTGTATAGTTTGTATGTTATGTGTTGGCTACATCATGTAATTAAGATTGTAGAGTTTGGTAACAAGCATTGCAATATAACATATCCATGGAAGTAAACATTTCGAATTGTGGTGTATGGTTAGATGTTTGCTTCAATGGTTGTGTTATGGAGCAGTATTTGTGAGTTTAATTATAATATACTTACTGTTTGATTTTGTGTGATTGGATATATATTTTCATGACTTGGGTAACTGGAGCAGATATTATTTTTCAATTTATGTGATAAAAGAAAAGATCATGTTAGTGTAGGTAGTTTATAATGAGTTATTGCATTGCATAATAGGCATTTCTGAATTATTTTGACCCTCATATTTAGTAGTTTATAAACCAGTGTACTGTGCAATTTGCTCAGTTTCTGTGTTGTGTTTCTTAAATCATTGGGTCGGTGGGAAAAAAATCAATGCTGGATTAAAAAAAAACTTTTTTGTTATGGTACAATACATTTCTTTCTTTTCAGTGTTTATTTGTTGTTTCTGTCTAATCTTCTATCTGTTCGCTTGTTGCAGATTCTTAGATACCTGTTGTTGAATTTTAACTGGTTATAGGTTTTTATTTATATTTTCAAGTTGCTCATCTATCTGTTGGGTTGTTGTAGATTTTTGGGGCAGTTAGATACATGTTGGTGTATTCTAACTGTTTATAGTTTTCTACTTGAAGTTTCATTATTGTTTATCTACAGATTAGTTATACAATTTTGGTTTTAAGAATATTAAATAAGCGTTTATCAGATTTGCTGGTAATCTCTGCTTTAGAGTAATGGTACTATCATTACATTCAAACCATCCACAATTCTTTTTTATATATGCAGTGTAGTGACCTGCATTGGTTGTGGCTCCTGTGTGGTAAGTTATACCTATTGTTGTGAAGGTTTTCTTACCAAGTGATACTTGACCATGTGTGAATCCAGTCAGCTTGCAGTTGTTTTTGGTACCATCTGCATTGTAACGTAGAAGCATTAGTATTACGTATTTACTATGTGTTTGTATTTGTAAGGTGGAGCGATTATCTGAATTGCAGGTAGTACATAATCTGCCATGGTTTGCATTTTGTACAAGTTGCTGAAATGGAACGGATTCACAGTTAGGTATGGATACATACACAAAGCGTTCATTAGGGAATTGTTCCTGTGCCATATTGTTGCAGAGAGTGAATGTATGTTTCGACATGTATGAAATCTGGAAGATTTCATTTATAGGTGTTTTTTGTTTTCCAGTACTTGTAGTAAGCACATTAGAAATTCTTGTGGCTCTTCTTGTGAGTTTATACTGAATTTCACCATTCCAGCACAGTAGTCCAATTCTAGTCTTATTCCATGAACACTGTATGTGTTGTCAGGATTGTTGCTTGCATTTCTATGAAGGACTAACATTTGCAAACACAATTGGTCTGTATTGTGTAAGTAAATATTGTCAACAATTGGTTTCAATTGGAATACAATATTTATGCCTACATTTGCGTAGCAATTTACACCAGTTATATTTGAAAATTTGAATGGACCAGATAGTTCTGTGTCCAAGTCATTTCTTCAGAGTGTGTGTTGCTTATTTGAAGAAGTACCTGAGTTACTTTGAGTAGTAGTTTCTTCTTTGGTTGTAGTAATTGATGAAGTATTAGCTCATTTTACTCTCTTTGGAGGATTTGCAGTGAGATCCTGTAGCATTTCTTTTTGAAGTAGTTTTCTTTTACAATGTTTTGCTTTTTGTGGAACAAGATAGGTTTTTAGATGGGGGTGTATAGTGAACGTAGTGTATTTTATTCTAAAATGCAAGGAATATCAGCGTTTACTTTACCTGCATCAAAGTTGTTTAGAAATAGACCATCAAGTGTACGCAAGCATGATAGTGCTACGTAGCTCATGCCTTCTTTATAGACTGTGTTCCCAATATCTATCAATGCTTTATATAAGGTAAGACCTTGTGATTTGTAAATGGTGACTGCGTATGCTAGAGTTAAAGAAAATAGTTCTCTGCATACATACATGTCTTTGAAAAGAAGGAATTGAGCTGTTCAGCATCCTATCCTTTTTACTTCTGATAGTTTGTCAAAGAGAATATTGACAAACTGATTGTTGTTGTCACGTGGGTATGTTTGAAAGCCAATAACTGTACCAAGTGCTCCATTAACTAGTCCTTGTTCCATATCAAGGTTACGTTTAAGCATTACTCTACAGTTTAAAGATAATTTTAATATTTTCTCCAAACCAGCTGTGCTGGAGATTGGATTTTCTAGGGTATTTAGTCTTGTTGTGGCTTGTGGACACATGGGTAGTGTCATACCATGTACGTCCAGTTTGTGTGTGGAGCAAATTTCAATTATTGGTTGCGCTACTTTTTTCACCATTGTTTCATTGAATTTGGAACAGCTTGCAAGAGTTGGTATCAAGGACATACAATTGACATTTTTGTGTGCTAATTGTTCCATGACATCAGTAGCACATGAGTTATGGCCATAGAGTGCATGGATGTGCCGGTTTTTAATATTGCTTGTGCTTCTTGAGATAGTACACAAACTGTAATACTTTTTAAAATGTTGGCGTTTGTGAGGTCTGCAGACTGGCACATGTTTTCTGTTAATTCTATGTATTGCAAATGTTGCCTAAGGTTGACATTTCCTATGCTGCCAACCAGTTTACTGCAGAGTTTGTGTCCTAAGGTTTTAAAAATAGGTTCACCTTTCACTGGTGTCAATTGAAGAAGATCTCCGAAACTATAATGTATTTTACTCCAAAAGAGCTCTTCATAGTTTGTTTTGAGTACTTCTTGTAATCCGAGGTGAATCAAAGCCAACATTTGGTTGGAGACCATGCTCACTTCATCTATTAGTAGCATTTTCATTTGTTTTAACACTCTGCGTAGTTCCATTGCAGCTTCTGTAGAAAGTTTGTAATATTCTAATTTGTTTTGGTGTTCTACTGGAAGGAGCAGTAATCAGTGTAAAGTGACACCGCCTATGTTGTAGGCAGCTAAACCTGTGGGGGCAGTTACAACAGCTGACAGTTTGTTGTTTGTCAATTGTTGAAGGAACCTGCTGATGATTTTGATTAAGAATATTTTGCCTGACCAGCTTCACCACTGACATATAGTAGTACAGGTTTATAATTTTGGCAGGTACATTCTTTATTTTCATGTTATACACCATGTGCAATTTCTTTTGTTACTTCATGAAAAATGCTATCCTGCTCATTGTTCAGTTTTGATTATAGTACAGTTAAGTCTTCTGTATCTTCTTCATAGTGACACATGGTGTTTTCTACTTCTGTCATAGCTAATTCTGCCTCATTTGCTATTAGTGGCTGTCCCAGTGGTTCTTGGCTTCCTGTTACAGAATGTTGACTACTGTCTGGAGTGTCCTTATCTAGTTGGGCCTGGAGTTCTTCTTCATGTTGCTGTTCATTATGCAACATTGTTTTGTACTGTGTAAAGTTTACATCGGTTATAGTGCTTTCATTTGCTTTGAAAGAGTCTTCGTAGGAGTCATAGATATCTAGTAACTCTTCTTCTTTCCTCCATGGATTACAAAGTTGTAGCAGGCACATGTAATATAGTTCTTTATGTTGAGGAGTTTATAATGACAATTTGATATGATTAATTAAGCTTTGTTTGGTAAATTTCACTAAGCTGCCTTACTCTGTATCTACCTTTGTTTTCATCTGGTTTTATATTATGTTTGTATGTGAAGTTTTGGGCTATGTGGTATAGACACATGGTTTCCAAAATGGTACTCCTGTTTGGGTAGTATGTGTCTAGTAAATTGTTTCTCAAAATGCCTTGGCTGTTGGGATCAATTTTGGCTATTGTTTCTATGTTGTCATTTGATTTTAGAACTCTTTTTCTAGATTTAGCAGGACCAAGACTTAGCCACACTATATTTTCAGATTTTCCATACAAAGCAGTACCAGTTAAACGGTCTGCAGCTTCATAGGAGCCACATTCTCTATGAGAGAGCATTTTTATGCCTAAGCTGTACAATTTCTGAGATAGTGTTTTGTCTGATGATAGGTCATCCAAGAGGTCTTGAAGCTCTGTTTTTTCTGTTTTGGTTAAGTAGGCTGTAACATATTGTGCAACTGCAGTGGGATTGTCTGCAATGTACTGCATATCTATGTTTGAATTCCATAAGAAGGAAATGATTGCATTGTAATCATTGATATATTTTGCTTCTTCTGCTCTTTTTATGTAATATGTGTTCTTAGGTGATTTACCTTTAACACTATGTCTAACTGAAGACATAAAGTTGTTTACTTGACCTGTTGCTGTAACTGGTCTAGGGAAACAAAAGCAGAATTTGGTGTAGTATTTCCCTTTGTTAAGTGACATATTTTCGATAAACTGTAAAACAGTGGCATCACTGTCTTGACCAAATTTAGGAGCATCTTTATTCCTTAAAACCATGTAGATATGTGGTGCAGCTCTGGCTTGGTATTCTTTTCTCCAAAAGAAGTGTTGCACTTCTCCGAGGGGAGGAACAGTTTAATTACAAATAAAGTGTAGCATAGCAATGAAGCGATGATGGAAATATCTTGAAACATTAACAGGATCTAGAGAGCAAAGTTCGCTAGGTGTTAGTATATCTATGTTTTTTTTGTTTTTGTTTGATATGCGTAGGAAATCATGTAAATCTTCCCATGCATATTCATCACAACTTAATGTACCAAACCGAGTGGGTGGGCCAAGGTTTCTTATCATACAACGTACATCTCTGTGACATCGGAACCAGTACTCTTTAGTAGCATGCATGTTTGCTAACAGATTTGTAATGCTTGATTGTAAAACCTCATCTTTTTCTTGCACTTTTTGTAGTAATTGCGTATCTGACATATTTTGAAAGTGGGTACCTGATTTCAATGTGTGTGCAACTCCGTAGCATAGAGTTGCTAGTTCACTTTCAAAGAGTAGGTGGAATATGTATTCCACATTTTGTCTAAATCTGGGCTCTTCATAATACATTCGTAAGGAGTGGTATTCTGATGCCGATATCTGAGTGGGTCTATCATCGTACCTTCCTCCTTTCCCAGTAGGAAAGAGTAGAGGAAAAGCACGTGCTTCTATACTTTTTTCCCATATGCTTAGAGTGTAATGGATGAATTGTATAATGGTCTAAAATACTGGATACTGGATACTGGAGCAGGATCTAGAAGTTCAAATGGACCAGTTTCTGGTCACTCTTGAATTATTTCTGTGGTTTCCCTCAGGTTTTATTCAATATTCATTTCTTTGTAGTATTCATTATTGTCTTTTAGATATTGTCTAACTTTATGTAAATCTACGAGTTGTTGGCAAATTTTTTTGTCTTTTGTAGGTACACCATTTACTAAGACAATTAAAGATTGCTCGATTGGATGTTGCACTCCTACAGTGTGTACATTTTCTTTCAGATCTAATGGTAAATAAAATACTTTGCCACAAATGCCTTTCCTTTCACTAATTCTGAGGGAGGTAATTTTGCTGTTTTTGGTTGAAGGCGTATTATTGCTTGAAATAGATGCACTGTTTGAATTATGATGCTCTCATATAAATTAAGTTGTTGCAAGGGTAGTGGGAATAATTAAAAGTTATTTGTGATAGCAGATGAAGGAGTTTGGTTGTTGTCAAGTTTTGAAGTGCAGTAATTGCAAATTATTAAGGGGTCATTTATTTCGTATTTGTTTTCTGCTATAAGGTAGAGAGCTAATTCAAACCATTTGGAATCTTCATTGTCTTCTATTTTGTATGTTATGTCTAGGGTTTTTGTGCTACTTTTATAAAAAAAAGTTCTGCGGCAACACAAACACACATGGTTTGGTACTTCAGCGGATGTACTTTTAAATGTTAGTATTTATTTTTTGTATGTGTGTAATAGAAGGTTGCCATTTGTAGAATTGTTCGTAGTCTGTTGTAAAGCTATTGCATTTTGTGAGTGGCTTTCACTTCCAAAATATTTTCTCTGGATATGCTCTATTTCTTCGAGTAGGTCTTTGGCTGTACCATGTAGAAGATTGTTATTTAAATTGGCTAATGCTAAAGCTGGACTTTTAGCATAGTACAGTTTATGGTCTAGATTTCTTATAGTTGAATGATGTGTTGATATCATTTTGATATGATGGAAGGTGCTTTTGCAATTAGGTCCTGAAATGCAGGCTAATGAATGTTCTTGTCGTCCTGTGTGTTTACGCACTGGACATTTATCGATATTTTGTAGAAGTTTTATTTTGAATTTGTCTTTGCCTTTTACATATTGATTGAGGAACTGGCGTAAAGATTTGAAAGATGTTTTGTAAATGTTACACATTGACGTGCACAGTCATTTGTACACTGGACGTTTTGGTTCAATCTGATGGAGAGGTGATGCTGAATTTTCTGTGGATATTTTTATGAGCAGCGTTTCTTGTTCCATAATGGTATCATTAAGTTTTTCATACCCTTGTCCGCTGCTATGTATTGCAATTGTGTTTTTTGCTTTTGTTTGTATGCTTCCTCATTGAAATATGGTTCTCTGCTTGTGGTGTGACTCCATTCACCTCCACAGATATTTAAGAAGTTATTTTTGTTGACATTCCGTTTATTGAGAAGGCATTTTTGTAATTTAGTAGTTAGTTTTGGTAGTGGTTTCATTCTGTTTAACACTAAAATAAATAACTTCCTTTTGAGAAGGATTGCACTGTCTATGAGAGCTTTTAAGATTAATTTTTCTACGGTAGGTTTTAAGGGTTGTGCATGATTTCTCTGCTGATTTTATGAAAGACTCTGTGGCGGAACATTTTTTGTAAAATATTTTTTGGTATGGTTACTTGTCACTTCATCAAGATTTATAGGAGCAGTGTTAGCAGTAGTGGTAGCTGAATTCTTGTTAATCACTTTCTGTTTCATTTTACATTTGGAAAGAGAAGGCAAAGTTTTTGTACTGGAAGATTGTTTTGTTTCGCTTAATGACTCGATTAGATCTTTTGTTTGAACTTTTTGTACAAATTCTGCTAGAGATGGATGTTTATTTTGGACACTTATTTTCATTTGCTCTACTTCTGCGTTGCTTTCTACGGACTTGCTTTGTGGTAGGCATCCTTTGGGGTCTGTTGAAAAATGAAGAAGGTATGGGTTGGGCTGTTCTGGAATGTATGTGTGCTGTGTGCATGAGTGTCTGAGTATGATGGTAAGGATGTATGTGGTGGTGTGTGATTGTGCATTGGGCAGCTATGACTCGTTGGGAAGGCTATTCTTGTATTTGTGTGTTACTATACTGGGGTTCAGATGACATTATAAAGTAAACTAGTGGTGAGGAGAAGCACTAATAGTAAATCTAATTGTATAGAATTAAAACAGTTCTTTGTTCTACAATACTAACATTATAGGGCTGATTTATGGAATTTGTGTGCAAAAACGTAGATTTGTCCGCCAATATGCCTATTTAACAAATGGGGATTTGTGGGCAGAATGGTGCACAAATCCCCGTTTTTCGGTGCACAAATTCCATGAATCAACCCCACAGTGTGTTTCAGTAACAGTGAGAATAATGTGGTAGTATTGTACTTACTTTTTTTGTTTGGAATGAGCAGGTTTCCTCTGAGTAGTTGTTTGTACTTCAGATGCTGTTGCTTTTCAGGTGAGTGGTCTTCACTGCAATTGTAAAAGAAATATATTTTATTACAATTTTACTTACAATATGTTCATTCAACATGCTTTGCAAATGAGTAGAATACTAAGTGTATGAAACACACTGGTTTCTTAAGGCTGTGTTATTGCATGTTAGGAGACAGAAGAAATAATGATGTACTTGTTTTGCAATTTTTGTAAGGTAAATGGCAGAAACTGTATAGAAAAGCATAAAATGAATGTGTTTGTGAATATGTGGGTAATAAAGCAGAAGAATGTGATGAACAGGCAGTGGTGTTATTTCAGCTGGGAGCTTTTCAATGATAGTGTCTATCTGTGTGAGTGTATAAAGATACATGAACTTATCCTGGCTGTGTGTAATTTTATAATACATTACTAAGTGTTTTTCTACAATTATACTGTTATTTCTCCCATCTTTTAATATTATAATTTTTAGATAGTTGTGTGTGTAAAGAAAGAATTTAGATAGCAGATAGGTTTGGAAGTGACAGTTGATTATAGCAGATGGAAAAAATAAAAGTTAGTTCATTTTATAGGTTATGCAGGTTAAGTGGCAGTTACTCTGTTTATATGCATTTATAAGAGTTGTACATGTACTCTGCATAAAATATGCATACCTGTGGTTTGTATTCATGCATGTGAATATGCATGCAGCTGCAAGTATAAATCTTGGAGACTTGTACAGTAGTTTTTGTAGCAGGTGCTTTCCAATGGTATGAGACTTGTACTCAGAGTGATCAACAGTACATTTGAAGTGTTGAACTCTGATGATGGAGTTTGATGTAAAGGTCTTGGATGTGATTGATGGATTGTTGTGTGACTGCTTAGCTGTATCCAATGAGGGAATGGCACAGAGTGTGAAGTGGAAAGAGTAGAAGGGCTGTCTCAGAGTTACGCGGTCTGATGACACCATGGCTGTCCGCGGACAGCACGTGCCACATCTGGGGTTTTCCAGCAATTCCAGCATGGAAAGGGGACTGTAGGGATTACCCAATCAGGTGTTGAGGGTGTGGATTTGTGTTGATAGAGGCTGTGTGTAGTGAAGATGGCAGAGGTGGAGAAAGTCAGGGTGTTGGTGCTTGGAGATATACTTGTGAATGGTTTACAGCAGTATGCTCAATGCAGGCATGTGGCAAACAATTTTAATGTTAAAGGAGTGAAGGTGGTGTGGAGCACTGTGCCTGATTGCAATATACAGGGAATTGTACAAGTTTGTGAAGATATGGGCAGGATGAAGAGTCCCCATGTGGTAGTTTTGCACTGTGTTGCTTTCCATTTGGGTTATGGCAGTGCCCCTACTTTGTTGGCAGATTTGGAATACATGGTTCAAGCAGTAATGAACATCCTTCCAAATGCCAAACTTATTTGTTCTGGCAATATGGGACAATAGTTCTGTTTTTTGTCCTCAGCAAAACATTGCTAGGTGTGCAATCAACCAAGGCATGTGTACTTTCATGCTTAGAGCTGGTATGTTCTTCTGTAATAATGAGAATATTGATTCCGGTAATGCTGTTTATTTTAAAGAAGATGGCATTTCTTTATCATTTATGGGAAATTCCATGTTGTTCTGGAATGTAAGGGTTGCTTTGGAGAAGGTTATGTGAAGATTTTAGGAGTAAAGAAAAAAAAAGAAAAGAAAATACAAAATAACAGGTGTCTGTCAAGCATCTGCAGAAAAAACAAAAAAAACAGCTCTTCTCAGAGCCAACCTCAAAGGGGAAATGGGGCACACTATTTAAATTTAAATTGATCACGCTCAGATTTTCGATATGTCCACGGACATGGCAGTAGTCTACGGACACCGCTTATTACATATGGGGATTTTGGGGTGGAAAGGCATGCAATAGAGAATGAGTAGAGCAAGGGATTGGTCAATAAAGCTTACTGAGTGTGTTGTGTAAGGAGAGAGTTTGTCAGAAAGTCTTTTTTCCGAGAGATGAACAGATAGCCGGTCAAAATGCACAGCTAGTAGAGCGCTCGCTTTGACATCCGTGTAGAACCTGTAAATGCAGGTTCGAATCCCGGCGGTGCCAAACTAAGCCTTTCATCCTTCCGAGGTCTATAAATGAGTACCACACATCGTGGGTAATAATAAGCCGTGCTCAGATATCTGAGGGTTCGTAGCCCTATATAAATGCCTAATTATTATTATTATTATAGCTATGGCTGTTTGTATCAGAAAACAGATTATCTGGATTTTGGGAGACTCATAGATACATTGGTTGGAGGTGCATGCAGAACGCTGTGGAGTAGCTGCACATCTTGGATTCCCTCATGTGGAAGTGCATTGGCATGGAGTGCGTGGAATTAAGTGACTGGACTTGGTAGCTCTCTGTGCTACTTTGGAGACACAGCATCATCCAGACATAATTATAATTCATTGTGGAGGAAACAGTTTGGGACATGTGTCTGGAATTTCTTTGCAATTTGCAATGAAAGAAGGACTTGGGAAGGTCATGGACATGTTTCCAAATTCTCAAGTAATTTTTTCTCGTATGGCGCAGAGACAAATGTGGCTGTGTTCTTCTTCATTTGGTCAACAAAGGCTGTTTGTGCCTTTTTAAGAGATGTTGGCATGTCCACTTTTCACAATGAAATTATTATGTTTCGTAGCACATACATTTTTCGCAGAGATGGAGTCCATCTTATGCTGGCAATCAGATTTTTCTGAGAAATGTACAAAATGCATTGCAACCTTTTTTGGAATTACAGCAATCCAAAAATACCACGAAAAGGCTCTTTTCAGAGCCACCACTTCCTCCCAGAGAAAAGTGCAATGGTTATGATAGGGCAGCACCCCAAAAAATAAATGTCTGCAAACTGTCTGCGGACTTCTAAAAAATGCACAGGGCCCTGCACTATTTATTTGTCACTTCTATTTTTAAACTATGAAAGGCGGCTCTGAAAAAAGCCTTTTATTGGGGGGTTTTGTGGTTTTATATATTTTTTGTTTTTTTTCACACGACACACAAGGAAAGGAGGGGAAAGGAGGGTAAGGAAGGGCCACCAACCACATGGATAAGAAAGGGCAGGTGGCAAGAGGAAGATGTAGGGTGGGCCTTATTTAGGTAGGTAGCAGACCTTCTCATGCTCCGTGACCGCAGTCTCGAAAGCACTCTGAAGACTCTTCCCCCTGCAGAGTACTGCATCACAGTTCATACACAATATTGTGATCCTCGAAAAGGTAAGGGTCAACAGCATCATGGATGACCTGTGAGGCAGCTGGAGGGATGTACTGTCCCACAGGAGTGTCTCTTGTGGTGACAGGAGCGGAAACGGAGGATGTTGTAGAGGAACTCAACCTACTATGTTTATCACAAGGTACAACCTTGCAAATAGCCCCAGCGTGGAATGACCTTAGGTGTCGCTTCATGGATGTCATCCCAAAGCTGTACGAACCAGGCCTCCCATGACTCAGCACCATTTTGCACTGGTTGCAGGTGACCTTGTTCGCACGCGCTTTTGGTACTCCACCCTGAATGATAAACAACCACCACACCCAAGACTCACGCGAGTGCTGGTAGTAGGGACTTCCACTACCTCATCCTCTTCAACAACTTTATCCTCCTCCTCTACATCCTCATGCCTGTTCCCCTCTGCAGGCCCTTAGGGAGGTGGTGGTGGTGGTGGTGGTGGAGGGGGTGGGGGTGGTGCTGAGGCAAAAGTAGCACCAGCTGGAGCAGCAGCAACCATAGATGCCATCAGGTTTGATGATGGGGAGCAGCAAGAGCAGCAAGATCAGCAAAAGCCAGAAGCACAATGAGGATGAGCTCTGGGGTGTGGCCTTTTATAGGGGTGCAGGTGCACGCAGATCGAACACCCCAAAAAGGCTCAAAAAGTTCCAAAAAGTATGTAGAAAGCTAGGGTCATTGTCTGGGACATGTGCAATGGTGAATTCTTATTGTAAAATACTTTGAACTGTCCAGAAAAGTACTTTTCAAATGTTTGGGGACCCGGACAGTGTCTGCAAATCAGGACGCACGCTCAGTGTGGGTGCGGTCACATGATGACGTCGCGAACACGTCCGCGAATGGGACGGGTGTCCACAAGACACAAAATGCGTGGGAACGGTCGTGCTCATGCGCGTCGATGTTCTACGGACAGTGTTCAGGTCCTCAAACTAATTAAAAGTGCGACACACGTGAGACGGACAGTTACGGACAGGCACAATGTTCGTAGGACTTATATGTTTGGTTGCGCATGAGTACGGACATGTATGGTGTCCTTAGCACCGCTCCATTATGGTTAATAACAGACATTCCGGACACCGAGTGTGTTCTAAGAACAGTTCCATCTTGCTTGCAGACAGTACGGACAGGTATGGTGTCCTTAGGACACCACCATTTTGGTTAATTGCGGTCATTCTGGACACCGAGTGTGTTCTAAGAACAGTTCCGTCTTGATTGCGGACAGTACGGACAGGTATAGTGTCCTTAGGACCCCGCCATGTTGGTTAATTGCAGACATTCCGGACATCGAGTGTGTTCTAAGAACAGTTCCATCTTGCTTGCAGACAGTATGGACAGGTACAGTGTCGTTAGGACACCGCCATTTTGGTTAATTGTGGACATTCTGGACACCGAGTGTGTTCTAAGAACAGTTCCGTCTTGATTGCGGACAGTACGGACACGTATAGTGTCCTTAGGACCCCGCCATGTTGGTTAATTGCAGACATTCCGGACATCGAGTGTGTTCTAAGAACAGTTCCATCTTGCTTGCAGACAGTACGGACAGGTTCAGTGTCCTTAGGACACCGCCATTTTGGTTGATTGCGGACATCCCGGACACCCGCGCTGTCCGTGGACACCCTAACTGCCTTTTTTTTAAAAAAAGACACAAAGGACTGAATTAAAACATACATAATATTTTTTTTTATTATATACAGATATAAAACTTATGAAAGAGACGGGGAAGCAGAAACTGACACAAATACAGGGGAATTAGGGGTTTGGAGAGGATGGCTGGGAGGGGATGAATGGATGGAAGTCTCATCATAACATTTTTCTTGGTGGTGAGGGTTTGGGGATAGTTGACTGGGACATGGAGAGGGGGAACAGGTGCATGTGGGACAATGATATTTAATTTTTTCTTTTATGTGGTTCTCCACAAAATGTTTTAAAAGATTGAAATTTTCCATAAGCATTTCCATTTTTTGTTCCATGCGCTGCAGAGTATTTTCTAAAGTCTCTTTCGGTATATTATTTCAATGTTTGTATGGTCTGTTAAAAAAATATATATACATGTTAAGTACACATAAATTAATGATTATTAATTTGCTTATATAAATAACTGTCTACCATTAGTATCACTGTCTTCACTCATTTCCTCAGGTGGGAAAATTTCTTCAAGCCATTCCAAAGTACTGGACATTTCTGTGTAAAGAAAAGATATTACTTTTAGTGTACCTAATACAGAAAGTTTAGAAATATATAAGAAAATAATTAAGTTTACTTACTAGTTTTTTATACGTTTTGTTGTTACTGTTGTGTAGGTCTGCTGTTGCTTCTTGCTGTGCAGTTTCTGTGAGGTAATTATGTTGGAGGCATATCTTTTTTGTTTTGGTATATTCCATTTTAGTACATATGCTATTTAAATGGATGGTTGATGTGTTACATATATAGGTTCCACTTCTTATTTATTATTACATATAATGTGTTTGTGTGCTGCTTTTTGAACTTGTTCAGTGTTTATATGGCATGATAGAACAATTTAAGATACCCCCTGAGTTTTTGGGTAGTGTTGATGTTGTCCGCGTCCGTCCGCGGACATACGCACAGTCCGCAGACATCAAAATCACTAGCTGGGGGTTCGGTATGTTCTATGTTACATGTCTATATAGTAAGGGAATCATAGTAAACATGTATCAAATTCACACTATGAATATGTATATTCAATAAAAAAAACTTTGCTAAAGGGAGGTTATGGGTAATTTGCGCTATTAAAAACCTATGAAATTCAGTAAAAAAAACTTTGTTAGAGGGACGTTATGGTTAAGTTGCGCTACTAAAAACCTATGAAATTCAGTAAAAAAACATTGTTAAAGGGACGTTATGGTTCCAAGTATAACCGAAAACCCCCTGAAATCCACAAGTTATGGTAAGCTAAGGAACCATAACTTGCGCCACCACCGTGCATTGCTAAGACTAACACCCAGGACATCAAAGAAGACATCACAAATGTCATTGATTTTTAGCAGAGTTGCTAAAAAATATATAAACCCAGTTGCAGCCTAAAAGATGTGCTAGTAAACATTCTATAAAGGTTAAAATATGTCTTTATAGACCACAATTACATATGGTCACATGACAAATGGCAAAGGTGCCTATTGAACCATTTTATAAAGTGCATATTGCCAACTTTTGCCATAAAGTGCATAGTGCTCTAAAGTGCATCTTTTTTTAGTCTAAAATATCTAAAGTGCATAGTGCTAGAATGTTACTTCCTGTTATATAACCTATACCCGGGTTTCATTATATATGCATGTTCATCTCCAAAATTAAGCACTTAGTGCTACTACATTTTCTGACTGCCTCCGTCATCCTCACTATTAAGAAGGACAATCTTCAACATCAAAGCAACTAAACCAATATCTTGTGACAGACAACCATGAATCAGAGACTGAGCACGAGATCCTCACCAAAGTGGATAAAAACATAACAATGAACATACACAAATAACCAATTTAAAAACAACACTTCATATGACAACATTGCACATCCTTGTACACAAATATATTTGGCTGACTATAAAGGGTATTGTCTTATAGGAATATGAAAAAAATATATAAGAAGGTCTGCAATAATCGCAAATTATATATAGATCAATATCCAGTATAGCAGCCAAGTAGAGACCAGGGAGGAATGACAGGCGATCAATTAGCATTTAATCCAGTTGCTTATGTTCCTAAATAGGTGTACAGCTCCTCATCAAGATTATGTCCTTTATATATATTAATAAAAGTGTTGTAAATTGAAGGAACAGTAAATAAAATGGGTTGGTGGGTTACTTCAAGGGATAACAAATAATGTTCTAATGATATCTCCTGATTCTCGTGGTGGCTGATATCACTTGCTGTGCATGGTATTTTAACATTTAATTGGGTGACAGGGGTCAGAGCCAGATGGGAGCAAACAAAGTAATTGTTTGGGGATACGTACATACAAGGATTAAAAGAGGGCAAACATACGCCATTATTTTTGACAGAAAAGGGATACATATATATATCTTAGATAAGGAAAATACGATTTGGTTGGAGACACTATTGGTTCTTTAGAAGTGTCTTTCATGATACTTCCCTTGTTGAGAGCATTGTATTGAGGGGGGTGACTGAGATAGGGATGCATAGGTACACTGCATATGTGGGAGGGTGGAGACTGGGTACAAGGTTAGGTAGTGTTTGAATATTAAATACTGGTTGAATATGCATAGGGTGTCCCAACCACTCCCTCTCAACTCAATATAGATAAGATGATAGTCAGATCAAATAGTTCCATTATTGTAGAAATCAGGATTAGATTGCCTTTATTAAAAGTAAAAAGTGCACATGACACTGGGCACATTGGGGTTGGGCTTGCACAGGAAATGAAGGAGGCTTTAAATATCATACATACCATACGTTTATGAGGATATATTATGAATAAAGAATACAAAGTGAGAGATGCTTAATTAAATAAAGAATATAGCTCCCTGAAGAAAGGTACAGTGTTGACAAAAATATATTTCAGAAATAATATTTAAATGCAAAATATTTTCCAGTCCAAAGCCAGGTGTGGAGGACTAGAACCCATGCCAAGAGTTTTCAGACAAGAGAGGCTGATGCATTTGGAGACAGATTGTGGCGCCATCTCGCAGTGAGATAATAAGGTTTGTTAGGTTAATAATGGAAATTGGCAAATGAATCGGACAAGCTTGTGATAAGGTTAGGCTACTAATATAAGTTTAGATACATTTATCTATGTTCTTGTGGAAGAGGGTACAATGTGTGCCATACAAACTATTCTGAGAGACCAGCTGTATTATTTTGGCACCATAAAATAGAACATATGGTGTTAAGCACTATACTAACTTGGCAGAACCTCTGCAACCAGATAAGGACCAGACATTGTTGCGTGGAGATGTTCTTGGCAGAAGTTGAGCACTGTCATAGTTGTGTCCAGCAAAGTCTAAAATAGGCATATCAGTTTTGTGCGTAAGAGAAAACTGTGGCTGGCATATATTCTAATGTGGACTTGTTGTACACATGAGAAAAGTTATCCAATGATACTGATCCATTTTACAAGGTATTGCATAATCTTAGAAATCTATGAAAATGGGTTGAAGGCAAAAATGCCTTTGAGTGTATCCTGTCATTCAAGAAATAAAGAGACACGTTTTACTGCTCCCAGACGTCTGATTTTCATGTTTCTGCCTGAAGGATGAGAATTCATGGATGCCTGATGGAATGAGAAGTAGGACTCCCTGTTCACTGTTGCTACCATGAGTTCCTTACAGCGGGTAGGGAGAGGTTGCAGCAAACACTGGCAGGGAATAATGAATGGATGGCGGTATGCAAGACACAAAGAACACTAACATGACATAGAAAGAGCAGCAGTGCTGCCATTACTTAGACCAAAATCAATTCAGAAATACTGAATCCTGATATAAAATTGCTTAACATAAAATTCTAGGCCTCATGATGCTCAGACAGTATCCCAAGCTCCAAGGTCAGTGTGGAAAATGAAGTTCTGCCTAACAGTTGAAACCGAACCAGATAAC
This sequence comes from Ambystoma mexicanum, assembly GCF_040938575.1. Taxonomy (NCBI): domain Eukaryota; kingdom Metazoa; phylum Chordata; class Amphibia; order Caudata; family Ambystomatidae; genus Ambystoma; species Ambystoma mexicanum. The sequence goes on along the minus strand of NC_090930.1, from coordinate 426,676,976 downwards.
ATTTCCCAGGACACAGCGTGTAGGTTGATTAGTTTCTTTTGTTAGCAACAAGAAAACAGCAATATCTTTGAAGGTGGTCAGTCATTTTTTCAAAAAAAATGTCGAAAGACAATTTTGTTTGAAAAGATAATGTTGAAAAAAAAAGTCTAATTCCTTTTTTTTATTATATATTTATTTTGGGGTCCCGAATCAAAAAAAATGGGTAAAACAAAAAAAAATGTTAAAAAAGGTGGGTTTGGGGGGGAACCCCCCATTTCGAATAAAAAATGTATTTAAAAAAATGTGACTTTTTTTTCAACATTATTTTTTCTAAAAAATGACTTTCGACATTTTTGAATTCGAAAAAAATGACTATGAACCCTCTTTGAATGCCAGATGCAAGAAGCTATCGTGCCAATTTATCCCATAACAAATGAACACGCAGCGCCCCAGGTCTGTGCTAAATAAAAGCACACACATGTTAGGAAAGCAGAAAATCCAATAAATAAATAAAAATGAGTTCTGAATAGTGGTCTTTTACTATGTGATCGAAACAATGGTCATTTATTCCAGGCCCAACAAAATAGTACACCTGCTACTTCCTTAGTACATACAGACAAAGAGATGACATGAAAAAGCCACAAACAGACTGGCAGATAAGGCCTCAAGCCTGGAATAAATTAGCTGTTTTCCCATCTCTTGCTCTCCTCCACGTACCGTGGTATGGCATAACAGAGCCTAAGCCTAGATGAACAAATAATGAACCAATCAGAACCGTTTTCACCTTATCGACTAGTGTAGTAGAATGACGGCCAATGGCAAGTTAGATTGAAATATATCATTTTTGAAGGATGAACCTAGGAGGAGATATTAGTTGTAAAAGAAACAATAGTAGAAATGTTACTTATAGATAACTATATGTTCTATACTCACTTAACCACTTCAACAAGCAAATAGAAATGTTATGATAATTACTAACCATGACATTAGCTGTGACGTTTTTCTAACTTAAAACTTTGTTGTTCCTAATGCCATTTTGAGATTGTCTTTTGTACACTCTCCCAGCGGCCATTTGTATCTAAAGAAAGCTGGGTTTTCTCATGCACTTGGAGTTACTGCATCATTGAGACATTCTCTTTATTGCTATACCTGGGCCTATCTTAACATTTGAAGGCACAGCTGAGATACCCAGAGTCTGGCGGAGGGTCGAGGACTGCTCGCTGAGTCTCCCTTGGACAGTGGTGTCACAGGCAGCACGCTGGATGCAGAAGATCGAGCAGGCATTAGAGGAGACTCAACACAGACAGACCTCAGGAATCATAGGATGTGAGTATATTTGTGCATGAAAATACCTGCGGGGGAGAGAATAGTTGGTTGTTGTTTTAGTAAAAAGAAAAGGTACTGTAGAGAAAGAGAGGAAATTAGATACTTCTGACAGTAGTTGGGGAAGACTATACTTTAGGGCATAAAGCCCAGCCTCCTTCGAGGGCGGTAAAGGAAATAAAAGAGGACATACCCAGTAAAAAGGTAAGACCACGGTGTAGGATATATTCTTTTTGATGTTTATTATGGTTGGTATTGGTTTGGTATGTAATAGGACAGTAGAGGGGTTTTAGTGTGTTTGTAGAGTAGTAGTTAGGATTGGTTTGAGGTAAGTATGGAATAGACTGAGACTGGGTATTATTGGTGTGAGTTAGGGAGGACATTGTGTTGATATTGTAAAGAATTGGGTGGCGGCTGAGAAAAGGAAATGAACAGTGGGAGTGTGTAGAAACGGTAATAGTTGAATTTTACGGTGAGTTGAGTTTTTATAATGACAGACATCCCCATTGCTCATTTGTGCAAGGCATTCCCCCAATATAAGAAAAAGATCTTTAAATATCATGTGCAATGGGTCAAAGACACGGCTGGCCAGATGTTCCAACCATGGCCCTAAGAAGGGACACATTTGAAAGATCTGCTACAACATATGTACACACACTTACACACCAGACACAAGAGAAAGAAATTACAGAGCAGACTAAGCATACTCGAATTATGGAAGATGTTTGAGGAGGAGGAGCAGATAAAAAAGAACACATACGTAGAAGAGATGATGAAGGGCGTGTGCAGCCCACATGCCTCCTGCCCCTCAACAATGTGCTGCACTCTCGACTGTGACAGAATTATATCTGATGCAAGCTGCAGCAGGTTACAGTTATCCCCAATATTTGCCCCCAGAGTGGAAGGTAATATTAAGGAAAATGAAACACAAGATGGCACAGACGGCTCCATTTAGAAGCATAGCTAAAGGAAGCAAAAGAAGTGTTGAAAAGGGTGAAAATCATAAATGGAGAAGCAGTTACACCAGGCAAATGGGTGAGAGAACAGATATTATTCAAAATAGGCAGACAGAAAACAGACAATGACAACATTAAGGCCTTGGAAAGAGGGTATGAGCTGGAGAAAAGGAGAGAAGAGTATAGGATGGAGGTTAATGCTAGCATTAGTAGAAGGGTGACAGAGTACAGAGAAGAAGAGAGCATGAGGGAAGTTGCTGATAGCGTCAGCAGAAACATAATAGAGAAGATAGAAAGAGGAGTGAATGTGAGCGAAGATCTTGGAGGTGTCAGAAATGAGATGCTGAAAGACGTAGAACAAGAGGAAAAGAGTGGGAAGATGAAGAGGAGGAAGAGGAAGAAGAGACGACACAAGCTCCTCAAACAAGTGTGCCCGAAACACAAGAGTATCCACCAATAGATTTGCGGGATAACGAGCTACTACAGAGTGGAGACCCATCGCTCTGGGAGCTTCTCCCAATAGATTCAGGAAAGAAAACACCATATGTGTACAGATTAAGGAATTTGCCAGGCCGTCGAACAAACCACATGGCTGTAAAGTCAAAAAGGGACGAAGGGTGTGGTTACGCCCATATGCAGGTCAGGGATGATGCAGTTACGCTTGCTACAAAAGGGGAGGGGACTCCCCTAAACAGATAACAATGGTATGTTAGCCATCAAATTCTCTTTGACAGCCGGGGCAGGAAAGTGGATTTATGAGCTGGAAAAAAGGAGGGCAGGGATGACATTGGCAATAAGAGACATGATATTGGGAGAAAAATCAGATGTTGTACAGAAAATGTCAAGTTATCCCAATGTGACAGCGCAAAAAAACACACACAATGGTTCACCTTTTAACAATTGCAGAACAAACGTTTGGAGGGCATTGAGGGTACAATACCCAGATATGTCAGACATGAGTGTGATTATGACACGCAAAGGAAGATAGAGGAGGATCCAGTGGCATATATACAAGAAATACAAGAGAAGTGGTGTTTAGAAACAAGGGAGTTTTGGGACAAATATGTACCTGTTTTATCACATTTTATGCCATGGTCTTCCCAAAGAAGTGGAGACAATTTTAGGGATTGAGATGAAACACTGGCCCGATATATAGTTGAATAATGTCCATTAATGTCAAATGAGACAAGAGAAGGAGAGGAACAAGTTTGAAGACAGACAAAGAGAGGAAGCTACATCGGTGCAAAATAAATTGTCAAATATGTAGGTAGACGGAGCAATGATAACGAACGTTGGGAGAGAGAATTATGAGTAAGAATATCAACAGCAGGGGGTAAGTGGATATTTGAGAGGGAGAGGAGAAAGTAACTATTATCGCAGGCAGAAGGGGGTGAACTGAGGGTAAGAGGGTATTGGTTTGGGGGTGAATATGGAGGATGGTTTGATGGGATGAGACCACAATTTGGAGGGTTTAGAGTTTTTGGGGGACAATGTTGGATGTTCCGGGAGGGCAGGCCATTATGCACAAGTGTTTGGGAGCAGAAGGGCAAAGAAAAAAGGATGGCATCAACTATCCCAAGAAGGGGGGTCTGCATTTCCCCCAGCATATTATACACAGACACATTAAGAGTTGGGAACATTCCAATACACACTCAGCAATTACTTCCACAACATAAAACGCAGCCACAGACGCAGATGCACCAGAAACCACAGCAGCAGACGCCCCAGAAACAACAGCTGCCACAGCCAAAAGTAATTATATTTATGATTGTTCTTTTATAACTCGCTTAATACTGGACTGGTTTCTAAGCGCAGGACCAGGATTCAAACCTGTGTTGCTATATGTTGTCCTGCTTTCAAGACAAATGCACTGCCCCTGAGCTATCCTCCCTGCCCTACAACAACAATCACTTAATCCACTAAAAATTCAAACGCAACAATCTGGACAATGGGACAGGAATATATTGCCACAAACTCCAGTGCCCAAGGCAAGGGGTGTGACAGTGGTGTGAGGGAATACCTTTTCAGAAACAGAGATAAGCATCTAACCCAAATAAAACAGCCCACAAAGAAGCTTGATGTGTCCAGTGCTGTCAGTAATTCCGACCCAGATACAGGAACCTGGGTTGGAGTGACAATAGGGGATAGGATGTTCTCTTTTTTGATTGGCACATGGGCAACGAGATCTTGTGTCAGGGAAGGGGGCTTTCCACTTTCACAAATAATGATGGATACACAACGGTTCTCTGGTGCTATGGCAAAGGTTCCATTCACAGAAGAGCTACCTATAACTGCGGGACAAAATACAATGGCTGCGTCATTGCTGTATTCTCAAAAGACACTGGTTAACATATTGGCAAGAGATTTGATGAGTAAATTAAATATGACAATTTCATTTACTGAGGAAGGAATAATATGTTCAACACAAGACATTCATTTTGCAAATGCAAGGGAGCTTATACAAGCATTCTATGGTTAGAAAGCATAGTGAAGGATGCCTTTAAATTCTGAATGATTCCCTTAGAGGTTTCTAGCATGGCTTCTGTGAATACAGGGTAAATTGTTACGGTTACCCACAGAGTTTTTGTTCAGAGTAGTACCAATGGATGTGGCACAGGGAGAGATAATAACAATACATTTAGAAGTAGCGGTGGTGAAAGAGGGCAGAGTAGTGTTACACTGGACAGATGAGGAAGGTGTTAATTGCCACACAGCAATTACACTGGACTCAAAACAGCGGTTGAGCGACACGACAGATGAGTTATTCACAGTGTAAAAACCCAGAAGGTGTTTCACAACCTAGTAATCGGGGATCCGGTACGCAGGTGGCCAGGGAAAGGCCATCAGTTTTGGATGATGACCCTGGGGGTGGAAAAGTGAGGGAGGATCACCTGGGTAGGGGGTCCTCTGTGAGTGGGGGAGAGGCACCTGATGGTGAGACATGGTATCCCCCTTTTTCCACAACCCATCTAACCGCTATTTCTAGCTATTTTATGGGAAACTAAGGCTCCCATAAATCCTCTTTACTTCACATTGATAACTTACTGAGCTGAGGAAGATGAGGAATGAGGAAGATTACCTCTACTGACTTGTAATGGCTCTGTCCCTTTAATGAGGCCAAGCACAGTCAGGCACGTAATCCTAACTACACACACCTGCCACTTATTAACACTGCCTGTCAGGATAAAAGGTGGCACACATAAGCCCACATGCAGCAAGGCTGGGCCCGAGAAGGAGCAGCTCTTCCGGGTCTGACAAGAACCAGGCTATCAAATTTGGAAGGCCAAGGGGCTGACCGGCAGTTGCGGAGAACAAGAGAAAGCCGGGCGAGAGTGCCACACTTTCAGAAAGCCGTAAGCATTCCAAGTCAGAAACAGAGTGAGCAGAGAGGAGAGACCTACAAAGTACTTTGAGGTGGCCTGCTACCCTCCCAGGTGGTCGACGGAGTTGGGGAAGAGCAGAAGAGTTGTTGGTAATGGCCTTGACTGCTACATGAAAGGCGTAGAAGAGAGAAACCCAATTAACACGACTGTGAGTTATCGAAGGCCATAAAAGCCTGGTTTGTGTTAAAAGCTAAAGTGAGTGTAACAATATAGTAAAACACATAATGGAAAGGACAACTGCTAAATTGTGATAAAGGTGTACAAAGTAACAGAGTGGTCCTGCAAGGAGGAATCGCACATTCGAAAAATCTCTGTGAAATGTTTGAAGTTGTGATAAAGCGAGAAACAAAGGCAAGAAACTAACCGCTATCCCAAACAAGAGATAATTGAGTGAGAAGCAAAGTAAATGAACTCTGAATATTGAAAGAGGTCAAAATACATGAACTTTGAAAGATGCCAAGAGGGCAATGTAAAGAGAACAATAAACTTCAAGTACCAAGAAGCATTGGTGTTGTGAGGTGATGAGGATTGTTCATTGATAATTTGTTTAAAGAGAGGTCAAAGTGGTCATGCACAGGTCAACATAAAATCCTTGCAGTTTTGAAAGTCGACAACAATAAAAAGTTAGATAAAACAAAACATTGGGAAGGGACACCCCACAAAGAGAAACTTAAGTAGAGGGTTTGGGCCCGGCAGAGGGAGGCCCAGGTGAGAAATGAAATTTCAAACGTATGTGAAAAGAAAGACAGGCTTGAGCCCGGTAGAGGGAAGCCTGTGCTGAATTATGACAAACTGAAAGTTAAATGTGAAAAGAAAGACAGGCTTGATCCCGGTGGAAGGAAGTCTGTGTTGAATTGACTTATTTGTTATTTGTTTAATGGTCGAGACTACTCCCATTCTAGAGTTAGGGCCAGTTAGGAACTCTCCCAACCTAACCAATATACCAAATAAAGGTTTCTGAAGCGTGCATCTATTGTGTCTGTGTCTACTGTTGATACCATGCCTTCCTTACAGAAGACAATGATACAGATGATGAAGTACTTTTCAAAATTTCTATTCCATACCAATTGCAAATACAGTACAGGGAAACACAGCAGATAATACTGCTGGCTAAAAAGGTATTATCTTTGCTACAAAAAGATTTGGCAAAAGTACCAAGTGTACTGTGGACTAGCTACCCTTACTATGTAGATCTTCTGAAAGGGATTGGAGAAGTACGAATAAAATTGAAGGAGGGATCAACCTCACCCCGAGTTAAACTGTATCCCATGTCATGGGAGGCACACAAAGGCATTCATGAAAAAATTGGTGCCTTGATGCGACATGGTATCATTGAGCCATTTGAATCCCAATGCATCACGGACATGTACCCAGTGAAAAAATCAAAAGGAGGATCTTGGAGATTTATAAAAGATTTACACCCCTTAAACAATATTTTATTACACCCCTTAAACAATAATGTAGAGGCGGAATTTACAGTTGTGCCCAACCCTGCTACAATTATGTCTAACATACTGTCTAATGGTACACATTTTACAGTGATTGACATAAAGAGTGCCTTCTTTTCCATTACATAGCACATAGAGTCCCTGTAACACTCACCTGGTTCCCACGGAGGCGCGGCGTCGAAGGCGCAGAACTCTGAAGATGGACAGGAAGGGCCCCTCTATTCTGGCTTCCCTGGCTCGTTGGATACCCTCCTTAGGGTTTGGAAGGATGAGCTCTCCATCCTGCTTCTGATGCAGGGGCGCGTTGAAACCCAGTTACTTCACTGGATTGAGGATTGATGGGAGTTCAGGTAAGCTTGACTGTTCAGGTAAGGCGCTGTAAAAGTTCTGTTCAAAAGTTCAAGCTTAATAATAATGTTCGTTGTCTAATTGCAGCAAGCGCTAATGCTTATGTCTTTTTCCCCTTAGGGGCCGGGGTTCGGAGTGCCGGAGATATGGCGCCGACCCGAAGTGAAACAGTTCTGGATGAGCGCTCAGGTAATGTCTTTGCATTCGCTCATTCAATGTCTTTGTCTTTTTTCCCCATAGGGGCCGGGGTCCGGAGATGCCAGGAAGCGGCAGGACCCGAAATGCAGTGGGAATAATCCAACAGGTAAGACTTAAAAGGAAACTGAGCTTTCCTTATTCCTTTTCTCCCTCTCACCTTTGTTCTTGTCTTTTTTCCTCTAGGCGCCGGGGCGTAGCTGAATCCGGAAGATCACTGCTGAAGATGGAAGCGCCTTGCAAAGGTGAGTAAAATGCAGCGCTGCAGCGATCGAAACAAAATGCCTTTAAAATGATGTCTTCCTTTTCAGGGCCGTTGGAGAAATGACTCCGGGATGCAGATTTAGCAGGTAAGGGCTTTTCTTCTCCTATTCTCTTCCTTTCTCCCCTTGCAGGTGTTCCAGGGTGCTGGCAGGCGTGGCTGAAGTCAGGATGCAGGAGCTGACACGGTGAGCGTCCAGCTGCTAGGTGCAGAACAACGCGAAGCACGTGTGGCTGTTCGGGTGGGGTTTAAATAGCCTTGGAAGAAGTTCCTGGTATGTATCCTTTCACCAATCAGGTATGTATCCTTCCCCGACCACACCCGGGTGGTGAAGTAGTCCTACAGGTAAAGTAGTCCCATTCAGGCCTCAAGAGGGCCTGGATGAAGCAGCAAGGTCTGCATCAGGTAAGTGTGCACCCAAGCACTTAAACACATATCCTCTTCTATGAGCCTGGCGCCTAAGGCCCCAGGACTGGGGTCCGCTATGAGCCTGGCGCCTAAGGCGCCAGGACTGAGTCCAAAGGGCCCCGACTTGGGCCCGCTGAGACTTCCATGGGGAAAATGATGTCTGCCTCTGGGGTTGCTGGGCCCGGCCTGGATCCTTGGAGGTAGGCATCATGACAGTCCCAGTATCTCACAACATTTTAGTATTGCAGGTTTAGGTTCCAAAACACAAGGCTCCCATAGGGGTACAGTGAGTCCCCCAGTGTCTCCAATAGGGTGCTAGAGATGGACTTAGGAATTATACAGGCCCCCAGTGTATTTATACAGTATGTTGATGATTTGAAAGTGTGTACCACCACAGAGGAGTAGTGCAGAACAGACTCAGTGATGTTGTTCACATTATTGGCTACAAAGGGATACAAAGTGGAAAAAGAGAAATGGTAGTATTGCCAGGAAGAAGTACCATATTTGGTCCAGATGATATCAAAAGAAGGTGGGGAAGGGTGACCCCTGACAGAGCAGATACAATTGCAAATACACCCCTTTCAGAGACAGTGGGCCTCATTCCGAGTTCGGAGGTAACCGCGCCACTATTTGCGGCATGGCTGCCTCCAAACTTATCCAAACTCCGGCCTGGTGAATGGAGTAATTACCGGTCCATTCCGAGGTCGGAGGGACCGGTAATTCCCAATTCACCAGGGCCATTCCCCATTCCCATTTGAGCCCCCATAGGGCTCAATGGGAAGGGGGAAGGCGGCAATAATGATACCATAATTTACGGTACCATTATTGACCCCGGAGTCCCTTTGTGGCGTTAAGGAAGGACTAAAAGCAGGCGTTAAGGAAGGACCCGCAAAGGGAACTCGTAGTAGGGCGGTGAGGATTTAACGGCACCGGTCTCCTTACCGGTGACGTCAACCCTTACTGCCCTACTCGGAATGAGGCCCAGTGAAAGAATTACAGCAATTCCTGGGGCTATGTAACTATTGTCGTGTGTGGGTCTTTGAATACAGCACATACGTTTGCCCCTTTTAGAAGGATTGAAGGGGGCACAGAAAGACAAGAGCCCCATAATGTGGACAGACAAGATGATCAATGTATTTGAGGAACTGAAACAAGCGATAAGTGCAGCCCCTGTGCTGGGATCACCAGATTACAAGGATGAATTGTACTTATTTTCACATTCAAATGGATACATGACGATGGCTGTCTTCCCGCAAAAACTTCAATGGGGCACAAACCATTGGCATGTTACAGTGGGATATTAGGTCCAGTGATGAGAGGGCATCTGCCATGTGAACTAGCACTGGCTACTGCAGCCTTTGCAATAGACAAATTATTCACAATAACAATGGGCTGTGCAGTAACATTTTATGTAGATCATACACTGTTTGCCATTCTTGAAAAACCAAAGTCCACGATCACTACACAGCGAGAAGCTAGAAATTAGGCCAGACTATCCAATCCATCAATAAACATTGTCAAATGGTGCACTGGAAATCCTGCAAGATTGATTGCTGTACCAGTGGAAGGAGGAGAGTGAGTTTGTGACTGTTCTAGATATACAGACATGCATGATGATGTACCCCCAATAAAAGAAACAAAGTTAGAGGGGAGAATGGTGGTCTGTGTTGCCATTTCATCGATGAGAGATCAGAGCACTGGATTGAGACATTCAATAGCAGCAGTGGAAAGGACTAGGGGCAATGTGTTTGAGGTTGTGACAAGCGCAAGATTGCCAGCTCATTGTTCTGCACAGGCAGCTGAGTTAGTAGCGATGATATTAGCATTCAAACAGCATGCAGATCCTGGAGTAATGATATATTCTGACTCTGCCTATGTGACGTCTACAGTACACACAGGACTGTCACAGTGGAAAAGCAGGGGCTTTCAGCACACAGACAACACACCATTAATAGAAAGATTCCTAGATGTACTTGCATATCCCACAGTGGCTACCATTGTGAAGTGTGCAGCACATACCAGTCACACAGACTTAATTTCTTGTGGTAACGTAGCAGCGGATGCAGAAGTAGAAAGGGCAGCATATTTCCCACAAATAGCAGAGATAACAGTTACTCCACACAAAATGATTCTCAACATGAACATAAACGAGGGCTATAATGCATTACCCTTGACACAAATAGTGGAACTGCAGGGTGTCAGGATTCCACAAGTGAAAACACCTATTCCACATTATGGGTGCATTTGCAAATCATCTACGTTAGCAGCAGATACATCTCCTCATGGCCAAGTCAGTCACTGCACCTTATTGCACCCAAAGCCCTGATTTACACGGTCCGCCATTCTGAAGCAGAAAAGACTCAGATGCACCTCACTTTTCCGTGTGCATTGGAGGTTTTCATGGAAGCGTTGGCGTCCACTGCATGCATGACACGCGTTCCATCCAGAGAGCAGAGGCCTGCACAGTCATGTGACTAAGCAGACTTAAACTCTGCATGCTCACTTCTCCGGTGCTTCTGATTCATACAGTTAGCCCTGTTTCCTTGCTCTTGTGACTACGTCAATCTGAATACCTGACCATGTGCCTGTTTTTGGACCTCGCCTTGCCTCATCCTCTGTCCTGTTTCTTGATTCCAAGGTAACAACCCTGTTTACACCCCCGGACTTCTCGCTTCACGTTCTGTAACTTGCTACTGAGTAACGCCAACCTGGACCGCATCAAAGATTGTTCAGCTTCTCCTTGATCACTGGATTTTGCCCACCTTCTACAGACACTGTTTCTTCTTGGATTTCCTTGCGACATGTGGGCTATAGACTGTGCCCTACCTTCATACTACTGTGATCATACATGGTCTAGCAACTCCCTGCAGTGCACCTCAATGAGCTGTTAGCGTTTTCATGCCATCGGGCTAGGTGGAACACGTGGGACTACAGACTGCCTGTAACACTTCCATTTAGGCGTCCTCATGCCGGTGGAAGTCTTTTCGTTTGGATTATTTTACACTTACAGAGAGACTTTGGATCTTCTTCGTGCTATCCAGGACCTCAGGTACGGTAAGAAAATCTGACACTCTTGTCTCTTCACTTAGTCCCAGATCTTTAGACCTTCTGTAATTCCCTGGGTATCTTGTTACAGGTAACACTACCTTCGGATCACGGACAAAGGGATATTCTGAAGTCTAAATCATCCTGTCATCGTCTCCTGCTGTGCTATCATGCAGGTTAGCACTGCCCTTTGTGTGCTTGTTACTCATATGTCAGGTTGTTTTCTTCTGGTCATTTGACAATATTATTTTTCTTGTAGCCTATGGTGTTCCATGTTGTGTCCTCTATTCCGATTAATAGACTCCTCTGTATGATTGTAACATTCAGAGGGGTACATCGGTAGGAAGAACTCATCTCCTACACTACAAGTTCAACTGCCTGATAGCAACCCCGAAACCCAGTCTCCACCGGGGAAAGCGAGGTCTGACACAAAGACACGCACCACAGATGGAACAGGATCTGTGGATAAAGCAGGAATGTTTATTATCCCCCACCAACCTGGTGTGGTGACAGAATAGCACAGGAAAACTTCTAATGCCCCTTGAGTTCCTTACAGTAGCATTAGAACAACTGCACTACCCAGCCCACACAACGGAATATGTGGCAGCAGATATTTCAAAAGAGTGGTTCATCCCCAAACTGCACAAACATATTGTGAACTTTATTGTTAACTCTTCCACATGTCAGCAATATACTGCTGCTGGACATACCTTTAGAACAGTGAGAAAAGCAATACCCCACCCTACAGGCCCATTTGGGCATTTGCCTATAGACTGTGACGATAGGCTCCAAATTTGTAATGGATACTAATAAATGATTATGGTAATATGTCCCTTTTCATGCTGGATAGAAGCAGGACCATGTACCCGTGCAGATGCTAATTCGGCTGCTAAGTTCCTTGTACATGAGGTGTTTCCTCGATGGGGAATGTGCACAGTGGTGCTGTCAGATAACAGACCACACTTTGGAATATGTGATATTTTACAAAATAACATCCCTGCTTGGCATTAAGCACAAACTTTGTTTTGCTTATCATTCCCTGGCCAACAGCATTGTGCAACGTCTCATCGGCCTGTTGAAGGAACAAATTGCAAAATTGTGAGATACATTAAACAAACACTGGTTGCACTGCCTTCCCCTGGCTCTCTTTGCCCTACACAATGAGCCAAGCTCAGATCACCACATTATGCCCCATGAGATAGTGATGGGCAGAAGAATGCACATCCCCATTGCTCCTCCCACGCATGTTCGATTGGATGCAGAGAGTTTTGCGACTATGTTAGGAGGTGAAATGCATGATTATTTAACTGCCATGACTAAATGTTTAAAATTAATTTCTCAACAGATAAAGGTGCGGCGGGGGGTCACAAAGCTATCAACAGGGAGGGAATCGTAGGTGTAAATTCTGCAATACCACCCTTATAATTATTCCTCCTTTTTCTTTCCTCTGCTTTCGACATGGTCAACCACGCCATCCTGATCAATCGGCTCCGTGAGAACCTGGGCATCATGGATCAGGCCCTGGAGTATCTGACCTCCTTCCTCTTGGACCGCCCCTCCCAGATCCAACTTGGTCCCTTTCTCTCCACCACCTCTCTCTACCTGTGGCGTTCCCCAGGGCTCTATCCTCTCAGCCGGATGTTTCAACCAATACTTGGCCCCTTTGGCCCACCTGATCTCTACCTTCTCCTCTAACATTCAATGTTATGCAGATGACACTAAGCTTTCCTTCAGGCCCCCCTCAGCCCCCTCTTCTCTCTCGCTTATTTCTAACTGTCTATCTGTGATTCAGAATTGGTGCGCCTCCAACGATCTCTGCCTTAATGCCAGTAAGACGGAGATCCTTCTCACTGGGACCCCTGCCTTCCCGCTCTTCCTCTGGCCACCCGCCTTAGGCTCTCTTCCTTTACCTTCCAGCGAGGCAAAAAACCTTGGTGTCAACTTTTGACTCCACTCTCTCTTTCTCTCCTCACATCTCGGACGTCGCAAAAAAGTCCCACTACCAGCAGCACCTCCTCAAAGGGACTCTTCCCTTTCTCACTTTCTCCCAGAAGCTCACTGTCCCCAGAGCCCTGGTTCTTTCTAGGCTGGACTACTGCAACAGCCTCTTTTTCAATCTGCCTTCCTCTACTCTCAGCCCTCTGCAACTAATCCAGAACAGGACAGCAAGACTTAATCCTTAGCTTCAAGCGCAGGGACCGTATCTTTCCAGCCCTGAAATCTCTCCACTGGCTCCCAATGGCTGCAAGGATCAAGTTCAAAACCCTTTGCATTGTTCACAAAGGCTTTCTGGGACTGGGGCCTGCACTACATCCAATGCTCTCTTCCAAAATACCTTCCTTCTCGAGCCCTTGGCTCAGCTACCTCCAACTCTCTAAGGGTTAGATGCTTCTCCCTACTGACCTACCTGTCTGCTGTACTGACTGGTTGCTTGGCTACCCTCAGAGTCCTGGGTACCAGACTTTTTCTTGATCAGTCACCCTTGCACTGCCTCCGGGCCTACCATGCACTTAGGGGTTGTAACTGTAACCGTAAAGTCCCTTGTTCTCCTTGCACTACCCATAGCCATGCTGCCCTGACTGCACTTACTCAGAGCATTGCTGCCCGGTTTTCCCCTCCCCTCTCCCTTGTACTTTCCCCGCACTCCCGTGTACTTCCCCCCTCCTTTTCCCCTTGCACTTTGCGTTCTCGCACTTGCACGATCTGAATGACACAAGGCCTAGTAAGATCGTTTGTCTTGTCCTCCCTCTGTCTTCCCTCCCTTGTCTTGTTGCGCCTAGAAACACTTGTGTACAGGCGCGTTATAAATGATATATCATATGATAATGCCATTCCCAGGTGATTTGGTATATCTGCAGAATTGTGTCCGCAAGTAGCACAAGCCATGATTTGAGGGCCCATATTGTGTCTAATAAGCAACCCCAACCTCAGTTAAAGTGCACAGAAAGAAGGTGTGGGTGCATATAGGTGACGTGAAAAGATTTACACAGACAAAGAGGAGCAGGACGAAGAAGAAGAAGGGGTCTCCAGGCCCCAGATGAGGGCAAGAGTGAGAGCTGACCAGCAATGTTAGATGTGACAACACACTACAGACAAATGTATTTTTCAAGAGCAAAGGATGCTGTCTCTCTGGTATCTCAACATGTGCGGAGGAAGAGCTATAGGGAGAAAATTGACTCTTTACCTTTAATAATTGCTGCTTTTTCCTTTTCTTTTAGTTTTTTCTGGTTTACTTATACTGTGGCAGTAAGATTGTTTAGTGACAATAGTATCAATGTAGCTGCTAACATGAGTGAAGGAAATCAATGCGATTAATGACAAATAACTCCTGTGACAAAATCTTGAAGGTTATGCAAAAAACCTATGGTATAGGCATATGACTATGGTAGAAAGGGAGAAATCGTATGAAAATTACTTTGTACACTCGCTCTTTCTGTATGCCTTGAGTTTCTCCAGATTGTTCATGGCGAGGAAATATCAGCATACAGGGCACATTACTTAACTCACAATACATTATGCAAAACAATGGGACAATTCCAGGGAAGTTGGACTTATGTAAAATGGGTGACAAAGCAAAATCCCTTTATGAAGAAAACTTTATCAAAGAAAAGAAAATGGTGAACAAAGTGATGAGCTATATACTGTCAGGCCGCAAAGGGGTGAAGTAACAGTAAGTGAACCTCCATTGTTGAAATGTACTGAACATCAAGGAAATGAGATACCTTTCTGCTGGGACAGACCACAGTTACACATAATAGGAGAGGTGTTTACCTCTTGAGATTGGGTGCAAGGGATGATGGGATGTAGAGCAGAAGCATGTATAGGATTCTCATGAAGACCTGTAGAAAATGCTAATATGATATGCCTAGAAGAATGGAAAACATATGCCAAACTGAAAAACATGGGTGTAGGACAAAGGGCCAGTGCACATAACAGGGACAGAAAATGAATCGCTATGTTTCAGAAATAATGACACATTGCAGGTAGGGGACAATATATGATGCAAACGCATCATGTATATGCCAGGCATGAAAATAGGCTCAGCAGTACTAATGGACCACTATGGGGCCTGTGGTCCACATGCCTCTATGCAGCTCCCGCCAAATTAGGGTGGCACATGCTCACTAACAGTGTTATAGGCACCGGAACCAATGGTGGCTCAAAATGATGTGGTCCAAATAGGAGACTACCCTATGGTTAAAAAGTGAACAGAAAGAGAAGGGATACAAAAGAATACAACGCACGAAAAGAGACAATTATTTTTCTAAGACATCTAATGATGCAATGGACGCTATCCCATCTTAACAAAGGCTGTTTAGAAAGCCATTGATGTTCTTTTTGTCTCTTCTTGCTGCTGGCTTGTAAATGCCAGTAAGTGCCAGGGGGTTGCAGATAACTAGATGGGAGTTACTGCAGACTATAAATGCCACCAAGAAGGGGCTCAATATGGTTACAGAGGAGATGAGAGCTATCAGATCGATGACTCTACAAAATAGGTATGTCCTTGACCTCCTCATTGCCATGGAAGGAGGCGTATGTGCAAAAATCAGCTCAAGTTGCTGCACATTCATAGCAGCACATGATGAGCAGAATGAGAGCTTGATGGAAGCAATAACTTCCCTGCAAAAAGTGCACACAAAAATGGTGCAGGAAAGTAGTGAAGATGAAGATGAGGACTGGTTTAATGCTCTTTTCTCATAGTTTCTGGCCTGGCTAGGTAACACTTTTAAAATAATAATAGGCCTCTTGGGATTAGTGATTCAGCTACATACAGAGACCTCTATGCGAGTTAGATTATCTTTAGATGGTCTCCTGTCCTCTTCCTTTGCCACTTTTTTGGGCCTCAAGCAGGGGTGTATTCTAGCATCAATACTGTTTAATTTATTCATTTTTGATATGGGCTTTTCTCTCCTCGGAATTGCGTCTGATGCTCCTGAATTGGGAGGCCAGCGTATACCCTGGCTGTTGTACGCTGATGATTTAGTTTTAACATCTCAAACTCCCAAGGGACTCCAGAATTTGCTATCTGCCCTTTCTGAATATATGGAAAGGAATCAGCTTACAGTAAACTTGAATAAATCACAGATTTTGGTTTGTAGACCACAAGGGAAATCCAAAATCAATAGTAGAACTTGGTTCATCCGACAGGAATCCATGAAATCAGTTTTAGAATACAAATATTTGGGGCTTTTCATACAAAACAGCGTCAGTGATAATAAATACTTGATCACTTTACAGTCGAAACTTTCACAGGCCAGAATACTTCTTTGTAAATATGGGAAATTTACTTTAAAACATCTGTTAATGTTCTATGAGCAAAAAGTAATTCCTATTCTTCTTTATGGTGTTGAATCAAAGCTGTACACAAATGACATTATGTGGAATAAATTGGAGGCAGGTTTTTGGAAAAGGGTTCTACATCTACCGAATTGCTCACCCATGCCTATATCACGATTCGAATTAGGATTGAATTCATTATCTAGTAAAGTCAAGTGGAGAATGTGCTCCTTCTTTCGTAAGTGCTTGTTTGGCGTGGAGAATAATAACATTTTGAGCACGGTTGCCCGTTACTTGGCCTCCTCAAATCACGTATTTCCATTGAAATGGCGGAACCTAGTATTGAATACATTGGTATAAGCTGATATATCACTACAGCTTCTAATTGAAAACACAGTACGCGCTAAAACAAAGTTCTATCATTGGGATTGGATTCAAAATCATGACTTCTGTTCAAAATACAAAGATTTCAATAACAATCAATTTGGAATTAAGCGGATGGGTCAAGCGGCAGGTTATTTACTGAAATGTCCTTCTGGGAAGGTACAGAATACATTTTTGCGTCTTAGACTCAATTTATGGACCACTAGGGAAGTATTGGTGAGGCCCAAAATCATTTCTGCTGACCTAAATCTTTGTCAGTTTTGTGAAACTCATACAGTGAGCCAAACCTTACAACATTTGATAATATTGTGTCCTAATTTGATAAAGGCTTTGGTGCACTTTTTGGAGGCCATTTTGCCTGGTGAAATCAATTTACAAATTAGTTTTGAACTGTGAACATTACTTGTAAATATTCAAAGTTATTTTGTGCACTTGAGAAATGAAATGTGTAAGTTTTTAAGTCTTTAGATTGTTTTTAGCATTTGACCATTATCTGATTTATTCATTGTTTTCCTCTTTGTTTGTTATCAATGTCATTATTTTATTATTGAATGAAATTGGAAAATGTATATCTATTTATAATTTTGAAAAGTTGATTTATTCAGCTATATCAAAATAAAAAAAAAATTAAAAATAATAGCAGTTATGGTACTGCTACTTATGGGTCTCTGTGTCTTGCAAATGGCATTAGCACAGTTTAGGAAAATTGGGAAAGAGGTTGTAGAGCAGTACATGATGACAGTAATATTGTACAACGATAACGTTGTACATGTCCACACTCAAGCAGACGAAACACATCAGATGCACATCATCGATAGAACTACTGGACCCCAGGCTCCAGGTTCAGGCCCCCTTTCCACCCTGTCAATTGCACACAACACTGGATATATTGTGAAGGAGATGGGGGCTGTTGCTTTATGGCATGTGGGCCAGAGGAGTACGTAGAAAAAGAATGTAGCTTGAGGGGGGTGTAAAGTATGTATACCTAAATATGGGTATGACCGATGAAGGAGCATGGAGGTGGAAGTGTGATAGTGCAGATGAGAGTTGCACTGCGTCTGGCCATGCCCCCCCCATGGTTCCTGAGCATGAACAAAAGTAAAAGCTGAGAAAGGTTCAGTAAAACACCAATGATCACGTAGCCGCACTGAAGAGTAGAATAGGTTGTAGTTTCCATTCACAGAAGTAGTGGGAGGTTGCAGAATACCCAGACAGAGTTATGCAAGGAGTATAGAGATGGGCAGCTAGGGAGAGGTTGCAGCATATACAGGCAGGGAATAATGAATGGTGGTATGCAAGACACGAAGAACAGAGAAAGAGGAGAAGTACCACCATTACTTAGACCAAAGCCTACAATGCCTCAAATCTGAAATACTGCATCCTGATATAAAATTGCTTAACACAAAATTCCAGGCCTCACAATGTTCAGACAGTAGTACAAGCACCAAGGTCAGTGTGCAAAAGGGAGTTCTGCCGAACAGTTGAAACCGAACCAAATAACGTTTCCCATGCACAGCGTGTAATTATTAAGTTAATTAGTTTCTATCGGAAGCAGCAAGGAAACGGATATATCTTTGAATGCCAGGTGCAAGTAGCTACCGTGCCAATTGATGCCATAATGTATGAACACACAGCACCCCAACTGGCCACTGAAGGAAAGCACACATAAATCCAATAAATAGACAAAAATGACTTCTGAATAGTGGTCCGTTAGCATGTGATCAAAACAATGGTAATTTATTCCAGGCCCAACCAGATAGTGCTCCTGCTACTTCCTTAGTACATCCAGACATAGATGTTTTACTTATAGAACACTATGGCCCTCATTACGACCCTGGCGGTAAGTATCGGTCATTACCGGCATGGCGCAAATAACGTGTCCGTGCTGGCAAGAGACCGCTAAAAGTGGCACATTACGAGTTCTCGGGCACGAGCATTGTGCCATGCCGGTAATGAAATCACCGCCATGCCGCTAAAGGGCAAAAAATCCCACTTACCGGCATCGTATGCAGTGCAAAGAGCACCTCCGGCACCCTAGCTATCGACATTAGCGGTCACTGCTAATAGCGGGAACCGCCATTAGCCGTGACCGTAAATAAGCGGATCCGGAAGTACCGTCATCACACAGGAACGGGAAAGAGCACGGCGACCATCTCTAAAAACACAATCCATTGCCACCTCTGTAACCAGGAGACATCTGACCCCCAGAACTCCCACACACCTCCACCACCACCCCTTTGACATCAGGATGGCAAAAATTGTAAAGAAGAGCGGAGATCGGCTGCGCCAGGAGCGCTTTTCAAGGGAGGAGCTGACCATGTTGACAGAAACCCTCCTGGAACACGCGGACGTCGTGTTTGCCACTGAGATGAGCTGACCGGCGCTGTTGAGGAAAAAGGAGATTTGGGCTATGGTTGCCCAGAGGGCCAGTGCTGTCGGCACAACACCCCGCACCTCTAAACAATGCTGCAAGCGGTGGGACGATCTACATCTCCGTGTGCGGAGCATACTGGCGGCAAACCGGAATATCGGCATGGTGAAAGGTGGAGGTGCTGAGTCGCCCCTGAAACTCCAGCCATGGGAGGAGATATGTGCCTCCACCATAGGCACGGAATGCATAGAGAGAGTTGGGGACATGGAGAGAGGAGCCCCGTCATCAACCGATGCAGGTAGGTGTCTCAAGTCTAATTATGCCAATACAACCATGATGATGTCCAGATGAATGGGAAGTGCAATGGTGCATACCAGGGTCCACCAGACACATTAGCACAAGACAGCCTACAGGCAGTGCTGAGCATCACCTTGTCCACATGCATAATTCACCCCATATCTGTAGCTACCCACATGCCTCCATGCATCACCCACCCAAGAGTGAGACTACCTGTATGTCACTGCCTCCAATGTGAGTCATCCAGCAATCAGAATCAATGCAGCCATCACAACGCATGCTCAATGCCCGTAGACCCATCACTAACCCTCTCCTTCCTTTGGTCCACTACAGGCTCACAATCTGACAGCACCGATGACGAGACCGGTGCAACCCCAGCTAAGAAGGCCAGGGCCGAAGAGGGACAACACCGGCCCTCCACTTCTAGGTGAATACGGAAATCCCAAAGCCAGGAAAAGGCCAGGAGCATACCACAGGGCACGGCTCAAATGTGCTCCACGTCCACCCCTTTGGCACCACCAACATCCAGCATCTGCCAAGTGCTGTCCGCAGAAGGTACTGCATCGGCTGAAAGCAGCACCATCGGAGAAACAGCTGCCACCGCAGCAATCTCGGACGACATGGAAGGGGATGTGCTGCATGTTGGCACTCCCCCCACTGACCCCCTGCATTCCCCCCACTTGTCCCCGTGCAGCCTGCCTGACAACAGCATCCATGGGCTAACACCAGCAAACTCGTGGCCGGCTACTCCCATCCCAAGCACACCTGTGTAGGAGGTTAACAGTATAATGGACACCCCTCAACCATCAACCACAGCCCAAAACACTCAAGAGGGGATGCAGGAAATTATTAGGCGCCAACAACAACTAACTGGCATATTGACACAGCATATCACAGAATGTGGTAGTGTTAGGGAGGATATGCGTGTTTCTGCTGCTTCCCTGAGGTCTGCTATTGAGTCCTGTTCAAAGGACATATGTGCTGAACTGGCCGCAGTGCGGCACGTACTGTCCGAGTTAGTACAAGCAATGCGGGACATGCGTCTATCTGAACAACCGAGTTCTTCCTCGGCTGCCAGTTCCAACAGGACCAGCCCCGTGCGCAGGTCGGGCAGGAACCTGCGGCGATCGGACAGGGGTGCACCGGGTGCTGGGAGAGGGGGATGCCAATAGGCACAGCCTTGTGTACTGGTGCCACGTGGTCCACTTGTGCACAGTCCTGCACACCATGTGTTGGGGAGTAGAGGGGGGAGGGGGGAGTGGGTTTGTTGGGGAGTAGAGGGGCGAGTTGGGAGGGGGAGTGGGTGTATTGGGGAGCAGAGGGGGGAGGAGGGAGTGGGTGTGTTGGGGAGTAGAGGGGGGAGGGGAGGAGTGGGTGTGTTGGGGAGTAGAGGGGGAGGGGGAGTGGGTGTGTGGGATGGGGGGCCTGTTCACTTACTTTTGCATATTGAATACACTTTTTGGTTACTCATAATTCAAGGTTACTCATAATTCACATGTGTTGACATTGCTTATTGCGTACGTGTGCTTTACTGGTTAACAGTCTACAGTGTCCATGTCCCTGACACACCCAGTGCCCCGAGTGCCATCTCCATGTAACACCCCCCGTCCATGTGTGCTAGAAACATCGGTTGATCAGAGTCTGACGCATGGCACGTCCCTCCTGTGCATCGCTTCCTCCCTGAGGTGCTGCCCCATCCCCAACTTCCTCATCCTTTTCGTCAGGTGGTTGCACTTCAGCGTCAGAGGGCAGGGGCACATTCTGTCTGATGCACATACTGTGTAGCATTACACATACCATGACGATCTTTGCCACCTTCTCATGGCGGTACAGGAGTGCCCCACCAGACCTGCTGAGGCAGCGAAACCGTGCCTTCAAGAGGCTAAATGTCTTCTCAATCACCACACGGGTTCATGTATGGGCACGATTAAAGTCCTCCTCGTGCCTGTTCTGTGGGTTCCGGACTGGGGTAAGGAGCCACCTCCTCAAGGGATAGCCTGCATCACCTGCATGTGGGCAACAATGTATGTGTAAGTTATCACATCAGATTTGACCTCATTAAGTGACACCATGGCATGCATTTATCTTTTAATTTCAACCCCATTTCCATGCACGAATGGAGTCCCACAATGTGACTGCTATGTGTGTATTCCTCTTTTGGACTGTTTTGCATGCCATTAACTAGTGTGCGCAGGGGGGGTCCAGTTCCTTATGAGTGCCCATGCACTGTGTTAGTCCACACACAACAAATGGTGGTATGCAATTTAGTTGGGCCTCTGTGTCAGTGTAGTGGTGTATTGATGTATTTGAGCCTCATGTGACTCCTTTGTACACAGTAATGGGGGACTGGCCTTTCGGTTTATGGTGTTTGGTGCTGTATATTGGCTAAAGTCATTGCTTGTAGCTGCATTTTGTTGAGGGGGATGCGGTCTGATTTGGTACAGTGCACATGCAGATGGCTGTGGAATGGTTGGGACACAGCTTCATTCACATGGACGTGCTGCTTCCATCTTGCATTATGTGGTCAGGTGTCAGCTCCAGTCTGGGCTGCTTTGGGGTATGAGCTTGCTCCATTCCCTCTGGCACTCGCAGCCAAGTGAAGTATGCATCTCCCCCCCCATCTCAGCCAGGTGAAGTATGCATCTCTCCCCCCATCTCAGCCAGGTGAAGTATGCATCTCTCCCCCCCCATCTCAGCCAGGTGAAGTATGCATCTCTCCCCCCCATCTCAGTCAGGTGAAGTATGCATCTCCCCCCCATCTCAGCCAGGTCAAGTATGCCTCCCCCCCCATCTCAGCCAGGTAAAGAATGCATCTGTACCTCAATCACCTACCCATGTCACATTTCCATGGACATTACATGCGACTCACCGAGAAGCCAGGATCTCTGCCCTGCATGTCGCTCCATGTAGCGTGGTATCGTGGAGTTCCGCAGGACCATTGAATCATGGGGAATCGGGCACAACAATGTGTGATGATCCTGTTGGAGTCACATACCATTTGCACGTTGATTGATCGTGGTATAGCTTACGGTTGCGTTACGCTACCTCCATGGCAAGTGGGACCACCAATTCCACATGGGTGCAGTCGATGGCGCCAATGCAACCAGGTATGCTGGCCAGTGAATGGAACCCCACTTTGGTGTTTGAGATCTCCTGGGCAGACCGTGGTGAGGAAATGTGGTCGTCTGTGTGCTTGAGGAGGGCATCAAGCACTTGTTTCAGCGTACGTGAGAATAATGTTGTGAAATGCCATGCAAGTGCCCCACTGTGTGCTGGTAGGTGCCTGTGGCCAGGAAGTGGAGCACAGACACTACCTTCAGTAGGGGTGGGATGGTGGTGCGTGTTTCAATCAGGCTGACAATGTCGTCATGTATCATGTCCACAATGGTGGTGATGGTGTCCCGGTCCAGGCGGTACAGGGTGTGGATCTGCTCAGCGGTTAAGTTGAATGGACTGGCTCTGATGCGTGGGATTGGGGGCTGCCTGCATGGTGGCACTAGCTGTGCTGGTAGGGCATGCTGGCCCTGCCTTGCCCTCCTTCTCCTCCTGCGTCTCCTCTGTGCTGCCTGTTGTTGTTGTTATTGTTGTTGTTGAGGTTGTTGTTGTTGTTGTTGTGGTTGTTATTGTTGTAGTAATTCCATTGCAATCAGGTCCTCCAGCCCCAACATTGCTAGTAGTATTGAAATCCTTGTGGAGTGTGACTGGGTGTGGGAAGGGGTGGGGTGTGCTCCTTTTGTGCTTGCCCAGTCTGTATTGCCTCCACCTGTGCTGTTTGTGTGCACCTGTGGAAGTTTGGAACACTGCACATGGCCGTTTACGGTTGGACCGCGATGGCAGTATTAGCACAAAGGCGGTAAGGTACTTTACGGCCTTCACAAGGGCGTTAAATGCATGTCTGCGTGACTCGTAATGTTCCCCACTTTGCGCCATGCCGGTATTTACGGCAAGGGAGGTCGCGTGCCCGCACCCTTGGCGCTTTTAGCGGCACCGTTAATTACGGTGCCGCTAATAGCACTTTATCAGGTCATAATCAGCCAGAGCGGTAAGCGATGCCAGTAATCCTTTACCGGCATCGTTTTTCACTTACCGCCAGAGTCGTAATGAGGGCCTATATGTTTTATACTAGACTAGCCAATTGAACAAGCAAATAGAAGTTTTATGATAATTACTAACCATGACAACAGCTGTGATGTTTTTCTAACTTAAAACCTTGTTATTCCTAATGTCATTTTGAGATTGTCTTTTGTGCGCTCTCCCATTGGCCATTTGTATCTAAATAAAGCTGTGTTTTGTTGTGCACTTGGAGTTACTACGTCATTGAATCTTTCTCTTTATTGGTTCACTTGAGCCTATCTGAACATGAGCATCAGGCTAGAGGTGTGCAGGGGGAAAGAGGGCACCAGGAGAAATTGAGAAGTTTGGAGCTCAAGTGTTTTTGGTAGATAGAAAACTAGATCGGAATGAAAGTGAGTCAGACGAAAGGATGAGTGTTAAGGGTAATGGGAGAGGGTGAGAGAGGGAAAATGGACTTAAAGGGAGTGAGGGGAGCATGCCACAAGGAGGGGGCACTTGGTGAGTTGGATTTTCTGTGCTTTTTTTCTTTGTTTTTTTAAAACTTTCTTTGTTGTTTTTATCAATACAACTTCCGAGGCAGCAGGAAGCAGCCTTGTCTCCCCACCCCGCTCTTCCACACTCACATAGGTACACGGAAGAATAACATTAGGTATGTAATTGTCCCAGTCAATTGATATCACAACAATACACTTTTAAACATTGACAATAGCATCATGTCACGGCTGGCATTATGAGTTCGGGTCAACAACTGTTGTGCAGCAGTCAGGTGTAGCTCCCGAGTGCTGCGATTTCTGATCAGCTTCAAGCATGTATTGCCTAAAGGGGTGGGGGGGCAGTAGTCGAAAGGTTGACTGGAGGTCAGAAGTGTTGCGGCGTGCCACGTCTCCCTCTGTTCACACATTCTCATGGTATCCAGCCATCTCAGGAAAGAGGGGGAGCCGGACTTGCCCCACATTCTAGCTACCAGGTACCGTGCAACTGAAGTAGCCATGCCCAGTAGCTTCTTCTCGGTGTGGGTTCCACCTTCAAGTAGAGCCAATAGCCATAGGTCGGGTGAATACACTCTTGTGGAGGGCAGCATTTCAGACAGTGTGCCTTCTATAGAGTTCCAGGACGATCGAATGTGGGGGCATTCCACGCCACGTGGTAAATATCAGCTGGCTCTGCACCACATCTCTTACAGGAGGGAGACCTCTCTGTGTAATACTTGCTCAGATTGTGTGGCGAGTGTAAATCTGGTGCACAAACTTGTAATTAGTCATTCTTCATCTTCAGTTAATGGATATATAGCGGGTTTGTGTACAGATATGCTTCCATTGATCGTCAGTCAGAGGTTTACCCAATCTGTCTTCCCACTTTGTTTGTAGGTGTGGTTCTTTTCTGTGCTTTTGACAGATAACGGCGGTTATCTGTAGGACATTGATAACTTTGGTTTTGGAGAAAACTTTTTTTTAAAAGAGAGTTCAAAAATGTTATTAAGAGAAAAAAAGGGGGATTTTACAGGTACAGAGAGGTGGGTGGTAATGGGTGTGGCCGAAGGCTATGGCAACTGTGTTACTTTAAGGAACCGATCAGTGCAATATGTAAAGTGGCCAAAGGCCATGGCTAGTGTGCCCAAAACAAACCTAGGTGTGTGGCCATGGACGAAGGCCTGGGTACCCAGTGGGCCAGTTTAGGAAACGTATTGGAGTAATGTAATATGTAAGTGGCCACGGCTGAAGGTTATGGGCACTAGGCATTGCCGAAGGCCATGGCTAGTTGGACTGGAAAAAAGCTATGGTGGCAACATGTAAAGGGGCCATGGCCGGAGGCAGCGGCCAATGGTCATGGGCGAAGGCCATGGCTAGTGAGCGGGAAAGAAAGGTAGTGTTTTAAAAGATGAAGTTGACACGGCTGTAGGCCTTGATCACGGGCCAGGGCTGAAGGACCTGGCTAGTGGGTACGAAAGACATGTATAGTGGCCACATTCAAATCCTGTGGCCACCTAATGCGTCCAAAAGAGCAAAAGAAAAATATTGGGGGAGCATGTACAGTGAACATGGCCAAAGGCCGTGCCGCAAGCCATGGGCATAGGTCAACGCCAGTGGCCTGTAAAATAAACTGTGGTATAACAAAACCCTTCAAATTTAAAACTTTTGTTAAAGTGTACTTAAATTAGGCAGATTTAATGCAAAAAAACTTTGAAATTCAGTGGATGTTGGATGTCATAACCAGCTTAGCTCGTAGCATTCCTGTTGATGTCCCCCATAATGCTATGTCCCCTATAATGCCATTTTGTATGTCGTATTACACCATACTCTTATAATATGTATGTGGTCATAGGCTTTACAACAGGAACGTGCCGACTTAAGCTGGTCATGACTTCCCACATCTACTTAATTTGAAGGGTTTTGTTGCGGTAAATCTGCTCAGATTAACTACACTTTAAATAAAGTTTTTCAGTGAATATATATATATATATATATATATATATATATATATATATATATATATATATATATATATATATATTTTACATGGCCACGGTAGTGGCCATGTAGTTATGGTTAAGTTGCTGTTTCCATAGGAAGAGCACTTTTTGGGTGGCTTATAACTTCGCTCTCCCTGGACGGATCCTCACCAAACTTTGCAAAAAAAAGTATTTGGGTCACTCTGAATTCATTTGCAAAGTTTGGTGGGGATTCGTCCAGGGGGGGCAAAGTTATAGGGGGGGTCCCAAAACTTTTTTTATCCCATAGACTGAATGGGAAAAAAATTTGCTTGCGCCTACAGCCCAAACCGCTGGACGGATTTCCGCCAAATTTGGACCAGGAGCAGTGGCTTGGTCCCGAAAGCGTGCATTTGCAAATTTGGTGAAAATCCGTCCAGTATTTTTTTTTTAAAATGACCAAAAAGTAGGTACAAAAAATTAGTGACATGTGTGTTCGGTTTCGCGGACACACTTCCCTGTTCGCTCCGCGGACAGTGTCCTGATTGGCCAATCGTCTTGCGTGATGTTCGCGGACATGCAACGTGTTCGCTGATTGGACGGCGTGGAGCGTGAAGCACGTCAGATTTTTCGGTAGCGCCCGCCATCTTGGATTCGTGGACGTCCGCGGACAGCACCGTGAAACTTTGTTCAAAATGTGTATTTTGTAGAGTGTGTTGGTGTGTAGGAGTGTTTGGGGAGGGTGGGAGTGTATGAGATAGGATGAAAGTTGTGTTTTTTATGTGTTAGACGTTCCTTTTGTGTTCGATTTGTTTGCGGACATCACGGGTGTTCTGAAATGTTCTAAATACACTGACTGGGGGGTGTTCTAAGGACTCAATAGGTGTCCGTTTTGTTTGCAAGCAAAGTGAAACTGTTCTAAGAACACTCGCGGTGTCCGGGGAGTGTTCGTAGGGGGTGTCCTGAGGACGCTGTCCGTATTGTTCTCTGTCAAGTTGAATGTGTTCTAAGAACACCCGCGGTGTCCTGAAATGTTCGCAAATAAACAAAACGGGGGTGTTCTGAAGACGTTTTTGAGAACACTCCCGGTGTCCTGAAATGTTCGTAGGGGGTGTCCTGAGGACGCTGTCCATATTGTTCTCTGTCAAGTTGAATGTGTTCTAAGAACACCCGCGGTGTCCTGAAATGTTCGCAAATAAACGAAACGGGGGTGTTCTGAAGACGTTTTTGAGAACACTCCCGGTGTCCTGAAATGTTCGTAGGGGGTGTCCTGAGGACGCTGTCCGTATTGTTCTCTGTCAAGTTGAATGTGTCCTAAGAACACTCGCGGTGTCCTGAAATGTTCACAAATAAACAAGATGGTGGTGTTCTGAAGACGCTTCTAAGAACACTCCTGGTGTCCTGGAATGTTCGTAGGGGGTGTCCTGAGGACGCTGGCCGTATTGTTCTCTGTCAAGTTGAATGTGTTCTAAGAACACCCGCGGTGTCCTGAAATGTTCGCAAATAAACAAAATGGGGGTGTTCTGAAGATGCTTCTAAGAACACTTGCGGTGTCCGGGGAGTGTTCGTAGAGGGTGTCCTGAGGACACTGTCCGTATTGTTCTCTGTCAAGTTGAATGTGTCCTAAGAACACTCGCGGTGTCCTGAAATGTTCGCAAATAAACAAGATGGGGTTGTTCTGAATACGCTTCTAAGAACACTCGCGGTGTCCGGGGAGTGTTCGTAGGGGGTGTCCTGAGGACGCTGTCCGTATTGTTCTCTGTCAAGTTGAATGTGTCCTAAGAACACTCGCGGTGTCCTGAAATGTTCGCAAATAAACAAGATGGTGGTGTTCTGAAGAAGCTTCTAAGAACACTCCCGGTGTCCTGGAATGTTCGTAGGGGGTGTCCTGAGGACGCTGTCCGTATTGTTCTCTGTCAAGTTGAATGTGTCCTAAGAACACTCGCGGTGTCCTGAAATGTTTG
The DNA here is from genome assembly GCF_040938575.1 of Ambystoma mexicanum. Taxonomy (NCBI): domain Eukaryota; kingdom Metazoa; phylum Chordata; class Amphibia; order Caudata; family Ambystomatidae; genus Ambystoma; species Ambystoma mexicanum. Next base: position 426,648,834 of record NC_090930.1, on the reverse strand, counting down.
CAAATAAACAAGATGGTGGTGTTCTGAAGACGCTTCTAAGAACACTCGCGGTGTCCGGGGAGTGTTCGTAGGGGGTGTCCTTAGGACGCTGTCCGTATTGTTCTCTGTCAAGTTGAATGTGTTCTAAGAACGCCCGCGGTGTCCTGAAATGTTCGCAAATAAACAAAATGGGGGTGTTCTGAAGACGTTTTTGAGAACACTCCCGGTGTCCTGGAATGTTCGTAGGGGGTGTCCTTAGGACGCTGTCCGTATTGTTCATTGTTAAGTTGAAAGTGTTCTAAGAACTATCGTGTTGTTCTGAAATGTTCGTAGGGGGTGCCCTGAAAACGGTGTCCGTATTGTTCGCTGGCAAGTTCAAAGTGTTCTAAGAACACTCACATTGTTCGCGGACATTAAAAGTTTCCCATAGATCATAGTTGAAATGTTTGACTCTATGGATGTGATATGCTGCGGTGGTTGTTGCCAGGGCATAGAGTCTTGGGTGCATGGCCATTTGGCCATGCACCCAAGACTCTATGCCCTGGCAACAACCACCGCAGCATATCACATTCATATTTGCTTATAACTTTGGGTGAAAAACAAATGTATAAGGAACAAAGGTATTAGATACTATGGATGTGATATGCTGCTATGGTTGTCCTTATTATTGTATACTTACTGTTTGGTCTAGTAATGGGAGTCCATGTTTTTCTTCTTCATTTCTGTGATAAAAGAAAATAGCATGTTAGTATTAGTATTTTGTAATGACTTATTACATTGTATAAGCAATACACTTTTATTTTTTTTCGACCCTCATATTTAGTAGAGTACAAATCAGAGTACTGTGCAATTTTCTCAGTTTCTGTATTTGTTGCTAAAATCATTGGGTCTGTGGGAGAAAAAAAAATCCATGTTGGATTAAAAAAAAACCTTTTTCTGTTATGCTACAGTTTATTTGTTTGTTTGTTTTCAATGTTCACTTTTTGTTTCTGGCTAATGCTTTATACTTTGCTTTGTTGTATTTTTTTTGGAGCAGTAACAGATTCTTCATTTGTTTTGATATTATAAAATTTTGGAGCAGTTAGATACCAATTGGCGTATTCTAACTGTCTATTTTTTTAATATATTTTAGTGCTTTTGATTTATCTATTTGGATATTGTTAAATTTTGGGACAGTTAGATACCAATTGGCGTATTCTAACTGTGTATTTTTTGGCCTAATTTAGTGGTATTCATTTATCTGATTAGTTGTTGTAGAATCTTTGAGCTGTTAGATAGCTTTTGGAGTATTCTAACAGTTTATATTATTTTAACACAAATGTATAATTTTGGGACAGTTAGATACCAATTGGCGTATTCTAACTGTGCATGTTTTGGTCTAATTTAGTGGTATTCATTTATCTGATTAGTTGTTGTAGAATCTTTGAGCAGTTAGATAGCTTTTGGAGTATTCTAACAGTTTATATTTTTTTAACACAAATTTACTTAAAGGTTTAAATACAGTTTATTTATCAAATTTTGGTTTTAAGAACATCAAATAAGCGTTTGTAAGATTTGCTGGTAATCTCTGCTTTAGAGTAATTGTACTATCATTACATTCAAACCATCCACATTTCTTTTTTATATATGCCGTGTAGTGCCCTGAATTGGTTGTGGCTCCTGCGTGGTAGATTATACCTATTGTTGTGAAGGTTTTCTTACCAAGTGATATTTGACTATGTGTGAATCCAGTTAGCTTGCAGTTGTTTTTGGTACCATCTGCATTGTAACGTAGAAGCATTAGTATTACGTATTTACTATGTGTTTGTATTACTAACGTGGAGCGATTATCTGAATTGCAGGTAGAGCATAATCTACCATGGTTTGCATTTTGTACAAGTTGCTGAAATGGAATGGATTCACAATTTGGTATTGATATATATATATGAAGCGTTCATTGGGAATTTCTTCTTGTGTCACATTGTTGCAGAGAGTGCATGTATGTTTCCACATGTATGAAATCTGGAAGATTTCATTTATAGGTATGTTTTTGTTTTCCAGTACTAATAGTAAGTACATTAGAAATTCTTGTGGATCTTCCTGTGAGTTTATAGTGAATTTCACTATTCCAGCACAGTAGTCCAATTGTCGTCTTATTCCAAAAACACTATACGTGTTGTCAGGATTGTTTGCTGCATTTCTGTGAAGTACTAAAATTTGCAAACACAAAGGGTCTGTACTGTGTAAGTAAATGTTGTCAACAATTGGTGGTAATTGAAATAGAATATTCATTGCTACATTTGCATAGCAACTTACACCAACTATATTTGAGAATTTAAATGGTCCAGGTAGTTCTGTATCTAACTGCTTTTTTTGGAGTGTGTCTTCCTTCTTTAAAGAAGTACCTGGTTTACTTTCTCTAATTGATTCTTTTTTGTTTGTGGTACTTGATGAAGTATTAGTTTCTTTTACTCTCTTTGGAGAATTTGCAGTGACGTCCTGTTGCATTTCTGTTTGATTTAGTTTTCTTTTACAACATTTTTGTTTTTGTGAAACAGAATATGTGTTTAGATGGGGAGTATATAGTGAGAGAAGTCTATTATATTCTAAAATGCAAGGAATATCAGCGTTTACTTTACTTGCATCAAAGTTGATTAGAAATAGACCGTCAAGTGTACGTAGTGCTACGTAGCTCATGCCTTCTTTAAAGACTGTGTTACCAATATCTATCATTGCTTTGTCTAGGGTAACACCTTGGGATTTATGAATGGTAACTGCGTATGCAAGAGTTAGAGAAAATTGTTCTCTGCGTACATACATATCTTTGAAGAGAAGGAATCTAGCTGTTGAGCGTCCTATCCGTTTTACTTCTGAAAGTTTGTCAAAGAGTATATTGACAAACTGAATTGTGTTGTCACGTGGGTATATTTGAAAGCCAACAACTGTACCCAGTGCTCCATTAACTAGTCCTTGGTCCACGTCAAGGTTACGTTTAAGCATGACTCTGCAATTTAAGGATAATTTTAACATCTTTTCTAAGCCTGCTGTGTTTGAGATTGATTTTTCTAAGTTATATAGTCTTGTTGTGGCTTGGTCACACATGGGTAGTGTCATACCATGTACATCTAGTTTGTCTGTGGCGCTAATTTCCATTATTGGTTGCATTTCTTTACTTAACATTATTTCATTGAATTTGAGACAGCTTGCAAGAGTTGGCATTAAGGCCATACAATTGACATTTTTGTGGGCTAATTGTTCCATAACATCTGTAGCACATGCATTATCGCCATAAAGTGCATTAATGTGCCGGGTTTTCAATGTTGCTTCTGCTTCTTTAGAAAGTATACCAACTCTCAAACTTTTTAAAATGTTGGCATAAGTTAGATCTGCAGATTGGCGCATGTTTTCTGTTAATTCTCTGTATTGGAAATGTTGCCAAAGGTTGACATTTCCAATGCTGCCAACAGTTTTACGGCAGAGTTTGTGCCCTAATGTTTTAAAAATAGGTTCACCTTTTACTGGTGTTATTTGAAGCAGATCTCCAAAAACAATAATGTGTTTTCCTGCAAAGAGCTCTTCATAGTCTGTTTTGAGTACTTCTTGTAATCTGAGGTGAATCAAAGCTAACATCAGGTTGGAGACCATGCTCACTTCATCTATTAGTAACATTTTCATTTGTTTCAATACTCTGCGTAATTCGATTGCAGCTTCTGCAGAAAGTTTGTAATAGTCTAATTTGTTCTGGTGTTCTACTGGTAATAGTAGTAATCGGTGTAATGTAACACCACCTATGTTGTAGGCAGCTAAACCTGTGGGGGCAGTGACAACAGCTGACACTTTGTTGTTTGTCAATTGTTGAAGGAACTTACTAATGATTTTGATTAGGAATGTTTTGCCAGAACCAGCTTCACCACTGACATACAGTAGTATAGGTTTATAATTATGGCAGGAACATTCTTTATTTTCATGTTTTACACCATGTGCAATTTGTTTTGTTACTTCTTGAAAAATGCTACTTTGCTCATTGTTTAGTTTTGATTGTAGTATAGTTAAGTCTTCCTTATCTTCATATTGACACATGGTGTTTTCTACTTCTATCATAGCTAATTCTGCCTCATTTGTTACTAGTGGTTCTCCCAGTGGTTCTTGGCTTCCTGTTACAGATGGTTGACTACTGTCAGGAGTATCCTTATCTAGTTGGGCCTGGAGTTCTTCTTCATGTTGCTGTTCATTGTGCAACATTGTTTTGTACTGTGTAAAGTTTACATCAGTTATAGTGCTTTCATTTGCTTTGAAAGCATCCTCATATGAGTCATAGTTATCTAGTAATTGTTCTTCTTTTCTCCATGGTTTGAAGAGTTGTAGCAGGGACATTTAATATACTTCTTTATGTTGAGGAGTCTTCAATGAAAATTTGATATGATTAATTAAATTTGGTTTAGTGAGTTTAACTAAGCTGCCTTCACAGTCTGTCACTCTATATTTACCTTTTTTTTCATCAGGTTTCATATTATTTTTGTATGTGTAGTTTGGGGCTATTTGGTATAGACACATGTTTTCCAAAGTATTACTTCTGTTTGGGTAGTATGTGTCCAATAAATAGTTTTTTAAAATGTCTTGGCTGTTGGGATCATGTTTGGCTATTGTTTCTATATCTTCATATGATTTTAGAACTCTTTTTCTAGATTTAGCTGGACCAAGACTTAGCCATAATATATTTTCAGATTGACCATACAATGAAGTACCAGTTAAACGATCAGCTGCTTCATAAGATCCACATTCTCTATGGGTGAGCATTTTTATGCCCAAGCTGTATAATTTCTGAGATACTGTTTTATCTGATGACAGGTCATTCCAGAGGTCTTGGAGCTCTGTCTTTTCTGCTTTAGTTAAGTATGCTGTGACATATCGTGCAACTGCAGTAGAATTGTCTGCAATGTACTGCACATCTATGTTTGCATTCCATAAGGGGGCAATGATTGCATTATAATCATTGATATATTTTTCTTCTTCTTTTCTTTTTATGTAATATGTATTTTTAGGTGACTTACCTTTAACACTACGTCTAACTGAAGACATGAGGTTGTTTACTTGACCTATATTTGTAACTGGTCTAGGGAAACCAAATCGGCATTTGGTGTAGTATTTGCCTTTGTTTTTGTATTTGCGATGACAATATTTTCCACATTTGTGTCTTTGAAATTGTAAAATTTGTGCATGAAGATCACTATTTGTGGCTTCTGATGGAATTTCACAAGTGACATATTTTTCAATAAACTGTAAAACAGTGGCATCACTGTCTTGACAAAATTTAGGAGCATCTTTAATCCATAAAAGCACGTGGATATGTGGTGCTCCTCTGGCTTGGTATTCTTTTCTCCAAAAGAAGTGTTGCACTTCTCCAAGGGGAGGAACAGTGTTATTACAAATAAAATGTAGCATAGCAATGAAGCGATGGTGAAAATATCTTGAAACATTAACAGGATCCAAAGAACAAAGTTCTCCAGGTGTTAGAATATCTATGTTTGTTTTGTTTTTATTTGATATGCGTAGGAAATCATGTAAATCTTCCCATGCATATTCTGCACAACTTAATGTAACAAACCAAGTGGGTGGGCCAAGGTTTCTGATCATACAACGTACATCTCCATGACGTCGAAACCAGTACTCTTTAGTACCACGCATATCTGCTAATAGATTTGTAATATTTGATTGTAAAACCTCATCCTTTTGTTGCACTTTCTCTAATAATTGTGTAGCTGTCATATTTTGAAAGTGTGATACTGATTTTAATATGTGTGCAACTCCGTAACATAAAGTTGCTAGTTCACTTTCAAAGAGTAGGTGGAATATGTATTCCACATTTTGTCTAAATCTGGGATCTTCAGAATACATCCGTAATGAGCGGTATTCTGAAGCTGATATTTGAATAGGTCTATCATCATACCTTCCTCCTTTGCCAGTAGGAAAGAGTAGAGGAAAAGCACGTGCTTCTATACTTTTTTCCCATATACTGATTGGCGATCCTTTTGTTTGACGCATTTGGTAAATTTCCAGTACATCTTGTACGGTGTCATTACAGTGCAAAGGATGAATTGTATAATGGTCTAAAGTATTTGATATTGTAGCAGGATCTAGTAGCTCAAATTGACCAGCTTCTTGTGTTTCTTGAATTATTTCAGTTGTATCTTTCAAGTTTTCTTCAATATTAATTTCTTTGTAATATTCATTATTCTCTTTAAGATATTGGAAGGCTTGTCTAACTTTATATAAATCTACCAGCTGTTGCCATATTTTTTTGTCTTTTGTAGGTACTCCATTTACTAATATAATTAAAGATTGCTGCATTGGACGTTGCACTCCTAGAGTATGCACATTTTCTTTTAGATTTAATGGTAAATAAACTACTTTTCCACGAATGCCTTTTACCAATTCAGAGGGAGGTCATTTTGCTGTTTTTGGTTGAAGGCGTATTATTGCTTGAAATGGGTGTACTGTTTGAATTATGATGCTCTCATATAAATTAAGTTGTTGTAGAGGTTTTGGTAGTGGGTATAATTCCAAATTATTTGTGATAGAACGTGAAGGAGTTTGGTTGTTGTCAAGTTTTGTAGTGCAATAACTGCAAAGTATTAAGGGCTCAGTTATTTCATATTTGTTTTCTGCTACAAGGTAGAGAGCTAATTCAAACCATTTAGAATCTTCATTGTCTTCTATTTTGTATGATAGGTCCACAGTTTTTGTGTTACTTTTATAAAAAAATTCTACGGCAACATACACATACATGGTTTGGTACTTCAGCTGATGTACTTTTAAATTTTAGTATTTCTTTTTTGTATGTGTTTAGCAAAAGGTTGCCATGTGTAGAATTGTTGCTTAATTGGTTTAAAGCTATTTCATTCTGTAAATGGCTTTCACTTCCAAAATATTTTTTCTGGATATGGTGAATTTCTTCAAGTAGGTCTTTTGCTGTACCATGTAGAAGGATGTTATTTAACTTTGCTAGTGCTAAAGCAGGACTTTTAGCATAGTACAGTTTATAGACTAGATTTCTTATGTTGAATGATGTGTTGATATCCTTTTGATATCATGGAAAGTGGTTTTACAAGTAGGTCCTGTAATGCAGGCCAATGAATGTCCTTGTAGTCCTGTTTACTTGCGCACTGGACAGGTATCTATATTTTGCAGTAATTAAATTTTGATTTTGTCTTTGCTTTTTACATATTTATTGAGGAATTGGCGTAAAGATTTGAAACATTGTTTGGGAATGTTACACATTGACGTGCATGGCCATTTGTACACTAGACGTTCTGATTCAGTTGAATGGAGGAGTAATTCTAAGTTTTCAGGGCATATTTTTGTGAGGAGTACTTCTTGTTCCATTATGGTATTATTCACTTTTTCATAACCTCGACCACTGCTATTTATGGCAATTGAATTTGTTTGCTTTTGTTTGTACGCTTCTTCATTAAAATATGGTTCTGTGCTCGAAGTGTGATTCCATTCACCTCCGCAGATACTTAAGAAGTTCTTTCTGTTGGCATTTCGCTTATTGAGAAGTCTTTTTTGTAATTTAGTTATTAGTTTTGTTAGTGGTTTCATTTTGTTTAACAGTAAAATAAATAAATTTCTTTTGAGAAGAATTGCACTGTCCATCAATGCTTCTAAGATTAATTTCCTACGATAGGTTTTAAGCTTTCAACCTGATTTCCCTTCTGTTTTTATAAGATTTTGAAGGACTTTGTGACGGTATATTTTGGCTAAAATACTTTTCTTGGTATGCTTACTTTGCACTATATTAAAATTTGAAGTAGTTTTATCTGTACTGATAGCTGATTTTCTGTTAATTGTTTTTTGGTTTGTTTTACATTTTGATAGAGGAAGCAAAGTTGTACTTGAAACTTCTTGTGTTTCACTAAATGATTGTATTAGCTGTTTTGTTTCAACTTTTTTTACAAATTCTGCTAGAGATGGATGCTTATGTTGGACACCTTTATTTTCATTTGCTCTACTTTTGCGTTGCTTTCTACTGACTTGACTTTTGGTAGGCATTCTTTAGGGTCTGTTGAAAAAAATAAAGAAGATATGGGTTGGGGTGTTCTGGAATGTATGTGTGCTGTGTGCATGAGTGATTGAGTAAGATGATAAAGATGTATGCAATGGTGTGTGATTGTGCATTGGGAACTAAAACTAGTAGGGATAGGTATTCTTGAATTTATGTGTTACTAAACTGGGGTTCAGATGACAAAAAAAAAGTAAGCTAGTGGTGTGGAATAGTACAAATAGTAAATCTAATGTATACAATTAAAACAGTTGTTTGTTCTATAATATGAAAATTGTAGTGGTTCAGTTGGGTAATTTGTGTGTCCAAAAATAGAAATTTGTGGGCCATTCTGGCTGTAACTCGCTGTTTAAGACATGGAAACTTTTGGACAAAATGGTACAAAATCTCTATTTTTAGAAACCAAAATAGCTCGTATTAATGTTATAGTATATTTGATTAATAATACAAATATTATGGTGATATTTTACTTACTTTTTTTTTTAAATTAACAGGTAACTTCTTAGTTTTTCTTTCTTCTTCGAATTCGGCTGCTTCTTTTCAGGAAACTGGTCTTCACTGCAATTGTAAAAGCTTCAAATTAGTAACTTTGTTTGTATATAGCACTGTTTTTAATTTAGATATTGATTTTTTTAATTGAAATCCTCAGTGCCTTCTATAAAAACATTAAACTAATTTATTTACATAAGATACATTGCATCAGTTCAGTACATATGATATGTTCTTAATGAACAAATTGTATTGAATGACTAACTGTAGCAAAAAAAAATATCTTTACTATGTCTTTTGAAATTTATAATATATTAGTGAATACCACTATTTCTGTAAGTAAACTGTTCTAGGTTATAGCGCCTCAATGTCATGTCTAATTTAAAGTAATTAAGTAAATAAATAAATAAAAACAAAAAATATGAAATTGTATAAGTATTTTTATAAAGGTTTAAACATATATTGTGTTTGCATGCAATTTTGTTTGAATATATGTAGTCTATATATTTCATTTAAAAAATGTTAGTTTAACATGATTTGAGTGTGTGTGTGTATAAAGAAAGTAAATAGTATGAAGGTTTATAAGTGATAGTTGATTTTAGGAAATTGAAAAAAGTACAGTAAATTCATTTTACAGATTTTACAAGGTAAAAGTCTGTTTGAAAATGTGTTCATCTACTATACAGAAAATATGCATACCTGGAGTTTGTGATCATGCATATGGATATGCAAGTAGAAATCTTGAAGACTTGTACAGTATTTCTGGTAGATGGTGCTTGCCAATGATATGACACTTGTACTCAGAGAGATTCAGAGTACATTTGCAGTGCTGATCTATGATGACGCAGTTAGATGTAGAGGTCTTGAATGTGATTGGTGCATGGTCATGTGATTTTTGAGGTACATCCAATGAGGGAATGGCAGAGAGAGTGTAGTGGAAATGGTAGAAGGGCTGTTCATGTTACGAAATGTCCGCGGACATGGCGGTAGTTTGCGGACATCGGGAGTTACATCCGGGGATTTTTGGGTTCAGAAGTCATGCAAATGAGAATAAGCACTGAAAGGGATTGGTCGGGAAAGTTTGGTGGGTGTGTTGTGCCAGGAGAGATTTTCTCAGATACTCTTTTTGCTGAGAGAACAAAAGATAGCTATGGCTGTGTGTTTCAGAAAACAGATTGTTTGGATTTTAGGAGATTCGTGGATACATTGGTTGAAGGTGCATGCAGAAAGCTGTAGAGTAGCTGTAGATCTTGGATTCCCACATGTGGAAGTACACTGGCATGGAGTACGTGGAATGAAGTGGTTGGACTTGCTACCCCTCTGTGCTACTTTGGAGACAGAGCAACATCCAGACATAATTGTAATTCATTATGGAGGGAACAGTTTAGGACATGTGACTGGAATTTTTTTGCAATTTGCTATGAAAGAAGGACCTAGGAAGGTTATCGACATGTTTCCTAATTCTCAAGTGATATTTTCACGGATTGCGCAGAGACAAATGTGGCTTCGTTCTTCTTCATTTGGTCCACAAATGGAAAAAGCAAGGCGCAATGTTAATAAGGCTGTTTGTGCCTTTCTAAGAGATTTTGGCATGTCTTCTTTTCACAATGAAAATATTATGTTTTGTAGTGCATACATTTTTCGCAGAGATGGAGTCCATCTTACTTATGCTGGCAATCAGATTTTTCTGAGAAATGTACAAAATGCATTGCGACCTTTTTTGGAATTACAACAACGATTTTGAAGTAGATGTTAAGCATTTACAATTTTTGACTTACAAACACCACCCAAAGGCTCTTTTCAGAGCCACCACTTCTTTCCAGAGAAAATTACAATGTTTGTGATGGAGTAGCAACCCAATTTTTTTAATGTTCGCGAACTGTCCGCAGACTTCTAAAAAATACAAAGAGCCCTGCTTCATTTATTTTCACTTCTATTTTTTAACTGGGAAAGGCGGCTCTGAAAAGAGCCTTATTTTCTTTTGATGTTTGTAATTTTATATTTCTTTTGGTTTTTCAGACACGACACACTAGGAGAGGAGGGTAAAGGGGGGGACACCAACCACAGGGATAAGAAAGGGCAAGCTGAGAGAGGAAGATGTAGAATGGGTTTTATTTGGGTAGTGAACAGGTCTTCTCGTGCTCTGAGACGATAGTCTCAAAAGCACTCCGAAGTCGCTCCCCCCTGCAGAGTACTGTGTCACAGTACATACATACAACTGTGACCCTCGAAAGGTAAGGGTCATCAGCATTCTGTATGGCCTGTGAGGCAGCTTGAGGAAGACGCTGTCCCACAGAGGTGGTCCTTGTGGTGACAGGATCAGAAACAGAGGATGAAGTAGAGGAAATCAACCTGCTACGTTCTTCGCAAGGTACAACCCTGCGATTAGCCCCCGAGTGAAATGACCTCAGGTGTCGCTTCATAGTAGTGGTCCCAAAGCTGTACTTACCGTGCTTCCCGCGACTGAGTATCATTTTGCACTCATTGCAGGTAACACGGTTCGCACAAGCCTTAGGAACATTACCATGAATGGTAAATAACCACCACACCCAAGACTCACGCCTAGTGCGGGTAGTAGGGTTTTCCTCTACCTCATTCTCATCATCCTCTTCTTCCTCCTCCGCATCCTCACTCCTGTTCCCCTCTTCAGGGCCTTGGGGAGGTGGTGGTGGTGGAGGGGGTCGGGGGTGGGGGTGGTGCAGCACCAAGTGGCAGTTCAGCAGCCAAGGATGCCATCTCGATGATGGTGTAGTCTGCAGGTGGCAGCAAAAATCACTGTGTTCTGAAGAATAGCCAGAAACACAATGGGAATAAGCTCTTGGGCGTGGTCTTTTATAGGGGTGCTTGTGCGCGGTTCGCGGACATGCGCACTGTCCGCGGACAGATCGAACACAAAAAAAGGATCGGAAAGTTTCAAAAGGTATATTGAAACTCAAGATTGCTATGTGGGACTTGTGCCATGGTGAGATTTTATTGAAAAATATTATGGATTAACTGAAAATGTACTTTTAAATTGTTCGGGGACACGAACAGTGTCCGCATTTCAGGACACACGATGAGCGTGGGCGCGGTCATATGATCCATTCGCAAACCTGTCCGCGAAGGAAGCACCTGTCCACAGGACACCAAGTGCACAGAGATTGGTTAGCGCATGCGCATTGATGTCCTACAGACACTGTTCGGGTTCCGAAGTAATTAAAAGTGCGTCACACGTGAAACGGGCATTTCAGGACACCGCGTGTGTTCTTAGTACAGTTTAAACTTGGTAGCGAACAGTAAGGACAGATATTCAGGACACGTGTAATTTAGTTTATGTACGAACATTTCAGGACACCAATTGCGTTCTTAGAACAGTTTCAATTGGGTAGCGAACACTACGAACAGGTATAGTGTTCTTCACGACACCTCCATTTTCGTTTACGTACGAACATTTCAGGACACCAATAGCGTTCTTAGAACAGTTTGAACTTGCTAGCGAACAGTACCGGACAGCAATAGTGTTCTTTAGGACACTTTAATTTTTGTTTGTTTACGAACAATTCAGGACACCTCGTGTGTTCTTAGTACAGTTTCATGTTGCTAGCGAACACTACGAACAGTTCTACTGTTGTTCAGGACACATCATTTACGTTTATTTACGAACATTTCAGGACACCAATTGTGTTCTTAGGACAGTTTTAAGTTGATAGCGAACATTACGGACAGATATAGTGTTCTTTAGAACACTTTAATTTTTGTTTCTTTACAAACATTTCAGGACACCACGTGTGTTCTTAGAACAGTTTCAACTTGCTAGCGAACAGTACGAACAGGTGTGGTGTTCTTCAGGACACCTCCATTTTCGTTTATGTACGAACATTTCAGAACACTCGCACTGTCCGCGGACACTTTTATTGTTTTTAAAAATAAAAACGGAAACTATTCACAATACAATATAAAAATTAAACTTTATTTAACATATATTAATAATTTATGACAGAGAAGGTGAGGCAGAAACAGAAATAAAAACAGGAGAATTTGGGGTTTCAACATGATTGGTATTAGGTGAAGAAGGGATGGAAATCTCATAAAACGTTTTGGATTATGGAGAGGGTTTGGGGATAATTGACTGGGATATGGCGAGGAGGGACAAGTACATGTGGGGCAATGGTACGAGGTTTTTGGTTTGAAATGATTTTCTACAAAAGTTTTTAAATTATTAAAATTAGCCAACAATACATCCAATTTTTCTTCTATATTGTGAAGACTGTTATCCATAACAGGGTTTTCTGAGTTTTTTCTATTTTGGTATGCTCTGTACAAAAAAATAATATATATGTTAAATGTATATAAAAAAAAATAATAAATAAATGGTTTATATTATAAAGTGTTTACCATTAGTTTCACTATCTTGTGACATTTCTTCATGTGGGAAATTGTTCTCTAGCCATTCCAGAGTACTAGACATTTCTGTGAGAAAAAAAAAAGATAATATATTTTTTAATCTAATACAGAAAGTTTATAAATATATGTGTAAAATGAAGTACACTTACTATTTCTGGTAAGATAAGTCCTATGTATTCAGTGGGTCTGGTCTTGTTCTCAGTTCTGTTGTGTCTGTGAGGTAATTATGTTGGAAGCCAATTTATCTTCTTGTGGTATATTCCATTTCAGAACATATTGTATTTAAATGAATGGTTAGTGTGTTACATATATGGGTTACATTTCTTATGTATTACTATATATAATGTGTTTGTGTGCTGCTTTTTGAATTTGTTAAATGTTCCTATATTATGATATAACAATCAAACATACCCCACCACCCCCTCCCCCACAGTTTTTAGGTAGAGGTACTGTTCTCCGAACATGTCCGCGAACATTAAATAAATTTGCGGACATCAAGTTCATAAGAAGAGATCTAGTCAGTTCCATATGACATGTATATAAAGTCAAAGTCATTATTGTTAAGTTGTGCTACTAAAGAACTATGAAATTCAGTGAAAGAACTTTGTTAAAGGGACGTTATGGTTAAGTTGCACTACTAAAAACCTATGAAATTCAGTGAAAAAAACTTTGTTAAAGGGACGTTATGGTTAAGTTGCGCTACTAAAAACCTATGAAATTCAGTGAAAAAACTTTGTTAAAGGGACGTTATGGTTCCAAGTAAAACCGAAAAACCCTTGAAATTCGCCAGTTATGGTTAAGTTGCGCTACTAAAAACCTTAACCATAACGTCCCTTTAACAAAGTTTTTTTCACTGAATATATATATAGATATATATATATTTATTACAGTGCCTGCAATAGCGGCTGTGTAGTTATGGTTGAGCTGCTCAACCCATAGGAATAGCACTTTGCCCCCCTTGACTAATCCTTACCAAAGTAAAAACAGTATATGGCCGGGTCAGATTGATTCTGCAAGGTTTGGTGAGGATTCGTCAAGGGAGGGCAAGGTTATAGGGGGGTCCCAGACTTTGGGTCATCGACGCAATGGAAATAAAATGTGGCTCACGTCTACAGCCCAAACTTCTGGATGGATTTTCACCACATTTGTGGCAAGAGCGGCGGCTTGGTCCCGAAAGCGTGGTGTAATCCGTCCAGTATTAAAACCACCCAAAAGTGGGTCAAATAAAATGTGTGATATCTAGGTTCGGTCTGCGTACTCACTTCCCTGTTCAGTTCACACACAGGCCTCTGACGGATTCAGAGGGCAACGTGAGGTCTGCGGACAGGGCAAGCCTGTGGATTAGTCAATAAAAAACATGAGGTGCATCATATTTTATCATATTTTCCAAAACACCTGCCATGTTGGATCCCCGGACAGCCGCCACTGACCGCGGATGGATTGGTGGGTAAAAAGTCTGGAAAGCACATTTTGCAAAGAGGGGCTGAGAAGGGTGGGGCAGTGGAAAAAAGACGACACAGAGCTCTTTGTATAGGTGGAAAAAGAGAGTATGCTGGCGCTGCAGTCTGCGGACATCGCGTCCGCGGACTGTCTTGGGCGGACAGCTTGAGAAACACATTTGGGATTATTTGGTGACTGTGAGAGGGCTTGGTCAGGATAGGGGAGTGGAATATAGATGATATGGGGATGTTTTCATAGGTGAAAAATAGGGTTGGCCGTCCATTTCTCTGTCTGCAGATGTCATTTGAATTGGGAGGGGGAGGTTCAGGCGAGTTGTGCTATTCCAATATGGATTGTATGTCCTGGTTATGTGTGGTTTAATTATGCTGTGGTGGTTGTGGTCAGTGACCAGATTCTTGGGCCGTATTACAATCTGGCCACTGGCCACAACCACCAGAGCATAATATGGCCATGCACCCAAGAATCTGGCCACTGGATACAACCATTATAATAATATGTGTATAGTAATTCTAGATAGTGTAGGGGCAGTATACAGTATATGTAACATGGTGAAATAATACAATTGAAGTGCAAATAGTACTTATGATTGTTGTACCATTGAGGGTATAGGTTGAGTTGTTGTACATGGTAATGAAGGATCCATCTTTGCTTCTTTGCCTGTGAAATAAATACAGTATAATGTGTTAGGCAGGATAGTTTCAAATGTTTCATTGCATACAATCTCACACATTCATGTACTTTTCAGACCCTCATAATCAGTACATTCTAAGCACCATGTTTGGAACAACATTACTGTGTGTTCTGCACAGTTGCTGTTTCTGGATGCATAATCATTAGGTCATTGGGGAAAATAATCCATACAAGATAAAAAGAAAACATCTACATTTATGTGAGTTTAAGTTTGACAGTATGTTTAAGTGTGCCGTACTTAAGGGAATGTTTAAAGTGCACAGATAAGTGTATTTGTTGTTGAAAGCAGTGTTGGAGTAAGAAGAATCATGATGGTGTATTTGCAATGAAGTGTAATTAAGGGTATGTTTGTGGTAGTTAGATACCTATTGGCATAGTCTAACTGTTTTGCTTTTCAAAAGTACTGTTGTACTCTTTTTAAAAGGTATTTTTTAAAGTACTTGGATACCTGTTGGCGTATTGAAACGGTTTTGCATTTTAAAAGCAGCATTGCAGAAGTATAGATGTAGTTAGATACCAGTTGGCATATTCTACATACTCTAACTGTTGATAGTTTTATAGGTCTGAAGGATATTTATTGAAGCAGTTAGATACCTGTTGGCGTATTCTAACTGTTGATAGTTTTACAGGTCAGTGACTACATTTAATTTTAAGGAATATTAAGTAGGCATTTGTTAGATTTACTGGTAATCTCTGTTTTAGAGAAACTGAAGTGTTGTTGCATTCAAACCAACCACTTCTTGTTTTAATGTATGCAGTATAGTGACCTGCAGTGGTTATGGCACCAGTGTGGTAGATTATGCCTACGATTGTGAAGGTGTTCTTGTTAAGAGATACTTGCCCATGTGTGAAGCTAGTAAGCTTGCAGTTGGTTTTGGTACCATCTGTGTTGTATCGTAAAAGCATTAGTATCAGAAATTGGCTATGTAGGTTTATGTGCATAATATGCCATGATTTGCATTTTGCACCAGCTGATGAAATGGAATGGATTCACATTTAGGATAGATACATGCACAAATCATTAATTAGGGATGTGCTCTTGTGAAGCATGGTTGCAGAGAGTGCATGTATGTTTCCACATGTATGAAATTTGAACGATTTCATTTATAGGTCTGTCTTTGGTTTCCAGTGCTTGCAGTAGGTACATTAGAAATTCTTTTAGATCTTCCTGTGTGTTTATGGTGAATTTTACTATTCCTGTACAGCAGTCCAACTCTCTCCTTATTCCTGAGACACTGTTATGTGTTGTTGGGATTATTTGTGGCATTTCTATGAAGGATGAGCATTTGCAAACACAACTGTCTGAGCCCTTCAAATAAATTTTTGAACAATTGTTGGCAATTGGAACAGAAGTCTTATTGCTACATTTGCATAGCAATTTACACTGGTTCTGTTAGAAAACGTAAATGGACCAGAGAATTCTGTCTCTGTGTCATTTGCTAGGCCTACACTTGTTTTTTAGAACAAATGTTTCTCTTTATATCTGCTGATGAATGTGTGTTTGCACTAGATAGTTTTGTGGTTGTACTGCTTGATGGAGTAGCAGTTGTTTTTTGTTTGTTTGGTGGTATTGTTGGGAGATCTCTTATAAGTTCTGTTTGCATTCATTTTCTTTTTAAAACTTTACAGTTTTGAGGAACAGTGTACATATCTAGATGGGGTGTGTAGAGTGCACGTAGTGTGTTGTAATCTAGGATGCAAAGAGTGTCAGCCTTGACTTTGTTTGCATCAAAATTGACTAGGAGTAGTCCTTTGAGTGTACATAGAGGTGAAAGTGCTACATAACTCATACATTCTTTAAAGACTGTGCTGCCATTTCCAATCAATGCCTGATCTAGTGTTAGACCTTGCGATTTGTGAATAGTGACTGCATATGCAAGAGACAGAGAGAATTGTCCTCTATGTACATACATGTCTTTGAAAAGAAGGAATCGTGCTGTTGAGCGTCCTATCCTTTCAACTTCTGAAAGTTTGTCAAAGTGGATGTTGACAAACTGAATGTTGTTGTCATGTGGATACGTCTGGAAGCCAACAACTGTACCAATTGCTCCACTGACTAAACCTTGCTCTAACTCAAGGTTACGTTTAAGAATTACTCTGTACTTTAGATACAATGTTAACATTTTCTCCTATCCAGCTGTGTTAGAGAGAGATTTTTCTAAGCTATTTAGTCGTGTTGCTGCCTGTTAACACATAGGGAGTGTAATGCCATGCACTTCCAGTTTGTCGGGGGAGCTAATATGCAACATGTTTTACATTTCTTTTTTTAACATTGTGTAACGCTCACCTGATATCCCAGGGGCGTCTGGAAGGCTCTGGGATCTGGAACCCTGGATATGTAGTTGCCCAGTGCGGAATAACGAATCTGCAATCACAGAATGGTGGATTTGTGATACCTGTCTCTAGTGGGTGAATCTCCCACCTCCCTCTGACCAATCCCTCTCCCACTGAGTCTTTCTCACCTTAATTGTTTTGTAGGGTGAGCTATCCGTCCTGTGTCTGGTGCAAGGGTGCTTGGCGTTTGTTGGCGATCTGCCCAAGTTGCTTCACTGGTGCATTGCGCCTTTCTTCGGGTCCAGGCCTGATGTGACCCTGACTCTGCTGGTAGGCAGGTAGGTTTGTTAATTGTAAGTCTTAGTTCTGTTTTATGGTGGAAATCCCCTTAATGTCCTTATTGTCTTCTTTTCAGGTGCGAAGGTTTGATGCTGTTGTGCTGGATGAAGAAGCACATTCTAAGGTAAGGGAAAGCGGGAAGCGCTGTGTTCTTTATTGTCTTTTTGAAGCTAACCTGTGTTCTCTTCTTCTTCTCCTCACAGGCTGCTGCGGTGCTACGAGTGGATGAGAGCACGATGAAAATGGACCCCAGGGATCTGTTAAGGTAAGTTAAGCGCCATGCGGGTATTAAATATTGAAAGCGAACCTGAATATTTCTCCTTTTCTCTTGCAGGGTGTTACCATGGAGTTCCGGATGGAAGCACTGCGTAGCTCGATGGAATTCAGCTTAGAATGATGGAATTCGATGTTTTGGAAGCGCGCACATTCTAATATTATTTTTCCCTCTCTTACTTTGCAGGTCGCGATGTTCGAACGGGAGCTGTGGCCGCGTGATGCTGGAATTCCCCAGCTAGTACTCACAGGTGATGTTTATTCTTCTCTTGGTTTCCACATGTTGCGGCCCGGTAAAAATGCTGAGTGTAGGATGGTGTATTCTCAGATAAGACAAGTAATCTTGTTCTTGTTCTTGCAGGATTACAGGAAGATGCTGAAGAGCAGGAGCTGGACACGATGAGCGTCACTCTACTAGTTGCAGAATAACGCGAAGTGTGTTCTGCAGTCTGGGTGTGATTTATATAGCCCTTGTAAAGTAGCACCAGGTACAGTAGTTCCAGGCCCAGCCACACCCAAAACACTACACTGCATGGTTTGGTTCATATGAACTGAGCTATGCGGTTGCTTCCATGTTGGATTTAAAGACCCATGTACATAAATGAAAGCAAGCCTGATAAGTCTCTCCTTATCGCATATGAGCCTGCTGCCAACGGCCCCAGGACTGGCTCCAGGAGCCTTTTTGCAGACGTTTTAAGACCCTTAGGGTTCTGGTGGGAGCCTGCTTGTGGCACAGCTTGCAACCCCCTAACAGTGGTCATGACACATTGTCTCGTTGAATTGACTACAGCTTGCTAGGTTTGCATTAAGGACATGCATTTTAGATTTTTTTGTGCTAATTGTTACATGACGTCAGGAGCAGAGTTACGCCCGTATAGCTCATAGATGAGTCTACTATTTAAGGATACCCCTGTATTTCACTGTCATCTCAGTCAAGAATTAATTTAACTTCCCGGTGGTATGGATGAGATCTTGAACCGGATTCCAATATATGTTTACAATAAGGATGTAGGAAACAGAATGAGCCATTTTTAGCTCCAAAACCACTGCAAGCACTCCCATAAGTAGAGAGATAGCTTCTAAAATGTTCAGGTCCTCCCCAAGCTTTATCGCTATCAGAAGACCACCAGAAGGCTGACCCCTTTCACCCATTTTTGCCAGCTGAGACCGGCAATCAAAACCATCAAGATAAAATGTGGTAGTCATCCAGGATTCCTGAATACACACAATGTTGCACTTTGTTCATTTCAAACACAGCTCACTGGAAGAGGAAATATGGGCCATCCCTTTGAAATTCCATGAGACTAATATAATATCGTTAGCATAGTTGATATGGTTAAAGATCTTGTTTCAGGGATTTTAACTGAGAAATAGAATCCCTAAATGAAAGAGCTAACCAACTCCAGCTATGTTCATCCTCTGCATTAGAAACCCATCTCTGGTCCTTCTTAGAACATCTCCAGCCCTTATGCTCCCTCAGGGTTTCTTGATCTTTCTCTACCTGGTTAGCTAATAGCAGGCCCAGACTGAAAATGAGAATGTCATATCCTAATCGATGAAACTGAGAAGCTTCCAAAAGAACCGCTTCGTACACAGAACGAGAGTGAAAAACTATTTAACATGATCATATTGTTCCGGATGTATGAAATCAACCAATTTTCGATCTGCAGAGGAGGAAGCGAGCGGCACACATCGGACAATATTCGGGGAAGTGGCCCCCCCACGAGGGGCTGCAGGCCAAGAAGCGTACTGGCGTGGGTGAAGCCGGGATGCAGATAGGATGGCCCTGTGAAGCGCGTAGAGCTCATGACACACTTGTGCAAGCTGAGGCGCCGAGGTAGGCGGACCGCAGTATAGGAGCACTGGGGGCGGGCAGTAGCACGCGCGGTTCCATCTGCGTGACAAGGAGGCCCCCCGAGATGTGAAAAAAGTAGCCCGGAAAGGTATGGTAAGCAGCCCATACGCCGCGGCACATGAGGAAGATACACTGTTGTGCTGCTCGCTTCATCAACAGTGCGCTGGCATAGGACGCATGTTGTGTATGAAAGAGGACGAGCTGACTCCTCAGAACCAATAGATAGGAGGGAGGCTCGCGGGCATTACGAAGCCGTACACAAAGGAGTCAGCACTACTGACAGGCCACTTTATTTATTAAAGAGAGTGGTCTGCCATGCACATGAGGCGTGAGCCTACCATGGAGGGCATGCATGATAACATTTAAGACATTCTTTCAGACTGAAATGCAGGGGGGACTGCTCTCTGCAACTAACTGCCAGCAAGTAGAGAGAGCCAGTATGGTTGCACCAGCTAAGGGAACCAAGAAAGGAGGACACTGCTGAAAAAGACCTGGTGGCATAATAAGTGGAGACGCTGATGCAAAGGAGAAAATGTCAATTAGTATCGCCACTTGAATGCACGAGAAAGCTGCAATAGTGCTTGGAAGAAGAACAGATGGGGGCACGACCCACAAGATTGCATAGTGGAATGACCCAGACTGGGGCGAAGACCACGCTATGAGTGGAGATTAACTCGTGGAGCACCTAGTGGTCCCATCTGCAGTGTGGACAGTGGTCCCACTCCACTTGGACGACCGGCACCTAAGCCATGGCGTGACACATGTACGCGTCTCAATGAAAGGCATGCTGTCATACAGGAAGAACGGGGATGGAGAAGCGACCCAATAAAGGACTGTAGGACACTATGGTGAGACCCCAGCACCTTATCAAGCGGAGTGAGCACTCCTGAAGACTACGGAAAGCGGACGAGCCGGAGGAGCTGAGGCACTGCAACGGAAGCCACTTGAGGAGCAACTCTATAGTGTGGCGGCGCATAGCTAAATAAAGACCACGCAAGGCTACACACCAGCAAGCTCGAAAGGACACCAAGCCGCGACGAACCGTGCACAACGGCATACAGTGGAAGACTGAGGACAGAAAGCTGAGGTAATGGCTCAAAAAGGAAACAAAAGTAAAATCAAACAACCATCTGTCGACATCTTTGCCAAACCACAAAAGACCCCTAGTACGCCTACACAAGCAATGGCTGCGCCAACAGAGGGAGCGGCCCCATTGACAAATGAACACCAAATTTTAGCTGCCATAACGGAACTGAAATCCTCCTGGGGGTCTGCGTTGGCTGACATGAAAGTGTCTTTGGAAACAAAGATTGATGCAGTAGGGTTGGAAGTTAACCTGCTCAGGCAAGATGTGAGAGTGCTGGCCGAGCGAACCAGCGGGCTGGAGACCGCAGTCAAATTTAATACAGAGACAAGTAATGCTAACGCCAAGGAAGTCCACATACTGAAGCAGCAAGTAGCCAACCTGGAGAATCGGGCTGAGGAGGCAGAAGGAAGAGCGGGACGCAAAAACGTCCGGTTGGTGGGCTTGCAAGAAGGTGAAGAAGGATCTGACCCTACGGACTATGTGGAAAATATGCTCATTCAGGAAATTGGAGCCGGTGAGCTTTCACAAGGATTCGCAGTGGAACATGTGCATAGGGCCCTGATGAGAAGGCCAAAACCGGGAGCCCCACCCAGAGCGATCATCGCCAAAATATTGAATTACAGAGACAGAGAAAAAATCCTGGAGTTTTTTAAAAGGGGGTACAATAAAACGCGCATCGGCGTAGGCCACTGTTTAACCGGATTATACGATGATTGTACAGAGGCAGCGGTACAGCTATGTGGCGGTGAAAAGAAGATTGAGAACCTCTAGCTTCAAATACATGTTGCTGTACCCCGCGAAACTTAAGGTCCTGCACAAAAGCAAAGCACACTTCTTTGAGACTCCTGAGGAGGCGACGAACTGGCTGGAGGCTCAGGGGATTCAAGATGTTGGAGATGCGCAAGGAAGCGATGAACAATATAAGTGACTTGAGCTAGAACTCAACTGTGAGAGATGGGAGGGTGCATGATAGGAATGGTCGCAGGAATAAATGGCGGGCAGGGGGTGCCAGGAATGGAGATGGCAGACAAGAAAACGATGACAAGCCAGCAGTCATAATGATGGGACATTGTAACATGAGACATTTGAATATGTGAGACTGGGATATAGACAGTGCAATGCACTAGGCTTTAGGCACGCTTGACTTGATTAGAAAAATGGAGCAACAGGACGGAGAGGCCCTACCCCCGAGATTGAGAGTAGCAGGAATGCCAATAGGGCGACATCTCCCTGTTGAGTCGCGAGGATGGCAATAGCTGAAAAGGGCTAGATGCGTGGGTGTCTGAGATCCAGGGATGGAGCTGGGCAACAGTTGGGGAAGGGTGGAGGGGATAGGGAGTTGAAGGGTAAATTGGGGCGGGGAGGGGATGGGGGAGGAGGGAAAGTTGGGGAACAGTTGGGGAGTGTGATGGGGTTTGTAAGGGGGGAGGGCGGGGTTGAAATGGTTGGGGGAAGTTTCAGTTGGGGTATGAGCCTACACCCTGAAAAGACGATACATGGACTTCACTTGTGGAGGGAAGAGTGGGAACATAATATGTCATGGGAGACCTTAACGTAGTTACCTGGAATGTCAGGGGGCTCAATAGCTATCTAAAAAGGAATAAGGTTATGATGTACCTGCGCAGGCAGAAAATAGACATAGCCTTGCTACAAGAGACTCATCTGATTCGGGAAAAGCTGGCCTTGATCTGAAAGAAGTGGAAGGGGACAGTCGTGGGTGCATCATATTCAGCCTATGCCAGAGGGGTGATTACTTGGGTCGCACCGCATGTCCCGTTTCAGTTGCTGCACTCTACGGTTGAGCCAGATGGGAGGATGGTAATAATAAAGGGGTTAGTGGAAAATAAAGAAATATGTATCGTAAACACATATGCCCCGAACCAGGATACGGCTGCATACTTTAGAACTTTATATAACAAACTCAGCGTGAGCCTCGGGGGCGGCGGTGATTTGGGGAGGAGACTTTAATTGTGTATTGAACCCGAAAATAGACAGATCTGATACCAAAATAGATAGACCCACCCCAGCTGCCAGGTCGTTGCAGTTCCTGTTGGTGGATCTCAGGTTAGAGGATGCATGGAGGACACACCATCCACAGGATAGACAATATTCGCACTATTCAGCCCCTCAGAGTCTACATACTAGACTGGACTATATATTCATCACACATGAACTAATGACAGAAATAGTGCACGCAGAATATAAAGCGAGGGTGCTCTCAGACCACTCACCGTTGATACTAGTATGGCAATATCGACCCCCAAGAGCAAAGATACCAACATGGTGCCTCCGACCACAAGCATTAAAAGATAATATTTTTAGGGAGGACATGGGAGATGAAATAATAAGCTATTTCGAGATCAACACTGGTAGCGTGCAGACAGCGGGTATGCTCTGGGTAGCTTTTAAAATAGTAGTGAGAGGGATAGCCATAGCTAAATCCAAGGGGCTACAAGGAGGGATTTTGGGGGACCTACAAGAAGCGGAAATGAAGTTAGAATCAACACTGAAAAGGGGAGGGAACAATAAGGCAGACAATGAAGAAATACTAAGGCTGCAACAGAAATGTGCATGATACTGGGAAAGATTGTGTAACCTTAACTATAAAAAATAGATAGAGAGGCAGCATGAAGGGGGGGATAAACCAGGGAGAATCCTGGCATAGTTATATAAAAGCGAGACTCCCAGATCCATTATCAGAATGATAGCGAAAGTGGATGGGTGCATAGTAGATACTCAAGAGGGAGTTAATCAGGAATTTGCAGATTATTACCGCATCCTGTATAGAGATACGGAGGACAGCGACAGTAAAGGAATAAGGGATACAATGGAGGATATTGGATTGCCGCAAATCAGCCCAGAAGAGCGAGAGGAGCTAGATGCACCGATCACTCTAGAGGAATTGGAAGAAGTAGTGAGGCAACTACCCACTAGTAAGATCCCGTGCTCTGACGGACTCCCCAGAGAATTTTCTAAGATGTACAAAAATGAGGTACTTTTGAGTGTATTTCCACTGGGCAGGTATAAAGGGATCCCCGTAGAGCAGTTACCCATCCTGCAGATACCATGGGAGGTCAGCACATTCCGATACCTGGGAATAGATATATACCATACGGTGGAAGCAGAGCACCAACATAACACTGAGAAAGCTATTAAGAACATTGAAAATAGTATGAAGTCCTGGGTGAAGCTCCCCTTGGCGATGATGGGACGAGGGGCGATGCTGAAAATGGTGGTCCTGCCGAGACTGCTGCACTATTTTGGGAACATCCCATACTTGATACCCAAGCGATTCTTTGTCAGACTAAACAGCATATGCAGGGAATTCCTTTGGCACGAGACAAGGAACAGAGTAGCCCTTTGGAAGCTACAAAACTCACACGAAAAAGCGGGTATGAAATTACCTATCTATGAGATTTATTATATAAC
Organism: Ambystoma mexicanum; assembly: GCF_040938575.1. Classification (NCBI taxonomy): domain Eukaryota; kingdom Metazoa; phylum Chordata; class Amphibia; order Caudata; family Ambystomatidae; genus Ambystoma; species Ambystoma mexicanum. Next base: position 426,624,534 of record NC_090930.1, on the reverse strand, counting down.
AAGTCAACTTCAATTTGTAGCTAAATGGCTCTCTGAGGAGCCGTCCTCTGAATCGAGGCTGTTTCGCTTGTACTGCGCCCCATTCTTCTTAAAAGAAATGATGTGGTTGCCCAGATCTGATATGGAAGGGCGCCCAAAGATGATGACACTTGGGTGGGAGATATGGCGGAGAGCCTGTCAGATAATGGAGAATACATCCCCGTGCTCCCAGCAGGTTCCATTAGTTGCCCTGGCGGGAAAAGACAAAAACTAAGATTAACGATTAGGAAACACTGGGAAACTGTGGGGATAGCAACAATGGGCGACATGTGGCAAAAGGGGAATATAAGGGATTTTGAGGCACTGGTGGCAGAAACAGGTTTCAAATGGGGCAGTACATCACATACCATATGGTGGTGCAGCGAATTAAAGAGACATGGTCCGAAGTAGTACTAGCAGATGAACCGGACGCCACTATAGACACAATATATGATATAGCAGAGGGAGGACATGAAATATCTAGAATATATGTGCTGATTATGACCAAAGCGGGAAGGAAGTGGTACAGCTTAGACAGGACTGGGAAGAGGAAGTGGGTACCCCAATGAGTGACGGGATATGGGAGCGTGCTCAAGGATACCACAAGAATGTGCCAAGAAATGCTAGTTTACAACAGATACAATTATACATAACTCATAGCACGTATATGAAACCCCAAAAGATAGCCAAATTCAAAAATGCAGGACGAAAGTCATGCCCCAAATGCGACGAATAAAACGCTGGAATGGTACACATGTTCTGGTCATGCCCAATAATAGAGAGATTTTGGGGAGAAATAACATATGGGACGGAGGAAAAAGGGATTACATTGGTGGTGGACACGGTGTGGGCTTGCCTGTTAGGAGGGTTTCCTAGACCACGTAAACTCAAGCATGTGAGCAAATTGAAAGATCTGGCGTATGTATTAGCAAAGAGAAGAATTGCTATGGGGTGGAAGGCATGCCATAGACCGAGAATAGAAATATGGTGGAAAGATCTACAGAAATGGCCAGAGGCGGAGACTTCAGTATGGCAGGAAGCAAGCAATGTTGGGGGGGGGGGACGAAGAGGCTGGAACCTTGATAGCTTGGAAACAACTAGTAGCTGAATTATTTAGGCTCATGCATGACAACGCAAGTGATCGGGATCAAACAGTAAACATTGAAACGGAATCCCTACTGCAAGATGGAGAAGCAGAACATGAGGGAGAGTAGGCTCGGGAGGGAGGTGGGAATGGGTGAAACAGTGGATATGGACAATGTGATGTGTATTCAAATATTATTATATGCACTGTAAATTGCTTTGTGTTGTTGTTGGAATAAAATCAATAAAAAATGTTAAAAAAATAAATAAATAAGCATCTTTGCATGACCTGCGTTGGCCATTTCAGATGTCACCCTTCACTCACTGAAAATAGTGCTAGCTCTTGCAGTTTCATTTTCGATTAACGGTTGCTGTGTGTGTTTGATTAGCAAGGCTCTACAGTCCTACGTGTCATAAAAGCCTCGGATCTTAGGATGACCTATGATGTGAATGCTATCTCTTTATATGTGCAAAATCTCAATAAAACATGTATAAGAAAGTACCCCAAATTAGCCCTGGATATGTGAGAACAAGTAGTGGCCCTTGGTAGGAAATGGAAAGCAGATTCTATGACAAGACTGGAGGCGAGCATTATGCTTCATCTTCATTTATTTCTACTCTTCAGCAGTTCAACAAAACACATAAAAACCATGAAAAAGTGTAAACGTCCCTTTTCTCTTTTTCTTTTTTTTTTTTTTTTAAGAACTACAACATCCCTGAGTCTCGGTAGTCCATGCCCTTTCCACCAGTCACAACCCACTTCCTGTGCTCGGGCTCCTCCTCTTCTTTTACTGCTCTTCAAGCAGATAAGTACAATTTCTTCCCTCTCCGCATGTCAGTGAATGTATTGACCGGGTTTGAGTGGGAGACTAATAGTAAAGATAGTTAAGAAACGGTATGTGTAGGAAAGAGAGGAGGCGCCGATATAGCGCATAATAAAATAAAAAATAAAAAAAAAAAATTTATATACGGAGTAACTGTATAGTACATAATGTATGCGCGTAATTTATAGAACGGGCGACGCGTTAACGTAGAAGCTTGGGGCGCTTATGACGGCGCGAGGATTACGCGGGAGTATTGCCGAAGGGTTTATCAGGCAGGAGTCTGTTCGTCAGGCGGACGGCCCCGTGTCGTAATTTCGGCACGCCGGGGGTTTAGTCAGCCTCGCGAACCACACAGCACAGGCCAAGCCGGCATCCGAGAGCAGGCCCCCACCCTCGCATAGGCGGAGCCAGCTCCCGCGAAGCACGTAGCGCGGCCAGGATGCTCCACAAGCAGCCCCCACCCGCGGGTGGGCGGAGCTACCGCAGAGAGCACAACGATTTTGAGCGTTAGCCCCCACCCGCGGGTGGGAGGAGTTAGACGCGTAGGACACGAGTTTCAAAACGTCGCATTGAAGCGCCGTTATCTGCAGAGCACAACCGGCATCAGTACGCTCGTGTGAGCAGGTCTTTATTAGTAACTGCAATTAGGAGACCTTTTGCATAATTAGCGGTCATAACGATCGCAAGCGCCGTGTTTCCTAAGGAGCACGTAGAGAGACAGCAGGCCTCTGGATAAGGAGCGCTGAGGTCAGGAGGCTGCTGGGCTCTTACACTGCTAATTAGCAGAAGATTGGCGCGTCTGAGAAGAGGGCTTCACAGGAGCCACAAAGCGATTACGTCTAGGTGCAGCCACTGAAGAAGAAAAAAAAAAAAAAGGGAGTGCTAAGAGTAAAACGACTTTACTGACTCCGAATCATCAAGAGGGACAGTGGGCGTGCTAAGACACCTGGCTCAGGTATTTTAGGCACAAGCACAAGAATGTCAGAATTTGAGTGGAGCGAGGAGGAGCAGTCCCAGGACCTCGCGGCCAGCTTTAAGAAAGTGCTAGGAAGCTCCCTTGTTGATGCAGTGGCAGAGGGCGTCAGACCCCTACAGGAGAGGCTGGAGACGCTGGAGGCTATGCTTTCACAGCCTAGTAGCAGCACCGGAGACTGGAAGCGCACGCCCGCGGAGCCCGTGAAAGAGGGACACAAGGGGAGTATACTAGCCCTCAAGAGGAAATCCTCTGACGACCCCCGGGGCTCTTTGGAAGGGGCAGAAGATAAGGCCCCAGAGGTGCCTGACGCGTTCGCAAAGCTGAAAGAAGCATATCTGCAACGGCAGGCAGTGCCACACCTCATGACCCCCACTCCAGGGGATGAAAATATAGGAGATGACCCTGACTCGGAAGATGAGAAGGATGACTACCAGGCCTCGCAAGAAGACAAGGAGGTAGAGGACGAAGACTGGGCGAAACCCAGTGGGGGTAAGAGAGCTCGAAAGGAGAAGCACCTCCTGGAGCCGCAGGAGGACATGTTAGACCCAGATAGTATACGGAATCCGAGGTCCTCCGAGTGGCAACCGTCCCCCCGAGTAGCACAATACATGGCAGCAAGATTACGCAAGCCTCTAGACAAGGAGGTGAGACAACGACTGCGAGCAGAGTGCCCGCGTCCGGATCTTCCGGGAAAAGTAGCGGAAGCTCCCGAGCTCGATCCGAAGATGCTGACATTCGTGTCGAAAACAAGTAAAGACCCACGCAAGGGTATCGACAGGTCCTGGAAAAGCTGCCAGGAAAAAGTACTCGACTTAGCAGGCCCTCTCGCAAAAATCATGGACCTAGCGGAGAGAGCAAGGGATACGGGGGAGGACGTTGACCCCGAGGCTCTCGCAGGATGGGCGCAGAGAGCAGTCTGCCTTCTGGGGAATGCGAATTGCGCCATTGCTTCGGAGAGAAGGAAGGGTCTCTTACTAAAAATTGATTCTAAGCTCAGCGATCTTTCATCATATGAAGCGGGAGAAGGAGCCCAGGGCCTCCTGTTCGGGGAGACTTTCGGGAAGGAGATGGGCCGATTCATAGGGACATATGCTTCTCTCGAGAAGGCCCAAGCATCGATCCGCAAAATATTCCCGAGTAGAGTTTTTGGAGGGACCGGCCGCTCCAGAGGCCGTGCAGCCGGTCGTACTCAAGGAAGAAAGCCTCAGAACCCCAGAGCTCAATACTGGGAAAACAGGAGCCAGGATACATTCTTCCCGTCCAGAGGGAGAGGCCCGAGAGGCCGCAGGTCCAGAGGATCAGGACGAGGTCAAGGGTTTACACCAGGTGAGAGCGGTTCAGTATCCTCCTGTAGGGGGGAGGACGCGCATGTTTTTAGAGAATTGGCGCAAGCTTTCAAGCGATTCCTGGATATTGCAGACCGTCAGCGGTCTGAGACTAGATTTTATAGAGACCCCAGTGCAGCGGAGCAGGCTACAGAGTCAGAGGCTAGCGCAAGCAGAACAAGCACTCCTAGACAGCAAGATAGCGCAATTAGTTCGCAAGCAGGCTATAGAGACATGCGAGACCACACCCAAGTTCGTGAGCAATATGTTCCTGGTGCACAGGAAAGAGAAGGTACGCCCAGTTATAAACCTCAAAGAGCTGAACGGTTGGATCATATATCGCCACCTCAAGATGGAGGGCATACATCAGCTCAGAGACTCACTAAGAGAAGCAGACTGGCTGACGCGCCTAGATCTAAAGGACGCGTATTTCACAGTACCCGTACTCAAGGAGTACAGACCATATCTAGCTTTCCGCTGGCACGGACAGTTCTGGCAATTCAGGACAATGCCATTCGGACTTGCCTCGGCTCCCTGGGCTTTCACGAAGCTGATGAAACCAGTAGCGGCAGCGATCAGAGAGAAGGGCGTCAGGCTGATCATTTATCTGGACGACCTTTTACTCCTAGCAGAGGATCGAGAAGTGCTGGTATACCAAACGAGATGGGTACAAGACCTTCTAGTCTCTCTAGGATTTCTAGTGAATACAGAGAAATCGGACACCATACCGGCTCAGAGGTTAGACTTCCTGGGGTTTGTACTAGACACAAAGAAAGCAACCCTGGAGCTGCCAGCTCGAAAAATGAAAGACATAAAGAGGGAGATCAGATTATGCCTAGAGAAACAACGGATATCTCTCAGGGCATTGGTAAGGATAGTGGGGCTATTAGCAGCATCTATTCAGGCCATATTCCCAGGGCCCCTGCACTACCGGGCGCTACAGAGGTTGAAGATAAAACATCTACAGCAGGGTCTGAAGTATCACCAACAAGTACCTCTAGATCAAGACTCCATTACAGAACTAGAATGGTGGTTGAAGAATATGGACGCCTGGAATGGGCGAGCCATATTCGGAGACAAGCCAGATCTGATAATAGAATCAGACGCCAGCCGGAAGGGCTGGGGGGCCAGATGTGGGACCCTACAGACTGGGGGCAAATGGAGCGAAGAGGAGCTCCGGCTACACATAAACTGCCTGGAGCTACTAGCAGGATCGTTCGCGATCAAGGCCTTCACAAGAGGAAGAGTGAAATCTTGTGTGCTGCTGAAGATGGACAACATTTCTGCAGTAAGGTACATAAACCACCTAGGCGGTACGAGGTCCAAGTTGCTAGCGGAGCTAGCGAAGGACTTCTGGCATTTCTGTCTACAGTCAGAGATGTCAGTGACAGCAGAGTACCTGCCAGGCTCACTGAATGTAGTAGCAGACTGGAACTCTCATTACCTGATAGACTCCAGCGATTGGAGACTGGACCCAGCAGTGTTTCAGAGGCTGGACAGGAGATGGGGACCACTACTTATGGATCTTTTCGCCTCTCGGCTCAACGCACAGACAAACCTCTATTACAGCTGGAGGCTGGATCCGGAAGCTCAAGGAACAGATGCGTTCCTGCAGGAGTGGACAGGAGGTCCACATTACGCTTTTGCCCCCTTCGCGATGTTGAACAGAGTTCTAGCAAAGTGTCGGAGGGAGAGAGCGGAACTGGTGTTGGTTGCACCATTGTGGAAGTCACAAGTGTGGTTTCCAACGCTGATGGAGCTAGTAGCGGACGTACCCAGAGTACCCCCCGAAGGAGAACGATTGATCACGGACCCAGCTGGGTTGTGTCATCCTCTGAGAGCGAGAGGGACACTCCCGCTAGTCGCGTGCAGGATATCAGGAGACGCTGGGCCCTGCCAGGAATTTCGGCGTAGGCAGCTCAGCTTATCGCAGAGTCCTGGGCTCCTTCCACTAGGAGGAGCTATGACGCAGCTTGGGCAAAATGGACAAGCTGGTGCAAGAACAGAGGTGTTCATCCCGTTTCAGCACCTGTAGTGGAAATTCTAAATTTCTTAGCGAACTTACTGCAGAACGGAAGAGCTTTCCGTACGATAGGAGTATACAGATCAGCCATATCGGCGGGACATATGCCAATAGAACGAGTGCCAGCAGGAGAGCACCCCGCAGTAGTGAGACTCGTTAGAGGGGCGAAATTCAGAGTGCCACCTATGTCCAGATATAACACAACATGGGACGTGGCGACAGTATTACGATTATTATCAGATTGGCCAACAGATAAATACCTTACCCTTAAACAACTATCTGGTAAACTAGCTATGCTATTATGTCTAATCTCATGCAAACGAGTGTCAGACGTTAGAGCTCTAGAGGTTAACAGGCGAGCTTTCGGACCGGAAGGAGTCACATTCTCTATAGCCAGGAGAACTAAGACAGGCACCTCCACAGTGCATTATCCGTATTTTCCGAAAAATTCGAAATGGTGCGTAGCACGATGTATTAAAGAATACGAGAGTAGAACAGCAGAGAATAGAGCAGCGAATATTACCCAGTTGTTAATAGCGCGCAGGAAACCCTATCACGCAGTAGCATCAGCTACCATAGCCAGATGGGTAAAGGAGGTCATGCATGCAGCGGGTGTGAATGTGGACACGTATGGAGCTCATTCAGTGAGAGGTGCAATGGCATCATCAGCCGCGAGAGTGGGAGTGCCCTTGAGTGTAATAATGCTAGCAGCAGACTGGTCAAACGATCGTACATTTAAAGAGTTTTACTTTAAGCCAGCAGAGAGTCTGGCTAGTACAGTGTTGGGGAAGCTTTGAACAAGCATAATGCTCGCCTCCAGTCTTGTCATAGAATGTAGATTACCCCTGCTATCTGCGCAGGGAGTATTAATTCTATTAAAGACTAAGGAGGCGAGCATTAAATTCCCTCCAGAGTAATGTACTATACAAAATGTCGATGCATTATATGAGTGAGTACACTACAGGAGCGCCACCCTAAGATTTTCTATTTATGTTTTCATAGGAGAAGATCAGAAGAATAGCTGAAGGCAGTGCCGTAGCTGAGAGTATTAGGAGACCGGGAGTGCACCGGCAGTGGAGTTTAAGAGTTCAGAAGAGCCTCCGCACCGTTGGCGAGGATTATTTAATGGACTTGAGCAACTATCAGAGCGAGTAAAAGCAGAGGAGGAGCCCGAGCACAGGAAGTGGGTTGTGACTGGTGGAAAGGGCATGGACTACCGAGACACAGGGAGGTTGTAGTTCTTAAAAAAAAAAAAAAAAAAAAAAAAGAGAAAAGGGACGTTTACACTTTTTCATGGTTTTTATGTGTTTTGTTGAACTGCTGAAGAGTAGAAATAAATGAAGATGAAGCATAATGCTCGCCTCCTTAGTCTTTAATAGAATTAATACTCCCTGCGCAGATAGCAGGGGTAATCTACATTCTCAAACATGGTATGAAAGTTAGTAAGCGGGAAGAGTTAATAAGCAGGGGTAATACATACAAGCAAGCAAGAAGATAGGGGCTCAAATTAAGTGCTGATGTAAATCAGAATGTAAGCAAAGACACTGGAAAGAAATCTTGATGACTGATTACTTGGAATCAACGATGCTAATCGAGTTGCATCTGTCATTTTGGAAACTGTATATGCATCATGGCAGCTGTGATAGGATTACCAGCAGAGAACGCCCCAGTATTGATCTGCGGAGCCCGTAGATTCATTTCATATTAGTTAACTTATTTTCTGAAGACAGATGCCAAAAAACAAACAACGGAATTCGAACATAATGTACAGGAAATGGAGCCAATACATACATCAACAGCGGTGTTTGGCACAGGCCGAAGGGATTGTATTTATTTGGCTGGTAATTCATGATATGTTGCACATGAATCCAACTAGTTGCGAGCAGGTGCTTGGCCACAGCCTTGCTGAGCATCCAAACATAAAAGGGGCATCTAAAGAAGGAAATGATGTATTGAGGTGACCAGATCACAGAGGTGGGCAGGGAGGTAGTTGGACAATATATCCCTATTGATTGCAGACGGCATGAAAACATTTGCATACGAACTATGGCACTCGCCTTTACCAGACTCACTTATTCAACATTGACCCAAAGGTCTTCATTGTGAGTTAGCAGACGGGAACCCAAAAAAAGTCATGTACCGAATTCAGTAACACTCACTCCAGAGGCGTAGCTAGAGGGGTTTTGGGCGGGGGGGCTATATTCCCAGTTCTTTTGGTTGTAGCTCTGGATGGAAGCTCATGGCTACAACCACAAGGCTACCTAGCCCCGTGTTCCACAGATCCGGCATAGCCCCGGATCTTTTCCAGACCTAGCAACACCGCTGACTCACTGTATTGTTATATTTTGAGTCTATGCATCAGAAACCTGTAAAACACATGTAGTTCCAAAGGGCTCAAATGTGTCTTGTAGACAATTGGCACACCACTGATCCCCATAGGAGCGTGTGAACGAAAAAGTGACAGAGCACATTTCTCTATGACTGCCTGATTATCTCGCTAGCAAAGAACCCTCTTTTGAGTCTAAACATACCCCAAAAAAAACTACAAGTTCTATCCATAACTTACATCCACATGTACTATTTAATTCAAGCTAGAAAGTATCATGTCAAGAATTTAGGAGTCATCATGGACAAGAAGCTCTCTATTATAATGAAAGAAAAAGTCAGGGCAAAACACTACGAATCATAAGGATAGTATGCTAATTTCTAACAAAAGAAAACCTGTGCCATACTACATCACAGTGGCTAACAGATTAATTCTAAATGACCCAGTGAATCCGCAGGAAATACCCCGATCGCCGATCTGTCCAGACAGCTTTTTCCTGTAAATCTCTTTCATGTCCCCGCATGGCCAAGACAAATCAGCAAATCACCACTTATGCAGAGAGGCTGGTGTGGTTACCCAAGGTCTGCATAGGTTTACAGACCCTTCACCCTTCACCTTACAGAGTCGATCTCTGCCATGTACACAGGGGAATGGACTTCCCCATGCCAGGGGCATCCGAATGTGCGACACTAATGGCAGCTGTGCACAACAAAAACACCTTTAACATTTATATTGGATGCAGTGAGAATTCACACAAACATGCAGTGCACATTTCATATGCATGCACACTGTCCAGAATATGGCCTTATGCAAACAAACAGGCCTTCTTACTCTGCTCCAATATGGCCAACCAAGTCACAGCTTAAAGACTACTAGTAGCAGAAAATTGACCACATCACTTCAAGCACCTTTGACTACACTGCCTAACCACACATCACAGAGCAATCGTCGATCTTATAACTATTGTCCTCCGAGCATTCCAGGAAAAGTTCCCACACACCTTCATTTATTAAAGAGAAATCATGAAATAGGTGAAATGAAATTGCTTTTGGGCCTTTCACGATCAACAGAATTTGGCCGGTAACGTTACCAATTGATTACTGAAAATCATTCATTTCATTTTCTAACTATCCAGTTCATACAATAAATGGTCCTTAAAAAAAAGACATAAGGGGGGATTCCAAGATGGGTGTCTGTCACTGAGCACTGTGGCTCCCGAGCTCCCATCCTCCATAGCACCTGGAACGGCATGTAAAGCATATTTAGCCCTCCCCGGCTCCCGCTTAACATAGGTGCCGACACTGGAACGACCCTAGACAACAAGGGCTGTGCGAGGAGACATTCGGAACGGTGGCGGAGTACTGGCGAACGGACAACACGTACTATCTTCGGTCTTGTGAGTGAGATGCGGCCAGTACCTTAACGGGGCCCCTGGACGACCGCCTGAGTCACCTAGGTGCGATTCTACCTCCGATGAGACGGCCCTGTGGGGAGTGTGGAGACAAGCCCTGCTGCCGTGGACTGTGAGAGTGGTTCGGACAGTTCCTCCCGACTCTTCTATCGTGCTTGATCCCCATTGGGGGTGCCGCTGAGACCCACCTACCAGTGGCAGGCAGATCGGAAAACTGCTGCTCAACGCGATACTCGCAGCGGCCGGCGCCTGCCCCTCAGAGCTCGGGGAATCCGGGAGCGCTCCTGACGACAGCGCGCCCTGTATTCGGGATCATCGCTGCTCCAGTGTGTTTACGGCCCCTCGGCTCCTGGTCCCGCGGCATGTCACACCCATAAAATAACATACCGGTCTCACGGGAGGGGGACCAGAACAACACGAGAAGATGGCCGCAGCCCTAGAGCCCTGTGGGAGGAACGCGGCAGCTCTCTGTTCAGGAGCGATCCTCTGGGAAGAGCTGCAAAACTTTATCCTGCCTACGAACTGAGGTTGAGCCCATGATGGCTGCTGCCTAACATGCACTGTGATCTCGGAGCTTCTGACCATGCTCCCGCTCCTACACTGGGTTTGGTCCTTCTTGACTGCCTCCTTGGGTGCCGACTTCCTTGCTCAACGATCTTAACCTGGAACATTGTCTGCGAATCTTCGCCGGGAACACCCCAATAGAGTGGTCTTTGGGACTTCAGCAGGCCGGCATTATCATCCTGTTGGGCAGCTGCAGTGTCCTGGATCGGGCGGTGCTGGTGGAGGAAGAGCTCCGCTGTGGAGTCGGCTCTGGGGGTGACGGGGGAGCCCCGTGCGGCTTTGTGGAGGTGAGATGAACCTGTGCAGCGGCGGCCAAGTTGTAAGATTGAAACGTTACGCCCATTGAGATAACCATGACTGTCGCCTGAAAAGCCCACTAGAGTGGTTGCTGAACCTGGTCGATGATGGGGGGACGGAGTGTGTAAGCAAGGGATCGGTAGCCTTGAGAAGGTCCTGCGGGCACCGAAGAAGCCCAGCATAGCCCAGCATACCCCAGGCATAGAGGCTTTGTTGTGTTCCTCCCGCTGAGGCCCTTTTGGACTTAACCTGGCGGAGGTGGGCGGGGCGCCCTTCCGTCCCCCTCATATACTGTTCTTAGAGTAATGAAGAGACGCCTGACCCTCCAGGGATCCTGAGTGGAGGAGCAGTGTTTGTTGTTTGATCACGACGGGGTGGCTGCCTGTGGACGTGCATAGATCCCTATCCTGGCTTTGCTGGCCCACGCCAACTTTCTGAGACGGAAGTCAAGACCTGTGCCCCGTCATGTCCAGGAACAGAGCTAGAGATCCCACCTCGGCCTCCAAGGGCGCTGGGAAGAACCGGGAGAACTCCCTTGCTAACTTCTGGGCCAAAGACCATGACCCAGAAACCGAACGTCAGAGGGACTATCCAGTGCGTGATGGGCCAGATGTTCAAAATGAGGAATCCTATCCAGACCATCAAGATGGACCGGTTACCTATACAGCGCTTCGACAATTCCTCGGAGAGATGGTGGACAAAATCACGTCGGCTAGTCAGAAGAAGATCGATACTCTGAGGGAGGATCTGGCCGAGAGGCTAAAAGACATAAAGCAAGATATCCACAAGATTGAGGAACGAGTGGACACTAACAAAAGGGCCATTCAGAACCTAACTGAAGATGCGAGGAAAGTGGACAATCTTCTGGAAACACTGGCACAGGCTACCCAGAATTTGGAACTGCAGGCTGAGGACCTAGAGAACCGCTCTAGAAGAATCAACATACGAGTTAAAGCGTTGCCGGAATCCGTTCAGGCCCAAGATTTGGCTCAGACCCTTACGACCGACCGTCTTTAGAGACCTCCTTGATATGGACATGACTACAGACCTTCAGTTCGACAGGATTCAAAGGATGGGCCCTGATTCACAGGGTGGGCCCTGATTCACAGGGTGGGCCCTCCCCGCCCGGAGCCGGGCACTAGACCTAGGGATGTTCTAGTGGCTTTCCACAACTTCACGATGAAAGAAAGGATTCTTGGAAAGGCGAGGGAGGCCGGTCATATATATTTTAATGGCGCCAAGATCTTTTTGTATGAGGATCTGTCCCAAATAACCCTCAACAAAAGGAGGCGGATGCTCCCAGTCCTGAAATTCCTGCGCGAAAAACAGTTTAGGTACAGATGGTCCCATCCCTTTGCTTTATCCTTCATGTGGCAAGGAAAGCAGCATAAGATCACATCCTGTGACCAGGGCCTGGGCGTATTGGGCATTGAGGAGCAATCTTTGGAAGGCCCGCCTGACCCTTTCGGCCACCGTAGCTTGTCTAAACCATGGGAGTGGTCTACGGTCAAACGCAAGAGACCAAAGAAACATACCGCCCAGATGGCGGGTCGCAGTTCAGAGGGAGGGAGCTGTTCCTATGGCCAGCCTGCCTCTCCTAATGCTCTAGCCGACACTGGAATCCCGAACCCATAGAAGACAAACTGAGCAAGTCTGGGGAGGGCATCTATTGCATGAATATGAGCTGCAGGTTCTGGATTGTAAAAGCAGCTATAAAAGTTCAGGGCGGGAGAGGGAGGGGGAGAGCATCTTGGGATGGGATTGGGAGGTCCCGCATTGGTAAGTACTGGGTTACTCTTGGGGCTGAGTTCTCGTCTTTTGTTGATGAGGGGGGCACGTTACCAGCTGGGCCCACCTAGGGGGTTCTTTGAGTTTTTAGGGGGGAGGGAGAGAGGGATATCAGGAGCAGAAGGGGAGAGGGATCAGTTTGAGTCGCATATCCTACATAAGGTATCGGGTTCCCCGAGAAAGCAGAGGCATACTGCGGTTAACCTAGTTTCTATAAACTTGTATCTTTAAATAGTATGGATCACTTGAAGATACTATCCCTAAATGTGAATGAGCTTAACTCCCAAGTTAAAAGGAAGAGGGTGGAGCAATTAATATTTAAGGAGAAACCGCATAGAGTCGCCATGCAAGAGACCCATATCCAAACACAAGATCTACGGAGAATCAAAATCTGGGGTTATGGCCGGCTATTCCAGGCTACCCAAACTTGCAAAAAGGGAGGAGTGGCCCTTGCTCTGAAGGACGGTTGGACCTGTCGATCAAGTTAGTACAAAAAGACGAGCAGGGGAGATACCTGCCGTTGATATTGGAGGGCAGAGGGGAGGTATGCACGGTCGCCACGCTATACGCACCCAATGTTGGGCAGGATGCCTTCCTCCAGAAGTCTCCTGCCCGCTTAAGGGACTTTGCAAAGGGACGCATTGTGCTAACTGGGGATTTTAACATGGCCTGGGACCCCTCTAGGGATAGAAGTAGGGCTTTGTGGGGAACACCAGGCGGCCCTTCCGGAGATCTTCAAAAGAAAATTCACGACTTGGCCCTGGTCGATGCATGGAGGGAGACACAGGGGTCAGACAGGGGGTACACTTTTTATTCATATGTTCATAGAACTCATTCCCAAATAGACTACATCTGGGTCTCCGCCCTTCTTCTGGGACTTGTCACCGAGATCTCACTCGGGCCCAGCGTGATATCAGATCATGCCCCTATGACATTAATCTTACGCAGACCGCAGGGACCCCCTGGGATATGGTTATCCTTTCTCATTGTTTAAAGACCCGATTTTAGTCCGAGAGGTAGATCAGCAGCTGGAGGAATATGTGGAGAAGAATAACTGGGATGACACTACCCCGCAAATATGGTGGGACGCCCTAAAAGCCACGATAAGGGGGAAAATCATTAATCATTAAAGCCAGAAGGGAAAGGGAATTAAGGCTTGAGGAAGAAAATCTGGGCAGGAAACTTAAAGAGGCAATGGCCTTATTGGCCATTAAACACACGCTGGCCACGGCTAGAGAAGTCTGCACGCTAAGGGGGCAACTAAACCTTATTCAAACTAGAGCGGCCGAGCGCAGTTTACTGTGCCTGCACCAAATGCACTATATTAAGGCAAACAAATCTGATAGGCTGCTAGCCCGAATGCTACGCAGGCACGAAAAGCGTAAAACTATTTTATCAATCAAGGGGGCGGGTGGTCGGAGGATTACGAATAACAAAGAAATAGAGGGGGAATTCCATCAGTTCTATGCTACCTTATACGCGTCAAGTAATCCGGATCCCATGCTACAAAAGGCTGACTTGGATGGGCTTGATCTTAGGGCCCTCTCAGGGGAAGAGCGGGAACAGCTTGAGGGGGAAATAACAACTGATGAAGTCAGGCAAGCAATCTCAACACTCTCCCCGAATAAAGCCCCAGGTCCTGATGGCTTTACGGCCACATTTTTTAAGACCCACAAAGAATTTCTAATTCCCCAATTTACCAGACTCTTTAATTACATAGGCTTTTGTGGCGTCCTTCCCAAATCCATGGATGAAGCCAAAGTAGCTCTCATATACAAACAGGGCAAAGATCCCGAAGACTGTGGATCTTACCACCCGATAGCGCTCATAAATGTCGATGCAAAAATTCATCCAAAGGTCTTGGCGTCTCGGTTAGATTCTCTCATGCCCAAACTGGTCTGCAATGATCAGGCGAGCTTTGTAAAGGGACGGCAGACCGCAGATAATGTGCGGAGAGTAATCCATTTGGTCGAGAAGTCCCAGATAAAGGGGATCTCAGCCCTCCTTTTAGCAATTGACGCCGAAAAGGCTTTGGACCACGTGGAGTGGGGTCTCCTCTTTGCTACAATGGCCAAAATGGGATTTGGGCCCAAATTTACAGACCGAGTGAGGGCTTGTTATCGAAATCCTTCCCTTCGATTAGCAATTAATAACCAGAATTCAGAACCAGTACAAATAGAGAAGGGTACTAAGCAAAGATGCCTGCTGTCCCCGCTGCTCTATGCACTTCACTTAGAGCCTTTTCTAGAGGCAATAAGAATGGATGGGGGGATAAAGGGCATCGCATTTGGAGGTCAGACCCATAAAATCGCTGCATTTGCAGATGATATGTTACTTACACTAACTGACCCCGAGACATCATTACCAGCGTTGAACGAAGAGTTCGATCGATTCGGGCGGGTCGCTGGCCTGAAGGTAAATACTAATAAGTAGGAGATTCTTGGTCTTCATCTGCAACCAACCTTAGTGCAAGCTATCAAGCAAGACTATGCTTTCAAGTGGGCAAATGGGGGACTTAGATACTTAGGAGTTTATCTTACCGAAACTGTAGAGGAACTATATCGGGCAAACTACCTCCCTCTGTTGGAGAGAATTAAATAAAAATTGGTAGACTGGGGCCCGTTGTGCATTTCATGGGTACGGCGCATTAACATCCTCAAAATGACAGTACTGCCTGTGCTGCCGTACCACTTTGCTGTCCTTCCAGTGGCAGTCCCGAACTCCTTCTTTAGAGCCCTTCATAATCTTACAAATCCCTTTGTCTGGAACCGCAGACGCCCAGGGTAGCCTCAGCTCTTATGAGGACCCTCACCATCCAGGGAGGCTTGGGGGAACCCCATTTTAGGGTCTATTATTTGACAGCCCAGATAAGGGTTCTTAGGGACTGGCAAAGAGATGAATGCAATAAACCGTGGAGATCAATGGATAGGGCGGTAGTGGCCGGAAGGGTGGAGGGAGCGCTTTGGCTACTGAGAGCTGACAGAACCCCTCAGATGTACAAGAGCCGTATTACTTCGGCCATGGGGGAAGCCTGGGACGCAGCGGTTGAGAGGGCGCACATCACTACCTTCCTCTCCACTTACACACCCCTCTTTGAGAACCCTCAATTCTCATATGTTGTAAGAACTTGGCTTTTGATGCCTGGCACTTAGGGGATTGTCAAATGCTCCGAGACATGTTTGTAGGGGGCAAGGTAAAGGACTTTGAGCAGTGTAAATTAGAGTTCGGAATGAAGGAGAGTCATAGGTACGGTTACATACAATTGAGACACTGGCTATCCCACCCAGACCAGAGGAAGGCAGGCACGCATCCCTTAACCCTGTTTGAAAAATACTTAGATACACACGAGGGAAACAGGGGCCTTATAGCCTCCATCTATAAGCTTATTAAGCTTGGCGAAGGACTTCCACATAGAACCTACATGAGGAAATGGGAGACGGACACCGTAATAGAGGAGAGTGGGTGGCAAGAATTATGGAAGCAGATCCCGAAACTTACTAGGTCCCTCCAGACCCGGGAGATGTGGTGGAAGCTAATGTATCAGTGGCATTTAACTCCTATCAAAGTAAACAAAATGTTCGCGCAATCCTCTCCGCTTTGCTGGGGGAAGTGCGGGGAGCGGGGCTCATGGGCCCACATCTGGTGGAAATGCCCAAGACTAGATCCATTTTGGAATATTGTCCACCAGGCCATTGAACGAGTGCTGGGACTCACACAGTGTGGAAACAGGGGTCTCAATATGCTAGGCCTAAACCGGGCCCTGATGGATATCCCTACGAAATCGGGCCGCATAGTGTACGTCACCATGATGATGTCTGCAGCATTGGCACTGGCATGCAGGTGGAAGTCGAAAGATCCTCCCCGAGAACATGAGTGGGTGACTAGAATGTGGTCGGTTGTGGCCATGGAGTGGCTTACATACTCCATGCAAGGTCAACATATGGAGTTTATATCCAATTGGGCATCTTTACTGACTTTGCTGAAAGAAGGGACTCGCAGAGCTTGGTGCCCCAAAAGTATGGCCCTACTTGGAATCATACTTCCTCAAGAGGACTCTGATCCATGAATGGGCAGGAGACTTGAGTGAATTCAGATTGAACTCGGATAAGACCTCATAAGCTTAACTCTCCCTATTGTTGAGCTCATGTCGCAAAAATATATAGTTTTGTTTACTGCTCCTGAAACCTGGTGAGGGGTGCCTGGGGGGAGGGAGGGGTGGAGTTTTTTCACCTGTTTATCTGTTAATATCTGTTTGAATTTGTTTGAATCCTCTTTTGTTGTATTTGATCATTGCCTACAGTAAAATGTTAATAAAAACAAGATATAAATTTTTTTTTAAAAAGACATAAGGGCCAAGATACAAAAATGTTTTCACATAATAAATGAGCTGGTAAAATACATTTTCAAAATACATAACATTTTTTTATCTTTGCTCTGCTTAACCTTAGCCTGGGAGAGTCTTCTGATGTCCAAAACTAGGCAATCAAACATCTTGCCATAAAAGTTCCACTGGACACCGTTTTCTAGAAAACATCTGCATCACCCTTCTTTGTGGACAAACAAAGCAATCTGGTTACTGTGAAGGGAGGAATATAGATAAAGACACATCTGAGAAAATACTGCACCAATATGAATAAAGGAGAAAACATCATCAGATCACTTGGTACCAATACCTTATGGATGCACAGCACCTGGAGCAGCCAGTACTGATCTCCGGGCAACATTCCACACAGTCTTTCAGAGGTGTAATACAATTTATAGATAAGGAATTATCATTTGCCACCTCTGTATGAAGAAGGAATGTATACCCCAAAAAGACAAAGTTAACTAATCTCTCCCTGCAGCATTATTGAGTCCACGTATTCCGGCTGGAAAAACTACTGGAGATCTTCTTTGAAAATGTCTGATACTCCTTTCTAAAACCTTGAAAATGGCGAACCTCCTCTTCTGTCCAGCAGCTGACCTAGTTGCACAATACCTGTATTTTACAAATGCCTGACAAACTGTCCTAAAATATATTTGGTAAAATTGGATCACACAAAGAGCATTAAAACAAATGGATAGAAGGAACCAAAATCCACAATGATATACTGCCACATATCTGTTCATATCTTAATAAAAGAGAAACTCTTTATAGGAGCAGCTTTTTAATTCATTTTAACAGAAATCATTTTGACATAAAGGATCATTAAGACCAACAATACGCCAGGGCGGCAAGGAAGAGTGCCACCTTATGGGCGAGGCAGAGACATGAATTGGCCTGGCTGAAGATGCTCTGCAAACCCTCGAGGGCAAAGTGGCTCGATTGGAGAAGGATATGAAGGCAGTCCAAGAAAAGAATGACGATCTTGAATCCAGGTCCCACCGTAGCAATATCTGAATATTGGGGCTCCCAGAGACAGCAGCGAAGGGCCCACTTGAGTTATCTTTAGAAAAGCAATTGCCAGTGATGCTTGCCCACTGTGTTTTCTCTGATCATTTTTTGATCAAGAGGGTGCACGGCATGCCTGGGCTGCTTCTGGCACCTGGCTGCCCACCCTGTACAGTGATCACGAAAGTCCTAAACTACAGAGACAGGGACTTAATCCTCAAGGTGGCTAGGGAGAAAGGAGAGCTATGATATGACAATGCAGTGGTTTCTATGTACCTGGACTTCAGTGTGGTGGTGCAGGCTGCCAGGCGTACATTCAGAGATGTGAAGTGCAGACTTCCAGATAAGGAAGTGAAATACCAAATGCTATTCCCAGTGAAGGTGAAAATAATATGGAGGAACAAGAAGCACTTGAGGCTTCTAAGTTTGTTGACACTATGAGAAATGTGTGCTGGTGACAACGGACACTCTGGTGCTGGTTAACTTGGTGACACCACATGGTGGGGCTTTGGTGCCCTGATGCTCATTATGCAAGACGAAGATGAGAAGTTGTGCTGGAGCAAGAGGCGCGGCTTGACACGCAAAACCCACGTCAGTGGGTCCTTTCCTCGAATCTGACTCGCGTCTCGAGTGAGTGAGCGAGCTGGCGGGGATAACCTCGAGGGTGAAGGAGGGAAGGAACGAAGGAGAAGGAGAGGCCCAGGCAGCAGGGAGAAGTGCAGGCAGGTGCAGGCAGGTGCAGGCAAGAAGCAGGTGAGAGCCCTGGAGACACGGAATAGCGTGGATGCTTGCCGCTGAGCCGCGCCGCACCGAGATACGAAATTTCTTCAGCTGATGTAAATATTGCGCGGCACGGCACGGCGGCTTCCTGCGGCTCCCTGCGGCACTTGTTCCCTACAGCCTACCCGGTCACAGTACGCAGTTAGCTGCTGGGGTACCTGGTGACTGGCTCCACTACTGCAAGGAGCCCCCCTGAAAGAGGTGGGCACGGCCTGGATTGGCCTCAGTAGTGCCCACTTCATAAATAAGCGTGAGAGTATATACTCACTGGGTGCCTCTACCCCGGTGGGCTTCTCTCCTTGATAGGAGGAGGGGGGCAGGGATCATAAGAGGCAGTGAGTCCCCCATAAGTGTTGGTTGCAGTGCTGGGAATAGGTACACCCTCCTCCGGCCTGGCCAATTGAGCTGGTGGCGATCTCACTTTGATAGCACGACTCTCTACCTTGGAAGTAAGCTGGAGCTGAATTGAAGAAGAAGGGGAACCTGCTAGTATCTCCCGGAGACTGTGGGCTCCGGCCTTTGATCCGGGCTAATAAAGCTCCCTGGTACAATATATTGGTAAGGGAGGGTCTCAGGGAAAGGTGGGAAATCCATTCATCTCACCAGTGCAGAATAAGGGGAATTATCTCTGCATATCAACACCAGCCCACTTCACCACCCCGGTCTGGATTGATCTATACTCTCTGGACTCTGAATCGAAGTGAGTTACAACGTAGACATGCAGCGGGGTAGAAGAGCTTCCCACTCGATATATAACTTACGCAAAAATAAGTCTCAAACCATAATGGAACCTAAGGAGCCCCATAAGAAAGGGGGTGAAGCTAAAAAGAATGCCAAATATGCTTTGCCGGTGGCGCAAGGGGCCATAACCGAGTTTTTTCCTGTGAATCCTTCCCTGGCCACCAATTCCACTGTGATCGAGGAAACGGCAGCACTGATACATAATGATGGCATTTCTTTAAATACCACCAATTTCGACGACATAGACAACAATTCTCTTCTAGATCTCTGCCTGACTATACAGAGAGGGATGCGGGCACAAACTCCCCTGAGGCTATCTAGTGGTATAACATCCTTGAAAGAAAACAGCATGAATAGCATTACGGGGGAGCATAATGCTGTGGGAAGCAGCGGACGCTTGTCTGCTTCTCCTAATCTAGTAATGGCATCGATGGAGGATGAACCGGATAATGAGATTGAAGATAATATCGAACAACATCCTAGCTCAGTAAAGATAACTGAGCTCCAATCATCAGTGGCTGCTTTGCAATTTGCCCTTAAGATACTCCTACAGATGTCGGACGTATCCTGGCCAATACTAACTCCATCACCATGGCATTAGGTCCTAAGGGCCTCCCTCGAGAAGAGGCAGAAGCTAATCTATCAGCTGCATTGCATATAGCCGATGAGATTGACGAGCAGGAAGTGGTGATGGAAGAGAGCAAGGTGCAATATGTACCCAACAGCAATAGTATAATGGAGATAATCCCAGAGGAGGCTGACGATCAGGAGAGGGAGCATAGTCCCCGGTCCCCTCCCACACGGAAACAGCGTAGATTGGCAAAAAAGGCACTGAAAAATAAGTCAGCTGCAAAATGTGCCCAACCGCCTATAGCAGGACCTAATCCAGCACCTGAGACCCGATCAAAAAAGGCCAGGAAAAGAATGGTGAGAGCAGCCCAAAGGGCGGCCAAGGCAAAGGGCCCTCTATCAGACTGGCTGATACCTGAAGAGAAGCCCTCTGGAGTGGACGTAGATGAAGTATCTGTGATGTTTTCTGAGCCTGATCTGGAATCCAGTATGCATATACAGCTGGAGCATATCCCTGAGTTACGGGCGTTAGAAGAAGCTGTTGAGCCCCCATCATTGTGCCAGAAGAAGTCACTGAATGATATAAACACGAATCGGATTTGCTTCATGAAGAACCTGTATCCCAGTGGCAAAAATCCCTGGTTAACACACTCAGAGTTACTAGCAAGACTATATCATATACCTCAACTCCGTGTTCTAAAATCTGAGGATTTCCTATTCATTGAACCCCTGGAGGGCCCAAATCCTAATGTCTCTGCTATACATTGTACTTTCCCGACTACGGCGGCTTTAATTAGAAAATACAAAGAAGATCTGTTAGTTGTGGACTTAGATATTGATGTGGACCCACTGGAGAAGGTTCTTTTGCCCGAACCAGTAGATACTATGACAACGGCCTCGGCGGCTAATATGCTTAAATCTGGAGGAGGGGAAAGCCCTGCTCTGGCTGAAATACAGCAAGTGCTGAAGTCGCTCCTAGAATCCATTCCGCAACTGTTAAAGAACCATTGATGCTTGTCACTACTCTCCTGGAACTGCAGAGGCTTTTCTCATCTTTTGAGGTCGGAGGGCTCTGTAGACCTACTGTCTCAATATAGCTGCATTTGTCTCCAAGAGACATGGTCTCTGGACCCTTTAATACTGGATGGTTTTGTTATGCATCAATCGGTGGCTAAACGGGGCAGTAAGGGTCGCCCATATGGTGGCTTACTAACTGGGGTAGCGAATACGATCACGTCCCGCAAGATTTAGTGTAAAGCTGAAGAGCAGCTTTTGGCAGTAGAAGCAGAATATTATGATGAAAATGGTTTGGGAAGGTTCCTACTAATCAATCTTTATAACCCCCCCAGGAGAGCTAGTTCGTGAATCACTTCAAGAGGCAATACAGGACTTAATGTCCTCTTGGTGGCTGAGAACGGGCAATGACGCCGTGGTGGTCATGGGGGATTTCAATTGTCAGATGATAGATGAAACACTTATATCCTCTAATCCTGATCTCAATGTAAGGTGTTCAATGACCCATGGAAAGAGGGAGGCTGAAGGATTAGGCTGGCTGCAATTGCTTGGAGATTGGGATATGGCTATGATTAATGGCCGTACTTTGGGAGATCGGCCGGGTAAACACACCTGGTCTAATGGATCATCATCTAGCACATTAGATTACATATTTATTTGCCCCGAGCTGCAGTCTAGAGTGGTCGACATGGCCATGAAGCCTAATGTATGGAGCGACCATGCGTCGCTGCAGTGCACATTTCGTATCCCCAGCCCTACCTCCGCGCCTTTGAACATGGGTAGCATCCAAGCCAGCTGTGCAGGATCCAGAATAGTGTGGTGCGAGAGAAACATAAGATTGGCCACTGAAGCTCTTGAACCTATTTCAGCTCTAGGCTTCTGTGACTTCAAACTTATGACGATAAATGAGATTGAAGATTGGATCACAAGGTTTTCAGGTCAGCATGCCACGGCTAATAAGAGACATATGCTAAAAACAGGGGGGGTTATACTTCCGTTCAATAGAGAAATCAGGGATGCCAAGAGAGGATTAAGAACAGATATTCAAGGTCTGAAATTTATGAAACTATCTAGGGCCCTGTACCGCGAGAAATTAAGAAAAATCAAAAATCGATACAGAGCAGAGATTAAGAACATTAAGATAACAGAGAAAAACCTTAGACACCAGCAGTTGGTACAAACTATCTGCTCTAGAAACTCCCGCGGCATTTGGTCACTCCTAAATGAGAACAGAGAGAAGGTCAAAGGACCCTTAATTAATCCAATAAGTAAGGAGATATGGGAAAAATTCTTATTAGGCCGAAACTCAGGAGGAGTGGAAACCTTGAATAGATCTTCGGAGAAGGCCCCCACCCAGCTGCCTTTCGATGTCTCAGCTGAGGCAATACGGAATAAAATAGCTGCTCTCAAGTCCTCTAGAGCCCCTGGACCCAACGGGCTGGCTAACGTAGTGATCAAGAGTCATCCTTTATTCTGGGCTGACTTGTTCTCCCTACTCTTCAACAAGATCTTAGAGCAGGGGATTATTCCCCAGTCCTGGCAAACAGCCATTCTAATTCCTGTATTTAAAAAAGGAAGTCGTACTGACCCTAATAACTATAGGCTTCTATCCATGCTGGATATCTCAGGTAAATTGTTTGCCTCACTTTTGCTTGGCGAGATGTAGAAATGGGAAGAAAATTATAAAATACTCAGCAGATTTCAATGCGGCTTTAGGCGGGACTTTTCCACCTCACATAACCTGTTGGTCATGGATATACTCCGTACACGGGCACTTAGTAAGGGGCAGCCCCCGTTGTACGCCCTGTATATTGATTTTAAGGCCGCATTTGACTCCATCCCCCGAGCAAGGCTATGGGCCAAGCTAGAGAAATTGGGATGCCCGGCAGGTCTATTATATTATCTGAGATTACTCCATCAGAATACTACGGCGTGCCTTAGATTGAATCAGGAAGGAAACATGACCCGAAATGTGATCCAAGACAGTGGGGTAAAACAGGGATGCGTCACAGCACCCCTGATTTACAATCTCTATGTGTACGACATCCCTGCAGTGCTAGCCGAGGTTGATAACTGCCCTCCTAAAGTAGGTGAAGTATCGTCCGCGGTATTATCATATGCGGACGATCTGGCTGTCTTTGATAATACCATAGGTGGCTTGAGGCATTCTGCTTCTGCCCTATGGGATTATGCCAAGATTAATGGCTTGACCATTAATCTGGATAAGACAAAGGTGCTAAGATTTACTAGGAGAAGAGTATCGCGCGTGAATCTGATAGTACATGGAAATCTCATACCCTACGCTCCATCATATCGCTATCTAGGAGTCGAAATTGAGCCCATTGGCGATTACTCACTTTGCAGACAGGGTCGAATCTCTAGGGCCATACAAGTCACCTCACTAATTTCCTCTTTTACAAATAAGCAGGGTGGTTTTACCCTCTGGGGGACACGCTGTCTTTACATCCAAGTATTTGCCCCCATGATCATCTATGGCCTTGAGTCACTGCATACAATGGATCTTGCGTGGCTGCAAGTGCTGGAGGGCAAGTTCTGGAGACGGATATTAGGGTTACTCCCCGGGGTACCGATGGCCCTGATTAGACTAGAATTGGGCCTCCCCTCTTTCAAAGCAATGGTACTGAGGAAAAGAGCAGGGTTTCACCTTAAGATGATAGGTGGCTCTATTAACCCCTTATTAACTGTGATCCATCAGGAGGTGACCAAAAAATATACTACTTCGCCCCTACATAAAGATATGACTGAATTTTTCTTAGACATTGGATGGATACATAGAGGGGCAATTGTCACCAAAGAAACCTTAAATGCACTAGGAAAAAAAGTAGACCTCTGGGATTGGCTTGAGAATTTCGCACACATAAGTAGCCTTAAAACCTATCATTTTGTGAAATATAGATTGTATAATTTCATGAAACCTCAAGCCTACCTACATCTCTGCCCCTCTAGAAGACTTAGACGCTTCATCATCCTGTTTAGATTAGAGCAATTGCCTACTTTGTACATTAGAGGTGCATGGGAGAATATCCCGGTTGATGAGCGTACTTGCCGTCTCAGTAAATCCTCAGAATGTCTAGAGACAGCCAGACATCTTCTCACTGAATGTCAGATATTGAAGGACACAATCTCACATTACTTGGGTGAATTCGTACATGATGTTGCAACCATACGTAAAACGTCTTTCTGGCGCTATTGCACTAACACCAGCAATATGCATCTATTCATTGCACTTTACAATATCTGGCAACAGGTTGAACTTGCTTTGGAGTGTGGACTGGAACTATCCCAATATTGAGGAGGTCAAGGAATATATAAAGTACCCTATTTGAGACAGAAATTGATCATTATTCCTAAATATACTCATTCCAACTCCAACTTAGTCACTACTCCAATATGATTGTTTGTAAATACTATAAAGAAAGGTGATGTCTAACTGTTCCTTTTTAGTTGCTGTTTTTATATTTGAGATTTACTTATGTTTTGTATATATCTGTCTATATCTATGATCTAAGTTTAATGCTTTGTAATTTGTAAATTGTAATATGTGTAAAGTTTGAATTTATTCTCATTCTATATCACATTAAAGAATTATTATTATTATGCAAGACTGAATCCTGTTTGGTGTTCCCAGACGGGCTCCTGCTTGATGCACCCAGGCAGAGCGAGTGTCCTCATGGCACCGACAGGCCACCATAAGTTGTTGTGTTGGGGGGTTACAGTTGGGGGTAGCACTCGAGGTTGGGGGTTATCCAGTGAAGGAAAGGGGTGGGGAAGAAGGAGGTGGAGTTTGAGCTTTATTGCAACAGAGATTGGGAAGCAAACCTTGTTTTTTTCTGAACAATGCTTGGTGGGCACTTGGTGCGGAAGTACCACTGTGCAATCTAGCAAAGAGGGGCTGCGCTAGGTATTGGAGAATGAGAGGTAGGCATGGCAGGTGAAGGGCTTGATGGTAAAGGGGGCATCACGCTGATATCATGGATCGTCAGGGGGCTGAACAACCCGGTCAGGCAGCGGAAAATAATTGCATATCTGAATAGGCATCTCTGCTCCATAGTTATGCTGCAATAAACTCACCTGGCGGCAGGTGGAATGAAAGGTTTTGGAGTGGCAATGTGGTATTCTACTTACATTGCACAGTTGCGGGGATTATGATTGTGGCGCAGAGTAGTATTGGGTTTCAGTAGCACAAAACAGTGCAATACACAGGAACATGGTCACGGACCTTGCGTTGGACCGGTCCACGACTATGGCCAGGCCGCTGATGGGGGCTGCTAAGGTGCTGATGAGACCCTGTAAAGTGCATGAGTTGGTGAATATTTGAAGGGAGACACATGATGCAAAGCAGGAATATTCATTTTACTCATCAATAACGTTCACTCCCAGATTGATACGTGATTGATCTCTAAGAAGGGGGGCAGTTGTGTTGGGGGTTGCGACATATTGCCTTGTACTTATTCAGACCACTCCCGGTGACACTGGAGCTGCAGGTGCCTAACACAAGAAGTATGGGGAGGGGCTGACGATTTAAGCCAGAATCCTTGTGTGAAAGGGCATTCAAGATGGAGCTCCAGGAGGAAATTAGGCGATTTGTGGAGCTCAACATGGGGTCGGTGGATAAGGTGGCTTTGCTATAGGAGACATATAAGGTTTATCTGAGAGGTATTTGCATTTCTAAAGAAAGTGGTGCCCTCAAGGCGCTGAGAGGCACGCTGGATAAGCTGGAAGCAGAGTTGCGTGGGCTCAAGATCACACGAGGGAAGCCTTATGGCTGGTGAAAGATAAATTGGAGGAGTTTAGAGATGCGGCTGATATGGAGGTGTGATTCTTTCGATGGTAAGTGGTGCTTGAAGATATGGCGAGGGGGCCAGGGCACCTTCTTTCCTGGGTGATCCGTGCTGACAGGCCGACCGCACAGATCAGTGAGGTGTTGGTGGAGGGAGAGGTGCACAGGGGCCAGGATGCCATCATGACAGCTTTCGTAAAGTACTATGCACAAATGTATTGGGGCTCCCGGCCCTGTCAGCACGATAGGTTAATAGAATACTTTGAGAAAGTAGAGCTGGCATGAATAGTGGAGGGCCTGGGACGCCTCTTGATGCTCCCATCTAGGAGATGGAGCTCATTAGAGAACTGGCTAGTGGGAAGGCACCAGGCCTAGATAGTATCTCTACAGAGTACTACAAGGAGTTCAGCCAGACGGTCGCTGCCTGCTTGTTGCAATGTTTCAGGAGGCACAGAGGAAGCGGGTACTGCCACCTTGCTGCGTGAGGTAATCATAACTCTGGCGCCCATGCCGGGAACGGATGCACAGCTATGAAATTTGGGACCTGTCAGAGCTCGGAATTAACTAGTCGAAGTCTGAGCTGCTCCCATTAATGGCTAACACCACGCAAGTGTGTACGAGGTGGGGGTTTAAGTGGTGCCCACACGAGATGCAGCATTTGGGGTCAGGGTGTCGACTGATGGCATAGATTGTTTGTAGACAACTCTATGGCAGTCCTGGAGGAAGTAAGTGCTATGTTGGCTAAACTGGCCCATGTGCCAATGTCTATCATAGCAAGAGTATTGACTGTGTAGGTGCTAGTGCTGGCAAAGTTCCTGTATGTGTTTTTAAATGTTCCCATCTGACCGCCGAAAGAGTATTTCAATAAAGTACGAGCGGTACTAAGTACATATGGGCTGGCAAACAGGTGAGGGTTGCCTGGGAGGTGATTACTCTCCCATTGGAAGAGGGAGGCAAGGCAGCGCCGGATATGGAGACATGGGCCTCATTACGAGTCCGGCGGTAGCCGTGCCGGAAAGTCCCATAGGACTCCATGGGGATGTTGACCATGGAAACACCTGTTCCGTCTATGACAGAGCCGGTGTTTCCATGTCCGCCTGCAGATGGGTGGTGTTAATACCGCCAGGTCAGACCTGGCGGGAGTGACACCTCCCGCCTGCAGGATTCGGAATCAGCCGGTCCGGAAACAACGGTGGTGGCGGATTTACCGCCATCGTTGTTTCCGGACCGGCTGACTTGTAATAAGGCCCACATTGTTATGGAACGCAAGCAAGTCATATTAATTACTGTTATGGGATTGGGTTGTATGCGCAGCAAGTAGCCCTTGAAAGGGCTCTAGTGGCACAAAACAGGCTGGTGGCTGAATTGTGGGGCAGGCCGAGATGGGAGGTGCACACTGTCCATGCTGCAATTAGGGCGCTGCGTGACGTACATGCTAAGCACGGGTAGAGTGTGCCGTTTCCAGTGGAGATAGACTTCCACAGAACTGGTGGGATCCAGTGCTCATTTGATCCGGTCCTGCACAGGGTGCTAGCTTTGTCAAGGTTGTGAGGGTGGAAGACGGGTTTTGAGAGTGGGGTGTTTCTCACAACGGATGAGTTTAGGGACATGGGCGGCATGATGCTGGGCGCGATGATGGTGTACCACAGAGTTAAGAGGGATATCGGAGCAGTGCTGGACACATTCCCCGCAAAAGCCACAGGTGCCCAAGATGAAGTCATATTTAGAAGGGCGACCCCGTCACCGAATAGTTTTTCCAAATTGTATGCCATAGCGCAGAAGTGACATGCAGGGAGCTCCACTCGAGCGTGGCGTAGATGGGAGGAGGCACTAGGGTGCAATACTGGGGATGATGATTAACAGTTTATGTCTGCAAAAAGCTCCGTGAACTACAAGAACATGATGCTTCCTTTTAAGTATTTGCAACAGGAGTATGTCACACCTCAGAAGGTTAGAAAATATGATCTGACGTCATTGCGTCCTTGCCCGCGTTGCAAAATGCAGGATGCTGGTTTCTTGCACATGGCATGGGAGTGCGGGGAGGTGGCCTACTTTTGAGGGGAAATACAGATAGCGGTGAGTGAGATGATAGGGGGTACGATCCAACTGAGCCCGGAAATGACGTTACTGGGGCTTAACCGGGGCATAAAGAAGGAAGGGCGCAGAGTGGTGGCGGGGGCCCTTGTAATAGCTAAAAGGTGGTTTTGTGAGGCATTGGTGGGGGCAGCAGACGCTGGCCCTGGCTGAATGACTGAAGGAGTTGACATGGTGTAACACCAAAGGGGATACATACAGAGAGCTGGTGATGCCAACCTCGTGCCCCAAGGATTACTGAGGGTCCTGTAGGGAATATGTAAGATTGCAAAGCCATGCTCTGAGAAAGGCAGACGGTGATGGATAGGGGGGAGGAAAGGTGTGTGGCATGGCCCCGGGGATGGTTTAGGTGCTGGACACGCAGAAGGGCATGTTTGCTGTGACTTAGTGGGCTGAGGCGGTCAGTGGAAAGACAAAGAGAGAGAGCCTGGCTGCTGGTGACGGCCCTATGGACTGAATTGTGCGCAGGGAGCAGAGGTATTGCACTATGTTAAGCAAGGCATGCAAACATGTGAATGTAATCTTTATTGTTCCTTTTTGTTTTGGAGGAGGGTGGTTGGGCCAGGTGGGGGGGGAGGGGTCGAACAACGAGCAAGAAAAATATATAATAAATCCCAATGGTTGATGGGCATAGGGACCTTGTTAATACGTTTTATATGTAACTGCATTGAAAATTGAATTAATATTCTTAAAAAATAAAAAAATAAGACCACCAATGAGTCTTTAAGAACGGAAATATATTTCAATATCACTAGCCAGCAACATACATCCAATAAACCTTTATATCATCAATGTCCTCACATTCCATAGGGCTCTCCTGATTCAAGGAGCAATATAGTAAGCCCCTACCACCACCACTCAGATCCATTCAGGACTTCCCATGAGTAAGCACAATGCGAAGACTTAGTTGTGCATGTACTCATTTAATAACTAAGGGAAGGAGGGAAGAAGAAGGAACAGAAGGAGAGCAGGAGCGTTTTCCTACACATTTGTCATTATAAACCTAAATGTACCCCACACATCTTGAACAAATGTACTGATTTATGTGAGCCAACAGAGGGTGTGTATGGGGAAGTCTGAGCTGATTGACACCTCTAAGTCAAATACATCCTTCAAATAAGTAATACTGTTTTTTCTTCAAAATGCAAAACTCCTGTATGAGAACTTTGTGTTTATAGACCTGGATTTTTAAAGTGCCTTATTTATTCAAAAAATGTAGACTTCTATTTCAATTACTGATATTTCTCTAACTGTTAATATAACAATATTTACTATTTTAAATTACTCAGTTACATGAAGGCTCGCATATATTTGAATAGGCAATGTTGGAATTTCTTTTGTATTATGTTCGAGACACAGTCAATTACAATTTTTTTAATATATTTTAGCGAGATGCATAATTTTCTAGGATTATTCTTAAGTACATTTAGATACACAGGTCCCATTATATTTTTACTGCCAATATGTGTTTCAAACCCTCCTGAGCTCTTTTTCAAGATATATGTCATTTGGTAAGTTAAAGAATTGTAAGATATTAGGTTTGTTGAATTAAATTAAGCATAAATGTTTTGTCCTGCAGTCACCTTCTTGGATTGTTCTATTTTCACAATTGCAGCAAGTTTCCATTTTCTAATTACTAGTCTTTTATGCAACCAACAAATACTGAGTCAAACGTCAGATGTGACCATGCTTTGAGTATCTTTTAATTCACTGACTCGTTTTCCTTAAACTTGATAGGAGCATTAAATGTTCTATTCTGGAACGTCTTACCCTTAGAGATTAGCGATTGTTTACATTTTACAAAAAGGCTGTTACACGTCCAGAGCAGTTTAATAATCTCCAAACATATATATACTACTCTCTTTATATCCAGCATGTGATGGCTCTCCACCTTAGGAAAACCTAATTGGGGGAAAAAGGAAGGAAACATAATCTCGTTATCACAATGTAGTAGTGGTGTGGCTTGATGGGCATTGGTTCTATTAGGAAAATAGTTAATTTAGTGTTTATACCTTAACATTGTCATTCCCCACCTAAGTATACTTTACATTGTTTTACCTTTTGACTTGTGCTTGTACATTCTTATAACAAAATATTTTTCCTTCAATGATCTCCTCAGAGAGAGAGACTCTATTCCAGAGGTCAGGCCACCGTAATTTGAAATGTTTATTCATCATCTATTGCCACCATGATGATTTAGGAAAACATTGCATAAACAAAAGCCCCTCCCAAATGGCATCAAATCACGTATGACATACAGTAAGTATTCCGATACAGAATAACATATTTGTTTTGTTCTATAAAATATTTATTGCAGGACTAAAAACACTGAACAAATTAATTACATACATCACATATTCATTGATGTCCCCATTTTATTCATCAACCACTGGTAGGACCTTTTTAACATGAACAATTGTCCCTCAGAAATGTGTTTGCAAAGTACGTAAATCCAAAACGTTGTGATGCCATCCATTAGCCCAGCCTTGTTCTAGGGTCTATGAACCTGCTTCAAATATTCCTTGAGGGCTGCCCATACCATTGTATTTATTTATTTATTTATTTCTTATAAGGCGCTGCATGCCAGTAGTCTTCAGAGTGCTCCAAGAGAAGGGATGAAGAAGTAAAGAAAAAGGGCCAAAAGTAAACAGGACTTCTATTCGGGAACATTAAACAGTAATATCTTCATCTTTTTCTTGAACAGAGTAACCGATTGAGATGTTTTGATATTCAAGGGCAAGCCATTCCATTCAAATGGGGCATTGAATTCAAAGCTAGAATCGCCGAAGTTTTTTAGACGAGAACATGACTGACTGAGCTGGAGAGTGTCAGAGGAGCGAAGCACTCTACTAGATGATTTTTTTGGTAATCTTTTGATGAGATAATGTTGCGCATTTGAATTTCCGGCATTTATATCTAAGTGAGAGAATTTTGTGTCTAATTCTCTGCCTCACCGGGAGCCAGTGAAGTTTCCTCCTGAAGGCATTGACATGGTAACGTCTCGCCAAACCAAATAATGCCCTAACGGCTCCATTCTGAGCAGTTTGAAGCTGATTGAGGATTTCTTGAGATGTACCGACGAGTAGACTACTACATTAGTCCAGTCGTGAGTTTAATAATGAAGATGCCAAGAGAGATCTGTTTTTGAGTGTGAGATATGGCCTGATCTATTGCAGTAATTTAGTTATATGTCCACATGAAGAGCGAATCTGAGAGACTTGTTTTTTCATTGAAAGGTTAGCATCCAACATCACTCCCAGGGTTTTCACTGATTTGCTCACAGGGATAGTGTTACCAGCCACCTCAAAAGATTCATTTTCTTTGGTGAGTTTTTTTAGTCGAGGGCCGGAGGCCAAGATAAGCATCTCTGTTTTTGAGTCGTTAAAAGCTAGTGAACTGTGTGCCATGCAGGCTTGTATTTCAAAATACACACGATTCATGGCTGCTACATCCTCCTGATTCTTGCCAGAGAGTTCGAATAGATTCTGGGTGTCATCGGCATAATTTGCAAATTGAACACCCAGATCCTCAAGGAGGTTGAAAAAAAGTCTAATGTAGACGTTAAAAAGCAGGGGAGACAAGCATGAGCTCTGTGGGACCCCACATGCAATGGAAGTGGGATTAGCAGGAGCTCTCTCCACTGCCACTCTAGAAACTTTGGGGCCCAAAAAGGACGAGATCCATTCAGCTGCATTCTCAGAGCAGTTGGAGATAGTCAGCAGTCTATTGTGTAATAGATTATGGTCGATAATATCAAACGCTGCTGAAAGATCTAATAGTAATAGTAGTGCAGGATGCGTTCTTTCTATGATACCAACTATGTTTGATTTAAGGTCCAGAAGAGCATTCTCAGTGCCATGCTGGGCATAAAAACCAGAGTGATTTGAATTGAGGAGTTTTTGCTCATCAATGAATTTCTGAAACTGTAAAGAAGCCACTCTCTAAGATTTTCAGCATGTATGAGATGTTGTTAATGGGTCTGTAGTTCTTAGGAGCTGAGGGATCAAGGGAATCCTTTTTCAAAAGAGGAGTAACCCATACCTCCTACAGAGCGTACTATTCCCGTCAGGAAAGAGGAATTGATCATTTTAGTGATCCAACGTAGCAAAATGATCATGAATTCTTTTAATATATCAGGTGAACAGGAGTACCCTAGGCAAGATATAGATTTCATGTTGATAATGTCATTGATCTCGTGTTTGCCCTTGTAATAGCTAAAAGGTGCGTTGTGATGCATTGGTGGGGGCAGCAGACGCTGGCCCTGGCTGAATGACTGATAGAGTTGACATGTTGTAACACCAAAGAGGATACATACAGAGATCTGGTGATGCCAACCTCGTGCCCCAAAGATTACTGAGGGTCCTGTAGGGAATATGTAAGATTGCAAAGCCATGCTCTGAGAAAGGCAGACGGTGATGGATAGGGGCGAGGAAAGGTGTGTGGCATGGCCCCGGGGATGGTTTAGATGCTGGACATGCAGAAGGGCATGTTTGCTGTGACTTAGTGGGCTGAGGCGGTCAGTGGAAAGACAAAGAGAGAGAGCCTGGCTGCTGGTGACGGCCCTAAGGACTGAATTGTGCGCAGGGAGCAGAGGTATTGCACTATGTTAAGCAAGGCATGCAAACATGTGAATGTAAACTTTATTGTTCCTTTTTGTTTTGGAGGAGGGTGGTTGGGCCAGGTGGGGGGGGGGGGGCGGGGGTCGAACAACGAGCAAGAAAAATATATATTAAATCCCAATGGTTGATGGGCATAGGGACCTTGTTAATACGTTTTATATGTAACTGCATTGAAAATTGAATTAATATTCTTAAAAAATAAAAAAATAAGACCACCAATGAGTCTTTAAGAACGGAAATATATTTCAATATCACTAGCCAGCAACATACATCCAATAAACCTTTATATCATCAATGTCCTCACATTCCATAGGGCTCTCCTGATTCAAGGAGCAATTAGTAAGCCCCTACCACCACCACTCAGATCCATTCAGGACTTCCCATGAGTAAGCACAATGCGAAGACTTAGTTGTGCATGTACTCATTTAATAACTAAGGGAAGGAGGGAAGAAGAAGGAACAGAAGGAGAGCAGGAGCGTTTTCCTACACATTTGTCATTATAAACCTAAATGTACCCCACACATCTTGAACAAATGTACTGATTTATGTGAGCCAACAGAGGGTGTGTATGGGGAAGTCTGAGCTGATTGACACCTCTAAGTCAAATACATCCTTCAAATAAGTAATACTGTTTTTTCTTCAAAATGCAAAACTCCTGTATGAGAACTTTGTGTTTATAGACCTGGATTTTTAAAGTGCCTTATTTATTCAAAAAATGTAGACTTCTATTTCAATTACTGATATTTCTCTAACTGTTAATATAACAATATTTACTATTTTAAATTACTCAGTTACATGAAGGCTCGCATATATTTGAATAGGCAATGTTGGAATTTCTTTTGTATTATGTTCGAGACACAGTCAATTACAATTTTTTTAATATATTTTAGCGAGATGCATAATTTTCTAGGATTATTCTTAAGTACATTTAGATACACAGGTCCCATTATATTTTTACTGCCAATATGTGTTTCAAACCCTCCTGAGCTCTTTTTCAAGATATATGTCATTTGGTAAGTTAAAGAATTGTAAGATATTAGGTTTGTTGAATTAAATTAAGCATAAATGTTTTGTCCTGCAGTCACCTTCTTGGATTGTTCTATTTTCTCAATTGCAGCAAGTTTCCATTTTCTAATTACTAGTCTTTTATGCAACCAACAAATACTGAGTCAAACGTCAGATGTGACCATGCTTTGAGTATCTTTTAATTCACTGACTCGTTTTCCTTAAACTTGATAGGAGCATTAAATGTTCTATTCTGGAACGTCTTACCCTTAGAGATTAGCGATTGTTTACATTTTACAAAAAGGCTGTTACACGTCCAGAGCAGTTTAATCATCTCCAAACATATATATACTACTCTCTTTATATCCAGCATGTGATGGCTCTCCACCTTAGGAAAACCTAATTGGGGGAAAAAGGAAGGAAGCATAATCTCGTTATCACAATGTAGTAGTGGTGTGGCTTGATGGGCATTGGTTCTATTAGGAAAATAGTTAATTTAGTGTTTATACCTTAACATTGTCATTCCCCACCTAAGTATACTTTACATTGTTTTACCTTTTGACTTGTGCTTGTACATTCTTGTAACAAAATATTTTTCCTTCAATGATCTCCTCAGAGAGAGAGACTCTATTCCAGAGGTCAGACCACAGTAATTTGAAATGTTTATTCATCATCTATTGCCACCATGATGATTGAGGAAAACATTGCATAAACAAAAGCCCCTCCCAAATGGCACCAAATCAAGTATGACATACAGTAAGTATTCCGATACAGAATAACATATTTGTTTTGTTCTATAAAATATTTATTGCAGGACTAAAAACACTGAACAAATTAATTACATACATCACATATTCATTGATGTCCCCATTTTATTCATCAACCACTGGTAGGACCTTTTTAACATGAACAATTGTCCCTCAGAAATGTGTTTGCAAAGTACGTAAATCCAAAACGTTGTGATGCCATCCATTAGCCCAGCCTTGTTCTAGGGTCTATGAACCTGCTTCAAATATTGCTTGAGGGCTGCCCATACCATTGTATTTATTTATTTATTTATTTTATTTCTTAGAAGGCGCTGCATGCCAGTAGGCTTCAGAGTGCTCCAAGAGAAGGGATGAAGAAGTAAAGAAAAAGGGGCAAAAGTAAACAGGACTTCTATTCAGGAACATTAAACAGTAATATCTTCATCTTTTTCTTGAACAGAGTAACCGATTGAGATGTTTTGATATTCAAGGGCAAGACATTCCATTCAAATGGGGCATTGAATTCAAAGCTAGAATCGCCGAAGTTTTTTAGACGAGAACATGGCTGACTGAGCTGGGGAGTGTCAGAGGAGCGAAGCACTCTACTAGATGATTTATTTGGTAATCTTTTGATGAGATAATGTTGCCATTTGAATTTCCGGCATTTATATCTAAGTGAGAGAATTTTGTGTCTAATTCTCTGCCTCACTGGGAGCCAGTGAAGTTTCCTCCTGAAGGCATTGACATGGTAACGTCTCGCCAAACCAAATAATGCCCTAACGGCTCCATTCTGAGCAGTTTGAAGCTGATTAAGGATTTCTTGAGATGTACCGACGAGTAGACTATTACATTAGTCCAGTCGTGAGTTTAATAATGTAGATGCCAAGAGAGATCTGTTTTTGAGTGTGAGATATGGCCTGATCTATTGCAGTAATTTAGTTATATGTCCACAGGAAGAGCGAATCTGAGAGACTTGTTTTTTCATTGAAAGGTTAGCATCCAACATCACTCCCAGGGTTTTCACTGATTTGCTCACAGGGATAGTATTACCAGCCACCTCAAAAGATTCATTTTCTTTGGTGAGTTTTTTTAGTCGAGGGCCGGAGGCCAAGATAAGCATCTCTGTTTTTGAGTCGTTAAAAGCTAGTGAACTGTGTGCCATGCAGGCTTGTATTTCAAAATACACACGATTCATGGCTGCTACATCCTCCTGATTCTTGCCAGAGAGTTCGAATAGATTCTGGGTGTCATCGGCATAATTTGCAAATTGAACACCCAGATCCTCAAGGAGGTTGAGATAAAGTCTAATGTAGACGTTAAAAAGCAGGGGAGACAAGCATGAGCTCTGTGGGACCCCACATGCAATGGAAGTGGGATTCGCAGGAGCTCTCTCCACTGCCACTCTAGAAACTTTGGGGCCCAAAAAGGACGAGATCCATTCAGCTGCATTCTCAGAGCAGTTGGAGATAGTCAGCAGTCTATTGTGTAATAGATTATGGTCGATAATATCAACCGCTGCTGAAAGATCTAATAGTAATAGTAGTGCAGGATGTGTTCTTCCTATGATACCAACTATGTTTGATTTAAGGTCCAGAAGAGCATTCTCAGTGCCATGCTGGGCATGAAAACCAGAGTGATTTGAATTGAGGAGTTTATGCTCATCAATGAATTCCTGAAACTGTAAAGAAGCCACTCTCTAAGATTTTCAGCATGTATGAGATGTTGTTAATGGGTCTGTAGTTCTTAGGAGATGAGGGATCAAGGGAATCCTTTTTCAAATGAGGAGTAACCCATACCTCCTACAGAGCGTACTATTCCCATCAGGAAAGAGGAATTGATCATTTTAGTGATCCAACGTAGCAAAATGATCATGGGTTCTTTTAATATATCAGGTGAACACGAGTCCCCTAGGCAAGATATAGATTTCATGTTGATGATAATCTCATTGATCTCTTGTTTGGTGCAAGTGTGAAATTCAAATTTAGGAAGAGTAACCAACGAGATGTTGTCTTGATCATCTGCATTAATATAATCTTTTTTGGTGTTAAGATTGGCCAGATGATTGAAAATAGCTATGCGATGTCCAGCAATTTTGTGTGTCAATTCATTCTGGATTTGTTGACACCAGAGTCCTAGAAATAGGAGATGAGGAGGATGTATGATTTTCAAAATCTCTAAGAATTTTAAATAATTATTTTGAATTTGATTTGGCATTATCATTGAGGGAATTGTACGATTTCTTTGTTGACTCTATAATGCCATTTTTATCAGTTAGGACAAATACTTGATATTTTTCCAGAGTGATCGGGCATGGATTCTTCTTCCAATCTCGCTCATATGTGCTTTTTATTTTTCTTGCTTCCACAACCTCATCAAAAAAACAGGTTTTATTGGTAGTCTCAGCTTTCATCGTCGAGTTTTTCTGCAGCCAAAGGGCTGATGCTATCATTAATGGCAGATGATAAATGACTGAGTAGTTTAGACATGTCTTCATAAGAGTCAATGACACTCAGTTTAGCTGATACCAAAGAAGAGAGGCCAGTCTGTGTGACCTTTTAATATCTCTACAGGTAATCATAGTCCTGGCATTGGTATTAAGTCTTAATGGCGGTCTTGGTAATATGATTGTGGTGTTTACTAAGAAATGATCCGACTAAGGACACCCCAGGGTGCTCATAGATGAATTCTGGACATTATGCAATAATATCCAGTCCAAAGTATGGCAGCCTTGATGCCTTGGTACCTTTACTGGTTGGCTGTAACCTAACACTTCTAAGGAGGATAGGAGGGAGGTGGCAGAGTTATCGGATGGGTCTTCAGCCCATATGTTAAAATCACCCATAACGATGACTGGTGAATTTGCTTTGGTGACGCTATTCTATATGCCTAATAAATTGTTTTACAAAAGATGGAATAGATTGGGGAGGTCTGTAGAGTATAATTAAGGCAAGAAAAATATTGGGGGTTATGAAATGGATTTATTTTGGGAGTCGTGGGAGGAGTCCTAACCCAATTCAGGTCTTCGTTCTCTTTGAATCCTGCAATCAAGAAATGTTTTTATCATGTCCTTGTATTATTCTGTGTTTTTGGGATCCTGGGCATAAAACCATTGCTCATGTGGGGCCATGCTACAGAGACAATGTGCTCCTCCAAGGAAGCTTTGTCCAGTATACCTTCACAGAAGACCATTGGGTGTGGGCTAATCTGAAACATGCCCTTAGAGATAGAATTTCACCAAGTGCTGTTCACTGTGGTTTACTAGACAGATACCATCTCTTCCGAAATGCTAATCTGTTGAACTATTTAAGTGTGATGAATATCTTATTTGTATTTATTTATTAAATTTGATTGCAGTATGCTTTCAAAAAGTGCAACTGGTGCAGGTAAAATTATAAAACAGGGATATACAATGCTTACCAACTCAATCTTCAGCCCCAGATTGAGGCAATATAGGAAATTAAATGTAGAGTATATAAAATAGTCTCATGTCTGGGTTTACCCAGAATCTACTAAAGGAACAAATACATAGATCCACAACAGGTCACCGTACCTATTAACATATGTTTAAAGAGCATATACTAAAGGTGCGTAGAATAAACTAGTGATGAAAAACGGTGTCTTCCATTTCCGATTCTATATATGGCTCCAATGATACTGAAACCTTATTAAAAAGCCAGATCCGGTTCTGCCACTCAGAAATCCTTTTTCTACACATAATTCAATGAACAGGTATTTGCGTCAACTGAATATTGATGGTGGATTGCTTGACTTCCAAACTCTAGCAATCAAAGGATGAGGCAACAGTAATGCACAGAACACAAAGATCTTAACTCCATGACTGATCTCAATTTGGTCCACCGAAAATAAGATAGCTGCTGATGAAGAAATCAAGGGGGAACCAATAATCTTTCCTAGAAGATCAAAGATCCCCACCCAATATTCAAGCCATTGTGTACAGTCAATGAAATATGAATTGCATCCGCAAAAGAATCCCTGCATCTAGAACAACCATATCTATGGTTCCCCTTCCAGCAATTTAAATTGGCTGGGGAAACATGCCACCAGAAAAAGAACTATATAGGAATGAAGCTTTTGGTTCTTTGAAGGACAGGTCCTATGAGCAAGCTGTAAGCAAGACCTTCAATCTTTCAACAGCCTGTTCCCCAGCAATTCACTCCTTCCACTTCCTAATAATGTAATCATTTTTCAAAATGTGCATCGTTAAAACGTTTATAAAAATACAAAACATTTCCCCTCTCAGAGTTGCGATTAAAACATATCATGCTGCTACATCCAACAGTTCTACTAGGACTCCATATTTAGTGACAAAATCTCAAATCTTGTTCCTATGAAATGATAACATAAGTTATTATAAGGAGCCATCATTGCTGAAAACAAACTATGCCTTCCTTTTCCCATTGAGTAAATTTAAATTTAGAAAACATCCTTGGGAGATCATTATTCCACCAAAGCAAGCACAGTAACACTATGAAATCTGTGGAGCCCCAGGTATTTCCTAATTGGCATCCAGATCAATGAATGTTATGGTGAAATGTTTCGTTTTATTTTCTTAAAATACTTGGCACTGAAAAATGTGAGTTCCCTACATCTTGCTTATTCATTCTCAAGACTGATTTAAAAGATTGTGGTGCCATGAAATGCTTGCTTCCAGAAGTGATAGCTCAATTGTAGAGCTTGAGATCAGGGAGAAAGATAATTTTTCCTCCCATGCTTTGCACAGTCTTGTTTGGCACAAATGAGCACCTTTATTGTTAACAATAAAGCTGGTAATTATCTCTGAAGACTTGCTTGGTGTTTAGGTCCGATTACTACCACCCTATATAGATAGCGAAAATTCATGGGAATAATCATCTTAATTAATTTTTTTCTCTCCAAAATAGAGAGGCGCAGCATTTTCCAATTTAGTTTTTTAAATGTGCTAGTAGTCAGGATTCAATCAAAGTTCATCTTTCTGACAGTCAGGGGTTCTTAACCAAGCTCAACTCCTAAACATATGGTAAACTCAAAGGTACCCCACAGACTAGTTGTCCAGGTGATTTCCAGATGTCAGTAATTCACACACTCCCACTAGGTGGGTCCGTCTGAGGAACCAAATGTCTCCCTATTTTCTCCCTGGTTTCATATTGCTGATCCCTAATATGTTGGTTAGCAGACTCCCCTTTGCATTGATAATATGACTTAATCTCTACCAATAGTACAATCAGGGAATAACCCATTGTGTTATATCACCCCCTTGGCAGATTAACAAGCAATGGTCCTAGGCTTCTAGGCTACACATCTTTTAAAGGGGGATCTCACTCCGAAACTACCTTACAATGTTTTATAGTACAATAACTGGTAACCTCTCGCAAGCCAGACATAGGAGATGGGCCACAGGACATGTTTCAACAAGGGGTTTTATTAAAAATAAAGAAAATGCTGGTTCTAAATCCTGATTCTAAGATGTGGTCCCTGTTCTAAAAAACAACAAACGGTGCTCAAAGAAAACTCTGAGCCCTGTCAAAATATATTCTAAACTAACATATGCCCTACCGCAATGAAAGGAAAAGAAAATATAAGTTTTAACGTAGGATAGAGTTACACTCCCCTAGGTAAATTAAGGTATCAGGTTATATTATCCCTGTGAAAAAAGTCATCAGGTTGACGACTTTTTAAAAAATTGCATTAATGATGCACTCTCCAGGCTATCAAACACTTTCAACAAATATTCTAGGACTGGAGGTAATAATATATAATTATACCCCTCCTAGAATATTTGGAGAAAGAAATTTGATAGCCAGGAAAAAGTCACCAGAACCTGACAACATTTTCACAGGGACATTATTACATGGAACCGAAATTAGTGGTGTCTGGTTTTCTAACCCCCCCGTCAAAGAGTTCTAAAAGTCTTTCTCAGTTTTACGGCTGGTGTAGTAGTTCCAGCAACAAAACAAATGGCTCTCAGTTTCCTCCTATCAAAACAACAGCCTTATCAGCCAATCAGAACAGTTTCTAGTTCATCCCCTCTTCAGGGATATATTCTCGTTATTAAACATAACAGGTTGTTCTGATCTCGATATGTCGATAT
The DNA here is from genome assembly GCF_040938575.1 of Ambystoma mexicanum. Classification (NCBI taxonomy): domain Eukaryota; kingdom Metazoa; phylum Chordata; class Amphibia; order Caudata; family Ambystomatidae; genus Ambystoma; species Ambystoma mexicanum. Next base: position 426,584,070 of record NC_090930.1, on the reverse strand, counting down.
TCACACACAAAATAATCTCTCTTTATCCCTAGCGGAATATTTCTACTTTCAGCCTGGTGTAGGTTATGAGCCTGCTTAGCTCTGCTTTCGTAGTTGCTTTTCTCACCTCCTTCTAAGGTAATCAGATTCTCAGCCTGGCATGGGCTGTGAGCCTGCCTAGCCATACTTGGTTGTTTCTTCCTCTTGGGGTATTCAGATTCTCAGCCCAGCGTGGACCCTGGGACAGCTCAGCCCTGCTTTGATTGTGGTTTCTCTCACCTCCTTGCATCCCTTCTCTCTCTCCGGGAATCTGACGTTGGAAAGGCAGGATGCTGGTGCGTTTCTTCCAGTTTCATTTTGCTTTATTCCTCTGCGGCCCAAGCTCATCAGCCCCCTACCTTCATCGAAGCGGCAGCATTCTGCAGGCTGCCCTGATTCAACATCCACCAAGCCAGTTGCATGGCTCTTCGATTCAGCTGCTCCTGGGAGTCCCTTCGCATCATGCTCACGTAAGCGGGCGCTTCTTCGCTCTGCGACCGATTCGTTCTTCATCTCTTGGCGTAAGTTGAAGTTGTGTCTAACAAGAATCTGGCCTATCACTTCTACCAGTGCCTAATTAAAAAAGAAAAGGAACACAGAATCTCACAGATGCAACTCCAGTCCCGTGGTGCATGGATTAGTTGTGGGGATCTATTTTGGGTCAAGTCAAGAGTGGCAGAGAACCTGAGAGATAGCCGTAAAACTGTAACTAAAAGTACAACGGACGGAGAGATAAGAGGAATTTTTGTTTCTGTCAAACTATCGAAGCTGTCTTCCTTCTTGCCCCTTCATCAGAGTCTGGCGACTTTGGTATACAGTGCTAGTGCTTCAACATGATCTTATATATATCGCCAACAACACCAATCAGCATGAATTTGTCCAGCTCTGTTCAATCTACTTGTGTCTTTTACAGATATTACCTAAATCTATGTATGGAAAATGTATGTTCTTATGTTGTTCGTAAGCTTTATATTTATTGTAGTAAAGACATTAGAAGGATCAAAGCTGCATTTACAATCTCTGTAACTCTGCCTGTACTGTGTCTTGGTCACTCTGAGTTCAATAAACACATTTGAAAAGAATACCTTTGGCATCATCACAATGATGCTGGTCCAGAAACAAGGGTGCCGGTAAACTCACCGGCACCCTTGTTTCCGGACCGGCAAACTACAAGTCTGCCTGCTGGAGCCGCTGTACCTGACAAGTCTGACCCTGCCGGACGCAGCAGCCACTATAGGCAGACTTGTCAGAGGACCACCGGCACCATTTCTAGCTGTACTGGTGCACCCGTGTCCCCACTCCCATAGAGTCCCATATGACTCTATGGGAATGGGGATTAACAAATGTACCGGCACCTGACTTCCCAGCTGCCGGACTTGTAATAGCCCGGTGGCACCGGGAAGTCAGGCGCCGGTAAATTATTACGGGTCAGGCGGCAACCCACCAATAGCACCGGCAGGGTTACCTTCAAACCCATAATGAGGCCCATTGTTTACCAAAAAAATGGTTGACACCATAAGCGATAACCACATGACCAACTGTATCAATGTTTCAATTTTTCTCGGTTATATTTACCACCAGTTTTCTTTTTGGAAGCATAATTATAGTTGAATTGCCGTCAGGCTATTTAAATAATTTGAGACTAATGGGAATCTACATAAACTCTCAGCCAAATCTTCCAGTGGAAGAGGGATTAAGCAAACTTTTGAAGTCCAACCTGAATTGACTCAAGGACTCAAACAAGTAGTTGCGAGGGATACTGTGGGAGTGGCTTAAGTGAATCCAGAAAAGTGTGGAGACTGTTGCATACAATAACGGACACCGTGATTAGCGAAAGGCTACCTCTAAGTCAAAGAAAGTCGGAGACAATGTGGCATCTGCTAATATCTGGCTAGTTCCTCCATAATAATAAAGCTGATACTATGAGTTCCATGATGAGTTAAAAACAATATTACATTATAGTTTCCGAGGAGCAATAGCTCTGCTTCTTCTTATTCACACTTAAATGTTTTCAAATTCTTTCTAAAAAGGCGAAGATACAAGTGGTGTAAGTCCCTGTCGCTGTAAAATCTTGTGTCTGCTTTTTACAGAATGTTGCCCTTTTTATCTGGAACACAATGTCCAATTTAGGAGCATATTTCTACAAATGTGCGCATTGATTATGGGCACAAGTGTATGAAGTTTCATGCTTCTATCAAAAATACATTTTGTGTAATATCACATTTTCCGCTGTTTCTTCCTATAAAATTTCACACAGTTCCGGCGCCTTTTAAAATGTGCCACCAATATTTACATTAACAATGCTGTTATTTTAGTGTTTTTGACATTTTTACACAGTAAGTTATCAGTCTTTTTAAAATGTGTCTTTGGTCCTTGTTAAGCAGCAAATGGTTGTTTATCTCCGCCTCCTCCTGTCTCTCTGCAGTTCAGAAGCAGTCTCCTCCCAATTTCTCCTGAGCAGAGGCCGTTTATGACCCTTCACACTTGGCATTCCTTTGACTGGAGGATGTCCATTGTCTCCTTCCCCACTGCAGCCCAAATTCTTCCCCCACCATATAATCATCACTTAGGTGTGATTTCCTGGTGGAGAGGAGCTGGAAGGAGATATTTAGCCAGGCTGAGTTTAAAGGTTAATTCTGTTGCATTTTTCCTTGTCTTAAAAACAAACTTGTGATCTCAAACTAGCAGCTAGAACACTTATTTCAGATTCTAAAGCATGGAATTAACAATTACAACATAGGTTACTCTCAGGAACAGGCCATTTAGATTTCAAACATTTGGCTTCAGTTTATACAGATTTTCAAGTTTATCATGCAGGCTTCTGACAGCTGTCATTCAGGCGGCCGAGGGTACTACACCCAGATTTTGACAGATTCCACAGGCAGGCAACTTTGGCTGTGGATGTTTCTTTCAGCTTTTCAGAACATTGTATGTTCACCATGATTTCTTGAACTAAGTGAATTGTAGCAGATTCTCAACATACCATGAGTTGTGGAGGTATTTATCAAGGTCTGCTCTTGGGTTCTGTAGAGCAGATGCTGGGAAAGCACCATCCTTTGTCCAGTCATCAGCTCACATGGAGACATTTTCAAAACACGAGAAGATGTGATTGATCATCAGGGCAGCTGCTGTTTCTGCCTTGCAATTTGGGGCCGGGACACATTCCACCCATTTAGTGAACAAGCATGTCACGGTCAACATGTACTTGTTCCCCCTAGAGGAGCGAATCAAGGGCCCGATAAAATCGACTTGTAAATCTGACCAAGGCAGTGTCATTCCCCTCTTTTGGAGGGGTGCACGGTGTGTGAGTGATGTTGGCTGAAATTGTGCACAGACAAGACACCCCTTCAAGTATTGGTCGAGGTCCTGCCCCATGTGTGGCCAGTATGCAACCTCTCGCAAGGTTTCTACTGTCATATGAAACCCCCGATGACCGGCTGTGGCCACATCATGGGCGTGACTTAGCATCAGGGCGTGACTTAGCATCAGGCTTCGGAATGAGGTAGGGACCACCCACCGGTCATGGCCAGCTATGGATCTCCTTACCAACAAACCGTCTTGGATTCTGAACCTTTTTGGACATTTCATCAACACTCTGAGGTCCTCTTTCCCTATCTAATCGGTATCCCTCAGGGGAAAGTTCTCAGGGTCCTCAATGTGTTGATAAAACTTACTAATTATTGGATCCCCTTTTTGAGCCGTAATCAAATCAGCATCTGGGGTCTCCATACTCATTTGTGCAGTTGAGAGTTCATTGTGAGCATTTGTCCAGAATCTAGTGATAGCCGTGACCTGGATTTCCCCCAACAGGGACTCAATCTCAAGTAGGTCCCCTTGGATGGCTCTGGTTTTGGCCAGCTGATCAGCTAGGTAATTTCGAGTTTTGTCTGGTCCCTCTACTTTAGAATGACCCTTGATCTTTCTCCAGCAGATGGTCATCCCATTCGAGGTGACCAGATCATCAATATTATGTATTAATTTCCCATGTTTCAATGGTTTGTTATTAGCACATAACATGTCTCTGGTTTTCCAGTTAACCAGGTGCTCCACGAACTCGTTCCGTACATAATCTGAATCAGTGAGTATGTCCAGTTTGTGGAGTTGGTGTTGGACAGCAGAGAGGATGGCTTGATGCACAGCCATCAGCTCTGCCACTTGACTACTTTGGGGACCGATTTTGTACCCAGCGGAGGGTTCTGGGGCATCATTCACCCATGCATTCCCTACGCCAGCCACACGTTCCTTTTCCCTGTTGTTGTCAACATGGTAGGAGCACCCATCCACATAGACAGTGGGCATTCCCTCACACTGGTCTTATTCATAAACTTTGTATGGAGAATTAAGGAATGCCTCCATGTTGTCCTTGATTTTGAGACTTTCGTCCTCGAGACAGTTTTCTCTGGCACAATCATGCAAGTCAGCCAGACCTTGCGCGAGGGGAATCTTCTTGTTTTGGCCATGTCTCACCTCCACAGGAAAGCTTGCATTGACAGAATCCAGGAAGTAATTTGGGAATTACTCACATTTCCGGCCCGGATTCTGTCACTCTGAAGATATTGCAAAGGTTGGTGTGGTGTCTCCACTATGATGTATTCCCCCTGGATGAACGGGTGGTAATTCTTTAATGCCCACACCGTTGCCAGGAGTGCCTTCTCACAATCGTTGAATTTTTCCTCCACAGAGGATAAAGTCTTACTCGCATAGGAGATTACTTTATTGACCTTTTCATGCTTTTGATATAATACTGCAGTCAAGCATGTATTTGAGAACCCTGTCTCCAAGAAGAACTCCTTGTTTTTGACAGGGTAAGCTAGGCAACGTGCTTGTGAGAGGCTTCTTTTGAGTTGTCTTACTGCCTCGGCTTGTTCTGCACACCACTCCCACTTGACCCCCCCCTCCAAAAGATGGATCAGGGGTCTTGTGATCTCTGCGTAATCCTCAATGAACTTTCTGCTGTAATTAGTTAATCCAAGGAGGCTTCTTAGTTCCCGCAGAGTTGTGGGGTCTTTTATTTTCTGGAGGGCTTTTACTTTCTTTTCCTGGTGACAGAGACCTTGAGGAGTTATCTCATGCCCCAAGAAATTGACACGGGTTCTGCACCACTGTGCCTTTTGAAAGGAGAGTTTTGCTCCGGTAGCCCTCAACTGTGTCAGGACATAATGGATATCTGCTATGTGTTCCTTCACAGTTCAGCTTTTGACTAGAACATCATCTACATAGGGCAGGTTACCCCGTTCACCCAGGTCGGGCATGGCCTTATGTAGAAAGATATTAAATTAATTGCCGCAGTTGATATATCCGAAAGGAGCCCGGGTCAACATGTACTGCTGTCCCCCGAAGGTAAAGGCCAGCTTGTATTGGTCCTCCCTACTGACAGGTACAGTCCAGTACCCATTGGTCAGGTCTATTGCAGTGAATACGTTTGACCCCTGGATCTGGGCCAGCCCTTCGTCAATGTAGGGAAGAGGCCATCGGGAAGTATGGACCCGTTTTGTTGAGCTCCCTTAGGTCAGCACAGAGTCTCCACTGGCCGTTTGGTTTCAAAATCCCCAGCACCGTATTATTGAAGGTGCTGTGGACTGGACGAATTATCCCACGGGGCTCAAGGTTCTTAATTATTTCAGTAAGGGACTCCATTGATGCGAGAGGCAAGCGATATTGCTTCACAAACACTGGAGTCATGCCAGGGTCTGTGGGAATTGTTGTTGTGTGGATGTCGGTGCGACCACAGTCATGAATCCACCGCAAAGAGATCTTGAAAACCTAAGAAAACTTGTTTCAATTTTTGCTTTTGCTCCAGCGTCTCACAGGCATCAGTTAGGTTGACTCTCTCTTCAACCATCTGCCTGAAGCCTGGAAAGACTTCCGGTTTGGCTATCTCAGCGGCCTCCTCCAGCTGGGTGGAGAAGTCCCTGGTCAAAGTGCTGATTTGGACTGATGGCTTCAGGTGGGGAAGGCAGTCCTCGTGTACTTCAAAGATCACCTCATCCCTCCTGAAGTCACAGGTCACCTCTTCCTTACCATAAGGCAGGAAGAGTACACCAGGAAAATCCCCCCATTACAGGTGAAGATCCTGTCTGGTGTTGTGTCATCGCCTTGGGGATTGGTCCTAACAGTTCATTACCTAAATCTATGGAAAAATGTCAGTCATCAACCGCCATTCCAATAATGGTCCATGCGCCCAGAATGATACTCTTTAGGTCGCTGTTATCCAACTCCATTATAATGGTGTTGTGTTCTATATTGACTAGTGGTGTTGGGTTTACCCCAACCCTCGCTTTTGGAAATGAGCATTAAGATGGACATAGGCGTCAGGGTTTTTCAGTTTCTGTCCTCTTTTAATTTCTATTTCAAGGGAGAATTGTCGAGTCCGTTCTGGGATGGTGACTTCCTCTCCAATCTGAATTTCAACTGCATATGGCAGCAATTGAGCTGACCGAAATGCTTCTTCTGTGTCATCAAAGTCCATGGGATTACCCGCTAATCGGGACGAAGCTTTGAAGTTTATTAGGTCCAAACTAATGGCAAAGTGATTGAGAATGTCACTGCCTAAGTAAAATGCAGCAGGGACATCTCGGACGACCCAACAATCATGGACTATGCTCTTGTTGCCTATGAAAATTTTGTGTATACACCTGCTATGTTTGGAATTGGGTGTTTCCAGGTCCATTTCCCATTTGTCTAACAGTTTAAATGTGGGAATAGCTGGATCTTTTGGGAGTTTGCGGAACATGGCCTCGCTGATGAAGCTCTTACCGTTGTTCACACATACACGGGCAAGAACAGAGTCATTCCCTTCATTTAACTGAATAGGGATAAACAACTGTTCTCCTATTTTCTGAATACCAGCCAAGCTTTGAGCTGATTTCTCATCTTGTTGGACTAGAGGAATGGGATTTTGTGATTGTGAATTTGTATAGCATTTCAGAGTGTTTCCTTCCAGTGTGGAATGCCACCTTAGACTGGAAGGAAGGTTGATTTTCAGAAATAGAGAGGACTCCCCATCACTAGTTTGTTGTCCTACTGCAATCACTGTCACGTCTGGGATTTGATTATTCTGGAAGTGAAATTCTATTTGGTCAGGTTTGTGTTCAACCATGTGGCATGTGCCATTTAAACTAGCATGGTTGACACTCTGTTTCAATTTGATCGGTCGGTTATTCTGGGTCCAGAGGACCTTGTTTACACAATCTATGAGGGGAGACAACCTATGCAGGATGTCATTCCCTAGTAAACAAGGTGTGCCCTCTGGAGTCACAATTATGACCGGGTGCTTCACCTTGTGTCGCCCAATTTCAATGTCCAAATTTCGCAGTCCCCTCGACGGGAATTTCCTTCCCTTCGAAGTTCTGAAATTGTCCAGGAAGAGGAGTGAGAGGAATTTGGTATTCCCCCCCCCCTTCCCAAATTCAGTTGATCAAAGACCCTTTTTGACATAAGGGTAGCTTGGGATCCAGTGTTCACCAGTGCCAAAATTGTACATGTCCCTGTATTTGGACCGGAGCATAAGATCTTCCCTCCTTTTCCTCAAGGGGGCAAAGATAATGTACATTTTTGGCCAACTGGTGGGTTACTTTCCTTGCTTTGGATACTGACAGAGAGGTGATTTGGGCTGGATTCTGTTTGGGATCTTAGGAATCTGTAAGAAAAAGATGACAGCTAGATATGGGGGAAGTTTTGGGTTCCCCTGGTTCTGATTCTGGGCTGCCTCCCCCTTTTTGGAGGCAGTCATCAGGATGGGTTTGAACCGGGGGATATTTTCGTGCTGGTCATTCTGAGTACTGATGATGGGCGGTTTCAACCCGGTCCCCACATCTTCCCAGTCTGGATTTGGATCCTTGGGGACCCATTTTTCTTTGGGAGGAGTTCCCCCATCCCTGAAGGAGAAGATCCTTTTCCCAGGATCCTCTGAGGACCCCTCTCCTTCAAACTGGGAGATTTGCACCTCCTCCACAAAATGTGTCTTTTTAGGCTCTTTATTTGTCCTACCCACCCTCTGCTCCTTGGGTTCCAGAGTTTCGGGGGCAGGAGATTTTGGTTCTGGTTCCTGGGTTTCTAGGGGCTTTTCACAAGTGGGGAAGAAAGCTTCCTCTAAGGATTTACACCCCCCCTTCCCCTTGTGCCTCCTCCCTGGGAACCAGTGGGTTGTCGGGGTTCTCTCCCCATCATTGTTCTGGAGCACCAGATCCTGGATTTGAGGAATTCTGAGCCGTCATGCTCATCTGAGGGTTCTGTTGAGCCCTCAGCATGCGACCCAGATCCTGTGCCATGTTCTGGACCTGGCGCTCTAGTTGGGACACCCGCTCTGGCTGGTACGGGGTCCTCAGATCTACCCAGGGTTGCTCCCAGGAAGGGTAACTGTCCCTTCTCGCAAAATACCCCTGGTTAGGAAAGTTTGGGTATCCCTCCACCCTTTGCCTCCCCTCTCCCGGATTGGGCTGTCTGGGCTCAGGAAAGTGGGGAAAGAAGAATGGATTGTTTTGGGGTGGAAGTTTGGCGGGAACCTGGAAAAGAAATTTGGTCCGGCATTTGGGGGATTACTGCCCTCCTGGGGGAAGTGAGGAGGGAAGTTCCCGGGGTTTCCTGCTGTCTGGTTGGATACCCCCCCCTTGGGCTGGAGGAATCCACACATAACCCAGGATGGGTCTATTTCCCTTGCAGCGTGGGCTGATGTAGTCAGGGGAGTCGGGGTTCCCATTTGTGGGGTTACCTCCCTGGCTCCCTGGTTGGGATTGGCTCGAGGGCCTTCTGGGTTTGGGGTTGTTTGGATTCTGTGTGGGAAGGTTTTTAGGCCCCCCATCTCCAGATCTAAAATGGGGGCATCCTTCACCTCTGCCACCTTAGCAGCAGCAGGGGTGTTGGTTGTTGTGGGGCTTTTGCTAAGATTTTTATTTTCCAAAGGCTTCTGTACTTTATAGATGCACGTTGCTTGTTCAACGACCCAGCCTAGTGATCTTTTCTCGTGAAAGTCCCTCACTAGCTGGGTCATAATATGCTTAGGGAGAGCATGAAAGAAGGTGTTCACAAATTCCTTACTGTCCGTGCGCACCCTTCTAGTGGTCTGTGCAAAGGCACGTTTTAAATCCTGAACAAATTCTTGTGGGGCCTGGTCTTCCCCACATTGTAAGTTGTAGGCTGCCTTGCAAGCCTCTTGAGGGTTCCTATGAATGGAATTTTTTTTTAGGATGGCCGCCCTATAGGTGGACTGTTAGGGAGAATTCTCTGTTTAGGCTGAATGTCCTAACCTAGTGAGTCCCCCAGCAGCTTTGCTGGATTTCTGGAGTTTGTTTTTTTCCATCCTGCCAAGAGTGAGACTCTTTTTCACCCACTCTTGGACATGAATGTGTGTAATTCCTTTGAATGTCAATGTGTTCTATGGGCTATGGGGTCTTTTACTCCATAGGGTCTCATATGTTTTTCTATGTGTGTTACACCGCACCCTCCGTGCCGTAGCACTGGGGCGTCCTAGCGGACCTCCATCATAGACTCCATACCCGGGGACTGACTGCTGTCTCCCCGGGCATGTAAAGTCACCATTGGCTTTACTATACCTAAATTTACTAGCAGAACTAGTACAAACCATCCTATTGTGGACGTACTAGTAGGGGTAATTCGATTACGCCTGGGTCTGTTATTCGAGGGGGCACTGTCCCGTCCCCCCTCGTCGAGTTTTGGCTGGTGGCAGTGGAAACTACTTGTTATATTCGACCCCGGATATAACCCTATGGGATTCTTCCCATTGTTGGAGGTTAATACTTTTCCTCGTTAATCTCTAACATACCACCGGTCTACTTATCTTAAATAAGTCTATCGGATGGTATTTTCTGTCAGAACTCGATTTTTTAAAATGGCGTCTGTGTTCGTCTCTGTGACTCCTAAACCAAAGGTCGAGCCCTTTGTTCCACTTTTGGCGGGCTTCTGTACAGAGACCCTCCAAAGTGGTGCCATTCTGTCTGGGTTACCACAGGGGTGTGGGAGGGGGTTTAGGCACCCTGGACCGAGTTGCCTTGCCAACTCCGGTCACACTCTGGTGTGATTGGCCCAAGTGGTGAGCCTCCCCGCTCACCACTTAGCGTGTTTTGAGTGACAGCTAAGCTGAATGAATGGGGGTTTTCTGCATAAAAGCAGGGCTTTTGGGACTGGATCTTCAGAAGTCGCCACAGGACCTAAGAATCCGACGAGGGTAAAGCTGAGCCGACCTGAACGACGACACCTCCGGTGGAGCCCTGCGGAACCGACTCACCACCTCCCGCCGACAGAAGAGATCTCCCTGCCGGAGAGTCTCTTCCCCTGACTGGTGGGAACAACCAGTCACCTTTGCTTTTTCTTCGCTTCAGGACGCAGTGGTCGAATTGCCCATGCAGAAGACCCCGGGACCCGGATAGCCGCTACCCCTGTACCATGACCAAAAGGTGGTGCCTTGTGACGGAGCACTCCACGGCTGGTCTCTTCCCTGGTGGTGCACCAGGCTTCACTTTTCTTCGACGACGAGATCATCTCTACTCTTGGCAAAGACCCGACGTGCATCCACCACCAGGAACAACTGCCCCCGCCGGAGCTGTCTGTCCACAAACAAGGTACCGTACCCACCTGGCTTCCCTTTCTGCCGGATAGAGTAAGGTGTCTGAATCCTCGCCTTTCCATTGGGTCGCCTCCAAGCGTTCTTTAACTTTCTGTTCTGAACTGGTCCAACCTTTCCATAACAATTTGCGATAAAGACTTGAAGCGCATTTCCTTTGAGACACTTTTGGACATATCGCCTCGCCTCTCTCCGAGTGGGCCTGGCCTCTGAACTTTGTTATCTACAGTAACCTGCCTTACTCGTCTTGCATTTGTCCGCAAAGTATTGGTACCGAGTTGATTTCATAACCTGCCTTGTTTTTCTCTCCCGTCCTAACGAATACTAGAGTGCCATCTAGGGTAACGCATACACCTCTGTCTGCAAATAAGTGATGCCGGTGACCCTAGACTTGTCGAAATATTGTTAGGGGGTTTGATCTATTGCCTTCATATAATAATTTGTGATTGAAGTTATTTTGCAGTAAGAGTGCCAGAGTGTTTTCCATAGATGTGTTGTTATAAATAAATACCTTTATATCTTTACACCGAAGCCTTGTTCCGTGTTTGCTTGTTCTACTGTGTAGATTGCCCTATTTTGTACACTCCACATACTGTCTAACTCTTGAGGGAAGTCTGACTGCTCAGCCACAGTTACCAAGTGAATCTGTGTGGTACAGACTGCTACCAAGTGGGTTTACTGCCAAACACCTGTAGTCCTAAGTCTTTTGCAGTGGTCCCAGAGGGAACTGCACAGGTTTCCGCCTAACATGGACCATCTGGAATGGTTCTGATCCTCGAGCCCCACAAAGAAGCTGGAGTACTAAAGAGAAAATGTCCACTTTACATACTATATACAGCTTTGGCTGTCTTTCAGATGGAAAGTTTCCATCATCTGTTCAAATAACTCAAGGTGCTCCCAAACCGAATATTTTGCATTCTTGTGGTAGGGCGTGATGACGCTCCTAATAGCTTTGATTTGTTTCATGGGATCCTTGAGCAAGGCCCTCTTGACTTTGTTGGCTTTTTTAGTTCGGGTCACCCTGGTCCACTCATCCTCTGCCTCAGAGGCACTGCTACCAGAGGAGGCTGTCTGGTCTTCTAGGCTCTCCCGGATTCTGCAAGCTTGGGAATGTCTGGCAGAATGTGGCGGCCTAGTTTCTAGGGACCTGTGGCGCTCAGACAAGTCTTCTGACTCTTCCTTGCTCCCAGGATTGGCTGAGTACCCACTCCCCCCCACTGTCCTAGCTGGGAAGAGGTTTTGAGTATGCTCTTAGTGGGCCTAGTCTCTTCGAATTCCCCACTAAATGTTACCGTCTGATCTCTGGGTAAGTTATATTTTTGAGGATCCATTTCTCTGATTCTCCCCTCACTGGAGTCTCCCTGATCAGAGAAAATGGCGCTAGCACTTGGGAACCTATACATAGATGCCCGCCCATCCATTTCTGGGAGGCGCTGACCTATTAGCCCCATATTCCTCATTGGGTTGAAGTCTACCATCCCCATGGCCCCTGGTTCATGTGAGCCAGTGGACATGGGGGTGGCAGAGTCCATGGAGTTGAAGGGATTGAAATCGCTGGTGCCAGGATTCCTGAGGTTATGCTCAGGGGTTTCTCTCTCCCATCTGACCTCACCTCTCTCAGCCCCTACTCACTGTTGGCATGAACGAATCTGACCCTTTTGTTCATCTATTAAGGCCTTACTGGTCTCAATTAATTGTTCTTGCATGGCTACCTGTCTATGGAGCCTGTTATTTTTCTCACATAGAGCCTCATTGTCTCTCTGTGCTTCATGTCTGATTTGGGAGTATTGGGTCATCTTTTGCTGCAGGAGGCTCACCTCCTGAGGTCTGTCCTTACTGCCCTGGTAATTCTTTGCCAGAGAATCTTCCACCCTCCTGGTGTGCTCTAACAGCTTTTCGTATTCCATTTTGAGTTCACCCAGTCCCTGAAGGGCCAGGTGATTTTCTTCCATCTTGGTTTTTAAATAACTGACTTCCTGGCCTAAGGTGTCCCTTACCAGCTTTCTGGTGCTCTTCATCAAATTCTGTTTGGGATTCAAGGTCTTTGAGAATGTATTTATTATTTTCCTATTTTAAGGATTCTAGGTGGTTTTGCAGGGTGACTATCTGCTCTGCACAGACTCTATTATAGTTCAATTGCTGCACCAGCTTTTGTTGGCTCTGTAGTAGAGAATCCAACCTTTCTTGGCACTCTTTTTGCAGTGTCAGTAATTTGGTATCCTACTCTACCTTCTCTTGCTGCAGGAGATCCAGATCTTCCTTTACTTTTGTCAGGTACTGTCTGGTTTCTCTCTCTGAATCTTGGCTCTTTTGTAGCCTTTGCTCTGCAGAGTCCAGATCAGTTTGGGCCTTCTCTAGGGTTTGTACTTGCCTTTTTGCCAAATCTAGGTTTTCGGCATATTTTTCCTGTATTACTCCAATGTGGAGGTACAGGTATACCGCTATTTTGGCAATTTTACATTGCTCTTCTCTTACCCTTGGGGCCATGTACAGTTCACTAAGTGTCTGGTGTAATGGACCATGATCCTGCCATGTATCCAATTCTGTGGCAGTGGTTTGTTGTTTGATTCCCTGCAGCCAAACATTCTCATCCTGCTCAGCCTATTCACCCCTGACAGACAGTTTGTGCAGTATGTGTTCTTTTGCCATATTAATTTCCACTGGGGTCACCATTCCGGAAATATTAATTTCCTTCTGATTTATCTCAAGGTTACTTTTACCTTTGCAAAACAAGCCCAACTCCTTTGAATGTTTCTATTGAAGGGTGTTTTTACAGTGTAGCACAGTGTGGTAACCCAACAAGGTGTATGTACCCCGTCAGTTAGCGCGCTGTGTTAGACTGTCACAAGTGGCATGTCTAATTCAGGATCTCGTGACAAGCCCCCAATCTGTATGTGATTTCAATCCGGCACACACCTAAGTCAACGGCCAGTGGTCGAAGTGTACAAAAAGAAGTAGTGGAACTATGTTCCCTGCTGGCCCGCACCCCACAAACTCCATCTCTACACCCCCTCCCGCACCCAATACAAACCCCACACCTGGGTCTCGCCTTTCCTCAATTCCACCCCCACCACTGTGTAAAGGCAGAAAGAAATAGCGAAAGAAAATGCCAAATCTATTTTAAATAAACCCATTAACTTTATTCGTTGTCTCCACAGCATGCAGCTTTGCTCACCCTACCCTTTCTAATCAACCACCATTCACACCTCTGAAGAGGCATGCTAAAGATTAAGGCCACCCCTCCCACCTACCCCTGATGCAGTGCACTGAAGTGCAAGTTTTAACTTATTCTTACACTTTTATTTTGAAATGAAACCGTTCCGGAACGGTTTCTTTTTAAATAAAAGTATGGGAACAGTGCAGCTTAATAAAAAAAGTAGAGGAGCACTGCTCCCAACCGCTCCTGCCCACTTCGACCACTGTCAACGCCTAGCGTGTAATGCACAACTGAAATCCTTATTTATTGTTGTCCAAAGGTTCTTTTTTATTCTGAACGATGTACCACTCATATCACGCCCCTCTCCTGGAACCCCCCCGGTAACACTGAACCAGCAATCAGGCTGGTTTGCAAAGTTAAAATATTTATTTATGTATTCACAATTCAATCACACTATGTTTTAATGGGTACACAATAATCACCAATGGGGTGATGTAACACTAAATAAACTCTTTAATACACAAGGAGTAATAGTGAGCAAAACAATTCAGCACAAATATAATACTTTTGTGTGTGTGTTCAGATCAAATAGCAGTGTGGTTACTATTTCCCCCTGCTCACCCCTCAAACCCCCAACATGCAATGTAAAGATATAAGAGGAGAGAGAGCAGGTATTCAGGAATGGCAGAATTCAAACAAAATATCAATCCCAATTTCACCTCAGCAACACAAGAGAAACACAGAATTGATTGGCAAGCGGTCGGAATGGCTTTAAAGTTATCTTGAGAATGGATTGGGTCAAAACAACTAAATATGGTTTAAATTGTTAAAATTATTTCAATTTTTATGGGAGCCGCTTTGGATAGTTGCATACAAACACTAGCAATGATTTGATACTAAGAAACAATGTGAAATCTTAAAATTAAGGTCGGAAGCAATCAAAAGCTGTTTTACACGTGTCAGAATTTCCCTAAAATGAAATTCGCTGCAAACTTTTCAGTGTGCAGTAATCTTGTTTACGGGAGAACTATATGAATTTGGGATGTCAATTAATGCTATGATGTTAGCTACACGCAGAAGTTGAAATTTTGTTTCTGGCCAAAAACTGTGGAAGTTATGGACGTTTTAGTGGAGGTCGTTTTGCGAGATAGGCGGAAAAATGGAAAACAGGAATGCACTTTTAAAAGACAAATGGGATTTCCTACGCTAGATTATGACTATAGAAAAAGAGAATGCCACACATGAATCTCCATCAGTTCCTGGCCAGGGAACCCTTCAAGTGGTGGATACTCAATTTCTTTCTGGGATTCACTTTAGTTACTCACAACACTAATGACTTATGATTTTAGAAAACAAATGTGAGAAACTCAGCGCAGTAAAAGTTCTGATAATACTATGATTCTGAATTTGCGGATAGGATGAATTGAGATTGGGATGAGACTATGCAAAGTTCATATGCTATGTGACACAGTTCTTTCTATAGATACTCACTAGATAGGTTTTTAAACAGAACTGTCAGGATTCTGGTCAGGGATTCTGGTCAGGACAGACTGCTGGCCACACCGGAATGGACTGGGTCTGTTCACAGCACGGCACAGGACTGGATCGGGTCTGCAATGGTTCTGGTCACAGCACGGCACAACTGGATTGGATCTTTTGGTTCTGATGATAATTCTTTTAGCAGGCAAGCAGTACAGCACAGCCCAGCGTACAATGCCGCGCAAACGACCCACCCAGAGGGAAAGAAGAGAAGAAAGAACAAACACCCCGAAACTTCAACTAAGAACCGCAACAACAGAACACACCCCCACAGACAGGTTCAAAGATCGGACCAACACTGAAAGAAGAGACAAATCCCTTTATCTAACTCCATACCTCACTGAGACCTACTCACCAGATCGAACCAACGCGACGCCAAAACCAACTACACTGAACAACCTACCAACATCACGAAGAAGGACAAACTCCACCAGATACAACAAGCACACAACTGAAGCAATAACACCATACATCACCAAAGCAAGAAGAACCCCCAACCCACAACCATGTCCCCTGGAAGACGAACCAGATGAAAACAAAAACCCTAGGCTAAACCTAGAAGTACTACTCGAGAACGCCGACAACCTGAAACCTGCTCCTGAACAAGATCAGAAAACGACCCTAACAAAAAAAGGCAAACCAAGCTACACCTCTAAACTCCACTGCAATCTAATAAATGCAAGATCCATGTCAAAACACTCTACAGAGATCTTCGACCTACTCGACGACAACGGCATCGACATCCTCTTCATCACAGAAACTTAGCTGGACGACAACTACAAAATCACACTCCAAAGCTGCCTTCCAGCAAACTTTAAATGCCTTCAAATAAACAGGAAAAACAAAAAAGGAGGAGGCATCGCAATAGCATTTAAAGAGCAGCTGAAAATAAGAACAGACGAACCACTCAACATCCCCAACTGCGAGTCCATGGTCATACACCTAACAACTAGCCCAAAAACCAACATCACGTTCATCCTGGTGTACAGACCCCCAACTTATGATGCATCCTTCGTCGACAACTTCATAGAAGCCATAACCAACATAGCCATCAACCACGAACACCTAATCATACTGGGGGATTTCAACATCTGGTTCGAAGACAGTCATGCCAACTCCCAAAACTCACTGATTGAACAACTCGCCACCATGAAACTACGACAACTAGTAAAAGGGGCAACTCACTCGGCAGGACACACCTTAGACGCAATATTCGCAGAGGAAAAACTCATCACCATGGCACCGCCGATACAAATACTGTGGAGTGACCATCTCATCATCCCATTCGTAATCACTCTGCCTACTCAAGTCTACATCCAACCTCCCAAACTCACAGCCACCACAAAAAGAAACTGGAAAGACGTCAAAAAAGGCAACCTATTCGAACAACTGGAGTTAACCAAGCCCTCAACAACAGAACTAGACCTAGCTGACCTAGACGGGAAAGCGGAGATACTACACAAATGGATTGCAGATACAATCGACAAGATGGCCCCAGAAAAACCATTCACACCATCAAAAAAAAGAGCAATGGCAAAATGGTTTACCCCACTACTAAGCACCATGAAAAAAGAAAACAAAAAGATGGAAACTGAATGGAGGAAAGATTACAATCCAGACAAAAAAACAATGTTCCAGAAGCACTTTCGCGCATACAAGAAGGAAATTCAAAAGGCAAAGAGAAAGCATTATGATGACAGAATCACAAATGCCACCAACACACAAAAAGAAATGTTCCGTATCATTAAAGAAATTGGAAACCCACCAGGCTGTGACAACACCCCAACCCCCTTGGAGAAACTATGCAACAACCTTGCAGACCACTTCAAAAAGAAAATCAATGACATCCGACAAACCATCCAACAGAGACCAACCAGCAGCGACTTACAACCAAACGAACCTAAATCAGAACCGCAGCACAAACTCAATAACTACCCTCAAATATCAGCAGAGGCATTCGCAATGCTGATAAAACACAGCAAGAAAGCGGGCTCACTGATGGATCCCTGCCCCCCGGACATCTACAAATCAATCCTCAGACAAGGAACACCAGCAGAATACTTCAGAAACCTTCTAAATCTATCACTGGCAACAGGGACAGTACCAAGGATCTTCAAATCGGCTTACATCAAACCACTTCTGAAAAACACAAGCGGGGACGTAGATGACCTCTCCAACTACAGACCAATCTCCAACATCCCCTACCCAGCCAAACTCCTCGAAACCTACGTATACAAACTAACCCAAGAATACGTTGAAGAACACCACCTGCTAGACCAAGCTCAAGTCGGCTTCAGACCCACAAGAGGTACAGAAACAGCACTACTATCCATCTGGGATGACCTAAAAACAAACGCAGACTCCAACACAACATCTGCCCTTATCCTGCTCGACCTCTCTGCAGCCTTCGACACAGTTAGCCATGACACCCTAACCAAAAGACTAGAAGACATAGGCATAACAGACACAGCGCTACGCTGGACTAAATCATTCCTAGCAGACAGAACTGAAACCGTCTGGATCAAACCCTTCAAATCCACCCCACGAGTCAACGACTGTGGAGTACCACAAGGATCCTCACTATCTCCACTGTACTTCAACATCTACCAAACCCCAGTAATCAGAATCTTCAAGAAACACAACATCAAATGCTACAACTATGCAGACGACACTCAAATCATCTACAAGATCGAAGACACCCAAGCCGATCATTCAAACTTAACCGACTGTCTAAAAGAAGTCTTCAACTGGATGAATGCCAACAACCTGAAAATCAACCCAGGAAAAACCGAAATCATGATCATATCCAAAGACCAAGAGAAGGAAACCGCCATCCCGTGGCCAACGGAAATGGGATCTACACCATCACCATCTAAGGTAGTAAAAAATCTGGGAGTCCTGATGGACAACACCCTAACCTTAGAACCGCAAATAAACGCAACAGTCAAGAAATGCTTCTTCCTCCTCCACACGGCAAGAAAAATACTACCTTTCCTCTCCTTCACACACAAAACACTCACCATCGTCGGCCTCATCATGTCAAGTATCGACTATGCAAACAGCCTCTACCTTGGTATACCGGAATACCTACTGAAGAAGCTACAACGGATCCAAAACACTGCAGCCAGACTACTCCTCAAACTATCCAGAAGAGACCACATCACCCCGGCCCTAAAAACACTACACTGGCTCCCAGTAAAACAGCGTATCATCTTCAAAACAATGTGCATAACGCACAGGGCAATCAGCGGACAAGGAGCAGAATTCCTACAACAAAAAAAAATAACAATCTACAAGCCAACGAGACCGCTTAGGTCAACCAACGAAATCCGACTGGAACAAAAACCTTACATCAAGAAGAAACTCGGAGGCACCGCTTTCTACCACTTAGCCGCGAAAACCTGGAACAACATCCCAAAATGAATAAGGAACACCAAAGACCACCTTAAATTCAGAAAATTACTAAAAACCTGCCTCTTCAACACCGGAGACTAAAACCGAAACAACAATAAGACAAATGACTCATCAAAAAAGGACATTGACAAACCCCTAGAACCGACAGAAGTACCCTGGGCACCAGTAGGGCTGACGCTGGACACAGGGGTCCACCCGCGAGACCCAGAGAAACAGATACAACTACTCCAGCCAACCCTTACCATCCCCCACTGCCCGTACAGCCACAACTAGGTTCCACGAGGCTGTGGAACGGACAAGATACCACCAATCACCACACAACCGGGTGTATGGACACTAGCAGCGGCGCTAGTCATGTGGAGGTGGTGAGGAGCATGCAAGGTTATTAAGGGAGCGGGCGGAGGGGACAGCTAGATCCTCAAACGGCCTCGAATGGAAAATCGGGCACGTACCTCCTAAGGCTCAGGGTGTACAAGCATCCCGTCGGGTAAGATTACACAAGCCCAACCGGTTCAGTCCAGGATAGAGATGACTAACGAATACCATTAACAATTTCCTTCTCTGCATACACCTCTCAAACTCCAAACCAAACACAACCACAAACCTCTAGCGCAGCAAACCGCACGAACTTCACTACACTGCAACAACAAAACAAAAAAACACATAGACTCGCACATCAGCACACGACAACTACTGGCCGTATACACCCCACGCCCAGGCGACGGAACCACCAGGCTGAGGCTGCCAACAGCACATCACTGCAATCTTGCACTTTTCCAGCCTCCACCCACTAACCCACCCTCCCCCCCTCTTTCAGAGCCACCAGAGCGCCAGGGGACCACTCCGGTGGTGATAGTGCGCGGTACAAATGACCTTTAACATTAACATTAACATATATTTTGATTCTCCCCTTTGGTGGTGGGATTCTGGTTCTGGAATGTAAGGCCTAGCTGAGAATGGTTCAGCTATGCAATGGGCCTTTCTCTGCTTTGCCAAGTTTCTGGAGTCTGGAGCAAGTATGGTGGATAATTCTGCTGCAGGGTTCTTCGCCAGCATCGGGATAGTGGGTGAATCTGTCTCTGTTTCTGAGTGCTGAGCTGTCTCTATTTATGCTTATGATAAAGGGGTGTGTGTGCTGGTTTATCCTAAGCTCGCCCCTTTGCCAGGGATTGGTTAAGGTCTCCTCTCTGCCTTGATAGGAGGAGAAAAACAGTGTGTCATCTTGATGATGTGGGTTTATGAGTCCTACAGTCCACCCGTAGGCTCTTGAACACAAAATCTACTTTTGGTACAATACATATTTCCATGTGTGCAACCTCTATAACAATCATATAGACAGATTACATATTTTGTGTAGCAGATACTCCTCCAAACCCCGTCGCTGTAAGATCTTGTGTCTGCTTTTTACAGAATTTTGCCCTTTTTATCCGGAACACAATGTCCAATTTAGGAGCACATTTCTACAAATGTGCGCATTGAATATGGGCATAAGTGTATGACGTTTCATGCTTCTATCAAAAATACAGTTTGTCTAATATCACATTTTCCGCCGTTTCTTCCTAGAAAATGTCACAGAGTTACAGCGCCTTTTAAAATGTGCAGCCAATATTTACATTAACAATGCTGTTATTTTTGTGTTTTTGACAATTTTACACAGTAAGTTATCAGTCTTTTTTAAATGTGTCTTTGGTCCTTGTTAAGCAACAAATGGTTGTTTGTCTCTGCCTCCTCCTGTGTAACGCTCACCTGGCTCCCACGGAGGCGCTGGTCTGGGTTGCTGTGGCCTCTTCAAGCGTGATGCGCAGAATTCGGACCACCGATTGAACAGGACCCCCAAATCTTGCTTGTCTGGCCCGTAGGAATATCCTTCTGCAGATGAGAAAGGGGATTAACTGTCTGCTGAATAGTATGCTTGCTCCCCCTTTCCCCCTTCGTTCTTCTCTGACTTCCTCCAAAACCCCCGGTTTCAGCTCACCTTATGGTTTGGAAGGATGAACTCTCCATCCTGCTTCTGGTGCAGGGGCGCGCGTTCATCCAGTTACTTCACTGGTTTTCAGAATGGCGCTGGCACATCCACTTGACTTTTCTGAGCGATACGCCGTAAGTATGAAGATGCAAAAGTTCAAGTGTGAGCCTCCTTTTATGTTGTTTTTTGTGTCCTTTATTTCAGGTGCAGAACAAAGGCGATGCGTTGAGGGGTTAAATTGCCGGTGGTTAAATCAGATGAATTAGTGATGAGGGCGACCCCTCTAAATGTCTTTATAGTTCCCCAGTAATGTCTTTTGTCCTTTCCCCATAGGGGCCGGGGTGCGATGCCTGCCAAAGATGCGGCGCCGACCCGAGCTGTGGAATGGTTCACCAAGAAAAGCCGGTAAGTGATATGGCTGAAAATTTGGCTTTCCTCTTGTGTTCCCTTGCTCACCTTTTATCTCTTCTTCTCTCCCCTAGGTGCAGAGATGTGGCGACCGGTGCTGAGGTGAGTGAAGCGCGGCGCTGCAGCGAGCAACGCGATGCTTTTAAATGGAAGTCTTCCTTTAGGAATGCTGGCGTGAAGATTCCGGATGCAGGTAAGAAGGTTGAATAAGTTCTTGGTTTTCACCTTTCTCTTCTCTTATTCCCTAACAGGTGTTCCAGGTTCGAGGCGGGCGTGGTTGGAGTCCAGGTGCAGGAGCAGACACAGTGAGCGTTCAGCTGCTGGGATGCAGAACAACGCAAAGCACGTGTGGCTGTCCAGGCGTGGCTTAAATAGCTTTGGAAGAAGTTCCAGGTGAGTATTCTTCCACAGCCCCACCCAAGTAACAAAATAGTTCCTTCAGAAAAATAGTCCCTCCTAAGCCTCATTTGGCTTGGTTCTTCATGCAGCATGGTCTGCATCAGGTGAGTGTGCAGCATGGTCTGCTACAGGTAAGTGCACCAAACACTTCCCCTTATGAGCCTGGCGCCTATGGCGCCAGGACTGATGTCCAACATGAGCAACGGCGCCAGGACAGAGTCCAAAGAGCCCCTATAAAGGGCCGCTGGGCTTTTACCCGGGGGCATGATGCCTGCTCCCGGGGGTGCTGGGCCTGGCCTGGTGCTCCGGGGGTAGGCATCATGACAGCACTCCCCCCAAGGCCCCTCCCAAGGTCTTTTCCCCAGGAGGGTTCGGTTTGTTCGGGAAATTCCGATGGAAACTTTTTACTAGCCGAGGTGCATGTACGTGGTCGCTGGGTTCCCAAGATCTTTCCTGAGGCTCGTACCCCTTCCAATCAATTAGATAGAAAAGTTTTGATTTTGAGATCTTAGAGTCCAAAATGTTCTTCACCTCGAATTCAGGCTCCCCATCTATCTGGATTGGTTCTGGTGGCTTTATTAATCTGGTTCCTGGTTGCACTGGTTTCAAAAGCGACACATGAAAAACGGGGTGAATCCGCATGTTAGCTGGTAGATCTAACTTGACTGCCACTGGGTTAATTATAGCTTTAATCGAGTAAGGGCCTAAATACCTTGGATTAAAAGTCTGAGGTCCCTTGAGCGATAAGTGTTTGGTAGCCAACCATACTTGATCCCCTATTTGGTATGGAGGTGCCTCCTTTCGATGCAGATCCGCATTCTTTTTGTATTTCCCTTTCGCATGTTGTAAGTGTGCAGTAGCATCCTTGAAGGCTTGAGTAATCGTAGAATGCAAATGGTCCACTGCAGGCATTTCGAGGCTCAAAGGTGAGTCCAAATCTGAAGTACGAGGGTGATGTCCATATAGGGTATAAAAGGGGCTCTGACCAGTTCCAGAGTGTATCGAGTTATTGTATGCATATTCAGCCACCCATAAAATATCCTTCCAATTACCCTCCGATTGGTGCAACATACATCGTAGATATTGTTCAAGGGTCTGGTTTGTTCTCTCCGTCTGACCATCGGTCTGTGGGTGGTGGCTGGTTGAGAGTCTTACGTCGATTTGTGCCAGTTGACAACACTTTTTCCAAAAATGAGAAATAAACTGGCTTCCCCGATCGGAGATTAGTATGGACGGGAATCTATGCAGACGGATGATATTTTCGAGGAATTCCTTGGCAAGAACAAAAGCTGAAGGTAATCCTTTCAACGGAATAAAATGGGCCATCTTGGAAAATAAATCCACCACAACCAGAATAGTATTGTATCCATTACAAGAGGGCAGGTCCGTGATAAAATCTAGTGACAAGGTGTGCCAAGGTGCTGGTGGAATGTCTAAGGGTTGAAGAAGACCGGCGGGTTTTGTTTTTTGACCTTTGTTTTGGGCGCAAACTCCACAGGACATCACGAAAGATTTAATATCCTTTCGCAAGGACGGCCACAGAATTGTCCTTTAATTTTTTCCTCTGTTTTGGCAATGCCAGGATGTCCTTCCATCAGAGTATCGTGATGACGGGAAATAACCAGTTCTTGCAATTCCTTTTCTGGCAAAAATAAACGTCCTTGGAAGTAAGGTAAGCCATCGTTGAGTGAAAAGGCAGACCCCCTATTGATCCAATCCTGCAAGGCTGAAGAGTCCAAGAATAGTTTTACCCGTGCTTGAATGTCTTCAAGGGTTTGTAAAGTGGTTATCCCCAAGATTCTTTGTTCGGGAATTATCGGCACAGGATCTGAGTTTGTGTCCATTTCTCCCATTCAAATTCGAGATAGCGCGTCCGCTTTGCCATTCTTACAGCTGGGACGGTAGGTGATTACAAAATCGAACTCAGCAAAGAATAAAGCCCATCGGAACTGTCGTGAAGACTGAGCCTTGGCAGTTTTTAAATATTGTAAATTTCGGTGATCAGTGATCACGGTGATGGTATGCCTGGCGCCAAGAAGATAATGCCGCCAAGCCTTAAAGGCGGACTTAATGGCTAATAATTCCTTATCGGTGATTGCATAATTTATCTCCGGCGGCGAGAACTTTCTGGACCAAAATGCTACGGGGTGCAGTTGGTTGGTTTCGGGGTCTCTCTGAGATAGGACAGCTCCCATGGCTAAGCTGGATGCGTCGGTTTCGACTATATATGGGAGATCAGGACGCGGGTGTTTCAAAATAGGTGCGGACGTGAATTTAGCTTTTAATTCCTGAAAGGCCTGTTCAGCTTCCTCGGTCCATTCAAAACGTTTATTCTTCCGCAAGAGTGCAGTGATGGGTTGCACCACCCGTGAAAATTCCGGGATAAACCTGCGATAAAAATTGGCAAAACCAAGCATGCTTTGGACACCTTTCACCGAACTAGGTGATGGCCATTTGAGGATGGCATCCACTTTTCGTGAGTCCATTCGGACCCCTTTAGGTGTCAGGATGAATCCAAGAAACTCAACCTCGGTGGTATGGAAAACACATTTTTCCAGCTTTGCAAACAGTTTGTGCTGGCGCAATTTCTCAAGGACGGCCCTGACATGTTTTCTGTGATCAGATTCCGAAGAGGAGTACACCAGAATGTCATCGATATACACGACAACACAGACATCGATGAGTTCCCGAAGGACATCGTTCATGAAGAATTGGAAGGCAGCAGGCGCGTTGCACAACCCGAAAGGCATCACCTGGTATTCGAATAGTCCATATTTTGTACGGAAGGCCGTTTTCCATTCGTCGCCTTCTTTTACTCGTACCAGATGATAAGCCCCCCGGAGATCTAACTTGGTGTATATGCAAGCGTCCTTCACCTGGTCAAGGAGTTCAGGGATCAAAGGCAGAGGGTAACGATTTTTAACAGTTATCTGGTTCAATGCGCGGTAATCGATACAAGTTCTAAGGTCGCCTTCTTTTTTTGGCACGAAGAACAAAGCCGAGGATGCCGGAGACTTTGACGGGCGAATGAAACCATTGGCTAGGTATTGATCTAAATATTGTCTCAAATGCAGATTGTCCGGCTCAGTTAGGGCATAAATCCGGCTACAAGGGGGTTGTGCACCGGGCATGGATCGATTTGGCAATCGTACGATCTGTGAGGAGGTAACGTGTTGGCCTGTTCCTTTTGGAAGACGTCCTGAAAGTCTTGGTATTCCGGAGGTAGTTGCATGGTGACAGAGGTTACTGACGCTAGACTGATCTTCAGATTTTCTGGGTAGCAGGTTCGTGCACACTCCGGAAAGGTTATTCTCTTCGCTCGCCAATCAATTCGAGGATTCTGTGTCTCTAACCAAGGGATTCCGAGAATAACCTGAAACTGTGGAGCCTTGATTACATCAAACACAACTGCCTCCCGATGGCCGTCCGGACCTACAAGTGTCACCTCAGCTGTGGAATGTGTTACCGGTCCCGAGGCAATTTCGGTTCCATCAACTGTGGTGATGACATCTTTGTTGGTTTTAGGACGCAGGGGAAGGTTAATCCTGGAGACCAATTCACGATCCACGTAGTTTCCTATAGCCCCACTATCGATGTATGCCTTTATTGCATGCAACCGCTTAGGCTGTTCCGGATCTACGAGGACCATTGGCACAGTGAAATGCGAGGTCTGAGAGTTCGTTTTCAAGCTCGGCAAGCGGACCCCTACGCTTGTCGGGCGGGGTTGTTTCCCGATACAGAGGTTTCATGGATTTTATCAGCGGCTCCTACCACCTTCCTGGGCGGCCTTGCCGGGCAATCTCGTAGAAAGTGTCCAGAGGATCCACAATAAAGACAAAAGTGCATCTGCCGTCTTCTTTCACGTTCCTTTTGCGTTGAAGGTCCTTTAACTCCTCCGATTTGCATTGGCTCAGAGGCTTCAGCCCCCTTGAGGTTAGCGTGGGTCTTGACTAACACCCGGGTCTCAAACTTGGACCGATCTGCTTTTCTGTTTTGCAGTCTGTGATCCAATTGGACCACTAAGTCTATATATTCTGAGCATTCTTGGGGCGGATTTACAACTTGGGCCAGGACATCTTTAAGTTCTCTGCGTAGACCTCGATAAAATAACGTGATTCTTTTATCCTCAGGCCACCCAGTTTCCACAATTAGTCTATTAAAGGTTGCAATGTAGGAAAGGAGGTCTTGATTGCCCTGTCGCAGAGATAGAAGTTCGTCATCTAGAGACTGCCCCTGGGAGTGACGAGCAAATAACCTTTCCATGCTTGCTTGAAATCCTTGAAAATCACGAAGAATCGGGTCATCTTGAGTTACCAGTGGAATTGACCAATCGGCAGCACTGCCGCTGAGATATGACAATACAAAGGCTACCTTGGTCTGGTCATTAGGGAAGGCCCCAGGTCTGCACAGGAAATGCAAACGACACTGATTCATGAATACGGTGAATCGTTTGGGGTCGCCAGCAAAGCGTTCGGGTGGGGCCAGCGGCATGTTTCCAGGTAGATTAATCTGCACCGGGTTACTGGAAAGCACAGGTGCGGGGTTCCCTCCGGAACCGGGTAAAGGAGTTTGTCCAGCTTGACCTTGCAAAAGCTGTCTAGCCAGGTCATCAGCTCTTTCCTTTGTTACAATCACTTCCCTCCTGAGAGCATTAGTCTCTTGACAAGCAGCGTGTACTTCGGCCCGTAATTCCCCCAGTAGTTGGGCCAACTGGTCAGTCTCGGAAGTTTCCATAGCGCCTGGGTGGGAATTTGTAGGAAGTCTTCGCGTTCTGTAACGCTCATTTGGCTCCCACGGAGGCACTGGTCTGGTCTGGGTTGCTGTGGCCTCTTCAAGCGTGATGCGCAGAATTCGGACCACCGATTGAACAGGACCCCCAAATCTTGCTTGTCTGGGCCGTAGGAATATCCTTCTGCAGATGAGAAAGGGGATTAACTGTCTGCTGAATAGTATGCTTGCTCCCCCCTTTCCCCCTTCGTTCTTCTCTGACTTCCTCCAAAACCCCCGGTTTAAGCTCACCTTATGGTTTGGAAGGATGAACTCTCCATCCTGCTTCTGGTGCAGGGGCGCGCATTCGTCCAGTTACTTCACTGGTTTTCAGAATGGCGCTGGCACATCCACTTGACTTTTCTGAGCGATACGCCGTAAGTATGAAGATGCAAAAGTTCAAGTGTGAGCCTCCTTTTATGTTGTTTTTTCTGTCCTTTATTTCAGGTGCAGAACAAAGGCGATGCGTTGAGGGGTTAAATTGCCGGTGGTTAAATCAGATGAATTAGTGATGAGGGTGACCCCTCTAAATGTCTTTATAGTTCCCCAGTAATGTCTTTTGTCCTTTCCCCATAGGGGCCGGGGTGCGATGCCTGCCAAAGATGCAGCGCCGACCCGAGATGTGGAATGGTTCACCAAGAAAAGCCGGTAAGTGATATGGCTGAAAATTCGGCTTTCCTCTTGTGTTCCTTTGCTCACCTTTTATCTCTTCTTCTCTCCCCTAGGTGCAGAGATGTGGCGATCGGTGCTGAGAGCCGCGGTGGAGCCGGGCGGCGTCTCGGGAACAGGTGAGTGAAGCGCGGCGCTGCAGCGAGCAACGCAATGCTTTTAAATGGAATTCTTCCTTCAGGAATGCTGGCGTGAAGATTCCGGATGCAGGTAAGAAGGTTGAATAAGTTCTTGGTTTTCACCTTTCTCTTCTCTTATTCCCTTACAGGTGTTCCAGGTTCGAGGCGGGCGTGGCTGGAATCCAGGTGCAGGAGCAGACAAGGTGAGCGTTCAGCTGCTGGGATGCAGAACAACGCGAAGCACGTGTGGCTGTCCGGGCGTGGCTTAAATAGCTTTGGAAGAAGTTCCAGGTGAGTATTCTTCCACAGCCCCACCCAAGTAACAAAATAGTTCCTTCAGAAAAATAGTCCCTCCTAAGCCTCATTTGCCTTGGTTCTTCATGCAGCATGGTCTGCATCAGGTGAGTGTGCAGCATGGTCTGCTTCAGGTAAGTGCACCAAACACTTCCCCTTGTGAGCCTGGCACCTATGGCGCCAGGACTGATGTCCAACATGAGCCTGGCGCCAACAGCGCCAGGACAGAGTCCAAAGAGCCCCTATAAAGGGCCGCTGGGCTTTTACCCGGGGGCGTGATGCCTGCTCCCAGGGGTGCTGGGCCTGGCCTGGTGCTCCGGGGGTAGGCATCATGACATCCTGTCTCTCTGCAGTCAGTTCAGAAGCAGTCTCCTCCCAGCTTCTCCTGAGCAGAGGCCATTTATGACCCTTCACACTTGGCATTCCTTTGACTGAGAATTCCATTATCTCCTTCCCCACTGCAGCCCAAATTCTTCCCCCACCATATAATCATCACTTAGGTGTGATTTCCTGGTGGAGAGGAGCTGGAAGGAGAGCTTTAGCCAGGCTGAGTTTAAAGGTTAATTCTGTTGCATTTTTCCTTGGCTTAAAACAAACTTGTGATCTCAAACTAGCAGCTAGAACACTTATTTCAGATTCTAAAGCATGGGATTAACAATTACAACATAAATTACTCTCAGGAACAGGCCATTTAGATTTCAAACATTTGGCTTCAGTTTATACAGGTTTTCCAGTTTATCATGCAGGCTTCTGACAGCTGTCATTCAGGCGGCCGAAGGTACTGCACCCAGATTTTGACAGATTCCACAGGCAGGCAACTTTGGCTGTGGATGTTTCTTTAATACTTTCAGCTTTTCAGAACATTGTATGTTCACAATGATTTCTTGAACTAAGTGAATTGTAGCACCCAGCAAGAATTCTGGATGTTTAAGGGTGTTTTGTACCGGCATTCAGCCAAGAAAAAAGGGGTTTAAAGCAAGATTTTTGGATTTCCTTTAGCAAAGCACTGCTTTTCTCTCTGTTCTCCATGTTCAATTGTTGTGGAGCCCTGTGACATGATTCAGGAGTGAGCTCTCTGTTCCACCACTGACAACATGCATGGCAGATTGGTCCGCCATCTTTTTGTGTTTTGCACAGCGTGATTTTCTGTGGTTTTGGCGCGCACAAGTATTTTGCGGCCATTTTTAAAGTTTCTGTCACCATCAGAACACAGTGATGCCGCATGGCATAGCAAAAGTGGATCAAGACATCCCACAGTGGAGGCCTTGTGACTATGCCTAATAATTTACTTGGGCCAATACTCTCTTACGTCAAAGGCCCTGAACTGATATGTGAAGGAGTGCGAGAAACAAAAAAGGCAAATTATGTCAATCTCTGAAGTTCCGGACATTTTTATTATTGTAAATAGATGTACTAGAAAGACAACTATAAGAAACAAGAACAGCTGGCAGGAAAACATCTGCTAGACTGTCTGGCATGGTTGTGCGAGCAATACAATAAACATGTATTCATATTAAATGGGGAGTTCCATGTAAGATTTTAACCTAAGAAACAGTTTTGTCTAGAATTGTTACTGGGGGAAAAAAAATTAAGGATTAGAGGGAAATGATTTGCCTTTCCCAGTAGTTGACTGGGCCAGCTAAGGTCAACTCCATGACATGAAAAAGGAAGAGATAATGATATAAGCCACAAACCTCCCTAAAAGTCGCCCTCAGAATGTAAGTTCTGCTTCACTTGCTCAAATGATCTGTCCAACTGTAGGGTTCTTGTTCATTGGATGAGTGAATAAATGAATAGCGTACTTCCTACTGTTATTGAATACGGTCAGATTTAGGACCCTTCTATCTTGGAACTCTCCAACTTAAAATGGCCTAGAACAATGATGTAGCCTTTATGCTCTCTCTAGCGTGTGTGTCATAACGCAGAGTGCTTTATTCAAACATAGAGGAGCAAAGTATTTTGTTGCTTCTCAATAATATTTAGGAACATAAAAAATGTGATATTATATCTAAAACTGAAACACACCAATAGAATTCAAGCTCCATATCAAGGAGGCAACCGCACTGTGTTTTTAAAATCTACGTTCAAGCTGCATCTTTTAACTGTACATCTAAAATTTAAATGTAAATTGAAACTAAATATGCTCAGTCGGAAACACTATAATCTGCCTAACTAGGCATACACGTAACCTTAAGTTTTATAAGGAGAAGTAATTCTTTCTAAAACAAGCTATTAAATGAATACACTCTGTTTTTATTTTGCACATTGAAAATGGGAAATAATCTCAAAACAAATGCTATGAAAGCATGCACACGTTGGCTTTTCGATAAAGTTCAGTACATGTTATATCATCTAAAAATATAATTAACTTTGCAAGAAAATGGCTTCCCTTTTCATGCTATGAAATGCAATAGAAAAAATGTAATTCATTTTGCATTCAGACTCATGTAGGTGTGATTTTAAGAAAATAAAGAGTCGATTCTTTCATGTCCAAATATTAGGGTTTTATATTAAAACCATTTGAATTGGGGAATGCAACTTTACAAAAGGCATTTCTCTCAGGACTTGACATTTTCGACAACAACTGCACAACAAATGCATCTAGGTAACAGTCCTTCTCTGCCATGACACCCTTATGTGTAGAGAGGGTCATTTAGAACGTACATGTTGCCAACCACTCAGGGGTTAAGGAGTGCTGCCCCCACCGTTGTGGGGGCGGGGCTATGATACGGCGGGAGGACCAGGGGAGACAGGGGGTTTTATGGGTAAGGCGCGCTAAGCGCCAGTTCGAGCTACGCTCTGTTAAAATAAAGAAGCAGCCTGCAATCTCCGGTGTGCGCGTCCTCCTTTGCACGGCCTCTACAAGGTAACACTGGCGACGAGGTTTCCTTCCCGTGCACCCACGGAGTCCTCCTTGGCAGCCCGCCGCTCCAGTCCTCCTTGGCAGTCCGCCGCTCCAGTCCTCCTTGGCAGTCCGCCGCTCCTCCGTGGCGTTCCGCCACCCTCCGCGCTGCAAGCGCGCTCAAAGGCATCCGTATTGGCAGTCCGCCAATTTTCTCGCCCTGAATGCCCCGGGCCTCCTCCTCCTACATCTCGACGTCCGACACGGGCGGGAGCCCTCCTCCTCCTCTCAGTACTCCCTCAACACCTCAAGAGGGTCATCGGTGGATCCTGGGAGCCTGCCTGACCACCACAGTGTGACGAGCGCCCCAAGCACAGCGCCGCACAGCGCAGGGAAGCTGTGGACATCTGCTGCGACCCCCCCACATCGCAGGCCGGTGAGTTTGCCCAGGCCCCCTGGAACGCAATAAAGACACGCGGCGAAGTTTGGAGTGTGACCCCCCCCCTCCATAACATTCCACTTTTCAGACGGACCAAGCTCCACCAGCCTACCCAAATCAGGCCAAATCAGGCGCAAGGTACGCATTTTCCGGCATCATGAGCACGCTGGCCGCCACTTCAGGGTCCAATCCAGGGTCGCCTACGCCAGCTCACATGGTGCAGCCAGCTCACGTGGCGCAGCCGATTCAACTGCGGCTACCACCGCCTTTCACCATGACCCCACAAGCCACGAAAGGACCCAGATGGACTGATTGGATGGAGGACTTCCAGCACTACGTCAGGGGATCTGGTGATGGAAATTCCCCCAATATCAGGGACATCTTCCTTAATCTGGTGGGGGGCGAGATAAAGACCGTGGTCAAGACTATTCCTGCAGCTGAACAGAACAATTTCAAGGACTTAATAAGTGCCCTAGACAAACTCCTCATCATAGAAGTCAATCGTGACTATGAACGCTACCTATTCAACAAATGCACTCAAATGCCACAGGAGACAGTTGATGAATTCATAACCCGCCTGCGAGTAAAAGGTGCAAATTGCCAATTCGACGCATTTTCTCTGGAAGAAGCCATAAGATTGAGGGTCATTGAAGGCTGCTTATCCCCTGCCCTCAAGAAACAGCTCCTGAAAAAACCCCTCTCCATCCAGGAAGTGAGCGAGCTCGCTCGCATACATGAAAGGGTCGATGCCCAAGCTACATCCATGGCCAGTCCAAGCAACCCCAAACACGACGCAGCGGAACTGGTCGCAACCATACAACCATCTCGTCCAGGTGACAGGGGGCCACAGTTATACAGAACTCAAAACATCCAAACACCCCGTCTACAGAGACAATGTTATCGCAGTGGGATGTCTTTTCCGCATGCAGGATCCTGCCCTGCTTTGTCTCAGCGATGCACAAACTGCGGATGAGAAGGACATTTCCACTCGGTGTGCCGGGAAGGCGTACCATTTCCTCCCGCGAGAACCCAAACGCCAGTCAGGACATTTGTCCGTCCGCCGCCTCCCAGACACTTTCAACCCAGATATTACCAACAAAGCCAAGGACAGAGAAGGTACGTCAGAGCCATTGACGAATACCATACGCCGGGGTACCCACCACAGCCAGAGCAGACTGATCGGACCAGATACTTCACGGATGAATATGATCATCCACCAGAGGAATATGGGCCTGAGACTCTCTACCAGGAGGTGCAGGAAGCCGCATATAACATGCCGTATGACTCATACGACCAAGATGAGTTTGTCAACCTCATACTCGACACCGAAGAGGCCAGAGAAGCCCCGAAAATCCCCATCAAAATGGGGAATAGACAATTCCAATTCATGATTGACTCAGGCGCTACTGTTAACATTATGGGCGAACAGGACTATGCCGTACTACCGAACCCACCTGCACTTCAACAGTCCCGCTCAAGGATATTTCAGTGGGGCGCCACCACCCCCCTACCGACAGTAGGATGTTTCACGCAACACCTTCTCCTGAATGGCCGGAAAGTAGACACAACAATACACATCATCCGGTCACTTGCCAGAAGCCGATGCCTGCTCAGTTATCACACGGCGCCCCGCTTGGGGTTAATCGAAATACACGTGAGGGCGGGAGACTCCATCACAGCAACCTCCGAGAGCACAAACGCGAGAGACACAGTTGGCGCCATTGCATGCTACCAGCTGCAGAACCTGGTCACACAGGCTGACATCACAAGAGACTTCCCCAACCTCTGCACGGGGCTGGGCAAACTCAAGGCCCCTCCCATCCGACTCCACATTGACGCATCGGTGAGGCCGGTGCCGCAACATCCCCGGAGAGTAGGTTTCCACCTGCAAGCGGCAGTATCAGACGCACTCCAACAACTGTTGTCTGATGGCATCATTGAACCAGCCACAGGTCCGACACCATGGGTGTCCCCACTCGTGGTTGTACCCAAAGAGGGAGGGAAGATCCGTCTGTGTGTGGACATGAGGGTGGCAAACACTGCCATTCAGCGCGAGAGGCATCCGGGCCCCTGCATCGAGGACATGATCGTGCAACTGAACAACGCCCAGATGTTCTCCAAACTCGACCTCAACCAAGGATACCATCAGCTGGAGCTGCATCCGGAATCCAGACCCATCACGACATTCGCGACCCATGACGGTCTCTACAGATATCGACGCCTGAACTTCGGCATCTCATCAGCCGCAGAAATCTTCCAAGAGGCCATCCGGCAGGTGATCAGACCCATCAAGGGCACACTGAATTACAGTGACGACATCCTCGTTTTTGGATCATCGAAAGAGTCTCACGACAAGGCTATGCTCGCTACATGTGCAGCACTCCAAGAAGCAGGCCTCACCCTCAATATTGCAAAATGCCGTTTCAGCAAGACCAAGCTGAAATCTTTTGGACACATCTTCTCCAGCGAAGGCATGATGCCGGATCCTGATAAGGTTGACACTATCACCAACCTAGAAGAACCGCGACAGGTTGCTGACGTCCGCTCGTTTCTCGGCATGGCTGGCTACTGTGCGAGATATATACCGCACTACGCGTCCCTCACCGACCCTCTACGGAAACTCCTCCAGAAAGACACGGTGTTTGAATGGCCCCTACGTGTCTCCAGGCTTTCTCCGACATCAAGCGGGCCCTGATGGAAGCACACCGCCTGGCATATTTCAATCCCGCATGGCACACTGAAATAGTGGTGGACGCGAGCCCGGTGGGCCTTGGTGCCATCCTAGCCCAAACCAGTGGGGCGGATGTCCACCCGAGACACGTTGTCGCGTATGCGAGCAGGGCCCTGTCCACCCCGGAACTGGCCTACTCCCAGGTGGAAAAAGAGAGCCTAGCCGCCGTCTGGGCGTGCGAACACTTCCATGACTTCATCATTGGGAAAAAGTTTACTTTAATAACGGACCACCAAGCCCTGCTATCGCTTTTTGGCAACCCGCACACCAAGATGCCGCCTAGAATCGAGTGGTGGGGAATCCGCTTACAAGAATATGACTATGACATCGTGCATCGTCCTGGGGGCGACCTTAACCCCGCTGACTACCTGTCACGTCACCCTGTTGGGGCCCCACGGACCCGCGAAGGAGACATCGCCTATGTACAATACGTAGCGTCAAACTCGCTACCACCGGCGCTGTCCCTGGAGAGAGTAGCTGCCGCATCAGCTGCTGACCCCACCATGGCACTCGCCATCAGCCTCACATTGTCCAGCAAATGGAGGGATCACCACAGAGCAACGCTGGCACACCCGGGAGCGTGCAAACAAGAAATTGAAAGGTTGGCCAGGGTGCACAGCGAACTGGCCGTCAAGGACAACGACATCCTCCTCAGAGGGTGCAAAATAGTCATCCCCGCCACGCTCAGGAATGAAGTAGTAAGCACGGCCCATGAGGGACATAGAGGAGCGGAGAACACCAAAAGGCAGCTGAGGCGCCATGTCTGGTTCCCGTTCCTGGACGCGGCAGTAGAAGAATGGGTGAAGAACTGCCATGCCTGTCAGTGCACAGCTCCTGCGGAACATCCACCCCCGCTCCAACACACATAGATACCCGAACGGCCATGGGAACGTGTAGCCATGGACTTCTACGGACCCACGGAAGAGGGTGACTACCTCCTGCTCCTAATAGATGAACACTCACGTTTCCCAATCGTCAAAACGGTCACCACCACCGCATTCCCCCAAGTTGCAGCGGCAATAGAAGAAGTGTTCAGCGAGTGGGGGATCCCCAAAATAGTCAAATCCGACAATGGGCCCCCGTTCAGTGGACATGAATTTGGAACACTAGCAGAACACCTAGGGTTTGTACATACTAAGACAACTCCTCGCCACCCTCAAGCGAATGGGATGGCTGAACGATTCATGGCGTCGATCAAAAAAACGAGACAAAGAGCCAGAGTAGAAGCGGTCGACCCACACCAGGCGCTGTGCCGACTCCTACGGGACTACAGAAACACTCCTCACGAAGCCACCAACAAGACACCTGCTGAGCTCATGTTTCGCTACAAAGTACGAACCCGCATACCGTACAACCCATCTGATGAGGAGCCGCTTGACATGGATGTGCTCCGAAGGGATGCAGAAGCCAAAGAGAGAGCGAGACGAGAGACAGACGCCCGCCGCCATGCAGTGATACAAGACTTTCACATTGGAGACGAAGTACTCGTCCAGCAACCAACGCCCAGAAAGACAGATCCGCGGTTCGCTCCAAGCCCCATGAGAGTAACCGCAGTGAAAGGCACGATGGTGACAGCCGAGGATCAAAGTAGAGCTGTCACCAGGAACTGTCAACAATTCAGACATTACTCCAGACGAGAAGGAACAGAGCCGTTCCAGCGATCGGCCTCCCCAGAGCCGCGAGAGACGCGGGATGACCTGTGGGTCCCTCCAGGAGGAGACCCAGGAGGGACAAGCAGAGAAGCGAGGACCACGGAACTGCAAGAGGCAGGTGATCAAGAGGAGAGGCCATGGAGAATTGTAAGAAAACCTGTGAGACTTGTTGAAGAATGTTGATCTCGATGTTTGAATATATTGTTCGGGGGTGATGTTGCCAAGCACTCAGGGGTTAAGGAGTGCTGCCCCCACCGTTGTGGGGGCGGGGCTATGATACGGCGGGAGGACCAGGGGAGACAGGGGGTTTTATGGGTAAGGCGCGCTAAGCGCCAGTTCGAGCTACGCTCTGTTAAAATAAAGAAGCAGCCTGCAATCTCTGGTGTGCGCGTCCTCCTTTGCACGGCCTCTACGAGGTAACAGTACACACTTACATTAAAGTCGCTTTTCTTGAGAAAGTCCACCCTGCTAATAAGAAGTCGCCTCTCACCCATTCTGCTTTTGTCTGTCGTCTGTCTCTTTCAGACGTGGTCTCTCTTGTGTCTCCCCATTTAGTTACTCGTCTCATAGTAAGCGTGCTAGGGACCTCCTCAGTTGATCTTATAGTTTCCCGAACATAGAGACCAGGGGAACCATTTGGCGAGTTTCACGTGTGCGTTTCACCCGATTCCTTTTGCCCCATTGAAGGAATATTCACAGGCGAAAGGTTACTGTTGCATTGACTAAAACAGGAACATCTATTGATGCGCCTCGCCTGCTTCTCATATACGTCATAATTGCTCAATTCACAGTCTATGCAAATGGGTCTTTCTTTAGGTAACACCTGCACATCAAAACCTCTTGCCTTTATCATTTTTGCATGGGAACAGACAAAGAAAATCTAAGAACCACTGCAAAATTTAAGTCCCACTTCTGAATCCATAATGCATTATTTAAACTGGTTAATATTAAATTCCAATGCCCTGGCTTCATTTCTCATTAAAAGGCGAAAATTAATCATAGTGGTAATATGAAAACCAGGGGCTCATTTTTACAGACCTTACAAATTCATTTTAATTCCATATAATGAGACCATTAACATAATTTCTGCATTTCATATCCTGTACATACTTTATATATTCTGTGAAAAAAAACCACCATTTCATGGCCAAAGGATTTCAAAGCGCAGGCTAGCAAGTTGCTCTGCCTTCCTCAAGTAACTCCTCCTGAATGGCACACTGCTCAGTGTGCAAGTTAGAGGCGAAAACCTTCATGAAGAGCTCACTATTGTTACATGTCTCCCCTGTTGGGAGGCATGGTATCGCCCAAGTGTGCTGCAGTGGTCACGTGGAGAACCACGTGACCAAGATAATAAAGTAAACGAGCCGCTTTCGGCTCGTCAGTCGAGACCCAACTGACTCCGCGCGTGTGTGTGTCTTTGGGGGCACCATGCGGGTGCCCCACCACGTGTGCTGGGCCCAAGGATGGGGCCCAGCTCCAGGACGGTGCCCCTGCCGGGCAACGCCGTCCCTGTGTGTCGCCCTGGCCCTGTGAGTCGGGCCAGGATGGCGACCCCGGCCTGGGTGCCCCCAGAGCCGAGGCCGCGGTAAGCCGGTTGCCATCCGGCCCATGTGTGGGGCTCCGGTGTCCCCGGAGCCGGTGGGATGAACCCCCCACCCTTTTGTACCTGCAGCGTGAGCGCTGCCCATGTGTGCCTGGTCGGCTGCCACCCGACCATAACATGGGGCTGCCCGGTGGACCGGAGCAGCCCCCAACAACTATCGCCCCCAAAATGCATTTGTCTCAACACCCCTCCCCAGGTATTTCCAGATTTAAGCACACATATGAAAGCACAGCGCATTATTTGTGTGCATGTTGTGTGTGTATACATCTGCATATTTTTCTCTTACTGTCCATCCAACCAGCCCCTACAGCTTCTAGCTTACTGATGCAGTCAGTATTTAAAGTGTAAATATAAATCATTTAAATATCATTAGAAAGTAAAAATCACATAAAGAAGTTTGAGACTGGGTATAAAATTCTGAACAAGGAGCCGCGGGCCACAAAGAAGTTACATGCAGAAACTCTGACTTAATCAGAGTTAGTTAGGTCAGATGTAAGTCAGTTAAACAGTGAAGCCTCTTTTGTGAATAGCATAGCCCCCTCCAGGTGCAGTCAGGTGTAAATCAGAGGTACTCCATGTATCTTGTTTGGGAATTTGGCTCCTTATTCCTTACAGTCATGGGAGTTAATGTTTGCAATGAAATAAAGGAAAGCTCGCATTAGATTTGAGGCGTTGGCAATAAAGAACAGAGGATCAACCTGAAACAATGGCACAGAAATGGGGGCACAATCTATAAAAGAAACTTCAAAATAAGAAACTTGGATTGTATCAAAAAAGGGAAGAACAATTGGGAATACCAATTACAGATGAGCAATGGGACCTTGCATGTGAACCAACAAAAAGGGTGCCATTAAATGCATGGTATCGTCTGATACATTTCAAAATACCAGGTGCTACAGGACTCATGAATGATTACATAAGCTATTATGTTATGTTATGTTATGTGCCTTGGCATTTATATAGCGCCTTATGTATCATTGGTATGATCTCAAAGCGCTGGTAGGTTGAATGCCCTCGGGAAGTCTGTAGAGAGAGAAAGAGTCACAAGGTGCATGTGTGTACCGGATATATGTGAGCCGGTGTGGCAGTTGCAGGATAGCTGCCTCTTAGCGGTAGGTGTAGCGGTTGGGAGGTCAGGCATATGTGTTAATTCTGGAGGGATGACGCCCAGACTGATTTGTGGCTGTGTTAGGCCTGAGGAGATGCTTAAGCTAGCTGATGTTTAGTTAGGATGATGGGGAGTATGCAGCAGGTGTTGGTATCAGAACAGCTGTACCGATTGTGTCATTGTATCGCTGTGTTCTAGTTGAGTGTTGGTGTATACGAGAGAGTAAGCGTGGTGGTGTAATATGGTGTTGATTAGTTATGCTCTTGAGATAGAGCACTCCATCTGTACTATCTATTATATCCGTTTTATTTACTCTATCCGTTCATTCCACTTTGTCGGATCATCCATTTCGTCTGTTGCATCCATTTGGTTATCAGTAAGGCGTTTAGGGTCGGGCATTCCATCTGTACCATCTATTCTATTTGTTTTGTTTATCCCGTCCATTCGTTCTACTACGTCTGTTCATCTATTTCGTCTGTTTTATCCATTTCATCTAATTAATGTTTCCATCATTCCATCCACTCAACCCATCGTCACATAACTTACTACATCCATTCGGTAGACTCATTTCATCCTTCCCATCCGTTTAATGTGTTCAATCTGTTTCATCCTTCCTATTCATTCGATCAGCTCTGTGTGTTCAGTCCATTCCATCCACTCACTCCGTTCCATCCACACTATCAGTTCAGTCCACTCCATCCGTTCCATCCACTCCATCCGTTGAATCCACTCCCTCCGTTCCATCACTTCATCTGTTCCATCCAGTCCATTTGTTCCATTCACTCTGTCCACTCCATCTGTTCCATCCACTCCATCTGTTCCCTCCATTCCAGCCGTTCCCTCCACTCATCCATTACATCTGTTCCATCCACTCCATTTGTTCCATTCACTCCATTTATTCCATTCACTCTGTCCACTCCATCTGTTCCATCCACTCCATCTGTTCCATCCACTCCATTAGTTCCATCTGATCATCTGTTCCATCCGTTCCATCTGTTCATCCGTTCCTCTGTTAATCCGTTCCTCTGTTAATCTGTTCCTCTGTTCATCGGCTCCATCTGTTCATCCGTTCCATCTGTTCATCTGTTCCTCTGTTTCTCCGTTCCTCCGTTCCTCTATCCATTGGCTCCATCTGTTCCGTCCACTCCGTCCGTTCCGTCCACTCCGTCCTTTCCACCCACTCCGTCCGTTCCATCCACTCCATCCACTCCATCTACTCCATCCGTTCCATCCACTCCATCCGTTCCATCCACTCCATCTGTTCCATCTGCTCCATCTGTTTCATCTGTTCCATCCACTCCATTTGTTCCATCCACTCCATCCGTTCCATCCACTCCATCCACTCCATCCATTCCATCCACTCTACCTGTTCCATCTATTCCATCTGTTCCATCCATTCCATTGGTTCCGTATATTCCGTCCATTCCATCCTTTGCAACCTTTCCATCCACTCCATCCGTTCCATCCTTTCCATCCACTCCACCTGTTCCGTCCACCCTACATGTTTTGTCTATTCT
Source organism: Ambystoma mexicanum (assembly GCF_040938575.1). Lineage (NCBI taxonomy): Eukaryota > Metazoa > Chordata > Amphibia > Caudata > Ambystomatidae > Ambystoma > Ambystoma mexicanum. The sequence continues at coordinate 426,544,849 of NC_090930.1, read as the reverse complement.
ATCAGTTTTTTCTTTAGTGCATCCATTCTATCCACTGCATCTGTTCCATCCACTTCATCCATTCTATCCACTTCATCCTTTCTATCCATTTCATCCGTTCTATCCACTTCCTCCATTTCTTCCTTTCCCATTTGTTCCATCTGTTTCAGCTCCCATTCGTCCCACCTATTCCTTTTGTTCCATCAATACCATCCGTCACATTCATTCCAACCAGTACGTCCACTCCGTTTCCATCTTATTTGTTTGCTCCATCCGCTCCGTCTGTTTTATCCATTCCGTTCGATCTGACAAGTAGACATCCGTTCCAATCCACTTCACCCCTTCCAAACCACTTCACCCCTTCCATCCGCTTTACCCCATCCTATCCATGTCACCCCTTCCTATCCACTTCACCCCTTCCTATCCACTTCACCCCTTTCTTATCCACATCACCCCTTCCATCCACGTCACCCCTTCCATCCACTTCACCCCTTCCATCCACTTTGTCCGTTCCATCCTCTTTGTCCGTTCCATCCACTTCGTCCGTTCCATCCCCTTCGTCCGTTCCAATCCATCGGTTCCAATCTACTTCATCCGTTCCAATCCACTTCACCCCTTCCAATCCACTTCACCCCTTCCTATCCACTTCACCCCTTCCTACCCACTTCACCCCTTCCTATCCACTTCACCCCTTCCTATCCACTTCACCCCTTCCATCCGCTTCACCCCTTCCATCCGCTTCGTCCGTTCCATCCGCTTCGTCTGTTCCATCCGCTTCATCCATTTCATTCACTTCATCCATTTCATCCACTTCATCCATTTCATCCACTTCATCTGTTTCATCCGTTTCATTTGTTTCATCCACTTTGTCTGTTTCATCCTTTTCATCCACCTGATTCGATTCATCCACTTAATCCATTTCATTCGATTCATCCACTTCATCCACTTCACCCGTTCTATTAAGTTTATCCGTTTTAATTACATGGCCAATTTAGTTTTCTGTTTGTTCGATCGGTCAGTATGCTGGATTGTTATTTTTGATTCAGCAACCTTGGTTTCTGTTTATTGTGGTGTTTGTTCTGTTTGTGCTAAGAGTCGATTTTAAGGGAAGAGCCACCTTTTCAGTAATTTGCGGAAAGACATGAGGTCTTCGGTGAGTCGAATGTTCGGTGGAAGTGAGTTCCACAGAGTGGGGGCTAAGGTTGAGAATGAGGATCCACCTAACTTGACTGAGTTGATGTTTGGTACCACCAGAAGGTGGGCTGAGCTTGATCTTAGAGTGCGCGAAGGATGGTAGGGTTTTAGCTTGTCCTGAAGGTATTGAGGTCCGGTTTTATGCATTGCTCGGTGCGAGATGCATAAGGTTTTGAAGGTCACCTTCGTACAGCCGGGAGCCAGTGGAGAGTTTTGAGAGCTGGAGAAGTGTGATCTCTTGGGCCAAGTGCTAGTAGTAGTTTGGCAACAGCATTTTGTGCTCTTTGTAGCTTAGTCAGGTGGTATGCTTGGACTCCGGGGTAGAGGGAGTTAGCATAGTCCAATCTTGACATTACAGTTGATTGGACCGCGGCAAGTCTGTTGGGAAAGGAGAGGTATGGAAAAATGCGCCTAAGAATTTTGAGGTGGTAGTGGCAGGACTTAGAGACGTTGTTGACTTGGTGGGAGAGGGTTAGGTCAGAGTTCAGAGTGCATCCAAGGTGTATTACTGAAGTAGAGGTTGTCGGGGGATTGCTCATGGATGATGGCCAGGGTAGGGAGTGAGGAAGAAGTTTGGTGTTGCCACACACCATGGTTTCAGTTTTGGTGGGGTTTAAAAGGAGATGGTTTGTAGACATCAAGTGATCAATGTCAAGTAGGCAGGCAGCGAGGTCAGGTTGGCAGTTGGGTTTTGAGTTAAGGAGTTTTAGGATTAGTTGGGTGTTGTTAGCGTAGTTGTAGCACAGGATATTGTGCAAGCAGATTATTTGTGGGAGGGTGGACATGTAGAGGTTGAACAGGAGGGCTGATAGGCACGCTCCTTATGGAACTCTGGTATTGACTGCTTGGGCGGCGGAGACAAAGGAGGAGAGGATTGCTATTTGTTTCCTATTGTTAAGGAAGGATGCTATCCACTTGAGAGCATTTCCACAGATTCTTAGGGAGTGGAGGCAGTCGAGGAAGATTGAGTGGTTGATTGTGCAGATAGGTCAAGAAGGATTAGTGCAGCGCATCCCGCAGAGTCTGCAGTGTTGTTAAGGTCATCCCAGATTGAGGTCAGGGAGGATTTCGGTTCCATGTTGGGGTCTGAAACCTCATTGAGCGGGGTCTAGGAGATTGTTGGCTTCGACAAAGGTGTTTAGTTGGGAGTAAGCGGTTCGATCGATGAGTTTAGCAAGGAACATGGTGTTTGAGATGGGGCGGGAGTTTTTGGGGTCGAGAGTGTCAAGGCACTTTTTTTAGAAGGGGTTTGACGTGAGCAGTTTTGAACGCGTCGGGAAAAATTCCAGAGGAGAGGGACTTTTTTATGCTGGTTCTCGCGTATTCTCCTGCGCAGGTGGATGCGAATACATTTCTTTGAGGGTTGAGGCTGGGCAGGGGTCTAGCGGGGAGCCAGATGGTTTCCGGGCAGAGAGGAGTTTGGTAAATTGATCAGTTGATATCGGTGTGAATGAGTCGAAGGTCTGGTGGTTTGTAGTTGCAGGCAGAGGGTTGGTAGGTGGTGTGGGTGGATTGTGCGGTGGGTGCAAGAGGGCCAGTTTGTTGATTAGGGAATTTGTTCTTTCGAGAGCAGTGGTGTAGAAGTGGAGGGAGAGTGAGTCGCAGAGTGATTGTGAAGGGTTGATTGGGTGGTGGTAAATGATGGCTTGGTGAATTCAGTGATGATTTTGTGGAGTTCTTTGCTGGGGTTTCCACAGTTGAGGATTCGAGAGTTGTAATGGGCTTTTTTTGCTTTCCGGATTTCGGCTTTGTAGTGGCGATGGTGCCGGGCCAAGGTGGATCTGCTCAGGGTGGTTTTATCTTTCTGCCATTTGCGTCCGAGGGATTTATAAAGTTGTTTTGCAGTTTTCAGTTCTGGTGTAAACCATCTTGGAAAAGGGCCATGGCGAGCGGATGATTGGCAAGTGGGCATGAGCGGGATTAATGAGGCATTGAGCCATGTGTCAAGGGCGTCGGGGGTTAAGCATACATTGCGTGTGGAGGTAGGGGGAGGGGGGAGACTGAAGGAGCACGTCAGCTAGGTTGGGAAGGATATTTAGGTTCTTCCAGCATTTGCATAGCTTTGGAGTTGGTTCCGGTTCGGCTACGGGGAGGGGGGCGGGTGAGCGAATGCTGAAAGGAACAATGAAGTGATCAGACCAGATGTCCGAGGTGGGGGGTGTTTAGATGTATCTGGTCATGGGAGCTGAAGATGGCATCAAGGGTGTGTCCTTTATAATGAGTTGGACGGAGGTTAATCGCGTCTAGGCAGTCGACCAGAGAGTGGGTCATAGGGTTGGTCGGGATGTCGAGCCAGATATTGAAATCTTCTAGAAGAGTGAGGGTGGAATGGTTTAATTGGATGGTGGCTATCGAATCGCAGAGGTTGCTTGAGAAATGTCTTTTGTAGCCAGGAGGTCTGTAGATGATTGGGAAGCTGTGGGAGAACGTTGGGGGGAGGGATAATTTGACGAGAAGTGATTCGCAGGAAGGGGTGGTTGGCTGGCTATCGGTGATTGAGGCGGAGAAGTGTGACTTGAAGGTTCATCCCAGAGAAGGTATAAGTCCTCAAAATCCAGCAAAGTTGCTGGGGGTCTCTAAGGTCAAGGGAATTAGCACAGTTTTGGGAATTCCCCCTAACAGTTCACAATGCAGAAAGCAGCCCTTGTGTGGGAAAGCCCAGTCTTAAGGGGAAGTGTATGTGATGAATCTGATGGACTCATCTCTGTTTTCCCACCAGTGACCTCCTCCCATGTGGCCAGGGGAAAGAAGCCACTACCTGATCCTGACTCTGGGGGCAGCTGTATGAGGGAGGATCACATGGGGGAGACAACCTCCGGAAAGATACCCTGAGTCCATCGGGTGAGAAGCGGTATCCCCTTTGCCCTTTCAGGATGAATCCACTATTTGTAACAAGTTAATGGCCCATTGTGATATCTTACCCCTTTCACCTATAGAGAAAAGTAGAAAGCATTGGTCACATCCCAAAGGCCAAGTCTCAACTATCGGGCCCGGTAAAATTATGAAAGTCACTTTTTCCAGTTTGCATGCTCTTCTTCGAAAAATAGTTTGCTTTTAAATCTATTTCAAATGCTTGAATCAGTTCAGACTTATTTCCTCTAAAACTAGGCCTCTTTCTTTGCACAACTACTTAAGTTGGTCTACTTTCAGAGAGCCTTTGGCGGGCTTCAGTACTGAAACCCGCCTCTGGCTCCAGTGTGTCTGGAAGGGTAGGAAGTGAGGGAGGTTCCCGATACTCTGCTGTGCTTTGTCTTTAGGAATGCCTGAATGCACCCACCCTGCTGTGTGATTGACAACAGCCTAGGCTGTGCATGAATGGGAAAAACCTGCTTAAAAGCCAAGGGTTTTGGGACTAGAGGCAGAGTCGAACACTGGGAAGAACACCCGACAAAGAAACCATGAGCGAAGCTTGCTGCATCTGCCTGGACCTTTGAATTGCCCGGTGAAGCCCTGCTGCTGTACTGAAACTCCTTTTTCTGATCGACAAGAGAAGCTCCGGAAGGGGCGACTTCTTCCCTTGGGTTTAGTGGGACCAACTAACCCCGAGACGAACTCCACTGGCCATCTACCCCTGACGGGCTGTACTTTCCTGCTGCAGGCCAGGTGTCGAGAAATATGTAGTCTAGTGCAACATCTGCAAGCCGGCCAGAAACTCCAGGAGTCTCCCCAGGACCCTCCAGAAGCAGGATGGCCAGAGCTCGAGTCACCTCACCAGAGTACAGGACTGAAGGAGTGAAGGAAGCCCAACCGGTATCCAAGATCCGCTGTGGTGCTGTTTACAGCACGCTGAAACTGCAAAGTGCTAGTGACCCGAAAAGAGCTTCTAGCTGCCGCCGACCTCCAAATTGCTGCTGCAGTAGTCTTCCAGACGTCCTCCCTCTTGTTTCCATGACTGAGGCTCAGGAACCGAGGAGCTGCATCGCTGCAACACGACAGAAGCCAGCTGGACCACTCTTCTTCAAACCAGAGGTACTCTTCAGACTTGGGGTACTTAGCTCAATGTCATGTGCTTTGCTCTTCTCATATCAGACTTGTAGTAGCTACTTTTTGTTAGAGTTGATTTCAGCTCTACCCTTCAAAAATGTAACAGTTTAAGACCCCTACAGCGATTTTCTACAAAACTCTCTAACTTTGTGCAAGATGTTTATTACTTACAAAGTGACTCAGCTCCATAGACTGTGCTCCAATTGACTTTGGCTGTCCTGCCTCCCTGCAGACTCTTCTAGTCAATTGACTTTGATATTTTCTGTCACACACGAAAACTTGGTTTTAAACTATTATTTCTGGGAAAGGTTTTGTCTAGACTGCATTGGAAGATCTAAGTATGCTCACATGCCCTGAGAACCTGTTTAACCTTTTTCCTTCCGTTAACCTTTCCTTTCTGCTAGTGATACATAAATGCCATTACTGTCCGTGTGAATGAAGTCACCTCAGGATGTAGGAAGTGTTAAAAGCATCTCTAAAGTGTACCCACTAGCTTTGTGAACATTCTGGAAAGGTATTTTGAAGTATATTTTATTGTGACATACATTGCCCCTTTGTAAAAGAAAAAAACTGATGTTAAATATTTATAACTGAAACATTGAGTGTAAGTGTTACTTGGCTACTTGTATTTCTGAATTTCATTGCTACAGGTCACATTTACCCCTCTTGGGATAAGCCCAACTGCCCAGTCACACTACCAACTTGTGTAGTACAGGCCTATACCAAAAGGCGGGTTACCTAATACCAAGAGGACAAGTGTTGTGTAGTCTCTCCCAAGGTTACTACATCAATTTTTGCCTAACCGTCACTACTAAGTTTTAACTAAATTCACCATTTTACAAAATGTGAAAATACATTCAAATGGATTTGCACTTTCTGAACTTAAGATCGGCATCATTCTATCTAGAAAGGAGGAACTTACCAGAAAAAGATGAACCTTTTCTTGCACATCTTGATAATGCAAGCAAAGGCATTGCTTTTCACATCTTTCACAGATTGCAACATAGGTGTCTTAATGAATTCCCGAGAGAAGTGAGCTCTGTGTTAAGTGTTAGTCTGGTAAAGGCACACTACTCCATTTATTATGAGTTCTAAAATGCATGCGTTCTGGCACAAAGTAGCCAAATAAGTTGCATTAATTATTAGCACTCAGGTGCCCAAGTCCCCATTGAAAATCAAACTGATGATTCCAAGATGGCCGCTGGCGAGTGAGGACATGCTGTCCCACGCTCTGCTCTGGACCGAGAAAGCAGGCCTTGCCGATCTGTGGAAAAGGTGGGCAGGGCCGGGCAATGCAACATCCTGGCAATAGGGGTAAAGCTACGGAAGCTAAAAAAGTGGAGTAGAGGGACTGCCCCACAAGCAACCCCACCCCAAGCAACACCTGCTGAGGTGTGGAATGGAGGGACAATGGCGATTGGGAGGTGAGCACTGCAGGGACAAGAGAGCCAGTCGGGGTCGGTGGAGGGAGTGAGGACTCTGGTGGTGGTGGTGTAGTAGCCTTGGGGAGAAGAGCCGTGGCAACAATATGCCTCCAGCTGGGGGCGGGATGAGACAAAGGGCCGGCCGGGAAGCCCCCCCCGCACGTGCGACTTGTAAGGCAAGAAGCTGAAGAGGAAGAGATCACCCAGAGGCCACAGTGCTGAGGGAAGGACTATACGGACAGCAGCGGCAGCAATAGCCGGAGACCCGGGATGTGAGTGAATAGCCCCCGGGTCTAGAGGTGGCAGAGAGCTGAGATCGGCAGAGGGCCCCAGTTAGAGGACAGAGGTGTGGGATCGTGGCTGCGCCTCCGGGGAAGTAACTGGAGGTTGAAAGAGGGCCTGATGGGGCCTGCACATTGTGAGGGCTCCTGGAGGGCAAAGACAAGGAATTGCAATTGGTACTTCCCACCACCCCCTGGAGCGCAGAAGAACGGGGGCCACTGCGCATAGCTCTGAGTGACTAGTGGTAGTGGCCTAGCCCAAAAAAAGCACAGAACATCGATTCTGGGCTTCGGCAGAGGGGGAGTGGGCATGGAGGGGTGTGGTGAGACGTAGCACCTCTCCCCCATTAAGTGAGGATCAACAGTGAGGAGGTGATACTCAGATGCCAGAGTTGAAAGGGAAAAGCACACTGGTCAGAAGGAGGCCAAGGTCTTCGCCGCAGCTTGGTCAGAGACAATGGGAATGGATTAAGGGGTAAGGGAGGCCGGGTGGCAGAGGGGCACGATTGAAAGGTCTGCTGGGGCGGGTGCTGGGGTTTGCTGGGGTGGTGCTGCTGGGGTGGGTGCTGCGGGGGAGGGGAAGGTTCGCACCAATAGACAAAGATACCAAGAAGGTTTAGGTAGGGTGGGGTGTAAAACCAGGGTGGAGTTCGGGCCAATCTTGCTCAGCCTCGGGCAGGAGTGGCCCAATACCAGTCCTTGGAATCCACGGGGATGTGTTAGGATACTTCCTGATGGGGATAAACTCAGGTATTTACTTGGGCAAAAGCCTAGGAGACGGTCCCAAGGGTATCTTAGGATCTTCAGCCTAAGCCTGGGAAGGTTTTGTTGAGGATGTTGGGGGAGGGGAGGTAACGTAGGCAGGGGAAGGAAAGGAAGTGGAAGGGGAGGAGGTATGGGGAAAGGCAGTGTGGAGGGGAAAGAGGTTGGGGGAGGGAGGATCCAGGCAGAAGCAGGTAGTAGTGAAATTGAGTTGGGGCTATGGGGGCAATACAGGGGTGGCGAAGATCACTACTTCAAGAGATTACATTCAAGGTACTGTCACATAATGTGGGGAGCCTGAATTCCCCAGTGAAATGGAAAAAGGTAGAGGCCCAAATAAGAAGGGAGCATGCAGACGTTATCGTGCTGCAGGAGACACATGTAAAGAAAACTGACAAATCTGTCATTTGCTTAAGGCAATTTACATTGATCTATCAGGCCAAAGCCTTGGGGAAAACAGCAGGGGTCATGATAGGACTCAGAGTTTAGAGCCAGGGTCTTGCACACTCAGGTGGGGAGATTTTTATTTATACAGGTTCATTTGGAACAAAAACAAGTAACCCTGGTCACGGTGTACGCACCCAATATGGGACAGGGCGGATTCCTGCGGGAGGTAGCGTCGAAATTGGAGTGCTTTGCAGTGGGGGGAAATCCTTTTCACTGGGGATTTTAACTTGGCATGGAATCCTGCCATGGATAGGAGCTCTGGAGCAGGTAGGGGAGCCACGCCCCATAGTGCACGTTGATGGGGGGCTTTGACAATCTGACCTTTCTGGGCGTCTGGCAGACCAGGAGGAGGGATGAAAAGGGCTATATGTGCTTTTCGCACATATATCAATCCCTATCCAAAATAGATTATGTGTGGGTGATAGCCAGGTTGATGGGAGAGGTAGGGGAAATAAAACTAAGGTCCATCTCACTGTCGGATCACGCCCCGATGCTGGTGACAATACCAGATATGGGACAGCAAAGGGGGATATGGGCCTGTGCATTCCCCGGGGAACTATTGAATGACATAGCGGTGATTGAGGTAATAGGAGATACGATAGATGGTTATTTTACTGCTAACAACAACCAAGATACCTCTTTAAGTCAGTAAGGTGGGAGAAATTATAGCCCTCCGGGGCTAGAAGTTGAAGCAGAGGATGGCAATGGAGAAGGACTTGGAAACACAGCTGGACGGAATTTTGAGCGCCATCGCTGAAAAGAGGACGAGGGCTCTGTACAAAAGGTTGAAGGAAGTTCGGAGCCAACTGGAACTGCTGTGCTCCCCCAGGGGCGAGAGGTCCCTATTGGTGACTAGGCAGAGATACTATGTAAGGGCCAATAGGGCAGACAGGTTAAACAGAGGAGGCCCGGACATTCTTGCAAATTGCTGAGCCCGACAGGTCGATCTTTACAGAATTAGGAGACATAACTGAGATCTTTGCCAAATTTGATGACACTCTATATACCTCAGGGCACCCAGACCAACCAGCAGTCGAGAAGTACTTCACAGAACTGCCAATGTCGAAAATAACGCCTATGGAGCAGGAGAGCTTAGAAGGGTACATAAGGGAAGAGGAGATGGAGGCAACAATTAAAGCCTTTCCGGCAAATAAAGCACCTGGACCAGACGGGTTCCCGGCAGTATTTTATTACAAATATATCCGAAAGTTGACCCCTAGGTTTACGACTCTTTATAACTCCACTACGCAAAAGGGGGTGAGGGTGGGGCTGTCACAGACCATGGCGGAGGCAAAAGTAGTGATATATGGAAAACAGGGCAAGGACTTCACAAAATGTGTGTTTTACCGTCCGTTGCGCTGGTGAATATAGACGTGAAACTGTACACAGGCATTCTGGCAGCAAGACGTGTACCCTATGATTCTAAAATAGATGGACACAGACCAGTCCGGATTCTTAATGGGGCATCAGACATGGGATAACATAAGGAGGATTACCCATTTGATAGAGAAGGCCAATACAAAACAGATTCCATCGGTACAGGTCTCGCTGGATGCCGAAAAAGCGTTCAACTGGGTGGAGTGGCCCTTCTTGTTTGCCGCTATGGAACGGATGGGGATAAGAGCCAAGTTTGTACAGATTTTATCTCACCATAAACACCTCTGACTTACTTGTCCCCAGCCCTTCCCACACAATGAACTGTTGTACTCAGACAGGCAAAAATAAGACACATAACAGCCGATAACTGTGATTATAAAAGGCTTGTTATAGGCTGTTTATTTTACCATATACAAGTATAGAGATCTATTCGTATATATGTATATAGATATGAATATAAAACACCAAATAAACATATAGTTGGTCATACTAGAACATAGAAAAGAAACATCATCACTGTCATTGCTGCTGCAGAAGACACCTTCATCTTGGCCACTACGACACTGCTTAGTCCCAGAGCAGGTAGGCAAAGAGATCACGTGCAATAACGGGGTCTGCAGCGGAGTGTCCTCCCAACCAGCAAGACTACATCACCCAGGGATCCGAGTTCTGTCTGCCTATTCGTTTACAAGCCACTTCTCTTCGTGGGGGCTTTTCCCAGCCTCTTTTCATTATGGCTGTCCTCGGCCAAAGAGCAGATCATAAGTAAAGGTGGCAAAGAGTGGGAAAAACCAGCCAGAAGTGGAAAAACCCAGTTCTCCTCTCCTTGCATTAATTCCCAGAACCCCTTATCACTGCACCTGCATTGCGCTCCGCCTCCCTTTTCAGTTCGTCCTTCAGTGGACAATACCATAACTATTCTCCACAGTAAGTTCATTCAGCAACAATATTTACGTGACCTTGCTTTGCCTTTGCTACCAAGCTGCATGTCTACTCTGCTGAGCTCGCAAAGCTTACGAAAAACCTAGGCTTTATTACATTGATGGGAGGTGAATGTCCAAGATGGCTGTACACCGGCGCATGTTACTTTAGCTCAGATCTTCGTACAAGCATTACAGCTTTTCAATTAATACCCAACTATCTCGTACCATTATTTTTGTTGTGGCACAAAGCAGGCGTGCCCCTTATCACTGCTTCTATATGCCACCTATTTGGAACAATTCCTTATAAAACTCAGGCAGAACCCAGTGATACAGGACATCCTATTCCTGGGGAAGGAGCATAAAATAGCCGCCTTTGCGGACGACATGCTGATGACACTGATACACCCAGAGATATCGATATCAGCGTTGGTGGTGGAATTGAATACAATAGAGCAGGTGGCGGGTTTTAATTTTAAAATGCCAAAGTCTGATTTATTAGACCTGGGCTATCGCGGGCACAGATGGTGGATTTGTTTTCGTGCTCACCTTTTGTAGTGGCAAGCTCTAGTATCAGGTACTTGGGTGTTAATATAGCCAGCACAGTGTCACAGATGTACGAGAAGAACTACACTGACTTGCGCCGACAATTGAAGATTAACTTGGGGAATTGAACCCCAATGCGAATCTCATGGCTAGGTAGGGTGGTCCCGGTGAAGATGGTGACGCTTTCAAGGGTTTTGTATTATTTCCAGGCTCTCCCGTTTCCAGTGCCGCAACCATTCTTTGTGGAAATGAATAAAATGATATCAAGATTCCTCTGCCAGAATAAACCACTGAGAGTGGCATTGCAAACCTTTATGGCACCCAAAGACAAAGGGGGGATTGGACTCCCGAACTTTACTAAGTATACAAGGCCGCCCAGCTCTGAGTATGATATGATATGATAGGTTATTTATAACGCGCTTAATACCCAGAAGTATATAAGCACGGACCCCGGCATCGAACCTGTGTTGCTCTGTGTCGCCTTGCTTCCAAGGTGAACATGTTGCCCCTAAGCTATCCTCCCGAGTCAAGTAGTGCGAGAATGGTTCTCAGGAGATGTGATGAAACCGTGGGCAAGGATGGATCGGACATTGGTGGGGTGCTCTCTGGAGGGGATTTTATGGCTACACAGGCAAGATGGACCCCAGAATGCTCTGTTAAGCCAAGTCCTGGCAGTGGTGTGCGATATATGTGATTGTTTGATTGAACAAGGATCACATACCATGCATCCCTCCCCCTTGACTCTGCTCCTGGCAAATCCACAATTCCATCCCAGGACTGTTCAGGGAGCGTTCAGGCAGTGGCGTAAAGTGGATTGCACAAAACTGAGAGACATGATGCAGGGAGCGGACTTCCGCACATTTTCAGAGTGCAAACAGTATATGGAGCTCTCAGAGAGGGATAGAATTGAATATTATCAAATGAGGCATTGGATAATGAACCCAAGGGTGAAACATGCATCAGGGAGAGAATTCACAGCCTTTGAGAAATGTCTCACCACACGCACAGGGAATAGACAGACAGTGTCAAAACTATACTCGATTCTAAATGGAAGCGGGCACGGCGCTAGCGCATGGCTATATGCAATGCTGGGAAAAGAAGCTGGGGACAGATATCCCTAGGGAACACTGTGAACACCTATGGGGGAATATCCCTAAACTAACGAGATCAATCCAATTTAGGGAATCCTGGTATAAAATTATGATACAGTGGCATTACACGTCAGAGAGGCTACACAAAATATTCCCTGCGCCCTCAGAGGTGTGCTGGAGGGGATGTGGCATGAGGGGGACTGGAGGCATATCTGGTCGGAGTGTCCGATGCTGGTCGCATTCTGGGCGGAGCTCACGGCTCAGTGGTCACCCTCGATGTGGTACTGACGCAGAGGAAATGGATGTGTGGTCTGTTTGACCCTGGGATCCACAAAGCCTTCATGTTGATGTTAATAGCGGCATAACTGGTGATAGTAAATTGCTGGAAGCAAAGACAGCCACCAACAAAAATGGAATGGTTACATAAACTATGGGAGTTCTTGGCGATGGAATGGATGACTTACAACAGTGAAGGGGATGCCGGGAAGTTTAGGCAAGACCAGGGAATGGCCTTGGGCTACCTTAAAGGGGAGAACATGAATCAGTGGTGTCCACACAACTTCAGATTATTGGACATTATGTAACTATATGAGCTCTCATAGCCAACAATGGAACTGGAAGGATATGATTGCGATGCTTCAGGGATTTGGGGGGACATGTTCATGTTGATAAGCTTAAATTCCAATATAAATATGTTTTAAAAAAAGAAAATCATTTTGACACTAGAGCCTGGTCTCCCCACTATTCTGGCTAGATTTGTTAACCTGGCACTACTGCTGGCGAAGAGGAGGATATTGCTGGGTTCGATGGAGACACTGCACCAAATGTCATGCAATGGATAAGAGATATGTAATGAAGTTGAGGAGACGTATAGATGTGCATCACACCCAGTGTGTCCACCCAAGGACATCTGGGTGGAATTTAGGGCTCACCTGGGAAAATATGTTGGACCAGAGCTGACATAAATTGTAGTAGATGATAGAGAAGTGATGTATATCAATTTAATATACAGTTCAAACTACGGCTGGTGGTGTTCTTTCGATGCTATGTGACAACTTTAAGGGTACCTTGTAATGAGTAGCTGCTGACATGCAAGTAAAGTTTTATTAAGAGGGGATTGTATTTTGGGGTTGATGGTGGGGTTTGATGTATTCACAACTGTTATGTCACACAAATGCATAAATTAATGCATTGGAAAAACTCAAAATAAAATTGTAAACAAAATAAAAGCAATAAAAAGAAAATAAGTGATGCAAAATATTGTTTGACTTCTGCTGCAGAGTGCGAGTCATTGGTCAAGAAAGTGACATCTAGAAGGCTTGATGTGGTTTATCATCTCCGAAATAAAGTCCAATAAAAATAGGAAATGTAGATGTGAAACCACGTTATGTAATGCATTGTTCCAGCAGGTTGCTAGGTCTAGGAAGATTCCTGAATCTTGGAAGAAGTACTCCAGTTGTTAAATACACAGGTGTGTGCAAAGTGTAAACAAATGATTGGACAATTTTCGGTTAATTTAATTCCTCCACAGGTCAGGGAAAATATGATCCAAAATTCTGCACAGTGCGGATGCAGTGATGTCACTAGTCTTTCTCCAGCGGCTGAAAAACACGGATCCCAGCAATGGCTCTGCAGCGGAGACGTGTGTTTCCATTAATGAAAACCCCCCCTCCCCTCCAGAACCCTGGAGATGAACAACAAAGCGCCCGGCTCAGGGAAAAGCAGAACACCTTGCGCTCACAACCAGCAAACCCGAGCTCAACCAATACCCCCACGGGACAGGGAACAATGGCAGGCGCCGCAGACCACGCCCAGCAGCCGCAAAGTGGGTCGCAGAGTAGCAGGAGACCAGGCCGACAGCCATGCACAGGGACTGCACCGGACACCCATGGGCAATGCTGCATGGGCATCCCACAAGCGAGGCAGGGTAACTGCTGTTACCATCGGCAGCTGGGAGAGGGGCAGCCCCAACCTCCCCGTGCCTGCTCCTCTCCTCCCCCAGCTACGGAGACACGCAGTCTCAGCAGCACAAAGCCACGGAAGGGTAAGGTGCGAACAGTCATCTCACCCTTCCTCCAAACAGCAAGGTGCTAAGCGCCATAAGGAAAACAACCATCAGTCAGGGCCCAGGTTCAAAAGATCTACCCCCACCAGGGGGCCAGACAGTCGGCTATCCGGCCGGGGGCTGCGACAACAGCAGCCCCCACCACATACACAACAAAGACCCAGGGCCTCCCTGTGTCCTATAAATGAGAGCAGCATGCTCAGAGTAAACACAATCTGTTTGTGGACCCTGAACGGGGACCCAAGCAAACTGGAGGTTCACTGTTTACTCAGTGTCTTCCAAATCTTTTTGCTTCTTTACCACAGAACCCGCCCACCCTACAAAAAGGGGAGAAGAACAAAAAGAAGTACAAGGCACTGTACGGTGCCCACAACAAGTCGTGGGACACAAGAAGGCGGCACGGGTCAGAGGGGGTAACCTCAGGACCCGGTGCCCAAAAGTATGATACCATCATGATATGTGATATTGTTATTGCCATAACTCATATCTGTACAATAAAATCCTACGGCCTTTTATTGCCAACACTTGACACAAGTTGTGAGCCTATCATTACGGGAGAGGGTTTTGGGTTCGGCCAATACTAATGCATGCATATGGGTTCAGCAGTTAAGGGAGAGCACAGAAACCATGCAGACATGCAGCAGAACAGGCAGAGGATCAGCAGTTGTCCGTAGCTCGTCGCCAGTGAAATGAGGCACACTGGATAACAGGTAGTCAGGTTTCCCGCTTTATTCTTACAAGATCTGTCACAGTGACCCCCAGCTCTCTGCACCTCCAACTCATACAGGTAACTGCTCCGATCACTGGAATCACTTGAACCATTAACATTCCACCAACAAAACACCGTTCCATGTATCCATGGATACACAATACAACAGTACCACACGGCAAGACCAATGAGAGGAGAAGGAACAGGCAGTCACGGTCCAGCAGGCTGGCTCCAAAGTCAGACAGTCTGCCCAGGATCACTCCTATGTCCTCTCCAACCACGCATAAGAGTGCTCAAATGAAGCAGCAATATGTAAACTGCTGCTGTATTGATTTTGTCTAAACGTTCGATCGGACCCTACTTTGGTGTAAACTGCACCAGTTCAGTATTCCTTCAGCATTCATTTATGCTGCAGCTTCGTCATCCTCCAGATGGGGGTCATATAATAGTTCCAGAGCATCGTAAATAATGTGGTAATCAATAAAGCAAAAACTAGAATATTTCCATTGAGGATGTATAAGATGCAGACTAAATGGGAAGCAATTGGTTCAAGTACACGCTTATGTTTACTTGGAGATGTGTTTCAGTTTTTATCTTGAGAAAGGGGCAGCTGCCCAGTATTCGTTGACCCTTAGAATAAAGGGTGCATGAACCCAGTGTTGCTCCTCGTTACGTATTTGCTGTGTCTAAGCTTGCCTCATCCCACCGCAGTCATGGCCAACAGGCTAGGACAAGGCGTCTTTGCTTTGGGATGAAAACTATGATAACCACCAATAACACATCCACAATTCAAGTATGACTTGTAGGACAGGGGCCGTGTTTCCACGGAATACATTTCTGCTGAACGTGGATCCGCTCACCAAGTTTCCACTCAATGACCTCCTGCACGAATCCCCGGGACCCTTGCTGCCCCTCACCGCTCTTGGCCCCTTCTGCGCCTTTTTAAATGTATTTTCTTATTGCGTTCCGGTGCCTCTCTTCTGGGACGTTACCATTGTGAGTGGCAGGATCAGGGTCTATCCTTTCATGGAGCACCCATGTCCCCTGCCATTGGGTACACCTCGATGCCGCTCTCCTTCGTTTCCTATTTTGCACAAATGCACAAATGAGGTCAGCAAATTCACAGACATGAAAAGATGACTCGCTCCCACATTGTGCGACTCGCCCCCTCCCCCCAGGTAACCAGGTAAGCTGGGAGGCAAATTATGGGAAGTCCAGTTAGGGTCCTGGAGGGGTAGCCATGTTCTCTCTACGTCAACTCAACTGTGCTCTTTAAGAAAAAGTGAATACTTACGTTCTGATCGAGAAATATTTAATAAGGTCACATATAAGTCAATGGAATATTGTCTTCTATATAAGGGAATCCCTTCATCAAGCCATTGTTTCGCCCTTGGTTGCCATGACTACCCGCAGTGCGTTGTAGGTTTTGTGATGATAAGATGACTTCAGGTGTTTGCTTTTGTTCGTTTACCCTTCATCTCAGGGCCTGGACCATCAGATCAGGAGCCATTCACTCCTACAGGCTCCAACAACCAGCAGTGGGTCTTCCAGCAGGGCCCACAGATCGCGATTCTGGAACTGCTGGTTAGTGTCACTTAGCCTGGGATGCCATATTCTTGAGAGAGCTAAATGGAGTGCAAGTGATACAGATCCCTTCTGCTAGGCTTCCCAACAATGAATTTGGGTCGCCTTCTTTTCCTGGTCTTTCAATCTACGCCCATTTGGTCTTAACAACCAACCATGTTCCTGCTTTTCCACTTGAGCAAGGTAACCCATCCATCCGGTTCCAGATCCCTGTGCTAAATGACAGGGCTCCGTCGTTTTTAAGCCTGTGGTGACCTACTTTCATAATCCTGTTTTCCTTACAGTGGGTATTACTGGAATCTTCCTTGCTTGTGTCTAACTTTTCATTATAGAATTCTGAAGAAGTGCCTCCGAAGTGCTGACTGTTTGGCTGGACACGCTGTTGGACCTTCTAGCGAATCTTCCTGCTATTAGCTCTGCTTCTGAAAGTAAAGGTCAGATATTCCCAGTGGACACTAAGAACATTTACATTATTTTTATGTAGATCTAAAACTCACATTTTTTGTAGTTCGCCTGAAGCCCCGCCCTTAACCTCCCAGAATTCCCTCTTATAGGCACGGGCGCGTGCACCAGAAGTGCCTCCGAAGTGCCGACTGTTTGGCTGTTCGGCTCGGTGGGTTGCTAGAGGTGTAAGGAAGCTTATTTTGGCTCTTGTCTCGTCTCATGCTCTGCAGCGTAAGTTTGGCACCTGCCTGTACACTCGCTGTTGTGGACTATTGGGCTGGGATACTGCTACGACGCCGGTAAGCAGCTTTCCGGTGCTGGGTATGGCAAACCAAATATTGAAACTCAATTCTCCCTAGCAAATGGATTTTGTGGACAGCAAAGCTTTAGGTTCGGTTATCAACAACGGGACAAGCGTTAAGCGAGCATTGTTCTCGACCGTGTGTTGACTGATTTTCAGTCCGTTTCTCTGCACATTGGCTGAATCTATTCTTCTTGCTGGCCCGCTCTTAGTGACCGCTCCCACGGTAGTGCAGAAATATTGTGTACCACTAGCAGTCAACTCAGACTCTATTATAGCATGATCTCTTGTATAATTTGAAAATCTTCTCATTGTTACATCCAATGCTTGTTGCATGAAGCACTATCACATACGTTCTGATACGAACTGCCATCTGTATGCTGATTACTGTCTTGGTGCTAACCACCATGCTTCACAACACTTGCGTATTTACCTCGTTCCTGTTGTATGGATCAGATCCTAAAACTTTGCACGGTTGTACTACATAGCATTATCGGTATTGCTTACAGTGGTTGAAAGGCAGTGCATAGAGCCATAATTTGCAACACTCTCAATACGTTTGGACCTCCATACATTTTCCACATAACGGGATTTATCTGCATTGTCTCGCGACAGGTCATTTTGCCTCGTCGACTGCTTGCGAACGCTGGGTTGTAAATCTGTATCATGGTCGGTGGGCGCTGAAGTGGTCGTAGCTGCAAACCTGAATATGAAAGAGACATGGCAATGACTGACACCCCTATGCAAGCTGGGGTTATGGGCAACGACAACACAGCCTTACAGGGAACTGCATCGGCAGTATTGGAAGGGACCGCTTTGGTAGAGGGGTCCGCAAGAAACAACAGTGCAGAGGATCTTCGGAAAGATTTGATTTGTCATGAAATGACTTTTGCTCATGTGCATGCTCAAATCCATACTCCTGTCAATGCATTACGAGAGACGCAATCCTTTACTCTCCAAGAGGCAATGACATAAATCTTTCCATTCAAAGATTCCACAAACAACGGAGAAACACAATGAATACTTGCCAATTCTCCAATCCATCAGATTGCTTCAATAAATCAATCTCCGACGTCTCAATGTTAGCCCCTGCTGTAATGGCTGAATTGGGCAAGAGAATACACCTATCCCTTGGTCTCTAACCCCTGTAGCGTCAACAACAAATGGAATTGATGAAGTCCATTTCCATAACAACAGGCATCGTGAAGACATTCCATTAGAACTCCCTTGCTCTAGTGACACTTATAGCTCCACAAATCCAACCCTTCCCATGGCAAGTTCCCCCAATCCCACCGTGGTGACTGCCATAAAGGAGAACTTGGGTCGCACTTCTAATCTCCATGAGGGTTATCACACGACAAGTACTGAGTATCCAGCCCAGAGCACTCATGAACCTCATCTTAATACCTCGCTCCCCAATTCCACTCTATTTTATGATCCTGGCACGTATTCCTTTCCTGTTCTCACCCACATTTTGAATCTGCTGGACAAAGAGCATGAAGTCACACACTATGAATTTAGGGACATAAAATCTTCAATATCTGACATTTTAGCCAAACTGAATAAGCTGGAGGGCTTTATGTGTGCACAAGAAAACATGATGGCCCTCAACCGTTCCAAATTTCCCTATCCCAAAAAGGAGCTATCTACTCCTCGCTCTTCTCAAACTATGGGGGTCTCAGTATGTGCCACCTCAACACAAACCATGAATTACAAAGACACAGCTCCCGCTTCTAATATCTCATATGCTCAAGCTGTCAGTCAGTCGTCAGCCATGAAAAATTGGCACTGACTATGCTGAACCTCAGGAACCTTGGCCCAATGTCAAGTCTAACTCAGCAAAAATTGCAAACATTGAAATGTAAATTAGAAACTCCACTCACCCTAACTGTTGTGTCCGTCCCCAGGACAAAGCTATAGAGTTAGATCTCATGAGTGAGGATCCTGGCAGTCCTACTGCCTTGACCAAGATGAAACTAGAACTCGTAATAGTGACATGGCCCATGATGTGCCATATGATTCCGCGGAAGGAAGCACCTCGAGGCACTACTTGTCATGTAGAGCCAAGTGGCTTGAAAACAGAGCAAATAAGAGAAGGGCTAATAGAACATTTCAAAAAGATGCACTAAACCAAAAAAGCAAAAAATGTAAATCCTCCCAAACTCAAAGGGCACAATTCTAACATCAAAAATCTATGTAACTTGTCACATGAAGATGGTGTGCTGGATCTAAACCAGCTCAATGAAGAAAGTAGAGAAGTGCCTCAAATGAAAGCAGCTGTGACTGCGACATCTAGTAATGTGGATGATATGCTCAAAGATAAAAAAAATTAAAAAAGTAAAAAAGGTATCAACTGCATCATGTACTGGTATCGAGGAGGTGTTGTGACGCAGCCTCCTCCTCCTCTAATGCCAGGTGTTGCAGGCACTAAGCAAACTCAACTTTCAAACTTCTTTCCGTTTATCAAAAACAAAATAATTGATGTAAAACCATCTTCCATAACAGTCTCGAATAATCAGGAACCTATATCTTCTAAAATAGTAGGGAGTTCAGCATCCACAACCTCAGATATCGCGGATAACAGTATACTGATATAACCTAAAAAAACAGGGAGGAGGAATGCCCACTAGTGTGAAGCCATCAGCGCCTCCTGTAATCAATAAGATACAAGTTGGGAAATGGGGAATGAGATGTCAGCATCGTTGCCGATCAACTCTGACTGTAGTGGCAAAGTTGTGCCTTCTGCAGAGCTTCCTGCAATCTCTTTTACCCCTGAGACATTTAACAGTATGGGATGGGTTAGTGATTTTACCATCAATGGCAGGCATAGAATTAAACGCTCTTTCATTCTCCACGCCATCAGTTATATTCCCCGGCTGAGAAGGTTGAACTCTGTGGACATCAATTGGGTTGCTCTGAGTCTTACTAACAATAACCGCATAATATGCTGATTTCACTCAGCTATCATTTCTAAATTGCCATGGGATCATCGTTCAGATCTCATCCAAATAGGTCTCACTCCGCACTTATTTAACTCAAAAGAAGCTGCCTTCATATTTGTTGAGACTCAGGATAGTGATAGTGAGATGAACAGAGGGTCCTCTCCTTCTAAGGCAACATCTAAACTCCCTAATGAAACTATCATGTCACAGTTTGCATCTCTATCGTCTGTTATAAAGGATTGGTCATGGCCGGAGCCACTAGTGAAAAGCCTTTTACCTAATAAAAGCAATAAACCAGAATCGTAGTCAAAAGGCCCTTGTTGCCTCATGGAATTCCTGCGGATACCACAATCTCTTTGCCTGGGTTAATTCCTGGTCCTTTGCAATCAACCTGTCAATCGTGCTTATTCAAGAAACAATCAAATTACAGGAATTTCATATAAATGGATACACCTCCTATTCTGTGGCAGCCAACATTGGCTCATCTGGCAGGCCCTATGGAGGACTAGCTATTCTTGTCAACAACCATATGAAGGATTCATCTGGGTTGGTAAAGGCTACAGAGGATATATTGGCTATTGATTTGACGTTTCTGGGTGAAGAGTCTGTGTCATACTTAATAATCTGAATCTACTGGAATCCCGTTAGGTAATCGCTGGATCAAATGGTTGTACTTCTAGACTCGATTTTTTAAGATGCTTTTCTTCAAAACTCAGGTTATAGAATTCTCAATGGTGCTGACCTTAATGCACATTGTATCACCAACGTATTTGACCTAGTCTCCAGCTCCTCCTCCGGTGGATTTTCTCAGTCTAGCAAGATGGAACTCTGTTTTTTGACAATGGGACATCCACTTTGCATGGATAGACAAAAACAACCACAACTTTACTTGGCACAGTGGTACTAAAACATCCTACATAGATTATTTTGTGGTTTCGACCAATATGCTTAATTTGTGGTAGCCGGTGTCCACTATTACTCCTGGTCTTGGTGATCATTTAATCATTTTGCTTTGTATCAATGTAGTGTGTCATCTTCTACAGACGTTGTCCAATGCAAACTTTATAGAGATTGATCACCCTGCGCTCTCTGTCCAGTGGAATTCACATGTGTTTCTTAAACTGACCGCTATGGTCAAAAAATATATTATATTGGGCCTCAGTGAGTGGAACTACGGACTAGACATTGAACAAATAGAAGACAGAAACAACTTCACAATCGAATGTTTGCTTGGTAAACTGGCCCCAAACATACTGATGTCTATGTGACATACCCACTCTTACAACCGAGAAGCGTGGTTAATTAAACGGCAGAAAAACAAGGAATTACCGATTGATTCTTATCTAAATAAAAAGAAACAGATCTGTAATTGATACAGCAACACGATTAAAACCATTAGACAGCTCTTACATAGTGCAGAAAACTAAAAGATAATTTCTCATGTGTGTCTAAACAATAAGAGATCGGTGTGGGCAACCTTAAGAAACACGGCCCCCTCTGCCTCTGCTCAATTGGCTTCGTCCATATCTGCGGAACTGTGGATCTCGTACATTACTGAAACATTTAATTTGCCATCTGCCTTCATCAAAGTGGGGTTCAAAAGGTGTTTTGGGTTAAAAAGGGGGACTTGTCCGTGGTCAGAGGTAGACGTGGAGTGGGCCATCTCTAGACTAAAATATTCCAAAGCTCAAGGGCCGATCGTATTCCTGCGTATGTCGTCAAACATGATCCCCATTTGTGGGCATCCACATTCAAAATTAAATCAATCATTTACCAGAATTTTGGCTTACTTCTATTATCATCCCGATCTTTAAAAAGGGGAACCCTGCCGATCCTGCAAATTTTCATCCAATCGCCCTCCTAGATGTGCTAGCAAAGGTATTCTCTAAATTGAAGAGAATTAGACATGCATATAAAACAACACAATATTTTGTCTCGTTTCCAGGTCGGCTTCTGTAAAAACATGGGGACTGCCTTGAATGCTACGATCCTATCTCACGTACTTGCCAAGACTGAACAACTTAACACCGGCCCTGTTTACATGGCATCCCTAGACATGTTTGCGGCATTCGACTTAGTCATTCGGAACATTCTATGGGACAAATTGATCAGATTTGGTTTCTCTTCTCAGCTAATTTTCTTGTTATACATGTTGCACGCAAATACCAGTTACATGGTAAGGATCAATGAAGATGGTGCGACCACTAAGGCAATTCCAACCTATGTAGGAGTTAAACAAGGTTGTAACTTAGCCTCCACCTGGTTTAACCTATATTTGTGTGACCTTGAGTTATGGCCACACGCGGTTAGCTTTCCTGTTAAACTCAGCAAACTCCAGCTTCATTGGTTGGCATTTGCCGAAGACATTCTTCTATTTGACAGAACACCTTTTGAACTCCAGGCTTAATTACAACTCTTCTCTAAGTACGCACGTGAGCTAAATATATACTCTAATGCCACTAAATCGAGAATTGTTATTTTTAACACTATAAACAAAATATATGTTCATTTGTCTGGTCTATAGACGGACTTAGGATTCATTGTGCTGTCTTTCTTAGATATCAGGGCTATGACTTATGCAACACCACATCCATAAGCATGTGGAAGAGTTCTTTGAATCAAAAAGGAAACTCCTTAATCACACAGATGAAAGTCATTTATAGAAAATATTGTAGGTTTTCTATGATTCCGCTGTTTGACTTCTATATTTTAAAAGTAGAAGCCATCTTCCTTTACGGGCTATACATGTGCCTCAGCAATATTGAAACCATTCTTGATCAACTCCAGGGCCGCATATGGAAGCAGACACTAAGATTAGCCAGATCTCTACCTAACTCAATTTTGTGTCATGAATTGGGGATCTCCTCTCTTTCTGCTTGATATAGTTGGAGACTTTGGTCTAATTTTGCAAAGATTAACTGTCCTTCCCCAATTCACTGTATGAAGACCTGTGTTCCATGCTTAAAACAGTCCTGCCAACTTCTATTTTGATATTTGATGGTAAAATGAAAAATGTATTCAAAACCATTGACTCTAATATCGATGATTTGCTTACAAGACCTGCATATGTTAAAAAGAATTGTACAAATATGACTGGTGTCACATTTCAGAACGTATAAGTACATATTCAAGCTACAAAGAAAGTGCACTTTTTATTACTAAATGAACTCCTCGGATGCCATATCTTCGTTTTCCTTGTGTGAAGGCCTGTGATATATATTTGAGATTCAAACTCAATCAATTCTCTGCTAACGAAATAATTAAACACTGGTACTCCATCACAGAAGGCAGCAATAATGGCACATGTCGTTTCTGTATATGTTCTTCTCAACCAGAAACCTTAAAACATTGAGTCATCTTTTGCGACTATTTTGAAACGTCAAGAGAGTCGACTTTCGTTAAATATAACATTGGAAATACTGTTTTCTCAAGGGAATAGCTGTGGAATAGATGCATGTGGGGAACCAATACTGGCCTAGTCTTGTCTTTAACTCGATTGGTCACTTTTATTAATGAGGGTCTTACAGTAAAGCTGCAGTCGCAGCACTAGATAATAAAGAAAGACTCCATTTTGCCATTATACTTACAGCCTTGAGACAACTCTAGTGGTATAAAATGTATCGATGTTTTAATGGCTGTAACTCCTGTTCGTGATAGCGCAGTAACTGAGTGACTTTGCATAAAGTTTGTGATTTTGTTATCAGTATGAAATTGGACAGTTTTTGGTTTTAACATGTAGCTGCACTGTTGTCAAAATGATTAATTTTAAATTCCTATGATTATCATATGAACTGCACAATTGCTATTTGCACCAGAAGCAGGCTAACAAGGCAACCTGTTTATGTTTATAAGTCGAATTTAATGTATTTTAACAAGCAGTTATTTTACTCCCTTGATTTAATAAGCTCATTTTAAGATGATCAGGTGCAATTGTAAATGCTGTAAAATGTGTGAAGTCTAACGTTGTAAATGTTTGGTTATAAACTAAAAACAACGGTAAATAAAAAAAATTTTAAAAAAATATTTTTTAAATCTGCTGTGCAGGTACCTAATTTAGCCCATCTATGAGCTCTGAGTTCAGCATTTCCTTTGTACACTGGGTGCTCTTGTTATTACATTCTTCCAAGTGTTTCCTCCACGCATTTGCTACCCTCTTACAGCCCAGCACTGCACCCTAGAAGTTGTAATGTTCTTTGATTATTTTAAATGGACACTGGACTGATTATACCCAGACGCAGGTAGTCACCTCTACTATAGTGCCTTTCAGGGCTCCTTCCTGTTTCCACTTTTACCATCTGTTAAGTAATCAGGATCCCCCTTTTTAAGTCCTCACAACATTTATGTGCTTACCTCTCACCTGGTTGTTTCTCAGCCTACCAGTTCTCATTGGATGCCCATTTTTCTTCTCTATACTTCATGTCCCAGATAAACTTATAGGTAATCCATTGGTTATATCATCTCCTCCCCCTTCGGGCCTATCAACTGATAGGTGCTGTGTTTGCTGTAGATAGCTGAAGGTCACGGGTGTGCAACTCTTTTCTTCGTCTGAGGTGTGCCTCCTGACTCCCTCCAGTAGCCCTGAAGGGCACAGTGGAAATCTACCTGCGAGTCAAAACAGTGAAAGGACAGTAATTTAAAATGGCCAAAAGTGGGCAGCCAGAACAGACGGAAAACTGTGGGTGAATGGTGGACAAACGATAACATAGAGTAGAATGAATCCAGGCTTCATCAGAGGGTGTCTACACAGTGGCAAAATAATGCGTACTGTGGGGATAGTCGTGCATCTACCAGACCACTAGTGTACTATGTATACCCCGTTTGACACATTTGACACTGGCAAGTGTCAAATGTGAATCCGCGGTTGGGCTTCAAAAAGGAAAAAATTGAAGTGGTATTCATGGTAGTAAATATCACGTTTATCACGTTTATGAAGTTAATTTCAGCTCCTGTGTGGGGATCTGGGTAAGGCAGAGCACCACTAAAGATCACGTGACCATACATAAAGGCATGCACAGAAAGTCGAGAAAAATGTGTTTTTGTGTAGATGATTGACTCCAAACGAAAAAATGCAAAGCAACACATTTCGAAAGATGGTTGAACATAGTACATATTTTGGAGTATGGAAGATTCAACGGGTTGATTTAGCTCCTGGGTGTAGCTTTTTAAGTATGTTCTATAATACTTCTTGCTGGTTTAGGAATACTTCTGTAATGCATTGGGTTGGTGCTTTCTTTACCACTTCGAATATGGTCCTGATTACGTCCTTCTCATTGTATTGCTTCTCAGCATAAGGCAATACCCAAGGTGGTTGTAACCTTTTTCTGACACATTCTATAGCAGTGCTATGAGATTGTCACACTCATTGTTCTGATAGTGAACCCTATGATTTATTGCAATAGCATTTCATGCACTAAATAGCATTAGGTGTTTTGCAATTAGGGAAATGTTTTAATGCTGATGATGTGCCTACATATTTGAATGCAGTTGGGGCGGGGGTTTCATGAAGGGGTAGGCTGAGCATCTTTTGCCGTTGTAGTGGTCTATTAGGTTGGGTAAGCCCCAGCATCTAAGCAATTGAGGATGCCGCCGTCTATTCCTTACACGTAGGCCTTACCAGAAAATGTTTCACATTTTACATTTTTTCCAAATGCTAACTTCGGTCTCGCTTTCAGGCCTGCCTGATTTTCTAGGAAGTTCTAGTGCTTGGTGGTACAGTGTCTGCTGTAAATTGTAACGCATACAATTCTATTGTTACTCTGAGTGGTGGGCTTGGACATAAGTAGTCCAGTCTCAGACCCCTGCTTTTTTAATGGAATATTATGGCCATGGGATATCCCCCTTCTATTTGGCTCGAGGAGTGGACAGCAGATTAGTGTTACTAGAGCGCAGAGTGCGATGTAAGGTAAGATGGACATTTCCCATACAAACACTTATGGGCAAGAATAAGAACCCTAAATGACAGCTCTCTCACTGGTAACCAGTGTAAAGCACGTCGAGCTTCTGTAACATGATCTCTGAACTTAATTTGATGCTCTATTCTAACTGTGCTATTTTGGAGTGTCTGGTTCTTTGTTATATTGCCTTGCGAGGTGCCAAACCAGAGAGTGCCACAAAATCCATGTTCGTTCCCACAATGGCACGAGCAAGACAGGCACAGTTCTCTTTTGATAAAAAAAAAGGTTGAATACGACACAATAATTTCAAAAAGTAAGAAGTGGTGGAAACAACATTAAAACTTTACACATATATGCAATCAATCGATCAATCAATCGCTAAGCATGACATTTCATTACAAAGGTTACAAAAGTTACGAACGTATAAAGTTACAAACGTGCAACGTCAAATACCTATCCACATATCAGTACTCTGAAAAGACAAAATCCTTATCCATAATAAAAATAATCATGTTTCCACTTTCCAACTCTTTCAATTTTTTCTTTTACTACCAGCCATATTCTATATAGTGCAATTTGAGTTGACTTTGAGTTTGAGTTTAGACACCTTAACTAAAACTCACTTTCTTTTATAGAGTCCAAATCATGTACCAAGGAACTCATATGTCTAATATATATGGGTCCCATCATAGGGCATGCGGTCAACACGTGTTTCCCGGTCTCAAGACTATCCTTATTCTTGCACAGTCTACAGTATCTTTCTTCCACAGGAATGTCCCCTGTATTAGCCAGCACTGGCAACATTAGCAGTAGCAAAAGATTAAACCTTCTCAGCTCCTTGGAAGGACAGAGAGAAAGATAGGTTTGAGGCTTCTTATACTCATAGAGCATGCGTGACACACATTTATAATGTTTTCATTTGGCAAGACCAATCCCCCATCACCTGCACATTCTCCTCCCAATCAGGTACCCACTCCATCTTTTCAAATTGTCTCATAATTTGAGCCATAAATGCCTCAGCCTTCTTTATTTCCATTTCCCGACCAAGGGAGTGGGGCAGTAAATCTGTAGCTGCTTTTCTTGTCTGTATATAGAGAACTGTTCTTTTCTGCGTCAGAAGGTTTACCATTGATATCAACCCAACTCCAGGCGAATAATTTCAATTGGAACACACTGGGGTAGCCCCAGTTTTTTTCTTCCAAAATGTACTTTTTATCGCCTACAGTCAATTCCAATCTGTCACATGACAGAGCCTCAAGCCCATAAACGACCGAGGGGATAAAGCACTGGCAGTACAGCATCCTGGCACCTAGCACCGTGAAGCCCCCTTGTAGGAGAAACATAGTGGGGAATTAGCGCTGTTAACGGGTTGGCCCTTCTAGTCTGGTCTTTAATGCATCCCTTCTCTGGGTCCATGATGATGGCCAAATATCTGTATTGCTGAGCGTATTGAATCATTTGTCCCTCTATGTTTAAAGCTACTCTCCTGACCCCTCTCTTTCCAAAGTAAATCAACTGGGTCTTGTCTCTATTGATAGTCAGTC
The DNA here is from genome assembly GCF_040938575.1 of Ambystoma mexicanum. NCBI lineage: Eukaryota > Metazoa > Chordata > Amphibia > Caudata > Ambystomatidae > Ambystoma > Ambystoma mexicanum. The sequence continues at coordinate 426,517,361 of NC_090930.1, read as the reverse complement.
CATTGTTGCTAGCATATACCCATAATTCCTCAGCCAATCTTTTCAATCACCTGAAAGTACGGTCCAAGATGACCAGATCCTGTGTAGGCCAAGGCGGAGCACCCATGACCATCCACCATAGGTGGACAGATTCCGACTCTATTCATAGCTAGTGGCAGGTCGGCCAGGTAGAGGGTGAACAGTAAGGGAGCCAAGGCACATACATACTTTACTCATCTATAGATAGTAATCAGGGCCGTTAAAGTCCCCTCACCGTCCAACCTCATCCGAACTGTGTTATTTTCGTACAGTTGCTTTATAATGCAAAGGATATGTTAAGGGCAACCATACATCTCCAATTTTTGCCACAAACGATCCCCACTGACTGAGTCAAAGGCTATTTTAAAGTCATAGAATGCCCATAACCCCAGGCTATCTTTGCCTCGTGTTCTCTCTTCGAACACATTATTTGTGTAAGGCTTCATTATAAGAGAAGCATCAAGATACACTCCAAGCGTTTCCACTTTCACAGGTTCTGGGATCAGACAGGCAGAAATGGTGAAAAGAGTTTCTCTAGTCTCTCTTGAGTACCAACAATAAGTAATTCGGTCTTCGAGTCCTTCAGTACTAGACCATTAGAGGTCATCCAAGTATGGATCATTCTGAATATCGTATTACGATTCTCTCAGCCCAGACTGTAGATCCCAATGATATACAGCAAAATCTGAGTATCATCAGCATAGTTGGTATAAAGCACCCAGAGAGCATCACGAGTATCACAGATGGCTTTAGTGAATAAATTATATGGAGAGGGTGAAAGACAGGACCTCTGTGGCACTCCACAAACCAAATTAACAGGGGGCTATTGCTGACTTACTGAAGACTCTTGCCATGTGGCCTGGTAGAAAGGAGGGAACCTATGCAAAGGTTTGCTGAACAGGCTGGTGTATAAGTGAGTGTTCTCAACTTTTATCCAGATGTCCACGAAGGTTATCTGTTGTCTCTTATGAGCAATCATGTTACTCAAATCTGTGATTTTGTGAGTTCGTGGAATCAATCAAGAGTAAAAGTGAATCATTTGTGCCGTGAAAAGTCACCCTTAGTACATCATCAATATATTGTTTGTAGAATCTAAGGTTTGCCAGAGGTGTTTTGTGGGAAAAGATATTATGGTCCATAAGTTGTGCTGTGCATAGGTTGGCTAGGTTAGGAGCAAATAATACAGCCCCTTTCACTTGTAAAAATATCATTTATCAAGACAAAAATGTTTTGAAATGGTGCAGTATAAGACATTCAATTATAAATTGTGATTGTTTCCTTATGCCTGGGCAGGTGGTGAGTGCTTCTCCAGCCTTCTATTGGGGAATGTTCAGGAAGAATTACTCTTCATCGAAGGAAACCAGAATTTCTTCATTAGGATTGAACTGTAGGACCTTGACTAGAATAATCACATCTTGTATCCAAGATGAATGCTTCTGTTGTTGAGGCTTAGGGTTATAAGAGAAGGTCTATGTAGTTACATAATTGTTTAAGTAGAGAACCATACCCTACTACTCTGAGTATCCAGGTGGGCTGCATTTTCGTGCACATGGCAGTATCTACAATGGCAGGATTCTGGGGTTGGATTTGCTAAGAAAAGAAAAATGTGTCCTTTTTCACTAGAAATATTCTCTTCAAACCCCTGTTTTTGAGGGTGTCCATTTGATTGTCGCTTTCTTCGGGTGTGTCGGAATTACATGTCCTATATTGTTATTCATTATTAAGCAATGTGTGCATACTTTCATCAGATTTACCAACATTAAGAATGGTGATGCAACCACCATTATCTACTGGCTTGATTAAAAAGTGCTTGTCATTTATTAGTGCGTTTACAAAGTGCCAATCTTGTTTAGTAAAACCGCCTTTCTGAAATGTATTTCTGGTACTACTGTTCTCCACTACCATAAGTACTGCCTTTTCAAATGTTAATAACTCATAGGTTAGAGAGGCATCAGGTGGAATAAATAAAGTATGAGGGTTCAACTCCTGCTGCATCCATGGTTTTCATTATAATTGTGTGCAGAAAAGTAGGTTTTGGTTCAGAGTTTCTGAAATAAATGTCCAATTTCCATTGTATCGTTAGGGGTGGTTGGGTAGCCGCAAAAGATACATCCTTTCCCAAAATGGTGTGGTAATTAAGGGGCTAGGACCTTGTCTGTGTGGTTGAAGATTGGTATTGTCTTTATCCCATGTAGGTTTTTACATGGTGCACCCAAATTGGGGTACCCATGCTTCTGCTTGAAATGTTGACCCCTCTATGTGCCTCTCCCTAAAAAAGGGTTTATTTTGTATTGGTATGTGTTTTGCTAGTTCCTGTAGGATGTACCAAGAGTTTCTGCTTCCCTAGAGGATCCACTTGCAGAGGAATCTGAGAATGGGAGCCCATTTGTGTGTGTTTTATATCCTCCACTTCCTCAGTTAGACCCTTTGAAATATGATGGTGACATAGCCCTTGTGCTAAATAGCAATATACAACATCTAGGTGTAATTTTAATTTATTTATTGAATTTATTGAAAGATTTTGTAAGCGCATTGTGTTTAAAAGTTTCTGTTTGTTAGTTCATTATTTTTTGTAATTTTTCTTTAGCTCAGTGATAGCAGTGTTTTGGAGAAATTATTTTTCTGCTTCTTTTTGCTGATTAAGTACAGCTTAATTTGCCTTCTTTGCTTATAGCGAGGAACATATGGCTCTTACTGCACTTTGTGGCTACAGCACTAGCATTGTTTTTGTATTGCCCACCATCCAAGAATAAACAGGGGGCATTCCTTACTTGGATTCGTATGGAGGCAATGTTCACCTTCAAATCTTCTCTAAGAAATGTCCATGTAGTATGCTTATACATTTGCTTTATGTATTACTTTAAAATCTATCAATACAGTTTAAAAAAAAATGTCTATGTAGTTCTGTTCTGATCGCTTTTCTAAGTTTAACTAAAGTCTCACCTGTTGTAGTACCTGGTGAGAGTTTGGGGTTTGCAAAATTATCAGTGAAAGATGGGCCACTATTAATGTCAGATTCTGCAGGGTCTGCATTTAATTAGCAGCCGTAAGAAAGTTACACTAGTTCATGGTCTGCAACCTTTGGCTCTCAGGAGTTTTTGGACGACACTCCCATTAACCCTTACCATTGTCTATGCTAGCTAGGATTGATGGGCGTTGTAGTCCAAAACAGCTGGAGAGCCAAAGTAGACCTATATACTAGTTAGAAAATAAATACAGAGAAAACCCCTGCACATCAAAAGGCTGGTCTTACAGTCTTAACAAAGGAAGGGATGCCGTGTAGTTCCCTGGATCCAAGGCATATCACAGAGAAACTCTAAGTAGCCTAATCATGTTAAACAAGTTCAAGATGGCGATCTCCAAACTCATGTGCGCCAAGGAACCAAATGGCTTTACGGTTGAATACTACTAGGAACAGTCCAACCTATTAGCACCCCTGTTACTAGAAGTATTTGGGAAAAGTGGCTCAAACACGAATCCTACCTGCCTCGCTTAGTGGAGCCTCACTAATAGTACTCCGAAAACCAGGCAAAGGTAAGAAAATGTTCCTCATATCGACCTAGTCAGTTGTTAAATGTTGATAACAAAAATATTGGTGAAAATCATTGCTCCTACCCGCCTACCTCCTGCTGCATCCCACAAGGCTCCTGCATCTCCCCCACCCTCTACAGCATCTATGCTAAACACCTTTTGTGACCACCTGGACTACCTTGGCATTCCCTACACCAACTATGCAGATGATACTCAGATTCTGATCCCCTCTCTGGTGACCATGCCCTTGACAGCCATAAATTTAACACAATTTATGAAAAAGTTCAAACCTGGATGGCTGCCCACTCCTGATGCATAAATGATGAAAAACGGAGATCCTCCTGGTGGGTACCCTGCCCAGCTCGCCAAACTGGCCCCTGCGTACAACTCCTTCACTATCGATGGCTATGCCATCACAGTTGCCTCTGCCATCAAAAGGCTGGGGGTCTACTTGGATGCCACCCTTAATATATCAAGGCAATTCAACCACATTGCCTTCACCTCTGCTTATGCTACCAAGATCATCAATGCAAGCAAACCCTTCCTCTCTGCTGACAATCGCATCATAGTCGCTCGGGCCCTTACTGGGTCAAAACGTGACCAATGCAATGCCCTCCTTTGTGGAACTTCTAAAAAGAACCTGAACAAGCTACAAACCGCACACAACAATGCCATCCGAGCTGCAGAAGACCGAAGGAAACACAACCACATCTCTGTCGCCAGAAAAGCCTCCCACTGGCTACCCATCAGGGAAAGGATCCAATTCAAAGTTATTTTCATCTCACACCACTGCCTCTCGAACGATGCACCCTCCTACCTTGCACAGCCACTAAAAAGATACTTACCGCCCAGATCGCTACATTATTTAAACACGCACCTCATAGCCTTACCCAATGTTCACTAGAAGAAAGCAGGGATATCCAGCTTCTCCAACTGTGCAGCCACTCTTTAAAACAATCTACCCCTCACCTTGCACGCCAACCCCTCCTACCTCTCGTTCAGAAGGAACCTAAAGACTCACCTCTTTTGCTAATCTGTTTTTTACCCTCCCTCACTGGACTCTCCTGTCCTCTGCCTTACACTCTTTTCCTGTCACTAGCGCCTAGATTCCTGCAGGCTTTGTGCGCTGCTATAAACTTAAAAATAAAATAACGTGGAACCCCTCATGAATACAGTTGTGCTTCCAGATCAATCTGGATTTATTGCTGCCTGAGACACACATCATTTGCTCTTGAACCCAATATCCTGGCAGCTGCTTTATTTCTTGATATGGAGAAGTCTTTCGACTCCTTGGGATGGGTCTTCTTATTTGCACAGAATGGATATGGGTGATTCCTTTCTTTCCCTCATAAAACGGATAAATATGCACCGCCAAGAGCAAAAATTAAGATAAGCGAGTACCTATCCGATAGGCTAGAGTTGGGATGGGGCACTAGACAGGGCTGTCCCCGTTGTCATTAATATTTCAATCAAACCCATGGCAAGTTCTCTGAGAGATCAACACGGTGAACGACTATACAAATCTTCATTGGAAACTTATTCTATCCTTATTTGCAGTTGATCACCTTGTATATGTTTCTAATCCCCAAATTAATATTATGCTAGTTCTAGATGTGGTGAAACTATTTGGAGAAAAGGCAGGGCAAAACATGATGGCCATGCCATCACAGTTGCCTCTGCCATCAAAACGCTGGGGGTCTACTTGGATGCCACCCTTAATATATCAAGGCAAGTCAACCACATTGCCTTCACCTCTGCTTATGCTACCAAGATCATCAAAGCAAGCAAACCCCTTCTCTCTGTTGACAATCGCATCATAGTCGCTCGGGCTATGGTAAATTATTCAACTGGTAAAAATCTAACATCCTACCACTAACAGCTGCATATCCTACAGGGAACACATTTTGGGGTTCAGGTGGTGCCCAAGAAAAGTAAAATACATAGGTATATCCATACGTAGGTATGGGTAGTGTGGCAGATCAGAAGAAGGAGGCGGACACTCTGAGGACATTTCCAAAATGTGTTTAGTAAAGAATAAGATGAAGGCCTATCTTTCCATATGACTATGGGGTGTTCCCTACCTAGATTACTAAGGTGCTTGTCAGTAAATGTCCAAAAGGAATACGGCCACTGTCGAAAACTAGCCCTAACCGACTCTACCAGTATTCTAAACAAACCACGGTCAGGAGAATGACTCCCATCATTTAAATAGTCTCTTATTACTTTCTTTATCAATTCAGGTAGTTCCCTCAAGCCATTGTGGGCTTCTCTCCTCTTTAGAAAAGTCTTAACCTTTGTTGAATCTTTGTATCTGGGTTAATGGCCTTTCAGTAACCTTGGAAAGTATATTTACCAGTGTGACTTTTTTAATCTGGATAATTATAGTTCAGCTCTTTCCAGTCTGGTCTCTTTTGTATATTATTTATCTTAGGGGGTGCTCAGTCTTTCACACCATGTTCTCTATCTGTTATATTCCATTATGTCCTTGTTGAATAATTGGATGTTCCCTCTCTTCCCAGTGTATTCATCCCCAAGCACTATTGGTTTCTCTTTCAGGGTCTTCTGTGATTCTCTTTCTCACATTAATACAGTTCAAGTTCATTAGCGTTTGTTTCAAGTGTTCGTCACTTATACTCAGATAAGTATCTCTGATTACATAACAAGTCCCTTTTGGCCTCCCTGTCTTCCCGTTCTCCCAGTTACCTTCACTGCTCCACGGCAATGTTTCCGGGACCTGAATTGGTGTGGGACATCTGTTTTGTTCCTCTGCACTGTCGGTTTGGTTTTGCCTCCGTACTGCTCTTCTTGCGGTTCTCATCACAGGGTCTCGGTACGGGTAACCAGACCATTTGCTGCAGTTTGTGCTTGGTGGTGTTGGTGTAGTTGAATGGGTGGTCTACCCACCATCAATTCCTCGTGATCACGCCATAACCGAGGCTGGTGCTCCCTTCGCCCCTGTTTCTCCCTTCTCACACATGCTGAGCTTCCAGCATCTCCCTCTGCTATTCAGAGCTGGCCTGCTCGTCGCAGGGTCTGTGTCTCTCTTTCCCTCCACCTCCATCAAGTGTTCTACATCCAAGGGGCCTCCTTGCCTGCACATGCATTCCTTTCCCTCTCCTTCGCTCAGCATGTACACCTTCTTAAATGTACTCATCCCAGTTAATTGAAGGTCCTCCTTTAAACGGGAAATTTCTTTTTCTTCCTTATAATGGTGTAAGATAGTTTTCTCTTTAGTCAAGTCTCAGGAGTTGAAATCATTTGGTACATTAGATAGTCCCGTGTATGCCATCCTGTAAAATGTTTTAGGGAGTTCCTTGCAGGAACGGGTGTCCCTGTCCACTAAGGGGGGAGTCTCTCCGGGTGACGTCTCACTTGCCTCTACCCCTAGGAAGGGTATTGCAGAGCGGGCTCAACTCCTTAGCCTCATAGGGAAGGGCTCCCCTTTGGGGAGAAGGGGCACGTTCCCTGGAATCATCACATAAGCCACAAACTAGAAGGTACTTCTCTGTAGAAAATAGGTGGAGGTCCTGGACTCTAATGAAGCAAACATTGGAAATTGGATCAGGCTTGCTCTTTCAGTGATGGCTAAAGTCTCAATCATCAAAACTGTAATTCTTCCCAAACTGCTTTAAAGCTTTATCAATGTGACAATAATAGTACCTAGATATTAAATGGGACACACTGACTCTTCCCAAGGACAAACGTGGTTTGGGGATTGCAAACCTGGAGATATACCACCTCATTGCACTAGTTAGCCACATCATTCCATGATATGGAAAGGCACGGTATTCATAACAGGTGGCAATAGAGAGAGCAGTGGTATCTCCAGTGAGTGTATCTGAGGATATCCTAGGCTTTTCCCAATCACCATGACTGTTTGTTAATATGGTACAGGCAGCCGTCACTTCACTATGCAAGCTATTGATGGCCCTGCTATCGCTTAATATATATATTGATAGAATCAGGGCTCATGGACACTTCATTCAATAGCATTATAAAGAAGGAACTGGCTAAAACTAGGTACATTAAACTTCAAGATCAATTCAGAGCGGGTCATCACCATCGCACAGTTTGCAGTTTCTAGGGGTACAACAACGATCATTTTGTTTTTGTATCAGAGAATGTGAGGAGAGTTGTACTGGCTCCTTCACTCCTTCCCGAAGGCCCCCAAAGAACACCCTTTACTGACTTATCTTATAAAAGCCCCTTCACACAGTCACTCCGTTTCTATATTAAACAAAATGGTTGCCTCTGAATGCGTTATTGCTCCTATTTCAAGGAAGAGATGGGAGAAAGTTCTGGGAGGCCCCCTTTCAGATAAAACCTAGAATAATGCATGCAAACAAACCAAGGGGGTCTCCTTAAGCTATAAACATAGAACGTTACATTTTAAATTCTTGCACCAAACATCTTATTCCCCACTTAAGCTTGCCAAGATGGAGACTGCCAGAGGATCGGCCTGCTCAAAGTGTCACACACTGTGCGCTGGCTTTACTCATCTATCCTGGTACTGCCCTAAAGTAGAGTCTTTTTGTGAAGATGTAACTGACAAGATGTCCAATGTTATCGAATCCTTCGTACCGTGAAACCCGAAAATATGCTTAATGGGTGACATACAATCTTTAGAAAAAAATAGTTTACAGGTTTACTGCTATCACGCTGCTCCTAGCGAAGCATCAGACAGCCGTTAAATGAATGAGTGTTAACTGCCCAGAGGTTAAGGAGTGTTTTCTTGATGTACTGTGTTGTAACAACGAGTTGAAAACCCAAAGCTCTACAACTAGAGATTCAAGGTCATCTTTACAAATTATCTATATAAAACAAGGATAATTATAATTCTAACCCTGGTGACTGGAATTGAGGCAGTCGGGTAGTAAATACTGCCCTTCACACACTTGGAAACTATCACTGTGTCCTACCCTCTCCTAATCAAGTTTACAACTCAGTCATTTGGAAAGTTACTTTATTCCTTTTCCTTTTTTTCTTTTTCTACCAAGGATATTACTTAGTATACTGTGTATTGTAACAACGTGGTCTATGATAAGTGTTAACAATACATTATACATAGAAGATATACATCTAATTCAATTCTTCATAAAAAAGAATTATCACATATGCTGCTGATCCTCTTCTAATATGCATTGTTTGGTCCTTTTGTATGGAACTCACATACATTAAGGACTCAAAAACAATACAGTAAGAACTCTATAAAAAAGTTTGCAGTCCTAAAATATTCAAATGCTTTTTTACAGTTTTTAAGACAAAACTGAGCTTCTCATCCTAGGAAATGCATCCAGCTTTAGTAAACTTGGCCATAAATACACCTCCTTTAACATTGATGGTAACACCATCAAAGTGGCTAAGGAGGTAAAAAAGCTTGGTTTGTAGATTATTCCCTCACATTTGCCAAACAGGTAAATGCTATGGCCTCATCCACTGCTTACACATGTAAGTTGATCCGAGCTGGCAAACCTTTTCTCTGTAAAGACAGCTGCACTACTTTAGCCCGTGCTCTAATCCTGTCCAAATTGGACTATTGCAACGCCCTTTACTTAGGCGCCAACAAGCACACTGTGAACAGGATCCAAATTCTTCAAAATAATGTGCTGAGAGCGGCACAGGGCATATCCAGGAGAGAGAACATCTCAGTGGTTAGAAGACAAAATAAATGGCTGTCCACCAGTGACAAAATCGTGCTCAAACCACCGGCCTCACTAACCCACAAATGCCTGAACAATGCTGCACCCCATTACCTGTCGCAAAGAATCAATAGAAAAACTTCCAATCACCCTGTGAGAACGGTGAATGCAAACTGCCTTGTCGCACCAAGGTTTGAACTGACTAAAGCCGGAGGAAGCAACTTCCCGGTCAAAGCAGCACACCTATGGAACTTGCTCCCCCCCCCCTCACTCAGGGCGGATCAAACCTTTCTGAACTTTAGACACAACACTATTAAATGACTTAGAGAAAAAGACCACTAATCTAGTCATCTGACCTCTGGCCCTATTAATCATTGCATCTACCCATCTGATCCTTGTGTACATAATCTTGCATTGTATATATACTCAGTTTGAATTGCAACCTGTAATTCCTGTAAGGTTATATCTGTTTCTTATGTGTACCGTATCTTCTTGTATTCACACTGTGCCTTCTTTTATTTGTATGTCACCTGCCATTTACTTGCACTTTTCCTTTGCAATCTATGTAACTTCAAGCCTAGAATATTCATGTTGCTGTATGTTCTTCTGCACCCTGATACCCTTTGGTCTGGCACGCATTACAAATGAATAAACAAACAAACAAACAAACCATGTTTAAGAAATGTGACATAGCATATCCTTGGTGACCAGTGTAAAGAACACACACACATCAAACAATTCATGTACAATTCATTCAAGTGGGCTTACTTCTATTTCCCAATATATTTCACATAGACAAAATTCACATTTTTGTAGCTATTGTTGGGATTTAAGAAACAGAAAAAAACGTTTTCATTATGGGTTATTTGAATTACCAATCTGAACAAATGGGAGGTGCACCAAAGTAATAGTCACTGAAACTCAAGAGGTGTTAAGAAAATTCAATTATCCGCGTGCTCACCGGCGGCTGCCCTTCGCATCCCCGCATCCTGATTTGGCATCCGGCCTGAACTGTTGATCCCGCACCGCCGGCACCACTCTCTGAATTGGGGCCTCCCCACGGTGAGCCTGGGAGCGGCCTGTGGCCCCTTTCTACGCTGCCTGATCCCCGCGCATTGGGTCTGCATGCCCACGTCCTCTGTCACCTACTTCTGATTGGGCCCTCGGCTACACACTGCTGCTTTGCACTTGGCAGTGCACCACGGATGTTACACTAAACGCTCCCCCCTAAACTTAATAGCTACAGTCAACAGGCCTGCTCGCCCAATCTGAGCTCCATCAGCCCCCCCGCTGACTGCACCATCTGCAAACTGAGGTACGGCCTACCAACCTCTTTCCCGCTACAACCGCAGTCTCTGCTCTGGGGTGCGCGGGCCGGCGTGGCTGAGGAGCTGGAGCCGGTGCTGCTCCCCCACCCGTGGCCTTGGGGCACCTTTCCGGATCCTCTTGCCCACACGGTGCCATCGTTCCCTCCTGCTGGCGCCCGTCTTCTCCTGGGTTACTGGCTGCGGGTCCCTAACTTCAACAACTGCTGGACTCTAATCCCTGCTGGGCAACCCACCGCAGGACACCCTGTCCCCGGCTCCACTCCTTCGCTGTGGACGATTGGCTGTCCCCACCCCTCTTGTCTACGCTGGGACATGCCTGGGCTGATGTGGGAGGCCTCACCGACCACAGTGTCATTCACCACCTAGGTGTGCTTCCCGGTGCACTCGGACCCGCACCTGCTGCCTACCAGTAATCACTGTTGAATACCTTTCTGCCTGCCACAGGAACATTGGCTTCTCACCTCCTCGCAGCGAAACAGCTACACTAAGCCTCCTACTGTTGCGCCCCTATTGTTCTCAAATATAGGACACCTCGACTTGCAGCTCTGTTCCCATGAGCCTCCTGCCACCTCAACTATACTGGCCTATACCCGTGGGCCCACTCGCCACCCCACTCCAGCGCTAACCGCGCATACGCTCCACGCCCCATGACCTAGGGGTGGGGACCCGCTTTGGCACCTGGTTTACCTTCCTCACCCTTCCTGCAGAGGTTGGAGTGCCTCATCTTGGGCTCCGCTGTACCTTGTACGACCCACCCTTGTGCCAGCAACCTGGGCCACGTCCTCTTGCGTCACATCACGGATCCAACGATCCTGTGGCAGCATCACGTCTGGACTATCCCTCCAGCCCCCGGGGCCTCGCCGTCTGGCTCTGTGTGCTCTGGTGGGGACCCCCAGGTGTTCCCCCCAGCCTCATCAACCACACTCCACACCTTGCCCCCCCCCGGGCACTCGGTGGGGCGGCGATCGGAGGGCCTGCCCGCTATTCCATACTGGGCCTTGGGTGCCAGACACGGCCTATCACCATGACTAAGGGAGGCGGGTCTAGCAAGAAGCAAAGTTCCCTAAATATGTTTGCTAAGACGCCCTCCAAGCTGCTAATTGACCCTCCGGAGGAGTCGCCGACCGCCGCAGCACCCTCAACCTTTGATGACTCGCAGAAAATGCTGGAGTATATGCGAGAGGGCTTCACTACGCTCCACACTAAGTTAGACGATATGAACGGGACCATCTCGTCCATAAAGGCCCATATCGAAAGAACAGACATTAGGGTTGCTGAGATCGAGACAAGGGTTGGCAACGCGGAGGCCGACCTGGTTTCCTTACGCGCCGCTGTGACCACTTTGACCAACCGGGTCTCTATGGTTGAAAAGAAAAATGACGACCTCGAATCCCGCTCCAGGCGGAATAACCTCTGCATCGTTGGCATACCAGAGGACAACATTAGGGAGCCCATGGAGGATTACGTGGAACGTACCCTTTTAACACTCCTGGATAACGCCAAGCTTTTGGCACAATTTGCAGTGGAGAGAGCTCACCGTTCCTTGACCGCGAGGCCCAGGCCGGGTGCCCCGCCCCATCATAGCCAGAATCCTCAATTTCCGTGACCGTGATGCCCTGCTCTGGGCGGCCAGGGCCAAAAGGGAGCTGCATCTTGGGGCGGCGAGGATACACTTGTACCCGGATTACTCCGTGGGTGTGGAGCAAGAGTGTAAAACCTTCCTTGCAGTGAAAAAGAGACTTCGAGACTTAGGAGTCAAGTACTCCATGCTCTTTCCCGCCAAACTGAGGATCGAACACTCCAATCAAACATACTTCTTCACCATCCCAGAAGAGGCTTCGAAATGTATAGACAAACACATTCCTGGTTGATCTAAGCAGTGTTAATACAAGTTTCATGTTTTTCAATATTTGTTATCAAACCTGGGCCACGGGTCGGGACCGCCATGGTGCTCCCTCCCCCACGATGGCCACTATTCATTGTAGTTTATTGTTGTTCATTGTGCCAATATTGCTCCATTACCTCTCTGTGTAGGTGATGTTTCGCGCCATGCTGTTGCATTGCAGACTGTAATATCCGTTTCTTGTTGGGTCCCCGACTCGGAGCTACCCGGCACTTCAACCCAGCCACTTCTGTGATTATGCCCCGGGACCCTGGCTCCCCCGGACTAGGACCACACCCAACTCTTTTGATGCCGTGTCGAGGCACCTGGCCGCACCTCATTCTCCCATGGGTCCTCTGCTTATAGACCTGGTCCCGATGTAACCCGCACCCACTCTAAATGCCCTGCTTTATCCTACTACATAGCATAACTCTCCTTACGCTCTTTCCAGTCCGGCGCGCCATCGCCCGGTTGCTAACAGACCCCTAAAAGTTTATGGTTGTTTTGGTTTTGTTCGGGTTTTGTCCCTCTGATTGGGGGAGGGATGTGGGTGGGGGGTTGGAAGGGAACATTATGGTTTAAAAAAGTCTTGACAGTCTCCAGAGGCGCCGCAGGCACCGCGCCCAATCAATTCATTTATGTAGTCAGGCGACTGCATACACCTAGGGTACACGCCTTTCATTTCACTGGAATCCACTTTTACTTATTTCACCATCACCCCTTCAAATATGGCTGACACTACCCTGACCTTTATGAGCTGGAACGTCAGGGCATTAGGCAACTATAAAAAGATGCGACAGATTCAGCTCCACGCTGAACGCCACTCAGTAAAGGTCCTATGTTTACAGGAAACCCACGCTTGCTCAGAGCAATGGGGCCCCCAGAGGTATTACACTAACTATTCCACTCAGAGCCGAGGCACCCTCACCCTAATACATAAAAGTCTGAAGTTTACGTGTCAGCACTCCAACATAGATCCACTTGGAAGGTTTGTGTTCATCACTGGTATATTACAGCATCAGGAGATAGTCATCATGAACATTTATGGTCCCAACGTCGATGACCCTGACTTCTACCTTCACCTGGCCACTCTACTTGAGAGCTACCCCCTGATTCCTATCTTATGGGGCGGGGACTTCAATACGATACTAGATGTCACCCTGGATAGATCGGGTTCTCGTCCTCGCCAACTGTCTAGGGCAGCATATTCTATCCTGACCTCGCTCCCCCGCCTGGCATTGGTGGATGCTTGGCGTCTGATATATCCCGAGGACCGTACATACTCCTTTTACTCCTCAGTGCATGATTCCCACTCTAGAATAGATAGATGGCTTGTCACATACGTACTGATTAGATGCGTAACTCACTTAGCCATTCTCCCCAGAACACTATCAGACCACTCACCTGTACTTATCTCCTTAAACTGGGGATTAGACGCCAACAAAAAAAGACAGTGGAGGATGAGTCCTCACGCGCTTCTCGACCAGGTTTTTGCCTCTGAGCTTGAATCCTCCATCGAGGAATATTTTGAGATTAACATAAATTCTGTCTCAACACAAGCTGTGCTCTGGGAAGCCTTCAAAGCACACACGAGAGGGGTCGCCATTTCCAAGAGCAGTGGCATCCTGAAGGGCATCCGTGCCGACATCGCTACCAGCGAATCAGCCCTATCCGTCTATGAATCCCAATACGCTGTGGATCACTCCCCGGCTACCCTAGCGATGCTGGGCTCTGAGCTGGACAGGTTCCGTGGCCTTGCCGACCGCGAGGTTAAGTTCCTGGAGTCCCCTAGATCAGCGAGGCAATACGGCGAGGGTGAACGGCCCGGCAGAATGCTAGCTAGACTGCTGCGCCGCGAATTCAGTGCCCCCAACATACCGGCCACTGCTAGACCGGATGGCACACTCGCCACCTCCCCCCAAGACATCAATTCTGAGTTCCTCTCGTTCTACACCTCCCTGTATTCAGAGGTGGACAGATCCCAGATTTCCGAAATCGATTCCTATTTAGAGAACCTCCCTTTATCAGTCCTGTCAACTGACGCTAGCGCCTCCCTCGAGATGCCCTTCACCCTAGAGGAAATTGTGGAGGCCATCGAGTCACTGGCATAGGGGAAGGCTCCCGGCCCAGATGGGCTCCCAATGGACTTCTACAAACTATACAAGGCCCAACTAGCACCGCACCTACTGACCCTATGGGAGGAGTCGTGCGACAGGGGCATACTTCCACCGTCCCTCCGGGAGGCATTGATTACAGTGCTCCTTAAACCTGGTAAACCCCCTACGCAGTGCAGCTCATACCGACCCCTCTCACTGATTAATAGCGATATTAAAATATTTGCCAAACTACTTGCCAACCGCTTAGCCCCGTACATGTCCCACATTATCCACCCAGAGCAGGCCGGCTTCGTCCCCGGTAGGTCCACTTCCCTAAATTTAAGGAGACTCTTCAATGTAATCAGCAGAATCGACCCGGCCACACAGGCAGTGGCAGCTACATTGGACATGCAGAAGGCATTTGATTCAGTCTCATGGAGCTACCTGTGGTGTGTCCTTGAGAAATGCAAATTCGGCCCTAACTCTGGATAAAGCTCCTTTATACTGCCCCATCAGCCAAGGTCCGCACGGAAGACAGATGCTCTTCCCCCTTCCAGATATCTAGAGGTACACGCCAAGGATGCCCCTTCTCCCCACTCATTTTCGCTATAGCCATGTAGCCCTTCGCTGATATGATTCGGCAATCACACTCGCACAGGGGGTTGCGCACATCTGGCCAGACCGACATAGTCTCCCTCTACGCTGACGATGCCCTGCTGTATGCTCGATCACCTGAAATCAATCTTTCCCCTATACTGACCGATGTGGCTCGATTTGGGGACATATCCGGTTTGAAGGTTAACTGCTCCAAGTCTACATTATTTCCACTCACAGACTTGACACAGCCCTCCCCCGATCTACATGGGTTCAACTGGTCTCCTTCCAGTTTCACCTACCTGGGGATGGTGGTCTCCCAGCACACGTCACAGTTGCGCGACGACAACTACCAGAATTACCTAACTAACCTGGGGGCTAAAACCTCCAGCTGGATTAAACTCCCCCTCTCGCTAGCAGGCAGAATTGGAATACTCAAAATGATTTTATTACCTCAATTACTGTACCGATTCACCAATCTGCCTCTGTGGATCGGGGATACTTTTTTCCAAACACTGCGCAGCATATGTAACACCTTCCTCTGGCACTCTGGGGCCGTCCGCCTCAAATTATCCACACTGACCGCTCCTAAGGCATTGGGCGGTTTCAGCGCACCCAATTTTATCAGATTATGGGTGGTGGGCCAATCACAGTTTGCTGCATACTGGTTCAATACCATTGATCCCCCCCCACATGTTCGCCTCGAGAAGCTAACTGTCTGTGACCGAGTGATTGGATCTCTAGTCCTCCAACCAATCCCCCCTGACTCAAACTCTTCGAATCCTGTAGCCAGTACATCCTGGGCTCTGACCAAATTCTGGTCCATGGTCGACACACCCCACCCATTCCACGGGTATTTGCTACTGTGGAACTTCTTCCCCAATGTCCCACACATTCCACTTTCAGTGGTCACCCGCTGGGCCGATGCTGGCTTCCTGAAGCTGTGCGATGCCTTTGAACAGGGAAACTTTATAAAATGGTCTGACCTTCCTCCTTCACTCAGGCGCCGACCCTCGGTGTGGCTACAGTACTCTTCACTCCGCAAACATCTCAAGTCCAGATATTCAGACTTCCCCGCCTTGCCCCCTGATGAACCTATAGTGGAGGAGCTCTGCTCCTATCTCTCCTTCAGAGGCAAGGTGTCGACGCTCTACTCCTTATTACAGACTAGAGCGGCCCCCCACTTCACCGAGTTGAGACGCAGATGGGGAAAGGACCTTGGTTCTGAGATCACCGACGAGAGGTGGTCTCGGATGTGCGCTCGTGTCAATGAGGTCTCCTACAACACTAAATTTAAACTCATCCAGTTCAAAATCTTACACAGGTATCATCATACACCTATGAGACTCCATCGTATGTTTAACGCCAACCCCCCCTCCTGTCCCAGGTGTGGCGCAGATCAAGCCTCCTATATACAAATGTTGTGGCTCTGTCCCCGGCTGTCCCAATTTGGCTAGACATTTGCTCTACACTGTCTGACATTCTGGAGTACTCGATCACCCACACCCCACTGCACTGCTTATTCCATGACCTCCCTCAGTTACCCAGTGATTCTAAGAAACTGGCAGGTCTCTGCATGCTACTGGCAGTTCGCTGTATATTACTCCGCCCTAGAGCGCCTACCTATACACAATGGCTCAGATCGGTCAGATGGTCTCACGACACTGAGCAGTCCTGGAATGCGATGCAGCATCCACATTCTAGGCCGAGGGATATCTGGCCGAGATTCCGAGACTATATCTCTGCCATGGCCTCACCATCAACTTCTCCCTCTATTTCCCCAGGTTGTTCCCCATAGATGGTGACCCATTTTGGTGTATGTATCAATACTTTGTATATTGCCTTTTATCAATATGCTTCATTCTACTCAATATGTACTGTTTATCATTCGCATTGCTTGCTCTTAGCGTGGTGCCATGTGGCTCCCTCTGTTTTTTTGTTGTGCTGTCAAGTCAAATAAAAAAAATTAAAAAAGAAAAAAAAGAAAATTCAATTAAAATATATCTTATGATTCACAAACATTTTAATTACAATCGGGTGGTACCTCCTAACCTGTTGGAGCTCCGGCATCAACTAAACAAAACACATACCAGTCGTTACCGACTGGTGACCACGAATGCACTCCTCTGGGTGCAACAACCCTATCTAAATACTCAAATTCAAAAGTATAAATATATCTTATAACAAGTGTGTTTAATACATTCAGTCACATGAGTTTATTCTCATGTGCTATTACATACATTCCTACTTTTTTTCTCTAAAGCCAAAAACAAATTTGAATCCATAAGGTCTAATTCACAGTACATACACAGAAATGTACATATGGTCAAATGAAAACATCAAACATTCATCATAGATTTTCATAGCACAGTGTTAACATGGAATGTCCATTTTTATAAGTCTCAATAGTAAACAGTTCCAATATGCCAACGCTGTCAACCTGTTACTTCTTAACATTCATTAACATCTGCAAGTATAATGTAACTGTGTGAACATAATCTAAAGTCTCTACATACATCAGTTCTCATATGTAAAAAATAATGTTTACAACACCAACCTTTCAACTGGTGGATTCTATGACAATGGTGAGAAACACCTAAGAAATGCAAAAACATGCTAGTCAAACTCACTATGTCCTTTCACAACAGATATGTCAACCAATTGTCATCCCCTTAACAACTCAACTCACCCACTCAGAATCCATATTTTAAGTCAGAGACAAATGGCCATTAGAGCAGCCATCTTGGAGTGACAATACTATAGTCACTCCAAGATGGCCAATCCGATGGCCATTCCAACATGGCCGCTTCAGTTCCTCTGCCTCGCCTGACCCGGAAAGGCCTCTTGGCATTTGTCTCTGACTTCAAATAAGGCCACAGGGTACCAGGCCGGTTCGCCGGTCTGATGCTTTGCGATCCGATTGAAACGATTCTGGCAGGTAGGGGCTACACATGCTACTTCTAAGTGGGTGAGTTGAGGTGTTAAAGGGGTGACAATTGGTTGACATATCTCTTGTGAAGCGACATAGTGAGTTTGACAACCATGTTTTTGCATTTCTTAGGTGTTTCTCACTGTATAGTGGTGCCAACCCAAACTGAGTACAGATAACACGATAGGCAGATCAAATGGTTCCATTATTACAGATATCAAAATTATAGTGCACATGGTGCTGCACATATTTGGGTTAGAATGACCAAGGAAGTGAAGGGTACTTTAAATATCACACACATATTATGAGTGTACAAGGATATAGCATGAATAAGGGATACAAAGTGAGAAATGCCTAAATAATTAAATAATAGCTCCCTGAAGGATTAATACAGTGGCAGAAAGAGATATATTTCAAAATGGATACCTCAAGCACAAACTGGTGTCTAGTTTTAAAGTCAGGTGCTTGATGGGATAGGAAGAAGGCTCCCTGTTCATCACCATTGTGGTAGATTCCACAAGTTGAAAGGTTGGTGTTATAAGCATTATTTTTTACATACGAGAACTGATGTATGTTGAGACTTTGGACCATACTCACACAGTTGCATGTTTGACTTGCAGATGTTAATGAATGTTAAGAAGTAACGGGTTGACAGCCTTGAGAAAGGAATTTGTGATTCTGAAACGTGTTGGAATTTACTATTGAGACTTATCCAAATTGACATTCCATGTTAACACTGTGTAATGAAAATCTATGATAAATGTTTGATGTTTTCAATTGACCATATGTACATTTTTATAAATGTACTGTGATTTAGACATTATAGATTCAAATGTGTTTTTGGCTTTAGAGAATAATTTAGGATTCTATTTAATAGCACTTGTAAATAAACTCATGTGACTGAATCTATTAAACACTTTTGTTTTAAGATATATTATACTTTTGAATTTGGGAATATGAGCTCAATTGAATTAGATAGGGTTGTTGGACCCAGATGAGTGCATTCGGGGTCACCAGTCAGTAACAACTGAAAAGTGTTTTGTTTACTTGAATTACCTAACCATTTTGTACTGAGCGAGTTAAACAATGTTTTGAGCATTAGACAAACTGGCATGTTTCAACATAGTGGTAAATTACTTAAAACCCAGTCTTCATCAGCATTAGAAATGTGGGATTCTAAACAACTAGCAGACAATACAACTGGGCTTTCTCCTTTAAAAATCTAACGACAAATTGAAACTAATAACATAATCTAAGTAATTCAAAATAAAAGTGTATAATCAATGAAAAAGATGTATTTCCTTGATAGGGTGTTTTTTTCACCTCTAATGTCTCCAGGAAATGTTTGAAGTTTCTCAAAGAACAAAAAGCTACAACACGTTTTAGACAATCACAACTCTCCAACTCAAAATCGTTGTGTTAAAAATGCAACTTCGCGATAGTTTAAGTATTTCACTCAAACACTTAAGTCATTAAATCTGCACTCCCTATTGGTCCCTCCATCCACACTCAGATGGTCGCTGTTTGGTCCTGCATTCTGTAACATATCAATGCAAAATGCAAAGGTTTTCTTCATTGTGCCCTCTTTAAATCATTTGCCTTCTAAACAAAGCTAGACCATCAGGCTCACCCAAAAAATATCCGTTCATGAAAGAACTTTATAAACATCTGCCCCCCTTTTTCCTAACAAAATCCATACTCTGATTAATTGCTCTCTTCAAACTGGTCTAGTCCCATCTGAATTCAAATACACTTCAGCTTACCCATCACCGTTTCCCTTTCTGGGAAAGCCTCTGGAGACTGGGGTTACACTTCAACTGCACAGCTTTGTAGAATAAACCAATATCCTGGAATCTGCAGTGATTGCTTTCGCCGCAGTATGTGAGCAGAGGCAGTAGTTCTTTCTGGGATGAGCTACATTTGAAGGATGCGGGAATCAGTGTCATGCTATTTATTATTAGTGGTTTCCGCAGCACTTAGTACCATCCTTCTTGGTCTCCTGGAATGGTTTGGATTGCAAGTGTTGGCATTGCAATGGATATGTTAATTTGGTTCTATGTGAAAAGACCTCATTATTAAGGTCTCATGAGAAAAAGACTGATTTTTATTGCCTGTTTTTTCTTTTGAGCATAGTTCCTGAGACCTTAATAATTAGGTCTTTTCACACAGAACACCCTTTGTTTTAATTTGGGGGTTTCACCTCCCAGGCCCTCCTTTAGTCCTCCCGCGCACCCCACCTTACCACGTTATTACCTCGCCCCCTCCCCTTATCCAAAATACATACATAGATGCAACACACACACCAACACACACACTTACCTGTTCACCTTGTCCCGTGTTTCCTGGTCCTGCTGAACCTGTCAGCCCTTCTGCACACTCGTGTGTGGCAGGGGTATGACAAGTTTGATGAAGAAAGGCTGCTCCATGCGGTCCCAGAGCGGTCTTTCTAAATCGAGTTGTTTGTGAAACATATCTTTTCACCTAGAACGGTTCATTTCTCTCTAATCATGAACAATCCATTTCTGCCCCACATTTTGAAACTTAAAAATATGACATTTTGTGTTGCACCTCTCAGGACTCCACTCCTTTGTAATTTATACATTCTATTCCTAACTAAACTATTTCACTCATAAGGTCGCTGAATGGTGATACTACTTCCTACCAGTCCAATTTTCCCAAATGTATGGATGCCGTCAGTAATTGGATGCATGTCAATGGGCTGAAATTCAAAACCAGGAAATCCAAGGTGAAGCAAGAACATCTGGCAGTCAACACAAGAAGCATCCCCAGTCTCAGGGCATGACATAAACATTTTGGGGATGATTCGGGAGAAGCACCAGTCCATGTCGGGCACCTTTTAGGGAAATCGTGCAAGTCAGAATTTAAAATACCTTTGCTTTTTTACATTTTCTCATCAAGTAACGAGGATGAGTGTGTACCACTCCTTCCAGCTTGACTACGGTAAAATGGCATATTTTGGCATTCTACAGTACTCCAACAAACAATTAACAAGAGGCCAGCATTCCGCTGCTGTAAAGCTTCTGAAATGTATACGATGGGCCCTTCCCTTTTTTTTTTAGCACAGAGGTACCTACATTGGCTGCCAAAAGAGTGATCTTTAAGTATTGTACCTGCCACACAATGCCATCAACTATGAAGGGTCAAAATGTATTGGCAGCAGGAGCTCTCTGTAAATCTGGGGCATTTTCCTCACTCCTCCATCATGCACCTCCTGAAAACTTCCATCCATTTGCCTCAGACGTTAGGGAAGTCCAGCCTTCTCTATCAGAGCACTCTCTCTATGGAACAATCTTCCATTACAATTCAGCCCATAAGTAACCTTCTTCAAGTGCGGAAACTTCTTAAAGTGCATCTTATCAATCTGTAGGTATCACTCTCTATATCCTCTCACTGTACATTCACATTCTTCATTCTGGCCCGACTTCATCCTAGTCAATTCCCCATCGGCAATAGTTTCCATTGTTTGCAGTTATCGGTATACACTAATAGAACTCCAAACTAATAAAGAAGTGTGGCTATTTTGTAATATCTAGATTAAACACTCAGCCTTAAAACATGTGATCCCACCGCTGTACTACCAGTGTGAAGACTTTAGGGGGTATCTGTACTTCTGCCCTCTATAGGGTAGGCTAAAGGCACAAATCTCCCCAGCAAGGCTCTCAATTTGGTAACAGTGGACTAGCAGCCAGGCTTAAGCTTTCAGGAGGTGATGCAGGCAGTTCTTAAGCACAGTGTTTCCCCAAAGCCCCCACAAAGGAGTGTCCACACTATGTTAGGTGATAACAAATCTTCTTTATATAAAATAAGGTTTGCTACCACTATCATATTTACACATATAAATAATAACACTTTGTACTTGGAATACTTATTCTAAGAATGGCAAATATATATACTCTATGTGGTGCCACACAATACTTAAATTCAGTAATAACGGCACTCACTGCAGACACTTTGAAATGGCAGGTGAATTCTTAAGTGAAGTGCATCAGCATAGAATAGGGAGGAAAGGCGGGTTAGTTGTGAACAATGGCAGAATGCTTTCTTTAAAATAGATACACAATTCCCCACCTGGGCAACCTGTAAGGGAAAAGGTAGGGAGTAACATATCTTGTCTTTTACAGCCCAGTCCAATAAGGTTCAATAAGCTTGTACTTTCTTTTAAAAAGCTCTACAACCCCAAAGTATCTGAGATGCCACAAGGGAACAGGATCCAAGACTAATCTGGAACCCCTGGACGACTCCAGAGGCTAGAAGATGCTCTTCCTCGTCACAGTACCTTCGGTGCCTTGGCAGGCGAAGTGGCAGAGTGTCTTGGTTTCACTCGACTATTCCCTATGAGGATGGACCGCCCTTGGAAGAAGGAGCCACAGGGATGTTCAGTCTGTGAGAAGAATGGAACCAAAGTCTTTCCTATGTGCAGCAGTTCTACTCTTTGTGGTGCTCTCCTTTGTTTGACGATTTCTCCAACTGTAGAAGTCTTGTGAAGATAAAACTTGCTGTGGGCTCTTTAAAGGCTTGGAAGATGAGAGTAAGACCCCTGGGACACTTCAATGACTTCTGGCAGTGACGGGTGCATAGGTCACTTTTGCTGTCGGGTTTTGGAATATCGCGGTTTTCTGACTTTTGGTTCTTTGGTGCTGCAGCTGCAGCACAGACATCTCAACGGCTTCTGGTGACCTGGACACCCCTACTGGAGTAGACCACGGACTCTCACCAAGTCTTGCCCTTGGGACATCTTCATTAGCTTCTGGTGGCAGGAAGCCCACTGGTGGACCTTACTCTGCTTCCAGTGACTCTGGACTCTCTCCAGTGGGAAAATGTGGTCAGGGATCATGGCAAAGATGTCTTTTGAAATGTTACTAGGCAGTATGGAACTTTTGCAGCTCTGGGTGTCCAGCAGCACTATGCCAGGGTAGCCCCTGTTCTGGGCAGTAGACAGCAACGACTTCCAGGGGTCACAAAACACACCTCCGGATGCTGGGTGACACCAATGTGGACTTCTTCAAATCAAGATGTCCGGGAGCTCCTCTTCAGGACTCACAAAGACACCTTCTCCAGAAAGCAGGCACACAGGACGGGCTTCCAGGGCAATTCAGATGAAGAACAGCAGTTTGCTCAATGGTCCCTCATAGTTCGGGGAGAGGTCTCCTTTGCAGGTCCTCTCTGGATCAGGCCTTGGTAGACAAGGCAGCTTTCGGATTACATTGAAGAAATTGCAGCAGCAGACTTCTCCTACAAGGAACAGCTTCTTATTGCTAAGCTTTGACTTCAGCTTCTGAACAAATTGGTAAGTGAGAGGTCCCCAGATATACACATCTGTTGCCCATTCACTCTGGCTGAGCCAGGCTCAGTCAGCCAATCACACAGAATGGCATTGATGCAGGCAGGTAGCCAATCGGGCTCACAGTCATTTAGGCCATTCTCTCCACCCGGAAAACCCATAACAAAGAATGTGGATTAGGGCAAGTACCAAGCCGTTCAGCACACTACACTGCATTCATGTCAGTTTCTGTCGGGGCTGTCTCATTCATTGTGTCACAGAAACCAGACACCAACAACAGATAATGTGAGATGACTCCCATCTCCATTCACACAGGTACCACCCAACGGGAATGGAGTTCACACAACACCTAGGAAAGTTCCAGTCAGTCTGACAGGAGGAAGCCCCAGAGCCAAATATGGAATTTCAACCCAACAGCCAGTCAGGAGGAAAGGGAACAACAGAGACATATATGGTGTTTCCACCCAACAGCCATTAGCGGAAGAGACAGAGTCAGGGTTTCCCAGGACTTTGGGAAACAAGGTAAAAGGCAAAAGAAACCAAAAGGCCGCAGGGGCCATCTTGCCTTCATGTAGGAATCGATTGATTCCTATGGCAGGGCCTGGGTATCCCCAAAATGGAGGAAACTCAGAGCAATGTCAAGACAGCCTGTAGCTGCATCCAGCCCATACCCTGCTCTGTGGGCAACACACAGGTGCCCAAGAACACGCACAAGGGGTACTAGGGTGTACCCCCAACGATGGGTGCCATAAGGGTATCCCATGGGTGTTGTTCACCAAAAGATCAAATCAAGAGCTGCACTGTCAGACATCTAGGCTGGACCTCAGTGGCAGAAAACATAAGGAAACCACATACAGAGAATTGGCAGGACAATGACTAGGAGGCCCTGTCCCTCCATTAGGCATTTCCAGCATCACAGTCATGGATTCATTTATAACCTGCAAAAGATATTGACTACATTATATCTCTTGTTTTAGAGGTTTTTTCATTTTAAAACAGCGCGTAAAGGTTGTAAAACTGACCAATGTCATTAAAAACCTGTGATTGAATACATGCTTCTCATCTCATATGTCCTTCAAAGGCAGAGCATTATTCATGCAGAATCTTGTGCCCAGCTTCCTAGTAATTGAAATGGTATGATAACCTAAGTATATAAAATATATCTAATCATCCATACTTCTATGTCTTCATTTTTATATGGACAAACTCTTAAACTACACCACTTTTGCTTAATTTCATGGCCGCTGCTATAGTCTTAACTGTTGACACAGCGGCCTGCTGTGGTAAAGTGCCCATGTGTCTTCAGTGTTTTGAACATGCGGGTGCCATTCTGGCCTTCTTTAAGTGGCAATCGCCCAATGGAGAGTAAAAAAATACTATATTATCCTAAACATTCAGCCATCTTTGAATATATTCCTTTAGCTGTTCTAGCAATACTATTACTATTCTCAATTCAATAACTCTAAGCCACTCATTATGCCTGATCGTTATTTAGATTCATACGTTTATAGAGTGTAACTCAGTGAATACAGTCTAATGTCATAGTTCATTTTCAAATGATTTCAGTTACAAAATACCATTAGAGATAACAGAAAGACTATATCATACTACTAATTCATCCATCTTTGAATATCATTTGACTACTCTAGCAATGTTGATGCAATACTCAAAATTTCATGCCTATTACATCATTCACAGAATTACTTTTCATATTTCACTTGGCACTCAAAATTCATTGATACCAACTTCTCAAAATAGATATCTACTAGTCCATTACTACTATTAATTAAAAGCCCTTAATACCAGGCAATACTTGAATCAATTAAGAAAATAAAACAGCAAGTTTCCATAATACTACTCTAACCAATTTATTCTCCAATATTTTATTTGTCCAAAAATACATTTAATGCATTGTCTTTATTTAATCCCAATTATGTTGTGTTACAATGGAAAATGAACCCTGCCTCTTTTAAATATTTTCTCTATTTCCCCCTCTTTCATTTGGAGGCAATCTATATATGCCCCCATATCTCACATCAGTATATGACTGCCCCATATGTTCAGATTTCAATGAGTTCCTAAAGGAAACCTTTAGTCTCTCATTCTTATTGTTCTCAAATGTTCTCTTATGCGTTCCCGCAATTTCTTAATAGTGCTCCCTATATACAATTTATGACATGTGCAAACAACAGCATAAACAACAAATGTACAGTTACAATTGATAAATTGGTCAACATTGATTTAATTATTGTACAGATCATTGTATTTCTTAACATTGTTTAGTGCCTTTGAAATATTATTGCAATTGACACACTTGTAGAACCACATATTTCAGGATTTTGCCAAGTCCGACATATTGAAGTGGCAGTTTTAAGATGACCTGGTAAAGGGCCTCATCACGACTTTGGCGGTAACCCTTAAATCCGGCGGTAGCGCTATTACCGCCGGATTTAAGGGTCCGCCAAATCAGGACTTCGGCGGATTTCGCACCAGCTCTTAGATGGGGGGAAATCCGCCGAAAATTCGCGCTCATACCACCGGCGGGAAATCCACCGGCGGTATTAGCGCAAAATTTCCCCATTGAGCCCAATGGGGAATGGGGCATTCCCGAATGGGCTCAATGCGGAATGGGGATTAAGATTACCGCCAAACTTGTGATCCGGCGCTATTAGCGCCGGGGAGTTCGGCGGTAGGGCTAATACCGCCGGCGGTAATACCGCCGGCGTTACCGCCCAAGTTGTGATGAGGCCTCCTTTATAGTTTTAGCCCTTGTAAAGGTAACTTGAGGAGATTTGAGAATATATTGGCATACTACCAAATCTGACTCAAGCACTCTCCAATACTTATTTACCCATTCTGACAAATTGCAGAAATTATTTCTTTCTACCCAAGGGGATCCCTCACTCCCTGTGAAGCTAGGGAGGTGAGCCTGCTCCACAATAACTCCCTATGGGTAGAGGTAAATTGGACCTCACTGGGAAAGACTCCCCCTTTGGGTAAAAAGACTACCCCATTCTCATGAGTAATTCCCTAGAGGACCTTTCAAAATAACATCTTCAAACCTTTCTGGTAAAAATAACTGTGAAGAAACAACTAGTATGTGTTATTGCCAACAAGAAATAGAAGAGTAAAGGGGTATATGTGTGTCAGTGTTTGCCCTGGGATGGTTGCGCCAACCATTTGGTGAGAGTGGGTTCTGTGCTATGGGTGACTGATACTGTCTGCAACAGGTGTGGAGAGGGCAGGCATATCTCGCCTACCAGATTAGGTGAGAAGTATCTCCTCAAAATTGTGCACTCCGTATCCTGTCTTTTCCTTTCACACGGATGTTACCATATACAAGTTGGTGTGTTGACAGTTAGGTTTTAATTTAGATTACATTTCCAGGAATATTTCCTCATATTCCTTTGTTACAAACATATCAGTATGTGACTTTGGTGATTCGAATGGTAGTTTGTAAGGATCTTGGGTCCTAATGTCATGTGACTGTGGTTTCTATCTGGTAGTCCGGGGACAGCTCGCCACTGATTAGAACGCCGATTGTTCCTGTGTTTCGCTCACGTTCTAATTGTCTAGTTGTTTAGCAAGTGTTTCAGGGCAACCTATTAGTTCTTCTCTGTTATTTCACGTGATAAGGTTGTTCCCAACAAGCACAGCTCCGCTGCTTCATGACTACACAAGTGTTTCAGTATGAAATCAATTCAATGTCCTCAAATGGGTCATCGCTGTGCCACATGGATATAACCCGAGGATTATATCAAGACTTCTTGAGGCTATAATCAAGGAATGCTAATTCATTTTGGGGAACCTAGCCAAAGGTATTCTAGTACGACCACAATACTTGCAACACAACGCGCCTGATAATGATAGGCTAGCATTGGGATTCAACCCATCTACTCACAACCAGAACTATATACAAGATAACACCTGATATCACTCCCATGTGCAAATCAAGGACTACCTACAGAGTTCTGAACATCAAGGCCTTGAGGACAACTCAGGTCGAAACACGTGTCGGCTGACCCGATGAGAATAAATCACTTATTGGCTGACCCATTTGAGGACATTAAATTGATTTCATACTAAAGAACTGTCCATCTAACTTTAAGAAGGCAGAGCGGGTATCACCTAAACCAAATCTAATTTGTGAATAAAATGTAATATCATGACATGATTTAAGACACTAATGAACAACCTCTAATCAATAAAGAATTAATGTAGCACAGCTAATCGGTTGACAACACACTGCTGTGACGGATACTAGTCAACTGAGCCTACAAAAAGCCATAGGATTGGCAAAACATAAAAGCACTTGCGCCAAACGTTATTGTTGGCCCATGCATAACAACTGTATGTAACTTATCTAGCATGCCACCCAAGTTACATACTGACATGTTTGTAACAAAGGAATATGAGAAAATATTCCTGGGAATGTAATCTAACTTAAAACTTAACTGTCAACACACCAACTTGCATATGGTAGCATCCGTGTGAAAGAAAAAGACAGTATACTGAGCGCACAATGGTGAGGGGATACTTCTTGGCCACTACTCAAGAAATAGAAGAGTTCCCTTTAAGTCTTCATATCACTGGTGCGAAGAAGTGGACATATGGAGAAGAAGAGAATTTGGAAGAGAAAGAGAAAAAGGAACACAAGATTACACAGGAGAAACCCCATGGCTGTGTAATTGCAAAAAAGGGAGGACCCTAGAGACGTGAAGAGAGAGCCCACAAGTTTCAAAAGGGCTTGAGCATTAACTCCAGGGAAGAGATGCAGAGGCAAGACGCACCACATCCTGCAATCGTGAGAGAACGAGAAATACCAGACACGCTACAGTCAGTAGCGAGGGAGCCTAGAGAAGTAGAGCCAGATGAGTCATGTCCTAAAAGAGAGAGAGAGAAAGAGCCCAGGAGTGGTGGCGTGACCACAGTAGATTTGTGGAGGACCAAGGGTCCTCGTAACAATGCCAAAACCATTCTGCCACGGCAGACACGGGACAAGCCGGTATACGATATACCATCCAGCCATTCAAGACAAGCCGACAGAAGAAGAGCTGGTGAAAAGCCATGAGATGCCAAGTTAGAGGTGGAGCGAATCGGACACTCAAGAAGCGAAAACCCCTGATGTTAACCTTCAGACACAGTCAAGAGAAAGATAATATAACAATACCAGAAAGGAGAGTGAATGAGAAGCCGTATTGGAATACTCATATTCGTCTCAGTCGAGAGAAAAGTCTTGTAAAACCAGCACAAAGAGAAGTGAATGAGAAACAATGTGGGATTGACCCAATTCATGAAAGTCTATACCAAGAATGCTTAATGCAAATAGAGGATCAAGTTATAAAACGGAAACCCGAGAACAAGGTGAACCTAGTAAATATGTATAAAGGCAAAGAGAAGGAAGAAACCAAAGGCTATAAACTGTTCAGAACAATAGGAA
Source organism: Ambystoma mexicanum (assembly GCF_040938575.1). Lineage (NCBI taxonomy): Eukaryota > Metazoa > Chordata > Amphibia > Caudata > Ambystomatidae > Ambystoma > Ambystoma mexicanum. The sequence continues at coordinate 426,488,602 of NC_090930.1, read as the reverse complement.
ATAGTCCAGAAGAAAATGATGCTTGTTGGATAAGTTTACCAAGGGAAAATAGGAAAACAAGAGAAGAGACAAAAGTTCAAGACAACAGTAAATGAACTGTACGAATTGATAAAAGTGGTTACTAGAGAGTATCTAAAGATCATCTATTGAAAGCAGATGGTGAGAAATCTACACATTCCGGGAGAAGGGAGACATTCTCCTGACTTTGAGTTATTTAGATAGTGGTAGTATCAGATAGGCTTGGAGTTGGATGGTGGACAGTTTCATTTCTAGACATTCACTGACGACTGACGAGCACCTTATCTAGTTTTGTTAGGTAGGGAAGCCCTGAAGTACAGGGAAAGATATGCTTTATTCATTTTCTTTAATAAATTAACTAGTGAAATGTCTAGCAAGAGTCTACGTCCTTCTTCTGACCTGTCAATATAATACAGGTAAAAACATTTTTTTTAAATTCACTGCCGCCAGACGAGACCTATCTCTACTGTCTCAGGTGGACAGAATATATATATTCAATGAAAAAACGTTGTTAAGGGGACGTTATGGTTAAGTTGCACTAATAAAAACCTATGAAATTCAATGAAAAAACTTTGTTAAAGGGACGTTATGGTTACAAGTAAAACCGAAAACCCCAGAAATTCACCAGTTATGGTAAGCTAAGCAACCATTACTCGCGCCACCACTGTGCACTGCTAAGACTAACATCCAGGACATCAAAGATGACATCACAAATATCATTGATGACATCACTGATGACATTACATAACTGGGCCACTTGTTTTTGTTCACTGACATATATAGGCCAGGTGGTTTTGTTCACTGATAGTCAGAATATTAAAATTGAAAAGGTGCTATATATTTAGACGTTAACCTTTTCATGTTCTTTAAGTACTTTCCTCAGGGTTTGGTCTCAGCTCATGGTGCACATACATGGGCAAATGAGCAGGCCTGAAACACACAATTCATTTGTATACATGAAGATAAACTTTAATGTTATCAACATTTTCTGATGATGCCGTTTCTTTCTTCCTTACTTTAGTTTCCCTGTATATGCCTCTTATGTGTATGCATTGTGGTTCTTCATATGTATTGTCTGTACCAGTACAAGTGTAAGGGCCTCATTACACAGTAGGCGGTAAGGGTTTACCGGTACCGGTATTTGACTGGTACCGGTAAACCCTTACCGCCTTACTACGAGGTCCCTTTGCGGGTTGGTACATTACCGCCTGCTTTCAGCAGGCGTTAAAAAACGAACCCGCAAAGGGACCGGGGTGCTAATTACGGTACCGCAATTTGCGGTATCGTAATTAGCGCCGTCCCCATTCCCATTATGCCCTATGGGGCAAAAATGGGAATGGGGAAGGGCAATGGAGGAAGGAGGAATTACCGCCTTCCCAACCTTGGAATAGGGCGGTAATTCCCCTTTCCTCCAAGGCGGTACCGGTATATTACCGGCATGAACCATGGCGCTAATAGCGCCATGGTTTACCGCTACCGTGTAATGAGGCCCTAAGTCATGAATTGCTAGCTAGTTATTACATGTTTAACATTACCCAAAACATGATAATTGATAAGGTAGCATTCATTATTGTACTATCCAAAATTACAAGATTATATATAGTGTACTTCTATGGTGCATGCTGCAGCCATTGCCTATGTTTATATATGATTAGATTTCTACATTAACAAGAACACTCCAATACAATGATTTTAGATGAGTACATTCTTTAATAGATTAAGTAGTTCATGATAGGTCTCCTGATCACCCCTGACATCTTGTTACCAACGATATAAACACAACTCCTTGTAGGGACTTTTCATCAAAATGTATTTCACGTGTGATGTCATCAGTGATGTCATCAATGGCATTTGTGATGTCATCTTTGATGTCCTGGGTGTTAGTCTTAGCAGTGCACGATGGTGGCGCAAGTTACCGTGGCTTAGCTTACCATGACTGGCAAATTTCTGGTGTTTTTCGGTTTTACTTGTAACCATAATGTCCCTTTAACAAAGTTTTTTCATTGAATTTCATAGGTTTTTATTAGTGCAACTTAATCATAATGTCCCCTTAACAAAGTTTTTTCATTGAATTTCATGTTTTTATTAGTGAAACTTAACCATAACGTCCCTTTAACAAAGTTTTTTCATTGAATTTCATAGGTTTTTATTTGTGCAACTTAACCATATCTTCCCCTTAACAAAGTTTTTTTCAGTGAATTTCATGGGTTTTTACCAGTAAATGCTATTTGCCTACAGCTTACTAATATAACACTTACCCAATATAGCAATATTTGTGCCCAATTTACAAAGTGTCACCTTAAAACTCTGCCATTTCCCACCATCTAGAATCATTTTTAACACTTCTATACACTTTTTGCAACTATTTCAACTAGTTTTACATCCGTAGACGTCTACGAACATCTGACTTCATTGCGGACCTTCCGTACAGTGCCACATGACCATATGCTGGCGCACGGCATGATGACGTGTCTGAGAATCCGTCCGCACTTCATGATAAGATCCATGCTTCGCGGAAAGTTCGAAACTTCATTTTCTACTGATCTAGGAACTTTCAACTTCGACATTTCTCTTGCACAGCTCCAACACCTATTCCTACTCATTATCCATTAACAATCTAGTACACAGTACATACTTTTAGCAAAACTGCTATTTATCTTAAAATGGCATCAGCTAATTCCACACCTCCCCCCAAGAGCCACCACCACTGCTGTAATCAACGACTATGAGAAACACTGTCTCCTACCTTAGAAATAACACAAGTGCAAAATTTTCACCTGTCCACCTGCCCCTCCATATTAGTGTTTGGTGCCTCTTCCCTCATTTCCCTCCCCACCTTTCTTTCTAAGTTCTCCTGCCAAAAAAAGAAAATACATCCAAAAGCAACAAAAGAAATGTTCCTTTAGGAACCAGCTTTCACAGTTAAAAAATAGAACTAAAAATGTATAGAATCCATCTAATTTATATTTCTCAGTAAAGTACATAGACTCAATACGATTTTCCAACATTTCCATTTGCAGTTTGTGTTACGCTAATGGGAATATTATGGCATTCATCCCCCGGTCCAGGGACTGTAATGGTGGATACCGGCCCGGCAGCCCAAGTTATCAGCCCAAGCGAAGCGAGGGTGGATAATGAGGTCTCCGTACCATTATCCCCCTATTCCAGCCCCTGTAATGGGGGATGAAGGCCATTAGCAACGCTAGGTTCCCAAAGCGGGAACCTGGGGTGCTAATAAAAGGATTTTCCTTCCTACACCGGGACCCCTTTGGCGTCCCGATGTAGGAAGGAAAATCCTTTCCCAAGATGGCCACCATGGAAAGCGAAGGCGGGGTTCCACACAGGGCTCCTCTTCGCTTTCCATGGCAGCCTACAGAAGGCGAAAAGAGAACCCTATGACCATATTACCACGAGCACATTTTTCTTCCCTTTCAAACCTATCCCAATTTCGAATAACTTTACCACAAAGACAGTCCAAGGTGGACATGGCCATTTTAACCCCATGTGTTGTCCCTCCTGGTCATGGCCAGTAACCATATTTTCTGGATCATGACCTTATTCCATGACCCGGACATTCTGGCCACTGCCCATGGCCACAGGCTACACCTCAGCCACCAAAGGTATATCACTATTTTTTGTACCTACATTATGACATTTGTCAAAAAATAAAACACGGGCACATTTGCAAAACCATGCTTTCAGGTCTTTGCCAATGCTCCTTACACAGGTTTGCTGGAAATCCACCCATGTTTTATTTTTTCAAAAGTGTCAATTGTGTGCACATACAATAGTCATATAACTTAGGCCCCACTTCACAAAATCCATTCAGACTTTACTAAAACATTTATATCTAGATCTATAATGTTTCTGCAAATCTTTGTCTAGATTTGTCAAATGCCACCACATTTATAGGACTTTACAATATTTTGGGACCCCCCCTCTAATTTTGCCCACTCTTGACAAAATCCCACCAAACTTTGCAAAAACATTTATATCTAGATCTATTATCAGTTTGTCAAATTAAGTGTAGATTCGTCAAATGGCACCTCATTTATAAGCCATTACATTATTTTGGGACCCCCTCTAATTCTGCCCCCTCTTGACAAAATCCCACCTAACTTTGCAAAAACATTTATCTAGATCAATTATGATTTTGCCAAATTAAGTGTAGATTCATCAAATGGCACCTCATTTATAAGCCTTTACATTATTTTGCGACCCCTCCTCTAATTTTGCCCCCTCTTGACAGAATCCCACCAGACTTTGCAAACTGATTCGGAATCAGGTCAGGAATATAACTGCAATATTTCATGCAGTTTCATTGAGTGGCGCCAAAGTTATAAGCCATCCAAGAACTGCTTTTCACCAACCCTGTAATGCAGAAGTGTCCGCAAACTTCACAGGACTGTTCGCAAACATCCGGACTGTTAGCAGACTTTTGCTGTGAAAAACACATTTCTTTGCTTCTTGCAGCCACATCCCATCCCATCCTCATCACCCCTCACCTCCCGAGAGATTAGTTGATAAGTTTGACAAGTGCAATGTTGTGTTTTTTAATATGTTTTTACTGTGATGTCCGCGGACACCGGCCGCTGTTCGCGAATCCAAGATGGCAGGCGTTTCAAATAATCTGACGCACTTTGCGCTTTTCTCCATCCAATCAGTGGGCGCGGACACCACGTTGCTTTCTAAGTCAATCAGAGTCCTGTCCGCGGACCAAACAGGGAAGTGAGGCTGTGGACAGGACCCAGATATCACACATTTTTTTGCACTTACTTTTTGGTCGTTTTAAAAAAACGACTGGACGGACTTCCACCAAATTTACAAACTAACGCTTTCGGGACCAAGCAGCTGCTCCTGCTGCAAATTTGTTGAAAATACGTCCAGCGGTTTGGGCTGTAAGTGTGAGCACAAAGTTTTTCTCCATTCAGTCTATGGGAAAAAAAAATACATTTTGGGACCCCTCCTATAACATTAACCCCCCCCCCCTTGACGAAACTTCACCAAACTTTGCAAAACAGTTCAGAGCGGGTTTGGTGAGGATTCGTCCAGGGGGAGCGAAGTTATGAGCCGCCCAAAAAGTGCTCTTCCTATGGGTTTAGCAAGTTAACCAGAACTACACGGTTGTTATCGCGGGCAGTGTAATTTAAATCTATATGCAAAAAGAAGGGATACGAACTACGAATTTTGAAACCTGACCAACCACACAACCTGTAAATGAAATTACTGTTCGAATTGTAACGGGTAATGAATCTGATCTGTTTATCGAGTTCTTGCAGTTTTTATGTTTCGGTACCAGCAATTCTGCTCTCACCTTACTTTGTATCTTGAATTCCGAATTATAAATAATCCTTAAACCTTTTACAAATTATTAGGATTTCACCATCAAAATGTTCCTTAAAACTTCAATTTCGTTTTGCCCTTGTAAATTCACCTATAGATATGTTGGTAATCACATTTTTTTTACATCTCCTACTATGTAAAATACTGTTACCTGCTGTCGGTTTGTGATATGTCTTTGTTTCTAATTTACGATTCTTTTCAAAAATTCCAAATCTAGAAATACAATATTAGGTTTACTGTGAGTTAATGTGTATTTAATACCCAATTAATTATTGTTAAAATATGAAACTGCATCTGTCTAAATCATCTGTAACTAAGAAAACTGTCTCTAACAAGCGCCACAATGCCTCTGGGCTGCTGCGCACTCTACAAATTCGAATAAATAAATAAATAAATAAAATACTCTTTCAGTGTTATTTCATCACCATCCCAAATCAAAAGAATATCATCACTAAATCTCGACCATAGTACTACATTTTGATTTGTTTCAATATTATTGTAAGTCTATTCAACAAATCCCATGATTGGCTAGCAAGGGAGCACATTTTGCTCTCTTCGCCACCCCCATTTCTTTTGTCTATATAGAGTTCCATTGAACAAGAAATAATTATTATTCAAAGTTAACGCTAACATTTCCAAAATCATTTTGTGCTCAAACATAAATGATGCTGATCTTTTGTCATGAAAGCATGTAACAGCTTCTTTGGCCAGTTTGTGTCTAATGGAAGTATATTACCGGGCGACTAAGTCCAAGGTAACCAGAGGTATAGCATTCTTCCATTGTAAATCCGTCATTTATTTGTATACATGCATCGAATCCCATTTATATGAAGGTAAATTACATACCATTGAGCTTAATATCCATTTATAAGTTCTGATGTAGGTTTTAATCATGAGCCAATACCACTAACAATAGGCTTCAGGGGAGGAAATGTTACAAATTCTTTATACATTTTCGGTTGAAAGTATAGGAACAGAATAATAGTATGGCCTGTCCACAGAAAATGATTTTCCTAATCAGTGATTGCACCCATGTCATGCCAGATTTTTATTTTATCCTCTAAAATGTTCCCCAAGTCAATTAATACTGAGTTTTCTTTCTGATACACAGATTCCAATGCAGTGTGATGGCACATCTGTAAACAGCAAAGTGTACTTTTTCAAAGATGGTTGTTTTGTCCAAAATTAACGTCTGAGGTAAAGTCAGTCAAAGAACCTTTCAGTTGCTCAACAAGCAATGAGGCAGTGCTTAATGCGCTTCTACTAAGTATACACCCACACCTCATGCCTATTGACTCCAAGTGGCAATACACTTGAAACTGCAGTCCTCTTTCTGCTAACTCTCAAGGTCTCTATTCTAGTGTATGTAAACTCAAATGGGACCATCTTGAGCCTATTGAGTTGTTAGGCATGTATTGCATCCTGGCTTGCTCCTAGCATTCTTCATGAAGCCTCATTTTCACCTACATATGCTTACAAAATGCACAGAAATTGCATGATTCTTCTACCAACACTAAACCCCTTAGTGAACACGGTGGGCCAGATTTACTAAACATTTTTCAATGGAATTGCACCATTATGAAATACTTTTGTAATTCAGGCCCAGTGACTCTTACTGCTTAGTCCCTTAGCCAATGTCGGAACCTGAACTGCATGGCAATCTATACACTTGCAGTCACAGTACAGAGCCTGGGGGAGGAAAAACACATGCACAAAGAGCATTATCAATACATTGGGATGAGTAATAAGGTCCCAAGGCAAGTGAATCTCTTAAAAGAAGCTTTGCTGTTAGAAAAAGCATGTTATCAATGTAGCACACTGTTGAATCCAGACTTCTCTCCATCTGAAGGATTTCGGACTGAAATATTTCAGACTGAAATATTTCGGCAGCTGAGACCACCCCAAAACTGAGCTGCTTGTACCTATATAGCCCTAAATGGGTAACACACATGGGGCCTCATTACGACCCTGGCGGAAAGTTACCGCCAGGGCCGTGACTTTACCGCCATGGTGCTAACTACGTTAACACCATGGCGGTAAGGGGATTTACCGCCCCATTCCGACCTTGGCGGGGCGGTAAATCCCCAATCCCCATTTACCCTTCCCCATTCCCATTTTTGCCCCATAGGGCATAATGGGAGTGGGGAAGGCGTTAATTACGCCACCGTAAATTACGGTGGCGTAATTAACACCAAGTTCCCTTACCGCCATGGATTTTTACACCCGCTAGAAGCAGGTGTAAAATCCGCCATGGCGGAAAGGGAACTCGTGATTGGCGGTAAGGGGTCGGCGCAGCTAACGATGGCGCTAACCCCTTACCGCCAGGGTCGTAATGAGGCCCATGGTGATGTATCTGGAGTCCTTGTTCAATTCCAGCTGGTGGTACCCCTGGTTGTGGTCTAATTTTGAGAACACGGTGGCGCCATTGAGTAGGTGCACCATTTCGGTGATTCGAGGGGCTTGTTGGCGTTCTTGTACGATGGCCTCATTTGGCCGACGCATGTCCACGCATATGCAGATGTCTGTGGAGTCCTTCTTTAGTACAGGGACGATGGGGGAAACCCACGGCGTAGGCCCTTCTGTGAGTTCTATGATGTCTGCCTCGAGAAGTTTTAAGAGTTCTTCTACTACTTGTTTCTGAATGTTTATTGGTATCCCTCAATAGTGTTGTGCCAGGGAGGTACCTGAGGGTCTATGTGGAGTTCGATCTGCCATACTTTTAGCTTTCCAAGTCCTTTGAATAAGGCAGGGAATAGTTGCTTGATCCTTGCAGTTGGGTCAAGGTATTTGTGGGCCATGAGCCTATATGCTACATAAATGAGGCCCATGTCGATGGCGGCTTTGTAGCTCAGGATGCAACCGCTTTCGGTGGCTGCCTTTACTACGTTCATTGGGATTTTCTTTGTTTGTCCTTTGTAGCTGTATGACGCCATGAAATATCCCTTGCATGGTTGAGGTGTTTTCGACTCGTACGGGTAAATGTGGACTTCTGCAGGCTGAAGGCGTGGGGCCTGCGGTAAGTTGTAGTATACATCTTCGCTTATGACATTTACTGTCGCTCCTGTGTCCACTAAGAATTCAGCCACCATTTTGTTCACTTGAATGAGTAGGGTTGGGCTATGTTCTTTTGCCGTCTGGTTGCCTAGCATATACAGATACCCCCTCTTCTTGGGCTCTTCTCGATGTCTCTCCTTTCTCCTGGTATCTTCTTCAGACGATACGCTAGATCTGCTGTCCATGTGTGAGTGTTCAACAAGGTAGCGGACATATTTCCTGGGTCTCTTTCTCGTTCTAGAAGATATTGGTTTGTTGTCTCATCAGCCTCCTGATGTTCTGTCTTGTGATCTTTTGTCCACCCTTTCTTCTCTGGGTCTGCGCTGAGGTGGCTCATATGCCTGGCCTGATGTTCTGGGGGGCTTTGTGTTTGCCTCTCCTTGCCTTGTGGTGGCCTCCCTCCGGTTCCCCGGTTCCTTCCCCTCTGCGCTGACTGTGGTACATGCGGCAAACCGCTTTAAAATAATTGTCTACTCCACAGGCTGAGCACTGTTGACCATTGACGGAGCAAAGGCCCTCATGTGGGAATTCATATCATCATCTGTAACAGAACGGTTCACCGTTTTCTTTGGTTGTCATGTCTAGCCTGTTCATGCCTTCACATTTGCCATGAGATATTTTGATATCGCTTAGTCCTTCAACTTGGGACACTAGTGCTGCGTTTCTGAGCGTGTGAGACGCAGGATTTCCTCTAGTGAGCAAGGGTTTTGTAGCAGTCTTTTTCTGAAGTCTGCACACTCACAGCCCGCAACGATTTGTGAGCGCAGTGATTTGTCGTTGGAATAGTTGTTGAAATTGCAGTGTTTCATTTTTAGTCTTAAAAGCATGACAAATGCGTCCATGGATTCCCCTTTGATTTGTTTAGTTGTCTAGAATATGTGTCTCTTATAATCCACATTTGTGTGGAGGGTGAAATAGTCTGTTAGTGTTGACTTGAGGTTTGCATATGTGTCTGTCGTGCCTGTGGGGAACCATCCACAATGTCTCTGACGTTGGGGCCTTTTGACAGCGTGAGGAGGCTGTGCTTTTTCTCTTTGTCCAAGGGTCTGATGGCCTTCATACATGCTTCAAAGTCCCTTACCCACCTCTTCCAGTGAGGCCCTATACTGCTGGATTTTGATAAGTCAAAATGCGTGGGCAGTTGAGTAATAAGACTGTCCGGAATTCCGGCGGGTAAGGCTGGGGTGAGGGGAACAGTGAGAGTCTCATCCCCTGACATTTTTCTTGGTTGCTTTGCATAGTTTCTCAAATGTCTTGGGTATGGACTGCTTTAAATGTCCTTTATATCATTTGGGCTTCCCTTTAATTGGCTTGGTGCCCCCAGTTTCCTATAATGATGAGTTTCCTGCTTTTGGAGCATCTGGGGTTAACTAACCTTCTTTGCACGATGCTGCGTTGCTGTTACTCCCTGGAATGTTGGTAGAAAACACGTGGTGTCACTCTGGCTCTGGTCTCTTTCCCGTGCGTATTTGTTCAAGTGCGCCCTCTGCTGGCCACGTGGATACTAATGCTTTCGCACACACATGTGCTTATATTGTTGAAATGTTTCAGGACCGGGCTGGCCCAGTGTCACTGTGGTCACCCCTGGTCACGGTGACTGAGAACACGTGGGGCCTCCACGTATGGCAGCGGCTCACTTCAGTGGGCCAGAAGCACGTGGGGCCTCCACGTGTGGGAGCGGGTGGCCCCGGTGGGCGGAGACGGTTCCCTGGGGTCTACCGGTGTCTCAGCCCACCCTCTTACTTGATGGCCAGGTTGAACGGGAATTAACCTTCCCTTTATTTTATTATAGAACTTTCGCTGCCTGGGCTTCTCACATGCCATGTGTCTGGGGATGGGCCGTAGCCTCCGCACTCCAACAGTTCTCCGTGGTGTCCCTCGCTGACTCGCACCACTGCAAAGGGGGACACTGTCACCGTAGGTCCTGTTGACCAACTCGTCACATACATAACATCATAAAGCATATACCAAATTGCCTGAACTACAGTGCTGACATTTTAGTTTTTGCCCAAGATCAAGAAAAACACGAAAACACACTCACTCAAGTCTGCATGGCCCTTGAAGAGGCCCAACTCACCCTCAACAAAGAGAAATGCAAGTTTAGGAAACAAACGCTCCGTTTCTTTGGACACCTGCTTTCATCACAGAGAATGATGCCAAAAACATGGCCTACTTCAATTCCAAAAGAGAAACAGAACTAATCGTAGATGCCAGCCCAGTACGTCTGGGCACCATTCCGACACAAATGGATGCTGAAGACAACCACACAAGACACGTCTTCTCATACACCAGCAGGAGCCTGACAAAGACTGAACAAGCCTACTCACAGGCAGAAAAAGGACTAGCGGTGGTGTGGGCTTGTGAGCATTTCCACAGAAAACCCTTCACGGTAGTCACGGACCACCAGGCACTGTTGTTTATATACAGAAATCTGCAGGCAAAGATGTCGCTGAGAATCGACAGATGGACACTGAGGCTACAGGATTACAGCTTTAACATGATTAGGCTTTCCTGTTTTCAGTGAAATCCAATAAACACTGGAAAAACACCCCGTACGTACAAGTGGCTCCTAGGTTTAAACTGAAAAACACTGTTTCCCCCATCCCAGTTGTCCCTTAGTGTGAGCATGGATGGGAGGAATTTTGGGGGGTAAAAGGGTGGCTGGAGAGGGGGCTTGGCAGACACTAGGAAAATGGCCCTACTCTACCCCATGCATGCTTGTTTGCTTTCTCTCATTGCTTCCCCGCCTGTCCCCTGACGTCATTGAAAAACACTGCACATTCAATGTTACATTGGTTTCTTTGTTACAAAAATATATATTTGTAGTTGTATGTGGTCAGAGCTGTGGTCAGAGCTATTTTGAGGCATTGGAGACACATTTGAGACATATTTGTGGTTGCCAATCCATATCTTAAAATTGGCAAAAATTCCTCAAAATAGCCCTTGACCACTGACAAAAATCTGTATTTACAAAAAATGGTTTAACATGGATTTTTCAGTGTCTCTATTTGTGGCAACAAACCCTCGGTGTATATGTATCTGTCTGGAGGAGAGCTGAAAAGTTTCAGCTGTCTGTTGGCTTTAAATGAAAAGCTGTGTGAGGCTTTCATTCACGAGGCTTGCGTGAGGCCACAGTGTCACTGTCACCTCCCAACCTCCTGTGGCAATGTAGAGCACCCAAAATAATCCTTATCTCCACCAAAGTGAGTCTTCCCAGGCAAATCATTTTATCACACTATGCCTTATCTGCTCGAAATAGAAGTCTCTACAATGTGGAAAGGTTGTTTTCACAAATCAAAGTCTTCATGGGAAGACAACAAAGGTCAAAGATTGGCAAACAGTCCCTGAAAAAGTATTGCATTAGTTACTACAATAATTTTGACTTGTAGAAATGTTAGATATTACTGGATTAACACATTCATCTTTCTTTTCCGGAAGGCGTACATAACATCTTCCTCTGAGAGACATCACGCTACTTATGCACGTGATGAAACAGTAAAAGAATATGTGTGTGTTTACACTGGAAAACAGTTATCCATGAATTTTTTGAGTGGGCAAATGGGGAATCACTGATAAACACAGATTCTTATTTTTTTTTGAAAACACTGGAAAATCACCCCCGGATGTAAATCAATATAAAGCCCTAAAACAGGAAACCCTAAACATAATACTCTGGCCCGGAAAGGATCATAACCCAGCAGACCTCCTGTCACATCACCCCTGCAAAGAATCCCAGTCCACACACTCTAATGCGGACCAATACATTCACTATATTGTGCATGAAAACACAAGAGAGGTCTAAATTCACACCAGATTACACCAAAGACCAGTTATTAACTCCAAGGGAAGTTTGACTTCTGTGGCCGTGAGGGCAAGATGTCGAGGCTGACACCAGTGTTGAAGTGATTTAATCCTCAGCACGACATCAAGCAGAAGGGTGTAATCTTCTATCCTGGCCTGTGCAGAACTTACAATTCGAAATAACTGGTCTTTGGCGTAGACCTACCATAGTACCACTTTGCAGGACAGATTTGTTGGAGCCTGCAAAAAGGTTGAGAAAAGCTCCTTTACGCCTTCCTCAAGCTCTGTGGATCATAAAAACCATAATAATGAAGGAAAAACCACATCAAAAGGTAAGGAGACAGCATCGAAACCTTCATCTGGGGAATGGCCATCTAAGGGACCGGCGTATAATAGTAGCAGTCCTACCAAAACTTTGTTGACGGCCAAACTGCCCACAAAGGAAACCCGTCCATGACAATGTTAAAAACGTCCTCGTCGACGAGCAAATCCTCTTCATCCAAATCGTCAACAACGAAAGAATCTTCATCGAATGCAAAGGAAAAACATCACTTGTCCACGAAACTCCCGCCCACGAAGCCAACAACACATAACTCAGCCACGAAACCCTCGTTGGCAAAGCCACCAACACCTGTGTCTTTGGAAAAGATTTGACCAGAAAAGCTGCCCACTAGCGTCCCATCGACGGTAAACCCACAGTGCACGAAGAAAAGCACAAATAAGTCTACGAACCTGTTTGACACAGTCCCCTCCACTAAAGGAGGGCAGGAACAATCCAATTATCACCAATTAAGGAGATGGTGGAGTTACCAGATATTATTCTACAAGAAGAATACTTTGACATTGAAGATATGGGTGAACTACTCACTAATACTTCAAAAGAAAATAGTCCACCATAGCATGTTACCACTGAGGACGTCACTGACCCTTTTGATCCTACAATGATGGAATCCATGCAGTGAATCATAGAAGAGTTCAACAGATGCCAAAGAGCTCAACTCTTGGGGCCCTCCGCTTTCAGATATGATATGATATGATATGATATGATATGGCATTTGTAGCGCGCCTATACACAAGTGTTTCAAGGCACGACGAGGCAGGGAGGGGGGAACCAGGGGAAGACAGACAACGATCCTACTAGGCCAGGTATCATTCAGACCGCGCAAGTGCAGGACTAGGGGAAGGGAAAAGTGCAAGGGGAAGGGGAGGGGGAAGTGCAGTACAAGTAAGTAGAATAAAAAATAAATAAATAAATAGGGCCAGCTGGTGGCAAGTGCAAGGTAAGTGCAGACAAGTGCTGGGAACGGGGGGCTGTAGGGATACAGAGACAGTCCCGCAGTGCAGAGGTTGCCAGGGAGGCAGTGCAAGTGGAGAGTGGCTGGGCCCACGACCGGGGTCGGTGAGAGTGGCCCAGTTGCAGATTCAGTGCAATTTCAGTGTAGAATTTAGCAGGGGAGAGGAAGGTTTTGAGGTGCTTCCGGAACCGGAGATGGTTCTCCTCAAGTTTCAGGGAGGCAGGAAGGCTGTTCCAGAGGGAGGCCCCTGCCGCGGAGAGAGATCTACCCCCAGCTCGTTGCTTTGAGAAGCGGCTGACCCTGAGGGAGTTGGAGACAGATGAGCGAAGGGCTCGGGAAGGAAGATATTTAGGAAGAGAGAGTTGAAGGTATTTTGGCCCCAGGCCCCAGAGGGCCTTGTGGATAATGCAGAGGGTTTTGAACTTAATCCTCGCAGCCACTGGGAGCCAGTGTAGAGATTTCAGTCCTGGAGAGATACGGTCCCTGGGCTTGAGGCCAAGGACAAGTCTTGCAGTTCTGTTTTGGATGAGTTGCAGAGGGCGGAGAGTGGAGGCAGGCAGATTAAGATAGAGGCTGTTACAGTAGTCCAGCTTCGAGAGAACCAGGGCTCGGGAGACAGTGAGCTTCTGGGGGAAGGAGAGGAAGGGAAGAATACCTCTGAGGAGGTGCAGCTGGTAGTGTGACTTCTTAGAGACGTCAGATATGTGAAGAGAGAAGGAGACTGTATAGTCGAAGATGACCCCGAGGTTTTTAGCCTTGCAGGTAGGAGCAGGAAGAGGGCCAAGAGAGGCTGGCCAGAGAGCTGCAGTGAAGGAGGGAGTGGGTGTGCCGATGAGTAGAATCTCAGTCTTACTGGCATTAAGGCAGAGGTCATTGGCGGCACACCATTCCTGGATAGCAGACAGACAGTCAGAGATGAGGGAAGGAGAGGAGGAGGCCGAGGGTAGCCTGAAAATGAGCTGGTTATCGTCTGCATAGCACTGAAAGTTGGGGCAGGGGGTGGCGATGCAGTGGGCAAGGAGTGACAGATACTGGTTGAAAAGCCAGGGAGAGAGATTAGATCCCTGGGGAACACCACAGGTGGAGAAGAAGACGTCAGAGAGGAAGGACCCAAGTTGAACCTGGGAGGGTCGATTGGAAAGGAAAGAAGTCAGCCACGCCAGAGCCTGACCAGTGATACCCAGGTTATTATGGAGACGGTTGAGCAGGATGGCATGGTTGACAGTATCAAAGGCAGAAGAGAGATCGAGCAAAATGAGAACACAAGGAGTGTTAGAGTCAAGGTTGGAGAGCAAGTCTTCACGGATGTTCAGGAGAGCAGTTTCCGTGCTTCTGGCAGCTCTGAAGCCAGACTGATGGTCATGAAGGCTACCAACAGATTCAGCATGGAGGTTAAGCTGGGAGATGGCCAGTTTCTCCAGAAGGTTGCCCAGGAAGGGAGTGATGGAGATTGGGCGATAGTTAGCCGGGCAGGAGGGGTCGGAAGAGGGTTTCTTAAGAAGAGGGTGCACAAGGGAGTGCTTGAGGGCGGATGGGAAGACTCCAGAGGCGAAGGAGTGGTTGCAAAAGTCAGCCAGGGCGGGAGCCAGGGAGTCGATGTGGTCCTTGATAGTTTTGGAGGAACAGGGGCGAACCTGTTTAGACGAGACTTTCATAGATCGGACTTGTCTGGAGACCTCTTCAGCAGAAAAACGGGGAAAGGCAGAGAAGGAGGGAGGAGGGGTCGCTGCAGAAGGGCCAGAGGAAGAGCCGGGAAGAGAGGGAGGGAGGTGATAGGAGGAGAGTGAGGACAGGATGTCCTGAGTTTTAGAGATGAAGTGAGAGGCCAGTGCCGTGCAGAGGGCCTGGGAGGGGACAGGAGAGGTAGAGACTGCAGCAGGGTTGGCAAGCTCCTTGCAGATTTTAAAGAGTTCAGCCGAGTTGTTAGATGCCGCAGAGATGCGGGCTTGGATAAGGACTCTCTTCTTGATGAGAACGGAGAGACGGTATTGCCTTTGGAGCAGGCGGCAGGCCAGTTTGTCAGAGGATGAACACGAAGCACGCCATTTCCTCTCTGCCACATAGGGATGCCTCCACAAGTTCAGTGGGGACAAGCTCTCCACAAAGAGACAGGTCACCTCAACACACTACACCTAAGGGCTCTCCCACTAACAGTAGACCCCGTAAACGTTCACTATCTACTGAGCCACTGCACAGGCCCAGGGACAGACCGCGATCACGGAGTGCTTCACCGACAAGATTCTCACCTCCAAGGTTCTCCCCTCTACCAAGAAGAACTTCACCATCAAGGGATCCAACAACGGTACACTCCACTATGTCAGTTTCGGATTTGGCAGGAGGACCTATTCAGAGATTTCACAGACACAGAGGAACCAGAGGAAGGAGAAATCACACAGGACCCAGAACAGCATAGCAAATGGGGTGACTATCTGATATAAAAACCACAAAAGCGAGATTCCCCAGGGCAAACATCGCCCCCTGATGACTTAGTATCCTTCCACACCATAATTGCCATGGCAGCAGACCTTTTTCCAAATACAAGTGACTTCAGAGGAAAAGAAATCGGTGCTCTACGACCACAGAGATAAACGAAGGAGGACTTTCACAACTATCCCACTGTTGGACACGATTTGGGATGCAGGGGTAAGAATTCTCTCTACCCCTCTATCGACACCCGCCTTGGTATCACGAGCAGAAAAGAAATATAAGGCTCCGGATACGGCTCCTCTAAACCTAAGGGGGCACACCAAACCCGACTCAGTCATCATTGCCGCGGCGTGAAAGAAGTTGACAAACCCCTCATCACCACTAACAGCACCACCAGACAAAGAAGGCCGAAAACTCGAGGGCATGGGCAGAAAGGTCTCGTCATCGGCATCCCTAACTATCAGGGCAGCTAACGCCTTAGCTATGTCAGCTCGACTTGACAGAGAACTCTGGCTTCGTATGTCAAAACTAGCCAAACATCTGCTGGCAGAATTTCAGGAGGAGGCAAAATCAATAATAACTGATGGGGAAGCCACCTCGGATCACATGATCAACACAGTTGTAGATTTCTTCGAATCAGGTTTTCGAAAAATGGCCCATGGAACAATCCTTAGAAGGCAGGCCTGGATGAAGGCAACCAATTTTAGGCCACAAGTACAAGCACAAATCTTGGATGTGCCCTTCGACGGACAAGATTTATTTGGCAAAAAAATTGACGACTGTTTAAAAGATATTACATCAGACACTGAGCCTCATTACGCGGTAGGAGGTAGCCATGGCGCTATTAGCACCATGGCTACCCCCTTACCGCATACCGAGTCAGTGTTCTCAGAATGGGTACTTACCGGGTCATTCCAACCAATCCGACCCGGTAAGTCCCCATTCTGAGAACCATTTTCCAATGGGAATGGGGAAGTAGCTAATAACGGTACTGCAATTTGCGGTACCGTTAGTAGCTCTGAAGTCAGACCAGGCGTTAAAGAAGGGACCCGCTAAGGGACCTTGGAATATGGAGGTAAGGGATTACCGGCACCGGCACCCTTACCGGTGCCGGTACTCCCTTACCTCCTACCGCATAATGAGGCCCACTGACACAGGCAGAGCTGTTAGCTCGCAAAAGGACAAAGATAAAGATCGCCAACCCTTTCTGTCTTTTTGCGGCTCACCCACGAGATATAGGGCATACAACAGCCGTCCTGCAGCCAAAGAACACAAAACAGTGCATATCAGGACAATAAATATCAATAATCCACCACCAGATACAACTCTCAAAAAGGCAGACCACTCGAAAACCCAGTCTAAACCCAATTGACAATCCATGTGCACCACTTCCACGCCTCACCCCAGTGAGAGGACATTACATCAGACAAGTGGGTGTTACAAGTCATGTGCAAGGGACACACGATCAAATTCTTAGACTGACCTCCCTCTGTTCCACCTCTACCATACAAAATCCATTTGATGAAACATCTAAAAATGGAAATTCGCAAGCTGTTGCAAAAAGCAGCCATAGAACCAGTACCAGTAAACCAAAGAGGAAGAGGTTTCTACTCTTGTTTTTCCTAATCAAGAAAAAGAACGGCCAGTGGCGACCAATATTGGAATTAAGGGCACTAAACAAATTCAGCAATCGCATCAAATTCAAAATGACGTCCTTTCCAAATGTGCTACCATGGCTAACAAGAACGACTTTCTTCCAACCCTGGATTTGGAAGACGCATACTTCCATATCCCCATCCACCCGGCACACAGATGATTCCTCAGGTTTGCAGTGGGAAATGCACATTTTCAATTCCGCGTCCTCCCCTTCGGCCTGAATTCGGCACCAAGTGCCTTCACCAAATGCCTAGAACCAGTGGCAGCGAATCTCATATGTATAGGAACTGAGGTCTTTCCATACCTAGATGACTGGCTAATAAAGGTACGCTCGTACAACCTAGCAATAATAGTGGTTGCAAAGACAAAAAATGTACTCAAAACTCTAGGTTTTTCCATCAATGAAGCCAAGTCCTGCCCAGTACCAGCCAAAACAGCACTCTTCCTAGGAGCAGAACTAAACACCTGCATCCCCAGAGTGCGACCCTCTGCAGACAGAATATCCACGATACTAAAACTAATCTCGTGGTTTCTCGACAATACCACAGCCACGGTACGTTCCTTCGAGTTGCTCCTGGGTATGATGTCCTCGTGTATATACCTCATACCCAACTGCAGACTAAGGATGAGACCAATACAGGAGACCCTGGACCACCAATGGCCTCAAGCTTGCGGGTCATGGGAAGATGTCGTTCGACTTCCACCAGCGTTTCACAAAGCACTTCACTAGTGGGGAACTCCACCAAATCTAACACAAGGGATGCCATTTCAGGCACGCACGTCTACACTTCTCCTCAGGACAGACGCATCCATATCTGGCTGGGGAGCACACCTAGAAGAACTCCAAACAAAGGGCACATGGTCAACCCAAGAGCTCTCGACTCCACATCAACATCCTGGAGCCCAAAGCATAACTGATGGGCACTGAAATCCTTTTTACCCATACTAGCAGGACAGGTAGTCACAATACAACCTCCATGCACTACACCAACAAACAGGGAGGTGCAAGATCAGAGATCCTATCCAGAGAAGCACAGAAACTCTGGTCATGGGCGTTGCAACACAAGGTCCAGTTGAAAGCAGAACACATGCCAGGAATAAACAATTTCCTAGTGGACAAATTAAGCAGGGATTACTCAACATCCCACGAGTGGGAGTAAGCCAAAGAAGAAACTCTGCGGCTCTTCTGCATTTAGGGGACACCCGGAGATCGATCTCTTCGCCACCAGCAGCAACACGAAAATGCCCCCCCTTTGCCCGAGATACCCGGAGGCCCAATCACTAGGGGGCACATTCTCAATGACTTGGACGGGGCGGTTCTTGTACGCATTTTCACCAACCCCGTTGATAGCACAAGTGCTGCGCAGGATGAAAATGCAACCTTGACAGATGATTGCTCCAGAGTGTGTTCAGCAGGTTTGGTACCCGACCCTTCTGCTCCCCTCCGAAGAGTCACCCATTCGCCTCAGTGTGCATCAACGATTGTTGACATAGCAGAACTACAAGGTTCTCCACCAAAATCCAACAAGCCTGTCACTCAAAGCATGGTTCCTGAACAGTGAAAGTTAGCGAACCTTACATTACTTTTGGAATGTTGGGACATTATTAGAGCATCTAGGGCACAATCCACCCAGACCACATATATCAAAAAGTGGAACCGCTTCACTACATGGTGTGAAGCTTCACACATAGATCTGCTTACAACATCTGTGGAGCAAGTGTTACCATATTTGTTACATCTGGCAAAAACTGGACTCTCATTGTACACATGTCAGCCATATCAGCATATACAATAAACCCTAGTCAAGCTTCTTTAGTTAGTAATCCAGCGGTCAAAGTCTTCCTCAAGGGATTACTACGTACATTGCCGCCAATGCTGGAACCGGTACCCATTTGGAGCTTACACACAGTTTTGTCTGCACTCATGGGGGAACCCTATGAACCCATCCATAGATGTGACCTAAAGCTCCTATCCTGGAAGGTTGCTTTTTTAATAGCCATCACGTCAGCTAGACGAATCAACGAACTCCAGGTTCTCACAACGGAACCTCCTTTCACCATGTTCCAGAAGGGCCGTGTCATTCTCAGAACACATCCTCATTTCTTACCTGAGGTAGTCTCTAAAACGACACTCTCAGAGCATATTGTACTTCCAACATTCTTCAGTAACTACACTTCAATGGCAAAATGCACGCTATACTTTCTAGATATTGTGCAAGTCCTGAAGTTCTACATACAAAAGAACCAGAGTTCCGTACCTCTCCATGATTTTTCATGGCATTCACAGGTCGCCCTAAAGGACAGTGCATCTCCAAACAGGGTCTCTCACGCTGGGTGACAAATTGCATCAGCCCTTGCCATCAGTCCACCAGAGGTAGAGCAGCGTTGGTCGCATTCCACGTAGCAGTAGCGATAAAAGACATATGTAGATCGGCTACCTGGAGCACGCTACACACATTCACCAAGCATTACTGCTTAACAGAAGACACCAACAGGGAATCAGCTGTGAGACAGGCGATCCTCCACCGCCTGTTTGTTTAAGGTAAGAGCAGCCTATTTCTCCCGCCTTCCCTAGGTATATGTAGCATATATTAAGTTGCTATACTCTATGGATGCTGAAGTTTAACCTTCAATGTGTAACCATGCTTAACTGCTTAGTATTCTATTCAAGCATGTGAATCTATGAAAGATCCAATGCTGGAGAAGTCTTAGTTACTTACCTGTAACTGTATTTCTCCAGCATTGGTATCTTTCATAGATTCACATGCGCCCACCAGCCTCTCCTGAGAGGCTGCTCCAAGGCCCGGCAGTCTTCATATATGCAGTCACTATACGGTTCAAAATCTGAAAATGGCTGCCCAAGGTGGGGTCTAAGCCATGCCACCTCATTGGTTGGTGTCATAAAGGACCACAGTGAGGTAGAGGGATACACAAGTGAATGGGCCTCATTCCAAGGTTGGTGCTAGACATGGCGCTATTAGCGCCATGTCTAGCACCATTACCGGTACCGTGTCCGCCCTGGTTCAATGGGGACTTACCGGTCTAGTCCGACCTTTACGGGACCGGTAAGTCCCCATTGAAAATGTCAATCCCCATTCCCATTGAGCCCCACAGGGCTCAATGGGAATGGGGAGGGTTCTAATAACGGTACCGTAAATTACGGTACCATTATTAGCTCTGAAGTCTCCCTTTGAGGGTCCCGTCCTTAACGCCTGCTAAAACCAGGCATTAAGGAAGGACCCGCAAAGGGACCTCGGAATAGGGCACAAAGGGATTACCAGCACCGGGTTCATTACAGATGCCCGGTATCCCTTTGCGCCCGGGTCGTAATGACCCCCAATGTCTTATTAGACCTAATGGGCAATCCTTATTGCCTTTTCCTATGGGAAATAATGTATACATATAATTATTTTTTAAATCACTGAGGATTCCCAGTCTCACAAAGGAAATATTCAAGCATGTGAATCTATGAAAGATACCAATGCTGGAGAAATACAGTTATAGATAAGTATCTAAGACTTCTCATTCTGTTCATCCTTGAATAGACTACCTGCTTCTATTGGATTCATTCCTACGTATTTTTGTGCTCGCCTACTGGCTTTGGATACTCACGGTCTCTTGCCTATGACATCAATCACTGGGCATTTAGTTGAGTATTACTCATATTCCGGAGCACAGATTTTCCTCCTGAGTCCACGCAGCTACTTGCCTGTTTCTTACCATCCCTCGTACTACCCGGACTAGCAGAGGAGGTTTTTCTCCCCGATCAGGTTTCCTCCACAACTCAGGGTTGTAATTCTGGGGAGGCTACTTTTACTTTCTGTTTTGTATCAGGGACACGAGGTGGCTTCTCGGGAAGACAGGCCTTATCTCTTCAATAACTCAGCTAAGCAGACATCAGAGGTAAGGCCAGTCGCTGATAGCGTGCCTGAAGCCCAGCATAGTGGACGTGACCACCGTGCAGGGGGCTGCGAGCAAGTTTACACATAGAACAGTGAATAGCTGCACAGAGGAATGGAAGGCACCATCTAGTACCTCTTTGCCTGAGGCCATCATGTCAACTACCACATAGACCATACACTACAGTTGGCGCTACATTGCTGGCTAAGAGAAGCCTATTTCTACACCAACCAGTGAGGCACCTGCAGTTGCTTTGAATATGTGCTAAGAACAACCACCATCACCACTTGCCGCTCAAGGGAGCCTGTTGCCCAGACAACCAAAGTGGATACCACTGCCTCATCTGCCTTCCTGTACCTTTTCCCAGCACCATCCAACATACTCCAGGAGCTTCTAGGGTGTACGTTATACAGATGGAGTCCTCTGCCCTGTCACCCTTGTCCACCACTCTTTCCCCCTTACCGTTTGCCTCTGCACAGCGGTGGCACCGTCTGCATGACTAATTCACCTGCATTTGATGATGTTGCATCCATGTAATCAACTCTCCCCTGTCCCACAGCAAACCCTAGACAAAATCTGGAAGAGGCTGATCAGAAGTAGGGAAGGGGCAAATGAGCGGAAATGGAACACATTGGCCAAGAACAACTGGACCACTCCCAGGAAATGTGAGATGCCTAGCAGGGTCTCTAGGAGGGTTGTGAATGCCATGGCTAAGCAGTGCAGCCATTACAATGGTGGATCAGAGCGTTTTGGAGCTAGCTGCATGCATGCCCAAAAACAACAAGACTGTGCTGTCGGGAACAACCATCACCCATCAGCACATCTGGAGGGGATTCTGCCAGTTCCATCTAGGCCACCCCGTGGAGTAATCCATTGCCAGTGTTCCATTGCTAGCCCAATGAAGGACATTAGGGGACAAGGGCTGTTAAATGGCAGGGATTAGGGAGATGGGGAGGTATGTCTGTTGGGGGATGATTGGGTAGGAGGGTATGTGGATGAGATTGTTGGGGGAGTCAAGGGGGCTAGTGATGAGTGTGGTGGGAGGGCATGGATGTGTAGCAAAGGAATCCATTGGTAATTTAGGGTCTGTCATGGATGTTAATGTATTGATGGGTAATAGTACTTTGAATAGTGCATAGATCTGTGTTTAAAAAAAAGATATCAATGAGTTCTGATGGATGATGCATCCTTCCCTTCTATCTTCATGCCCATCCCTAGGTGGTCGGTGATCACCTGCATCATCATCATCCTCAGAGTCTGGGGTTTGGGCTGCCCTCCTCTGGAGGACTGGGGTCTTTCCTCTGAATGCACATGGTGTGCAGCATTGCACAGACAATGACAATTCTCTCATGGCTGTACATGAGTGCCTCACCAGTCTGGTGGAGGTACCTAAACCTGATGGCTGTCATTAGCCACATTAGCTGCAGATAGCCAGAGTCTTTTCTTTATTAACATTTTATTATTTAGTTTATTACAAACTTTTAACAATTTCATTCCATCCTTCATCATCACATTAGTTCATTCCTTTACAGGAGAGCGAAAAAAAACGAAGGAGAAGAAGAAGAGAAAGCAGACAAAAATACACATAATTTAAAACCTTAAAATTCCACTAAAAATTAGAATATCCTTGAATTCACAGTTCAATTCATCAACCTATCTTAAAATCCAATAGTTATCTCTCATTCATTCAAAACAATGTTTCCCTCTCCCTTTCCTATCCCTTCCTTAATTGAAAGAAAGCTAATACCTTCCAAAAATCTTATTAGAGCAAATGTCATCATAAAATTGGTGCCACCACATAATAATTCCCACCATTTTTCTTCATCAACCAATTTGTATTCCCATCTGAATTCACCCAAACATGTATTTCTCCACTCCTTTAACCCTATACAGTTCATAACTAGATGTTTTAATGATTCCACTTGGTTACTTACTTTACAACCTCGGCACCCCTCATCATTGTCATCTATTCCCATGTTTCTGAATCTCATTATTTCCTTGGTGGGTAATAAACTCATGCGAAAATGAATGAATTAGTCGCGATTATATCTACTCGGGAACTTTCCCATGTATTTAGGCAGCCTATTTAGATGTTTAATATCCTCCTTCAAATGTGTGAACATCTTATACTTCTTTTTCGCCCCCGTTTCTCTTCAATCGTCTGCCCACAAAATTCTTTTCACCAAATCTGGATTTTTTTTCAATTGGTCTTCCGGCACTCCCAATTTTATTAACACCTTCTCGCATGCATTACACCATAGCCTTAATGTTCCATCCATTTCCCTACCTGCCTTCAAAATTTCAAATTTTTCTCTTTGCAGATTATTTTCATAAACAGTGATAGCGTTGATCATACCCCTCTCGTGTACAAAGACACCAGCCCTAGCTCGTATCTGATAACAGCTGTCGGCACACAATTTGGACGTCTTAAAGCTCTTTGCCAAAATATTCCCTCTAGTGTTTCCCACGTGTCCCAAGGTACACCCAACAACACCTCTGCACCATAAAGAATTATTGGAGCTGCTTTCTGCTAGTAGAACGATATTAGCGGTGCCATGGAGAAACTACCAAATTTTCAATGAATTTTATCTATCTCAATGTTGCATTCCTCTTTGCCCCTGCCGGTTGAAATACTAAGATCTCTGTCTTTACTGCATTTATTTTTAGACCGTTTTGATCTACACACTTCTGCAGCATTACTAATTTCTGCTGTAACCCGATTTTGGTCTGGTCCACAATAACAAAATCATCTGTGTACAGCAGCCATCCAATAGACGTCCCTGCTATTTGAGGTGGAAAGGTATTGGATTCTTCCATAGCCTCTTTTTATATCAGAGGCAAATTAACTGAATAGAGCGGGTGCAATACGACATCCCTGTTTTAGGGTGAGAGGTCATTAGCCCTAACTGGCTTAGTCTTACTTGAATGGATGTGTTTGAATATAGTGCTTCCATGGCTTTTATTAGACCATTTGGGTACCTCCAGGATGTTAACTTACTCCAAAGTAGTTCTCAATCTATTCTATCAAAGGCCTGCTAGAGGTCAATAAAGGTGAGGTAGAATTTGTTCACCTTCTGCAGTGCCTTTGCTTTTAATAGGTTAATCAAAAATACATCCATAGCGCAACCCATGCCTTTTGAGAATCCTGCATGTCTTTCATCTATTTGTCCTACTTTGCTTGCCCACTCCTGTACTCTTCATGACAAAACAGCCATGCAGAGTTTTCCTAACACATCCAACAGTGCTATCCGCCGATAGTTTTTCGCTTCTTCTCTATTGCCCTTCTTAAAAATAGGCAACACGACTGCCTTTTTCCAAGATGGGGGATCGTCTCAGTTTTAACCACCTGTATAAAAAGTGCCACTGCAAAATCGGCCCACTCCTCCGGTGCTAATTTAAACATAGCATTTGTTAATCCATCTGGGCCCGGAGCACGAGAGCTACTGGCCTTTCTGATCAACTCAAGCAATTCTTCCTTTTTGAAATTTATATTCCAATCTGTGTGGTCTACATTAGTTGTTACCTTACCTTTTAGGATTTTGAATAATTCTCCGAAGTATTCAACCCACCTAGCTTCCGATCCCAGATCAATATTGGTAGTCTGCTGGTTTTTATTTTTAACCGCTTCAACAATTCTCTAGTATTACTAGAGTCAATTGCTCTCAACATTGATTCAGTATCTGATTGCATCATTATGCTTTTATGGGAGATAAGCCAATTTTTGTATTTTTGTTTACATGCTCGACAACACTTGTTTTATTACAGCTGCCAACTTTTTAATTTCCCTCAAATCCTTCCTTAGGAATTTTCACTGTGTCACTATCTCACTATCATATGCATGCGTGAACCTATAACCTGCAAAAGGAGGTGTTAGACCTTAATAACTGAAAGCCGATCGCCTTGATCGGTGCTACCAGCAAAAGGCTTTTCTATACTTCTTTTGAGGGATCTTAACCAAGTAGTCAAAAAATCTAAACTCCTGAGTTAATTCCATGTTGTGTTTAGGCAGGAGCTTGGTACTAAACTTAATGATACTGTCATGGCCCATCTTAGACATCACGTGCAACATTCCCAATTGGGGGAAGTATTCATCGCCTCCCTAGACATGTCAAGCGTATTCAATGGTGTTTTCAGATCTAGGCTCTGGCACAAACTTATTGGAAAGAAAATTCCAAGAAAGTTGGTCCAGCTCCTAGCACTTCTTCACATCAACACCAATTTACGGATACGCTTGACAAAAGAAGGGTCATTGTCACGAGTAATAAACTCGCAAGTAGGGGTGAAACAGGGATGTACCCTGGCCCCGATACTCTTCAACTTGTATGTGTGATGTGGAGGGACTTTGGCAGGGTGCCTCAATTGCGCCAGCCAGGTTGTGAAATACTAACCTTAATTGGATGGCTTTTGCCGACGATTTCATATTGTTCGACAGAACCCAAAGAAGCTTGAGATGAAACTTTTCTTTGACTATGCCTTGGCTAGCAATCGCTTACTGAATGCCTCTAAATCCAAGGTTTGGTTTTAGAGTTTTCCAGGGGAAATAAAGTAAAAACAAGAGCTTGGGCCATGGGACCTGAAAGAGTCGAACACGTTTTGGTGGTGACATGTTTGGATTATAATCTCACGAAAAAAGGACACCGCGGAATCATGGAAGACTAGCCTCTGTGCTAAATTGAAAACATCAGTTTTGCAACTAAAATATTTGCTGTATAGAATGTGCACATTTTCTATGTTACCGCTACGCTGTTTCTATCTAGCCAAGATACAACCTGTGATCCTATATGGCTTTGATTGGTTTCTTCATGATTTGGGTAATCTGCTTGATTCCATACAAGGCAAGCTGTGGAAGGAGGTCCTTGGAATTCCATTGGCAATCCCCAACGCTGTCATTAGACATGAACTATGCCTCATTTCTCTGAAGGCACGGCATACGTGGAAACAACTTACTGCCTTCAGGAAAATCCTCAAACCTCCTGTGAACTCATTATATGAGGTTTTGAATAGTTATGTATGCTGAGTCTGTTTTCTCCCTCAATTATTTCAAACTAAGAATGCAAGGTGTATTGGACTCTATTGGGGTTCCCGTGATCGATCTTATTCAGCATCCGGGAGTTGTCAAGAAGAGTCTTTTTAGGGCAGACTGGGTGGAGACAACGAATAGTATTGCAACATACGTTTCTTACGTTGATTACTCACATTTTATACACACCAGACAATGTATTCCACTGTACCTGCAGCGTTTTCCTTGTGAAAAAATATGTGCGATTTATATGAGGTTTAGGCTCAATCAGTTCCACAAGCGATAGAGGACTACGCATTGGAAAGATCACCCATCGCATTCACAATTCTCTTTAAACTATAGATTTTGCGAACCTGTGGCTACACCAGAAACTTTGAAACACCTGGTACTATGTGTCCACATTTTTCTACTATCCGGTTTTCCTGTTTTAAGAACATAAGTGGTAATAGCTCTGAGTTGTCAATGTACCTGCGATGGTGTCGACGTATGTGGGGGACCAATGTTTCTCTCATTTTAGTTTTGAACATTTTCTTGAATTCCTTTTTAAATGAATTGAAAAACGAATGTATGGTTTTTAGGAAGTATGGTTAAAGTTACAAGGTATTTGTTGTTTCTTGTTTTTTGCGTTTATATATTTTTTCTTTTTTCTTACTCTCTCTTTTCTTTTTTTTTCCTCTCTTATGTTTTTGCTGATTTTCATTTGCTGGCGCTTTATCTTTGTTTTATTGTGATTATTGCTTTTATGTTGTTTGAGGTTTTCTGTAAACCATAAATGCAACAATAAAAAAACAACAACAAAAAACCTATCACTATTATTCTTAGGTCTCCCCTTATTGTCCTTTAGACTTGCCAACAAGGGTAGATAATCAGTAGTGTTCTTAAGGTGCCTTCAACTTTTCTTTAAAACTATCTGTTAATTGTATCACTGCTTCCGAGTTAATGCACAGCTTGATCTTATTTGGCTCTACCTCACACATACCAGCAATTATTTTATGTCTTTCTCATATGGAGCATTCCATATCAGTCTCACCAAATCATGGTCACTACTCTGCATACATACTACTTCTAACGATTTTTCTGCGTCATACATGTTCTGTGATTCAAAGTAATAATCAAAAACAGAATTGTGGTCTCCTCTACGCCACATTGGTTAACTCGGGATGTTGCATACTATTTGGCCATTTGACATCTTAATGTTTCAAATTCGTATTTTCTTTATCAACCATTCACTGCATACTTTCTTTTTCTCTGACTCCCTAACTGACTCCCTAACGCTCCACATTCAATGTTCAAACCCCCGCAAAGAATCAGCCACACATTCTAATATTTACAATAGATGTCATCTACCAGTTTCATCACCAAACTCACAAATGTTCCCGTTTCCCATCTTTTGTCATTCAGTAAGTACTGATTACAGCCACGATGTGCTTCCCCATACCCTTAGGTCCTCTTAGGCCAATAATTGTTGATTGAACATAAGGGTTTTTTGAGCATTCTTCTATAATTTCTAGGCCAACTCCATTTTGATCATTGTTATTCGACCAACCATCGGGTGGTCTTTTGGGCCCATTATTGGAGAGTGTATTATACCTATCTGTTACTGGCCTGTGCGTCAACCAGGTTTCCTGCAAAGAAACTATCAAAATCACTAATTTCCAACTCCATCCTATTAAACAGATGAGAAAACCCCCTGGTATTCCAGGTACCCATCACAATCCTATTATGCTGGGTATGGCATAACAGTTGCTCTTCCTAGTCCCCAACGCCCCTGCCAGCCAATCCCAGGATATATCCTCTTGTGATTCGGGGGAATGTTTTACTTTTTTATTGAACTCCTCAAATTCTCATTTACCTCCTCCATTCATAGGGTCAATTGTTATTTTCAGGCAATCTGGTTCATGCTCATTACTGTCGCTTACCTCTTTGTTTGAGATCCCAAAGTCCTTGGTACTTGTGCTCTTTGACAACTTTTCTTTTACATTCTGTGAATCTTAAAACCACTGTCTCTTTAAGCCCCTCATTCCTTTCTTCGTTCACTGAAGCTATTGTCATATCAAACCCCAAAGGTCTCAAACTTGGGGCAGCTTCAATGAGGAGATCTTGTATTATCTTGGATTTAATATGGGGACACACAAGATCATATTTTCTTTTTTCTGGGAATTCTACAATCGAGATATCATCCGATTCGATTGATCCTAAGTCTGGAATATGATGTAAGAGTCTCATCACAATGTTGCAGTTCAAAATTAATTTGTCATCATCCGCCAATACCCTCTCCAATATAACAACCCTTTTTCCTTAGGACTACGATTTGTTTCCATTTTTAGTTTGTTTGGTCTTAGGTCACATGAGTTTAATAACATTTTATAACATTTTTCCTATCAGTTAATTCTTGTTGCCCATGCCCATTCCTTCAGTCACTGTAATTACAATTTTATTACTCTGCCCAACCGACCAGTTTAATCCTTTTATTGTTTTGTCCCACTTCCTACTGTGTGCGTTGTCTACTAGACACATTTCTTTTGCTATGGTTTTGAAATTTAGGTCAGAGGTTTCCTTTACTATATTTTGCCGATCTTCCTTTTTTGATCTGTTCATTATCTCCCCTTGATCGTCCATTATCACCCATAAATCTACAGATAGGACACTGTTGGTTTATTTTTTTTAAGATCAGCTCTTGGTAAATTTGGGAAGGCTTTTGAGTAATCCTTGAATTCCATATCCTCATTGTCATAAACAGAGATGTTCCATAACCCACAATCTATAGGGCTTCTAACCTCAGTTTCATACCTTGAGTCCTCAGAAATGTTTAATGCCATAGCTGCTAACCTTTCCTCTACTCGATTCTTCAGTTGTTTTTTTCCCCATTTTCATCCTCCTCACTCAAAAGCATTTCTTTCATATTTCTTAAGAATTTCCTTGACCCATTTGATTTTGTTAATTTATTCTGTGACTCTTTCTTACTCTTCTTTATTTGCAAATCTTTGGTTTCACACGCTCGTTGTTTTTGTTCGGTTTTGGGCCAAAGATATCAAAGTTTGCTTTGTCATTGGATATTGATTCCACTAGTTCTTCCGAGGGTTGACTCTCTTCATCATCTTCGACTAGGATTACTTTCTGTCACTCCTTCATACAACATTTCTACTTTCCATCCTGTTATTTTGAGCCATTATTGCCCCTACACCTTCATCACTCTCTTTGTTACCTTCCACCGCTTACCCCCTCAATCCTTGGGACTTCCTTTTGCCATCCTCTTACTCTTAACCATGATTCTGGATGTGACACCTGACTTGGTTTTTGTACAGCAATGCAATCATTTAGATGTCCATCTTCCTTATCTTATTTTCTATGACAAATCATTTGATATGTTTTTTATAACCCAACAGTCCCTTAAACTTTTAAATGCTTCTCCTAGCTTTTGATTTTCTCTTAAGCCCTCAGTAATGAATTCAAGTATTCGTTGATCTCTTGAGTCACCTTACTTTCTAGTTTCTTCCATTGATTCTGCTTTTGCTGTCACATAGGCTTCCAAGTATATAAGTTTAGTATCCATCATTGCAATCATTGTAGTCTGGTCCTTAAAGCATGCATGTATGGTTTCATATAGCTTTACGAAGGGTGAAAGTGCAATCATTAATGTTGACATTAAAATCGCTTGACTTGCCGGTTCGTCTACTATTTCCCCGCCGCTTTTGTTAGATCCAGGCCATTTGCTGGACTTTCGTTGTTGTTTCATTTCCAAATTTATTTTCTCAAAGTCCAGAGAATCAGTTGTGTCAGAGTAAATTTCTGAATAACTCATCCTTCTAGTCCGACGTGTTTGATCTTCTTTTAATGCCCCTTTACCGGGCAATTCTGTTGGTATTAATTCCATGGGTCTTCCCAACGTATTCATGAGATCTTTAGCCCAGTATCCCAGTTGCTGATTACCTTCCAGCAGACTCACAATTTCCTTTTCCATGGGCTTGCTTGCTATACTTTCCCTTATCTTCATTATGTCACCTCCCCGGATACTTTGCACATCCCGTGCAATTTTTGATAGATCTTCTTTAATTTTGTCTGCCATTGCCCCACTCACTCGCAGGGATTCTATCCTGAATAAGATCATGGATCCTAAGTGAGGTGTACCACATCAAAGGCCTGCTCCTGGGTGGGCCCTTGTTTACAATTTACAGGGCTATAGGCGGGGTTAAAGGAGGTATTTCCGTTGTGTGAATGACATCTATGTTTGGATCTCCTGTCCCCCTCTCGAACACTCCCTTAGCAATTTCATACTTTTCACTTTTGGAGATAGAAATGCCGTCCTTACTTGTCTCCTCAATTTTAGGCATGAATTCCTGCCACTCAATTCAGTCTCCTCTCCTCTCACAACCCATCTCCCCTTCCACCTCCATTTCCCGTTCTATGGAGGTTGTTTTACCAAATTCCACCTCGGACCGCAATCCCTCATAATGTCTACACCAATAGGGCAAGCAATTCTCTTACAAGACTTGCCATTTTTCTGTATGACTTGGGATGTCAGAGATGTACATGCAGCCGGTATACTTGTATTCACCTGATCTTCCAGGTCTTTGTCCCCCTCCAAGTCCCGCGACGGAGCACGTTCATGGAAACCTCTCTGATCCTCTCTCGATCTGTGTGCAAGGATGTAGATGACAATTCAGGCCAGGGCTGAGATATTTCAATGGGAGAGGCCGACTTTGATAATTGTGATGTTACGTGTGAACTATGTCTTGATTTTGAGGCAGACGCACCTTCAGTAGGTGCTCCCCCTAGCCCCTGCTCCATGGGTCTTGGGGATAAAGTAAGCGATGCACTTGCAAGAAATTGCAACCGTGCCAGTCTTCTTGTTCGTTGTAACACGTCTTTAATCTCTTTAACCACTACTCCATCTTGCTCCATAATTACACGCAGTTCCGTGAATTGCCGGGGATTAGATTCTTATCTGTCAGGTTTCAAGTTCAGAGGAGGCACAGAAGAAGAGCGTTTACCAGTTCTTTCAACGATCTTTAAACCTACTCACCGGTCTCAAAGAAAACACAGGAATAAACTCACCACACTCTGTGACGTTCTGCGTCCGGCTATGGTGATTGTAAAGCTGGTAACAGTTACAATGGTGAACTGACTCTCCAAGGCTCCCAACTCCAGTGTGTCAACACATAAACACGCTCTCCTTATACGCTGCGTTATGGTTCACTTTTGAGTGTCTATCTGGCCATTAGAGGATTATGAATCAAGTTTCCAGGCGTTATTGCCCTCAGTCACTTGCACAGAAGGAACAAATCTAATGAGCCTCAGCACGATCCACTTTCTAACCTCCTTAAATTCAGCAGAGAGAGGGACGCTATGACCCTCACAAGCATATGACCACTGTGGGAGATATAGGCCATGGCATTATTGGCCTGTAGTTTCAGCAAGCATTTTGTGTGAATGGGTCTATAAAGTGCTTCGGCTATGCCAATGACTGGGAGGGATGAAGGGTGTGGGTTATGTAATGTGGAGTTCTTGTAGGCATGTGCGTCATGCAGAGGGCACAGTATGAGTAGGCATGCATGGCATGTGTACTGCAGTTCTCCTGTACGATCGCCCTTTCTCATACCCTTTCTCTTTTCTAACTTCCTGCAAACATTTCAATGCCAGTTTGGCAATTTATCCATAATCTAAGTTTACTGTCCCCTGTGAGTGTCCATGTATCCTGGCAGGGTGCTGTTCCATAGGACCCTGGTGTCATGGGTGGAGCCCGGAAAACTGGAACAGCAGTTGCTCACAGGCAGACTGGCATTGCAAGTCATCTATAGATGCAGAGGATGGTATTGTTTTCGTTTGCTATCATGCTGGGGAAGTAGTCTGCTGTGTAGAACCATGCCTTTTAGGGCATAAACCTGGACCATGGTGGTGGGCAGAAGATGTGCTGGTGCACATTTCCCATGAGAGCATTACACATCAAGGCTACCACTTTTGAGAAAGTGTATGATGGAACTGAATGCGTGAGTGACAGCTGGCAGGTCTGGGAGTATGCCAGAGAGATTAATTGTGCAATGAGTCTGGAGTGAGTGATTGTGTTATGTAGTGTCCTGGTCTGCTTGTCCTGCTGGCCATTGATTATGGAGCTTGGAATGTTGATGAGTAATGATGCATGGGAGCCCAGAGAACATTAGGAAAATGCTTGAATCAATTTTCTACATTGGTGACAGTTGGAGGCTGGGCACTGAGTGAATGAGTTGTCCGGTGGGTGTCTCCTATATGTACTGTTAAGGCATAGTGAAGAACTTGCAACTACTTAACATTAAAACCTTTTAATTTAAGCCCTCTGCCTCCTGAGCCATCTTTGTGAAGCCTTAACATAAGATGTAACAGTAGGTTGGGGCATGCCATGCAGCATGCCGATAGAGTGCTGAAAAGTGCCTGTTGCCCAAAAATGCAGAACGGACATCCACCTCAGCTCAGATGGTATTGCCTGAAGCAGGGTCACTAGGTCTACTATGGTGTCCCAGCTCAGGGGATAGAGCGTGAGCAACTGACCATCAGCCAGTTTTCAGGGTGATGGTCTGACATGCGCGATGTATAGCCTACTCACAACACATCTCTTCTACCTTTGCCATGATGGTATCCTTGGCTGCTGCTGCTGCTGCACTGAATGCCTCTGCAGAGCTAGGAACAGTAGGAACTTGTGAATGCTACATTTTGCATCTGCTAGCTCAGTGGTCTGCAACCTTTGGCTCTCCAGATGTTTTGGACTACAAATCCCTTCAGCCCTACCCAGCATAGTCAATGGTGTTGTACAATGCAGGTTGTAGTGCAAAACATCTGGGGAGTCGCAGGTAACAGACCCCTGTGCTAGGAGATGCATTTTGCTTGCAAGTGTAGTTGGGGAAAGTGTAGCACTTAAATACTGTGTAATTACTGTGACAGAGGGCGGCCCGCCACAAATAATCACGCTGACTCGCATGGGCAGTCCAAGGGTGTTTATCGGGTGTTTACAATCCGTTTGGGCTAGGGTTTCTCTGGTAGTTTGCAGGGTTAAGTGGGTTATTGGGGAGTTGCCACTAGGGCCATTCTTCACTCTCCCGACTTCACCGGGCTTTCCCACCTCCCTAGCCCAGGTGTCCTTAGCAGGATGTTAGTAGCTTGACAAAGGTGACATCTATCTGTTTGATTGTCTAACTAAGGCTTGTAGTGGTTTCCCTAATTTGATGGCTGGCTGACTCCCTAGTGGCCTTCTAGTCTTTTCCTGACCTAGGTAGCCTGCTTAGTATCATATGGGAGTGGTAAGGGATGGTGTCTTCTTTCACCAGGTGTCACGCTCTCATCTGTCACACACGGTCTTACCTGTCCATTCACTATACAGGCTTTAAGATGTTCACCTACCACCGTATTACTGTCCTTCTGACCTGTGACTCCCTCTTTCCACCTCCACCCTTTGCGTTTACTTCTCCTCCTATATTCTCACCTCCTTCTACTTATTACTTTCGATACCTCCTGCTATCTCTGTTGTTTCCTTTACTTCTTTCTCGTATCTACTCCCTTGCTGTTATGTTGTTGTAATCTCTCTCCACTCCTACCACTCCTCCTATTCTCCCACTCCCTGTCACTCTTACCGCTCTTCCACTACTACAATTCCTACTCCGTTATCAACACTATCCCTTTACTACCTTTCCCTCCTCCTACTACTGCTGTCAGTCTACTGATGCTTTTCACTAGCACTTGCTATCACCCTCTACTACCAACTACCGCTCTACTGCTATTTCTCTCACTCACTACACTGCTACCTACTATCTCTACTCCCAACTACTATTACCTCTGCCACTACTACCACTACGCTATTCCTACTCTACCTCTACTCCTCACACTCTTTGCTGCCCCACACAAACACTCCACAGACCCTCTCTCTCCGATAGCCTATGCACTCCTGTCGCTCTCACCTCCTCTGGTCTCTCGGACATCCACCACCCCCTCTTCTCACCCAACTAACCCACATTAAGCTACTCACACACTTACTTAAATACCCAGCACCCCTCCCAGGATTGGCCAACTTACCTTACCAATGACATCCTTGAGGGGGTGTGACATGGGTTGGCTATTGAGAAGGCGTGAAAGGGTTTTGTGAGCCCTGCCCTCTTCTGGCACCATGTTGCTATACCAGCTGCCATCCCCCATTGTTTTGGCCTCTAGTACCTGGTGGGCTAGTGGGCTCATAATGGCCTTCATGGAGGCCTTTTTTCAAGGAAAACACTCCCTGGTGGTTTTGTCCCCTTTTTGCGTGGTTCAGCAGACACTGTCTGCTGGAGCCACCTTTAACTTTGTGACGCAGCACCAGTATTGTGGCGCCCTTGGCATCAAGATGTTTTTCTGTGTCCAGCTGGCTACAGCTGACGTCGCGCAGGCTTGAGTTTTGGTGCTCCACGCCTTCTGTTGGGTTGCTGCCTCCCTGGTCGCAGAGGGGCTCAAATCGGTCCCCCGGCCGCCATCTTCTGCGGTATCCCTCTTTCTCCATATGCTCTACATGGCTGCAGTGGTCTTCTTCAGCCGCGCTGACACTAAACAAGGTAAGGTGGGTTAGGGCCAAAACACTGGCTCTGTCACAGGACTTACTGGATGTACCAGCGGCTTCATTTTCAGCATATACTTGCATTTATCTCCATCCTCAGATAGAGGTAACTTCATTGTTTTTTAGAAGCATTACCATCTCTTTTAGCAGTCTTTTGGTGGTATTTACACATGCAATACAGCATAGGTAATATTTTCTGTTTCTGGGCGAATTCCTGAGGTGCAATTGGCTCAGGCGGTAGTATCGTGAATTTCTTTTAGTAATTCCTCAGGCAGTAATTCCACCGGCGGAATTAGCGCTGGTGGAATCAATGACAAAATGTGAATCCTCGGAATTAGAAGCAGTAATTCCAATGCCACTATTTTTACATATTACTGCCGAACTCGTCGTGAGACCATAAGTCTCTACTGGTTTCTGAAATTCAGCAAATTAAGAAATGTTCTTCATACCAGAGACGCAGTGCAATGAGCTGGGAGACAGTACAAAAACATAATTTAAAAAAAACACATATTCATCTGAATTATCCCTGTTTGACGTTTGTAATTACATAAATCCAATTTGCCAACTAAAAATGCATCTGAAATTAATTTAGAAACTGGCAGGTCTTCCAGTACCGTTCTGCTGCTAGAAACGATCTTTCTTCTGAATGTAGAAAGACATTAAGGCATACATATTTCAAACGCTAGCTTAATTCTGAATTTGCCAAAAAAACGTGTTATCTTAAGTTTTTGGGCCGTTAAGAAATGTTTCTATGTATAATACTGCGCACCCTGTTTCCATTTTCAAAATATACAGAGAGAGCCAATATGACGAGCTGGTAAAAACAAGGCTCTCAGGAAACGAAGGACAAATCAGCCTTGTGGAAGGAGCTTCCGTAGCACGGGCAGAAGACAGTTTTAAACCACTGTCACTTATAAGCTGGATAACTCAATTGCAATTTCGGGTTTGCTTTTACAATAATGAAATGGCGCTTACTACAACGATTTTCGCAGAAATGTAATTTACAGAATTTAGAAAAATGGTCTTGAGGGGTTTTGGTTACAGCATTTCTCTACATAACAAGACAATAATCACATTGAAAAGAATTGAAAAGAATCCAAGGATTTTTTAAAAACATTTTAAAATCCATTGAACAGCTCCTAAGTAAATTCATCCTTAATGTTCGCTGAGTGAGGGCACTAGTTCGACGGGCTCCAACCAAACTTAGACAATTGGGTAGATTTGAAGAAAACATCGGTACGATACATTTTATATACTGAAAGTACCAGTCAAGTTTTTCATATTCCTGTATGTAGATATGCCATATATGGACAAAAAAGTGGATATACTTTAACCCCTTAAGTGCGGAGGAGGAGCTGTCTCCTCCTCTGCGCTACATTCACAGTGGAAAGGACGAGATAGCTTATCCGCACTACTCACCTATGGGGATGCCCCCCCCCAACTGTTGCAGTGCCGATCTCCCCATCCCCCAGCCGTGAAGGGGAGGACTTGCCCTGATGACGTGCGCCAATGTCATCCGGAAGTGATATTTACAGGCTTCAGCATGCAAATATAGCAGCAACACTTTTGCGTGCTGCTCGGGCATTCCTAGCCCGACTTCCTTGAGTGGAAGTCAATCCCTCACTCAAGGAGATTGCTGGTCGAGGATCGTTCGATCCTTGACCAGCAATCACCACTGGACCACCAGGGAATTGATTTTGGGGGTGGGGGCCCCCCCAAGCCAAACAGGCCACCATCCGTGGCAACAACAGAAGCACATGGCACAATGTTTTGCCTTCTTTGGGGGCAGATGGGTGCTGTTTTGCACCCATTTGCCCTCAAGAAAGGCAAACAAAAAAGCCATTTGCAAAAAAGGTGCACTTGGGGGCACTAAGCGGCTGGTCCTGTGCCTGTGTGCCAGCCCCCCCCAGAAATCCCCCAAGGTATAGGAAGATTCTTGCTGCTTCCCTGGTGGGGCAAAGTTTGGCACCGATTTGCCCCCCAAGGAAGGTAAAACAACATTACACAACATATAGTGGAGCGATTGGGGAGCTTGGGGGGCTTGCCCTGTGCCTGTGGGCCAGCCCCATTTGGATTCCCTCCCAAAGGACAGGCAGCCCCGTGTTGCTTCCCTGGGGGTGCAGCATTGGGGTATTGGCCCCATTTCCTAGGAAGCAGCAAGAACCACTAGGCCACCAGGGATATGATCTTGGTGGGGGGGAGGGGGCGGGTGGATTCCTCCAGGTGAATCGCCACCCCCTCACTACCTAAAAATGCCAACAAGATGGCATAATGTTGTTTTGCATTCTTTGGGGACAAATTAGTGCTGTTTTGACCCATTTGCCCCCAAGGAAGGCAAAACAACATAGGGCAATTTTGCCAGAGGCACACTTGGCGGCATCAGGTGGCTGGCCCTATGCCTGTAGGGCCAGCCCCCTCAGTAACCCCCCCACCATGGAGGGGCAGATCCTTCCTGCTTCCCTGGGTGGAGGAATGGGAAATTGAGGTTCTGGTCCCATTTTCCCACCCCTGGGAAGCAGTAAGGAGCACTAAGCCACCAGGGTAAAGCTCTTGGGGTTGGTGCTGTTTTGCCTGTTGCCTGTTGCAGTACCCCCCGCCGCCCTGGATCTCTGGTCGGGCCACGTTAGTGCTGGGCTTTGGAACACATTGGAGACAGGCACCCCGGCCATCCTGGAGCTCTGGCCGTGCCGCATTACACCTTTTCCAACCTGGGAGGGACCGGGACCCTGTGTCATGGACCCATGACCGCCGCTGGGCTGGGGGCCATCTACCCATGTGCGAGGCAGATGACCCAAGGCCAGGGGCAGCACCCCTGGCTGTCATAGAGCTCTGGCTGAGGTGTGTTACAGCTTTCCCCTCTGGGGAGAGAGGGGGACCCTGCCTGTGCTCCATGGGACCACCACTGGGTTTGGGGACGGTCGATCCATGTGAGAGGCAGACACCCAAGGCTGGGGGCAGCACCCCTAGCCATCCTGGAGCTGTGGCCATGCTGCGTTACAGCTTTTCTCTCCGGGGAGGGATGGGAACCCTGCCAGGATGTCCAATGACAGCTACTGGGTTTGAAGATGGTTGACTCATGTACGAGGCAGACACCCAAGGCCAGGAGCCACACCCTCAGACGTCCTAGAGCTCTAGCTGGGCTGCATTACAGCTTTTCCCTCTGGGGAGGCATGTGCACCCTGTCCGGGGCTCTCTGTGACTACAGCTGAGCTGGGGGGTGGTTGACTCCTGTGTGAGGCAGACGCCCAAGGCCAGGGGCAGCCCTCTCAGTCATCCTAGAGCTCTGGAAGGCTGCATTACAGCTTTTAGCTCCTGGGAGAGATGGGGATGTTGCCAGGGCTCCATGGGACTGCTGCTGGGCCTGTGTACAGGTGACCCACATGGGAGAAAGGCACCCAGGGCCAAGGGCAGTACCCTCTCCTATCCAGGAGCTCTAGCCAAGCCGTGGGACAGCTTTTCCCTCCAGGGATGGACGGAGACCCTCAAGGGTCATCCGATGACCACCGCTGGGCTGGGTGGCATTTCACCCACATGCAAGACAGATGTCCAAGGCCGGGGACAGCACCCCCGCCCACCCTAGAGCTCTGTCTGGGCTACATTACAGCCTTTCCCTCTGGGAAGCGATGGTAACCCTGTCGGGGCTCCCTGGGACTACCGCTGGACTTTTGGACTGTCGACCCACATGGGAGACACGCACCCAAGGCCGGGGACATCACCCTGGAGCTCTGGCCTGGCTGCGTTATAGGTTTATCCTCAAGGGAGGGATGGGGACCCTGTTGGGGCTCCCTCGACCGCTGCTGTACTTGTGGAAGTTCGACCCACATTGGAGACAGAAGCCCAAGGACGGAACATCACCCCCGACCATCCTGGAGTTCTAGCCTGGCTGCGTTACAGGTTTTCCACGGAGAAAGGGATGGGGACCCCGCAGGAGCTCCCTGGGACTGCCGCTGGACTTGTGGACAGTCCACCCCCGACTGGCGTCCAAGGCTGAGGACATCATCCTGATAATCCTGGAGCTCTGGCTGTGCTGCATTAGAGCTTTTCTCTCCAGGGATGGATGGTGTCTCTCCAGGACTCCCTGGGACTGCCGCTCGACTTGGGGATGGTCAACCCAAATGGCAGACAGTTGCCCAAAGCTGGCGACATTACCCCTGACCATCCTGGAGCTCTGACTTGACTATGTTACAGTTTTTCCCTACAGGGAGGCATGGGGATCATGCCGGGGCTCCATGGGACCACCGCTGGACTTGGGGGCAGTCGACCCCCATGGGAGACAGGCAACCAAAGCCAGGGACATCAACCCCAGCCGTCCTAGAGCTGTGGCTGGGCTGCTTTACAGCTTTTCTCTCCAGGGAGGAACAGGGAGGAATTGGAACTCTGCCGGGGCTCCCTCGGAAAGCTGCTGGACTTGTGGTCAGTCGACCTAACACCAGTGGCAGCAGCCCAGCTGTCCTGGAGCTCTGACCATGCCGCGTTGCAGCTTTTTCCTTTGAGAAGAAACAGGGACCTCACCCGAGGGCATTCGACTTACGTGCGAGGCAGACGCCCAAGGCCGGGGGCAACACCCACAGCTGTCCTAGAGCCCTGGCTGGGCTGTGTTACAGATTCTCTCTCCAGGGAGGGATAGGAACCCTGCTGGGTCTCCCTGGGACAGCTGCTGCGCTTTGGGACAGGAGATTCACATGGGAGACAGGCCCCCATGGCTGTCCTGGAGCTCTGGCCAAACCGCGTTACAGCTTTTCCCTCCAGGGAAGGAGAGGCGCCCTGCTGGGTCGCCCCATGACGGCTGCTGGGCTGCGGGGGCATTTGACTCACATGCAATGCAGACGACCCATGGCCAGGGGCAGCATCTCCTGCCACCCTAGAGCTCTGGCTGGGCAGTGTTACAGCATTCCCTTCCAGGGAGGAATGGGGACCCTGCTGGGGCTCCCTAGGACTGCCGCTGGGCTTGGGGATGGGTCAACCCACATGGGAGAAAGGCGGCCAGGCCGGGGAAATCACCCCCAGCCATCCTAGAGCTCTGGCGGGGCTGCATTACAGCTTTACTCTCCAGGGAGGGATGGGAACCCTGCCTTGGCTCCCTGTGACATCTGCTGGACTTGTGGACAGTCGACACACATGGGAGAAAGGTGGCCAGGCAGAGGGCAGTACCCCCCCGGCCATCCTGGAGCTCTGGCTGTGCTGCCATACAACTTTTCCCTCCAGGGAGGGACGAGAACCGCCGCCAGGGGTCCCTGCAACTACCATTGAGCTTGGGGACAGTCAATCTAAATGGGAGACAGGCAGCCAAGGCTGGGGACATCACCCCATGCCGTCCTGGACCTCCTGCTGGCCTGCATTCCAATATTCTCCCCAGGGAGAGGTTGGGACCCTGCCTGGATGCCCTGGGACCAGCGCTGGACTTAGGATGATAGACCCACATGGAAGAAATGCGACCCAACCGTCCTGGAGTTCTGGCTGGACTGCATTCCAGTATTGGGCCACCCTGGTACCAGCGCTTGACTTGGGGACGGGTGGCCCATATGGGAGAAAGGCACCCATGGCCGGGGGACATCACCCCCGACTGTCCTGGAGCTCTGTCTGTGCTGTGTTACAGCTTTTCCCTCTGGGCAGGGATGGGAC
The DNA here is from genome assembly GCF_040938575.1 of Ambystoma mexicanum. Taxonomy (NCBI): domain Eukaryota; kingdom Metazoa; phylum Chordata; class Amphibia; order Caudata; family Ambystomatidae; genus Ambystoma; species Ambystoma mexicanum. The sequence continues at coordinate 426,447,918 of NC_090930.1, read as the reverse complement.
CCTGTCAGGACTCGCTGGGACTGCGGCTGGACTTGTGGACGGTCGACCCACATTGAAGACAGGCACCCAAGACCGGGGGCAGCACCCCTGGCCGTCCAGGAGCTCTGGCCATGCTGTATTACGCTTTTCCCTGCAGGGAGGCATGGTGACCCTGACAAGTCGGACTGCTGCTGGACTTGTGGACGGTCGACCCACATGGGAGACAGGCGCCCAAGGCTGGGGACATCACCCCTGACAATCCTGGAGCTCTGGCCTGGCTGTGTTACAGGTTTTCCCTCTAGGGAGGAATGCAGACCCTGCCGGGGCTCCCTGGGACCGCCGCTGGGCTTGGGGAAAGGTCAACCCAAATGGGAGACAAGTGACCAAGGCCGGGGACATCACCCCCAGTCATCCTAGAGCTCTGGCTGGGCTGCGTTACAGCCTTTCCCTTCAGTGAGGGATGGGGACCCTGCCGGGGCTCCCTGGGAGGGATTGGCACTGGACTTGTGGATGGTCCACCCACATTAGAAACAGGTACACAATGCCGGGGGCAGCACACTCTGCTATCCTGGAGCTCTGACCATGCCGTGTAACAGCTGTTCCCTCCGGGGAGGGAATGGTGATCCTGCCGGGGCTCCCTGCGACTGCCGCTGTACTTAGGGATGGTCGAACTAAATGGGAGACAGGCACTCAAGGCTGGGGACATCACCCCAAACTGTCCTGGACCCTTGGCTGGGCTGCAATACAGCTTTTTCCTCCGGGGAGGGATACAGACCCTGCCGGGGTTCACTGGGACTGCAGCTGGACTTGTGGAAGGTCGACACACATTGCAGACAGGTGCCCAAGGCCAGAGACAGCACACCCAGCTGTCCAGGGGCTCTGGCCTTGCCGCGTTACAGCTTTTCCCTCTGGGATACAGACCCTGCCGGGTTCACTGGGACCACAGCTGAACTTGGGGATAGTTGACTCACATGGGAGACAGGCGCCCAATGCCAGAGGCACCAGTCTTGACCGTCCTGCAGTTCTGACTAGACTGCATTCCAGTATTTTCCCCGGGGAGGGTTTGGGACCCTGCCAGGGCACCCTGGTACCAGCGCTTGACTTGGGGACGGGCAACCCACATGGGAGAAAGGCACCCATAGTGGGGGGACATCCCCCCCCCAGACTGTCCTGGAGCTCGGGCTGTGCTGTGTTACAGCTTTTCCCTCCAGGGAGGGCTGACGACCCTGAAAGGACAGTATAGTAAGAAGAGAAGAGTCATAGGCTACCCCTAATCTAACCGTATGTAAAAGGTAGGCTGAGAGAAAGCAGGAAGCCAGTGTATAAATGCTGGCAAAAAGAGGGACCAGCAGAGGAAATTTCAGCAAAATTATCAATTTATTCAAAACATTGTTACACACTATTAAAACAATAGGTCTAAACACAAAACCTATTTAAGAGTTCACTTGAGCCAAACCTCAACACAAAATTGGAAATGTTTTTAAACATCACAGTTTGAAGTAGGTGGAGGTTAGTAACATATTGTGTGAAAAAGGGTTTACATTACTACTTTGAACATATAATAGTATTGGTTGCCGACACAAAAATATGTTTCCAGTCCGGGGTGGAAATGAGCCTTCACTTGAGCGTAGTGATGTAGTTTAGTGAAGGGTCCGGACTTTCATCAGGACATGGTTCAAGGGGTTGGATTTCTAGAAGAAGATAGGAAGATTTAGAATAGTGTTTTGAAAAACGGGGGACCAAAAAACCTTCGGGGTCAGAGTCTACCTTATCAAATATCAGTGGTTAGACTGGAAAGTATTTCAAGAAGGGCTGTGCAGTTTGCTAGGCGAAACACTGTAGCCGGAGCCTACAGGGGTAAAATGGATAACAGTTGGTTATCTTTGTGCAAATAAATTCACAAATGGTGATAATTTAAAAGAAAGGGATACCTTAGTCAGAAAATGTGTTCCAGGTATGAGGCTGGAGAACGGAGGCAGTTGTATGCAGTACCCGATAAGTTGAAGGCACTGGAAAAATGGTGACAAACCTTATTTAGGTGAGGTTAGGAAACGAAATTACTAATTGTTGTGGGTGGTACCTGCATTGAGTTATATAAAGCGGGAAAGCGTCCATTAGTGCTCAGCCAAGACATTTTTTGAACTAGGGTGGTGAAGTGGATGGTACGCGGTTTAATGCCACAGTGAGATATTAAAGTGACTAGCGCAATGGTTGGATCAGAGTGGATGGTGTTGTAAGCGGCCATCAGTGAAGGACGATTGTGGCGCATATAAACTTATCAGACAACAGACTGATTTGTACAAAAAATCGTAAAGCGGAGGGGATTTTTGTCCAGTGTCCTAACAATAAGTCGAAAAACAAGTCGAAAAACAACAGTTCCGCATAGGGTTTTATGAGAACTTACCTAGTGGCTGTGCTACAAAAATTGCAGCAGTGCTGTTCGTGAGCCGTGAACAGTGCGTGAACGTGAGCTGTAGCAATGGCTGTCTCTGACTGAGATAGCCAGGGACTGCTGTATAATGCGCATGCGCGCAGTAGAGCCGTAGGAGAGCTACTAGCGCGCATGTGTGGTGGGGGATACTGATTATCGGAGCATGCGCGGTGAAATTGGAGGCAGCTCACAAAGGAAAGTGAATTTCAGAACGTTATTTAATGGGCAAGGCATTGCGCACAGGATACAAGACAAAGGGGTGATGATATGCCAAGTATTGTAGTGAATTCTAAACCCATAAATGTCAGTAAAAGGATGCAAAACATCGCAAGATGTCGGCTACAGCATTAATTCATACAGGTGTAGTTAGGAACATTAAAAAGAAAGATTAAAAAGAAAGGCAGCAGTTTCGAAAACCATTTCAAGAGTGACATTTAGTATTTGGCAAAAGGTTAGTCATATAAAGGCACATGTTATGGCATTGTTCAAAAAAGCAAAAACGCAAAGCAAGGCCATATTCCATTGTTGAAAACAGAGACATCAGTGTTAGTGCGAAAAATGAAATTGTTTACAGTTGTAGTACTAAGATATTATTTAGTAGGTGGTTTAGAGATACAATGTTGGTACAGGAAGAGACTTCTCTTATGGCATATTGGTAAATGGGAGAGAAGAAAATTAATGGAGAAGAAAGGTGAATTAAGCCACCTTAATGTCAAGAATAATGCACATAGGAAGGAAAAAATGGGGGGGGAGAGAGAATTGTTGATTATTTGAAAAATAGGCTCCATTCAATGTCAACATTAAGGCCTTGCTTAACTGAATTCAAGCAATATATCCATTGTTGCTCCAATTTTCGTAGGGCCAAATCTCTGTCACCTCCTCTGAAAGGGTTCTTAGCCGTTTGCAGAATGAACCAAAAAATGTCATTGTATGTGTGTTTCTTTTCTTGGAAATGTGCTACCATCGGTTTGTCTTGAATGCCGTTCTTGATACATGAGCGATGCTCACAAATGCGTTGTCGTATCTCTCGTTTGCTTTTGCCAATGTAGAAAAGTTTGCATGGGCACTGTATGGCGTACACCGTCCATTTACTTTTACAGTTTGTGAAAGTGTTGAAAAGCCAAGGTTTACCATTAAGTTCAATGGATTTCATGTCTTTTGTTAGGCAGCAGACGGAGCAAGATCCGCATCTGAAGTGACCTTTTACCGGGGGTAGGTTCCATAAGGTATTTTGTCTTTCAATGGTTTTAGTTGGTTCAGTATAGGTCTTGACCAGTCTGTCCTTTAGATTTCTGCTTCTTTTGAAAGCGAAGCGAGGTTTGAGAGGTTTGAAGGACTCAGTGTGCAAGATGTTCCAATGGCGTAAAATGCTTTTCTTGATTTGGTTACTTAGTGGAGTGAAGGTAGTGACACAGGGTATTTTTTCTGTACTTTTTTCCCGTGGTGTTGGTGTAAGACAAGATTCTCTACTCCGATTTTCCGCTTTTTTCTTTGCCTGGCGAATGATATGGCTCGGGTATCCTCTTTCTTTAAGACGCAGTGAGAGAACTTTGCTGGTTGTGTCGTAGTCTTCCCGGGTTGTGCAGTTACGCCTAAGGCGTAAGAATTGGCCCAAGGGTAAGTTGTCTTTAAGTGCTGCTGGGTGGAAACTCTTGAATTCCAAAAGCGTGTTTTTAGCTGAAGGTTTGAGATAGAGAGTAGTAGCTAGGGTGTTGGTAGATGTTTTGTACACTGTAAGGTCTAAAAAAGGAATGGAGGTTCTGTCTGACTGTATAGTGAATTGAATACATGGGTCTTTGCTGTTCAGCCAGATGAAAAATTCTTGCAGATCTGTTTCGTTACCTTTCCACGTCATAAATACATCGTCGATGTAGCGAACCCAAAAGCCTATCTGGTCTTGGAAAGGGTTGTTGATGTTGTAGATTGATTTGTCTTCAAATGAGTCCATAAAATGTTTGCTACATCAGGTGCAAAGATTTCTCCCATTGAGGTGCCGTGGCACTGTTGGTAAAAAGTTTTCTCATAGACAAAGTAGTTTTCTGTGAGGGAAAGCCGGATGCATTCAAGTAGGAATGCAGTTGGAGGCTCCATGTTGATTCTGCGGTCGAGATAGGTGGCTAAGACATCTATACATTCGCGCTGAGGGATACTGGTATACAAAGATTCAACATCCAAAGTGACCAGGAGGTCATTATGTCCCACAGAGAGGGTGTCCAATTTCTTTATGGTTGACGTAGTGTCTTGTACATAGGAGCGCATTTGTCCAATAAAAGGTCTTAGGAAGTAATCGATGTAGATAGAAAGTGGTTCTAGGATAGATCCTATTCCGGCTACTATCGGTCAGCCTGGTGGGTTGGTGGCATCTTTATGGGTTTTTGGGAACAAATAGAAGGCAGGTAAGATCGGGTTTCGGTTTATCAAAAAAAGTTTTTCATCATCGTCGGTCCAGCCTTCTTGCCAGGCGTGGCACATCAGACTCTCGATTTCGGTGAGAAGTCTGGTAGTTGGATCGGTGGTGATCTGTCTGTAAAATTTAGTGTTACTAAGGTGTTTCTGAACTTCTGTATTGTACAGTGTTGTAGCCCAGAGAACTGTTATCCATTTTACCCCTGTAGACTCCGGCTACAGTGCTTCGCCTAGCAAACTGTGCAGCCCTTCTTGAAATACTTTCCAGTCTAACCACTGATATTTGATAAGGTAGGCTCTGACCCCGCAGGTTTTGTGGTCCCCCGTTTTTCAAAACACTATTCTAAATCTTCCTATCTTCTTCTAGAAATCCAACCCCTTGAACCATGTCCTGATGAAAGTCCGGACCCTTCACTAAACTACATCACTACGCTCAAGTGAAGGCTCATTTCCACCCGGACTGGAAACATATTTTTGTGTCGGCAACCAATACTACTATATGTTCAAAGTAGTAATGTAAACCCTTTTTCACACAATATGTTACTAACCTCCACCTACTTCAAACTGTGATGTTTAAAAACATTTCCAATTTTGTGTTGAGGTTTGGCTCAAGTAAACACTTAAATAGGTTTTGTGTTTAGACCTTATTGTTTTAATAGTGTGTAACAATGTTTTGAATAAATTGATAATTTTGCTGAAATTTCCTCTGCTGGTCCCTCTTTTTGCCAGCATTTATACACTGGCTTCCAGCTTTCTCTCAGCCTACCTTTTACATACGGTTAGATTAGGGGTAGCCGATGACTCTTCTCTTCTTACTATATTTGCCTTTTTGAGTCAGGCCCCCCTCTAACAAAAAAGAAGGCTCCAAGCCCCCCCTGTTTCTACCTATCCTCGGATAACCCGTTGGTTGTTGGGCTTAAACCACCCTTTTTTCCATTAAATGGAAGATGTCAATATCACCGTCTTTACGGATGATACATACAAAAAACTGTTAACTACACCCTCACTGCTCGGAAACAAAGCACCGACAGCTATCCCAGTTCAAAATCCATCCACCAATGATCTTGATACTTTATTCGCAAAAAAGAAAAAGCTTGTAAGGACAGAATCTCACGGACACCTGATGCTTGAGTATCTTAAAGCAGGAGTCATCCCTGAAGGCCTCCAAGTCAGAAACATTCCACGTGTATTTCTGGACAATCCCAGGTTTATGAAAAAATTTAGTGGAGTAGGTAATAAATGTTTCCGCGACTGGGTAATCCTAGTCATAGAAACTGCGGAGGAAGAAACTAAGAGCTAAACAGAAGAACTCCAAGTCCTCGAAGAGAAAATCAAAACTGAAAAAGTTATACCAGATATTAAAACCCATTTGAAAAAAATTGAGGAAGAAATTAAGAAATTTGAAAAATTTACAATTGACAAAAAAATATGGAAACTGCAGAACGACATTAAAAACTACAAAGAGGAAAAAACATATCCGTACCTTGTACCAGGCTTCTACAATCATGCTAACCAAAACATCCTGCAGAACAAACGCAACCCACGCAGACCACAAAAGAAATGTGTTAGTTTCTCAAATAGCTCTAATAGCAGTGGATCCGGTAGCAACACAGGCTCAGCTGCCTCAGGAACATCAACCCCCAACCAACAACAGGGTTTTCAAGGACGTGGACAAAGAGGACGACCGAGACAGTACCAACAACACCCAATGAGAACACGCCAATGGATGCCAACAGGGAACCACACTTGGTAATACCCATTTTCAATCTGAGCCAACATATACTCTCCCATGAAGAGATCAGTGTCCTTAGCAAAGGCCTAAGTTTCATTCCTACAACACCAGCGAACAGATTTCAAACAGAAGTCGAATTACGAAAATTTTTCCAGACCATCAGGCTTAAATACTTTTTTATGAATAAACCTGATCAAGCCCCTTCCAACTCCATAGGTTTAAGACCATCTTCCTCCTTCACGCCACTATCACACATGGTGTGTCCAGAAATCCTGGCATATGAAAACCGTATTCTTTTGGAAGTTAACCAACTCTTTGACAAAAACATCACATATCCAGACAACTTAGATAAAAAAGAACGTTCGGCACTCAACGATCTTGAGAACAACCTTGAATTCCTCATCAAACCCGCCGACAAAGGCGGAGGCATAGTTCTCTGGGCTAAAACACTGTACAATACAGAAGTTCAGAAACACCTTAGTAACACTAAATTTTACAGACAGATCACCACCGATCCAACTACCAGACTTCTCACCGAAATCAAGAGTCTGATGTGCCACGCCTGGCAAGAAGGCTGGATCGACGATGATGAAAAACTTTTTTTGATAAACCGAAACCCGATCTTACCTGCCTTCTATTTGTTACCAAAACCCCATAAAGATGCCACCAATCCACCAGGACGACCGATAGTAGCCGGAATAGGATCTATCCTAGAACCACTTTCTATCTACATCGATTACTTCCTAAGACCTTTTATTGGACAAATGCGCTCCTATGTACAAGACACTACGTCAACCATAAAGAAATTGGACACCCTCTCTGTGGGACACAATGACCTCCTGGTCACTTTGGATGTTGAATCTTTGTATACCAGTATCCCTCAGCGCGAATGTATAGATGTCTTAGCCACCTATCTCGACCGCAGAATCAACATGGAGCCTCCAACTGCCTTCCTACTTGAATGCATCCGGCTTGCCCTCACAGAAAACTACTTTGTCTATGAGAAAACTTTTTACCAACAGTGCCACGGCACCTCAATGGGAGCAATCTTTTCACCTGATGTAGCAAACCTTTTTATGGACTCATTTGAAGACAAATCAATCTATAACATCAACAACCCTTTCAAAGACCAGATAGGCTTTTGAGTTCGCTACATCGACGATGTATTTATGACGTGGAAAGGTAACGAAACAGATCTGCAAGAATTTTTCATCTGGCTGAACAGCAAAGACCCATGTATTCAATTCACTATACAGACAGACAGAACATCCATTCCTTTTTTAGACCTTACAGTGTACAAAACATCTACCAACACCCTAGCTACTACTCTTTATCGCAAACCTTCAGCTAAAAACACGCTTTTGGAATTCAAGAGTTTCCACCCAGAAGCACTTAAAGACAACTTACCCTTGGGCCAGTTCGTACGCCTTAGGCGTAACTGCACAACCCGGGAAGACTACGACACAACTAGCAAAGATCTCTCACTGCGTCTTAAAGAAAGAGGATACCCGAGCCATATCATTCGCCAGACAAAGAAAAAAGCGAAAAATAGGAGTAGAGAATCTTGTCTTACACCAACACCACGGGAACAAAGTACGGAAAAAATAACCTGTGTCACTACCTTCACTCCACTAAGTAACCAAATCAAGAAAATCATTTTACGCCATTGGAACATCTTGCACACTGAAACCTTCAAACCTCTCAAACCTCGCTTCGCTTTCAAAAGAAGCAGAAATCTAAAGGACAGACTGGTCAACACCTATACTGAACCAACTAAAACCATTGAAAGACAAAATACCTTATGGAACCTACCCCCGGTAAAAGGTCACTTCAGATGCGGATCTTGCTCCGTCTGCTGCCTAACAAAAGACATGAAATCCATTGAACTTAATGGTAAACCTTGGCTTTTCAACACTTTCACAAACTGTAAAAGTAAATGGACGGTGTACGCCATACAGTGCCCATGCAAACGTTTCTACATTGGCAAAAGCAAACGAGAGATACGACAACGCATTTGTGAGCATCGCTCATGTATCAAGAACGGCATTCAAGACAAACCGATGGTAGCACATTTCCAAGAAAAGAAACACACATACAATGACATTTTTTGGTTCATTCTGCAAACGGCTAAGTACCCTTTCAGAGGAGGTGACAGAGATTTGGCCCTACGAAAATTGGAGCAACAATGGATATAACGCTTGAATTCAGTTAAGCAATGCCTTAATGTTGCCATTGAATGGAGCCTATTTTTCAAATAATCAACAATTCTCTCTGCCCCCCCTTTTTTCCTTCCTATGTGCATTATTCTTGGCATTAAGGTGGCTTAATTAACCTTTCTTCACCATTAATTTTCTTCTCTCCCATTTACCAATATGCCATTAGAGAAGTCTCTTCCTGTACCAACATTGTATCTCTAAACCACCTACTAAATAATATCTTAGTACTACAACTGTAAACAATTTCATTTTTCGCACTAACACTGATGTCTCTGTTTTCAACAATGGAATATGGCCTTGCTTTGCGTTTTTGCTTTTTTGAACAATGCCATAACATGTGCCTTTATATGACTAACCTTTTGCCAAATACTAAGTGTCACTCTTGAAATGGTTTTCGAAACTGCTGCCTTTCTTTTTAATCTTTCTTTTTAATGTTCCTAACTACACCTGTATGAATTAATGCTGTAGCCGACATCTTGCGATGTTTTGCATCCTTTTACTGACATTTATGGGTTTAGAATTCACTACAATACTTGGCATATCATCACCCCTTTGTCTTGTATCCTGTGCGCAATGCCGTGCCCATTAAATAACGTTCTGAAATTCACTTTCCTTTGTGAGCTGCCTCCAATTTCACCGCGCATGCTCCGATAATCAGTATCCCCCACCACACATGCGCGCTAGTAGCTCTCCTAGGGCTCTACTGCGCGCATGCGCATTATACAGCAGTCCCTGGCTATCTCAGTCAGAGACAGCCATTGCTACAGCTCACGTTCACGCACTGTTCACGGCTCACGAACAGCACTGCTGCAATTTTTGTAGCACAGCCACTAGGTAAGTTCTCATAAAACCCTATGCGGAACTGTTGTTTTTCAACTTGTTTTTCGACTTATTGTTAGGACACTGGACAAAAATCCCCTCCGCTTTACGATTTTTTGTACAAATCAGTCTGTTGTCTGATAAGTTTATATGCGCCACAATCGTCCTTCACTAATGGCCGCTTACAACACCATCCATTCTGATCCAACCATTGCGCTAGTCACTTTAATATCTCACTGTGGCATTAAACCACGTACCATCCACTTCACCACCCTAGTTCAAAAAATGTCTTGGCTGAGCACTAATGGACGTTTTCCCGCTTTATATAACTCAATGCAGGTACCACCCACAACAATTAGTCATTTTGTTTCCTAACCTCACCTAAATAAGGTTTGTCACCATTTTTCCAGTGCCTTCAACTTATCGGGTACTGCATACAACTGCCTCCGTTCTCCAGCCTCATACCTGGAACACATTTTCTGACTAAGGTACCCCTTTCTTTTAAATTATCACCATTTGTGAATTTATTTGCACAAAGATAACCAACTGTTATCCATTTTACCCCTGTAGACTCCGGCTACAGTGCTTCGCCTAGCAAACTGCGCAGCCCTTCTTGAAATACTTTCCAGTCTAACCACTGATATTTGATAAGGTAGGCTCTGACCCCGCAGGTTTTGTGGTCCCCCGTTTTTCAAAACACTATTCTAAATCTTCCTATCTTCTTCTAGAAATCCAACCCCTTGAACCATGTCCTGATGAAAGTCCGGACCCTTCACTAAACTACATCACTACGCTCAAGTGAAGGCTCATTTCCACCCCGGACTGGAAACATATTTTTGTGTCGGCAACCAATACTACTATATGTTCAAAGTAGTAATGTAAACCCTTTTTCACACAATATGTTACTAACCTCCACCTACTTCAAACTGTGATGTTTAAAAACATTTCCAATTTTGTGTTGAGGTTTGGCTCAAGTAAACTCTTAAATAGGTTTTGTGTTTAGACCTATTGTTTTAATAGTGTGTAACAATGTTTTGAATAAATTGATAATTTTGCTGAAATTTCCTCTGCTGGTCCCTCTTTTTTCCAGCATTTATACACTGGCTTCCTGCTTTCTCTCAGCCTACCTTTTACATATGGTTAGATTAGGGGTAGCCTATGACTCTTCTCTTCTTACTATATTTGCCTTTTTGAGTCAGGCCCCCCTCTAACAAAAAAGAAGGCTTCAAGCCCCCCCTGTTTCTACCGACCCTGAAAGGACTCCCTGGAACTGCCGCTGGACTTTGGAGACGGTCAACCCACAAGGGAGACAGGTGCCCACGGTTGGAGGCAGCAGCCCCGGATTTCCTGGAGCTCTGGCTGGGCTGTGTTACAGCTTTTCCATCCAGGGAGGGATGGGGACCCTGCAGGGGCTCCCTCGGACTGCGGCTGGACTTGTGGATGGTTGACCCATATTGCAGACAGGTGCCCAAGGCCAGGGGCAGCATCCCTGGCCGTCCTCGAACTTTGACTGTGCTGCGTTACAGCTGTTCCTGCCAGGAGGTATGGTGACCCTGCTGGGGCTCACTGGGAACTGCTGCTGGGCTTGGGGACATTCAACCCACTTAGGAGACAGGAGCCCAAAGCAGAGGACATCATCCCGGACCATCCTGGAGCTCTGGCCTGGCTTTGTTACAGGTTTTCCCTCCAGGGAGGGATGGGGACCTGCCGGGGTTCCCGGGGGTTCCCTGTTTTCCTTGGTGGCTGTGACACCCCAGACCCAAATGTGTGGGTTGTCCACAAGGCCAAATCCAGTATTCCCCAGGGTGTTCGGTGTACCAGTGGTGTAGCCTTTTGCCTTTGACATTCTGGGTAATAAATTATAGCGCAACACACTCAAGTGAGACCTCTTTGGATTCCGATGGGTGTCTTCTTTTTAGAAATGCATGGGGGTTCCCTACTTTCCTTGGTGGCTGCAGCACCCCAGGCCCAATTCTTTGAGTTGTCCAGAAGGGCAAAACACTATAAATATCGTCTCTCCAGGGTGTTCAGTGTACCAGGGTTTAGCCTTTTCCCTTTTTGCCCAGGTTAGTGCACCCACACATGTGAAGTACCGTTTCATCGGGACACCTGTGGGAACGTGCTAAGGTAGGACATGTGTTGTTGCACAGGTGTTTTGTGGTTTCCTGGTGGCAAATGTCTAAAAAGTGTGCTTTTTACCCTACATTTTGGACTTTACTGGGAAGTTCCTGTAATGAATTGTAGCACGACACACATAAGTGAGACCTCTTTGGATTCCCATGGCTGTCTTCGTTTTCAGAAATGCATTGGTTCCCTGTTTTCCTCTGTGGATGCAACACACCAGGCCCAAATCTGTGGGTTGTCCAGAAGGCAAAATCCATTCTTCCCCAAGGTGTTCGGTGTACCAGTGGTTTAGCCTATTCCCTTTAAGCCCAGGTCAGTGCACCCACAACTGTGAGATACTGTTTTCATCGGAACACCTGGGAAGTTTTGACATGTGTTGTTGCATGCGTGTTTCGTTGGTTTCCTGGTCGCAAAAATGTCTCAAAATTTTGCTTTTTTCTCCATAGGTGTCTTCTTTTCAGAAATGCATGGTGTTCTCTGTTCTCCTTGGTGGCTGCAATACGCGAGGCCCAAATCTGTGGGTTGTCCACAAAGCCAAATCCAGCCTTCCACAGTGCGTTTATTGTACCAGTGGTTTAGCGTTTTCCCGTTGCGCCCATGCCAGTGCACCAACACTGAAGAGGTACCATTTTCATCGGAACTCCTGTGAGAATGTGGGAAGGGTGGACATGTGTTGTGGCACACGTGTTTCTGTGGTTTCCTGGTGGCAAATGTCTCAAAATGTTAGTTCTTCCCCTACATTTTAGACTTTGCTGTGCATTCTGGGTAACAAATTATAGCACGACACACACAAGTGAGACCTCTTTGGATTCCCACATGATCTTCTTTTCAGAAATACCTGGGGTTCCCTGTTTTCCTTGGTGGCTGCGAAACGCCAGACGCAAATGTGTGAGTTGTCCAAAAGGCCGAATCCAGTCTTCTCCAGGGTGTTTGGTGTGCCGGTCGTTCAGTCTTTTCCCTTTGCGCCCAGGTCAGTGCACCCATACATGTGAGGTACCATTTTCATCAGGACCGCTGTGGGAACATGTAAAGGTAGGACATTTGTTGTTGCCTGTGTATTTTGGTGGGTTTCCTGGTCGCAAAGTTCTCAAAATTTTGTTTATTTCCCTACATTTTGGACTTTGATGGGCATTCTGGGTAATAAACTGCAGTGCGACACTTGCAAGTGAGACCTCTTTGGATTCCCATGGGTGTCTTCTTTTCAGAAATACATGGGGTTCCCTGTTTCCGTTGGTGGCTTTGACACCCCAGGCCCAAATGTGGGGTTGTCCACAAGGTCAAATCCAGTCTTCCCCAGGCTGTTTGGTGTACCAGTGATTTAGCCTTTTCCCTTTGCGCCAAGGTAGGTACACCCACACATGTGAGGTACCATTTTTATCGGGACTCCTGCAGGAATAGGGGAAGGTAGGCCATGTGTTGTTTTCTCTCGGTTGTGATAATGTTTCATACATTTTCCTACTGCTATTTGTCACACAACCCTAACATTTCCAAAATGTGCCCTACATTTACTCGCTGTTTTAGGCACTGTACCCTTTTGTGACCTGTGAAAGTCACCTATCCTTCAAAAGGCCACCTGTGCCCTTTCAAAAAAATGTATGCTTGGCATTCTTCACCACATTTGTTTCCCTTATTTTCAAATGCTGAGTGTGTCAGCGTAGGCCGTCAGCATAAAAATACTGTGTATCATGGCTTGGTTTTTGGCTTGTGGTATTGCTTGTTTTGTGAACCCTTACAAACAATTTGTAATTTACTAACTACAATAGTCGGGGGAATGTAGCCGTACATTGCTTTTCTCAATATTCATGGGAGCCATTACCTTACTAGCGCAAACATGTCCAGCACATACTTTTTTGCCAAACTATTGGGATTGTGGGTACATAGTTGTGGCCTGACCTCTGCAAATGACCCCTTCCACTTGGAATTGTATCTACTTTTCAGAAACGTATGCCTTTCTGTGTTACCATTGATATTTCCTTCCCTCCTCTTCAATTCTGTGCAAGCATGTGCTATTCAAAAAAAGTGGGGAAGTCGCCTACCTCCCAAACAACTGTGGGTACACTTATGAGAGAAAAAATAATTCTTTCCGCTCAACCTGTTCTCCAAAGCGTGGAAAATGGCAAATTCAGAAATGCAAACCCTTTCTTCCTAGCTGTTACAAGAAAGAAATCACAGGCTTCTTTGTACATCATTTTATTGTCATTTTCTGAAAAAACACATTTGGTCACTTTTTTGTTATTTTCTCACAGCCCTCTACAGCAAACTAGGAATCCTTGGTGGCAGTATGACCACCTACATGTGGGAAGAAAAGGGAGCGAATTTAGCCAGGACATCACTTGTAACAAAAAGGTTACAAGGGATTGAATGCCGGCATACCAAAATGTCCAAAAAAGGGGTCAGCACTTGGTGTGGAAAACCCTCAGCAGTCAAGGGGTTAAAAGGTAATCCCGTTGGAGGTAATGTTGTGGTTCTAGATATAGGGAGCTAAAAAGGATATGCAAAGCAAAAAAAATGTTGGCACAATAATTCTCACCAAAACCACATATTTAGTTTTAGAAGTACAAACAGAAGCAATAGGCGCAAATATTGACAAAACAGAGGGGGTTGGGGGTGTCAGTGTATAAATGTACTGGATCCATTGAGGTTGCATCTGGTACCCATGCCAAATGGCTTGTGTGTGTACAACTATATTGGTAGGTGGAAGAGGTGGAAGAAGTGGAATGGGGAAAGATAGGAAGTTTCACCTCAAATGACATCTATAGCCTAATTTTAAATACGCGGTAAATTGACTATAGAGGGACTGTGGCTGTTAATACTTAACGAGTTTGCAGCCCTCTCTGTGCAATTTTGATTGGATTACCAAAAAGGTGCAAAAACGGCACGAAACCCCAGGCGGTTCCATATGCATGTGCCTTTTTACACACTAATTGTCAATTCCATCTACCATATACATGCATGGCGGGCAGCATTAACTAGTATCCAAATGAATTCTGCCTGATTTATGACTTGTAAGAGCTCCATTGACCTTATAAAACTGTTTCTAAATCCAAATGAACTGTTAAACAATTATAACAGATGGCCCAAAGAATACACCAATTCCCAAAGAAGGTGCCAGGGTCTTTATTGAAATCTTTAGTAGGGTGCTAATGGCCAGCCCGGGCTCTCAGCAGTTTCTATCCAAGGCCCGGCCTCCCTATTTCCCTGGTTAGTAGATAGCGCTTATCTACCCCTACTATCTGAAGACTCTCTGGCTGGTAGTGTCTGATTTCGCCTTGTCTATCTAAACTCCCACAGAGACTCTCTAGGCTATACCTACTCTAGCGTTCTGTTCAGTTTTAAGAGAGATGTAAAGGGAAGTGCTTTGCAGATGTTCAAGCCCCAGTTGGACATCATACTCTTATGCCCTGATGTTCCTGTCCCCATGGCTCTCTATCTACTCTTCTGGCTACTCATTCCCTCCAACTCATCCCACCTGCTTTTCTTTCTCTCTCTCTCTTTAGCTCTCTCTCTCTCTCTCTCTCTCTCTCTCCCCTTGTAAAACCTACCTCCACTCTCCGATGTTAACTCTCATACTCTCTCTCTCTCTCTCTGCACTAGTACTCTCCCTCCACACGACTACTCACTCCTCCACGCTATGACTCCCTTTTCCACACTACTCCTACTGCTCAAACCACACCTGTTTCTCAATCACTCTCTCAATCACCATCTAGTCAGTTTCGACACTCCTTCTAACACTCTGCAAACACACTCACTACACAGTACCACTTACTCTCACCAACCAATGCCTCACCTTTTCTAAACACCTCCACAGTACAGTCCACACTCTTTCCTCCTGCTGGTCTTTTCCACGTCCTCCTCTGACCTCTGCCAAATAACCCCCAGCTTCCTATTTTCAGCATCCCCCATTTTATCCCCTTCTTCCAGTTCCCATTGGACTTCTGGCCCTACCCAGTCTGGTTTTGTTTTCCCCATCCAGAAGATGTTACAATGGACACGCTTTACACAAATACTTGTGTGTGGGGCCACCATGTTTCACCAATGATGTCCTCATTGACGAGTGTTCCAGTTACTGTTGGTGGGCTGCTTTTGGGCAAAGTCCCTGGTAAGTGTTGGAGAATTGGTAGTAGCAAGCCGCTCCGCACTATAGCGATGAGTTCCTTGGAGGGTGCACCGTTGTTGTTTCCAGGGCACAGTATGTGCTGCTGATGTTTGGACATGCTCCTCGTGGCTGCCCTTGTCCTCTTTCGGCTTGCGCACTTTCTCTTCTCTCGCAGTGTGGAGAGCTTTACTGCCTGGAATTCTGGTTCTTGATCTCCGATTGGTTAGACTGTTTGGGTGATTCATCCGGGTTCGTGAGATATGTGGTTTCATGCAGAGATAGAAATGAATGACAAGCATTTGTTTTCAGAGGTATGGGATGATGCAAAGGGGTACTATCCACATACAAGCAGGGACGTGGGGAGGGGATAGGAATAAAGGTCCTATCAATGGCCACCATTAACCTCTGGGGTAGGACTATCTCTAGCTTGCATTCTGGTAGACCTCCCGCCCCATGTCGAGGGGCGTTCCTATCTCCTCGAGACAAGGTCCAATTATTGACATTGTCACACAATGCAGACAAACTTGCATGGTGAACTATACAGAGATGGCACTCTGTCTAAGAATTGGACATTCTCTGGCATAACTGGTGGTTACAATTGCACTTTTATGTATGCATTGCAATCAAGAAGCACCATTTTTTAGGGAATCCAAAATACAGCGTAGAAGTAAGAAAGACAAAACTACCACGTTCAGTGGTAGGCACTTTGTAGAATTCATTATATGTGAGTAATACGTTTGGTACACTGCTAAGAAATTCATGATTGAGGATGCTTGTGGTTAGCAGCTGGCACCAATCAAAACTCCTGATTCCCTTATGCATGTGTCTGTTGAGTGTATCAAGATGTACTCCTCTTCAAGCCCTATTCTGATTGGGTTTTAAGCACTAGTTGGGAGGGGCGGGAGTCTAGAGTGTGAACATCATCAGTACACAAGGTTTGAAGTCATAATTGTATGCAACCACTACAAGCCTCATAGGGCAGATGATCAACTAGGTAATAATGGTGGTTTGCCCATGTTTTAAGGCACACACCAGTTACTCTTATGTAGTGCATTGCAGTAAGAAAGGTTTACATGAGCTACATTTGTCTTCACCTGAATATTTGATATATAAACATAGGTATATGTTACATGATAGTTGTATGTTACATATCTGTCATATGACATTTATGCACTATGTAACATATATTTGAAATCCGATATATGGCAAATATTACTTACCATTACTTGTCTTTTTATGGCTTGTATCTGCTTAGAATCACGTGCTTACATAGGCCTGCCACCTAGTGGTTGTTGCAGAGTAGTATATCTTGTTTTTTCGAGTTTGAAAAAGGGGTGTCGGCAGGGGCATACAGGGAAAACTAAACCCACTCTACATGTTCGGGTACCCTTGATTCCTCACAAGTCAGTCACATCAGATTGTTTGATTCTGGCATGACATGTGTAATAGTATTTGGATGTGATCTTCAGTTATATATATTATAATTGTTCTCCTACCTCCGCTTACCAGTGGGGAGGATGGGCAGGCACATGTGATTCTAAGCAGATACAAGCCACAGTAAGACATTTCTTTGCAAGTAATATTTGTCTTCTGAGGCTTGTTAATCTGGTAAGATTCACATGCTTTACATAGACTAGCATAGTATTACCTGATGGAGCTGGGTGAGTGGAAGGAACAGTTGCAAACAAATGCTTATGGATTTCTTGACACACTTGAAAGTTTGTCCTTGCTTATTTGTCCACACAGGACTGCTGTGTGAAGGTGTGCAGGGAACGCCAGGTTTCCGCTTTGCAAATGGCTTCCAGTGACGTGTTAGCAATGAAGGCTAATGTTGCTCCTGCACTACGTGTAGAGTGTGCTCAAGGTGTGAACTGCCTTGTTTTGTTTTCTAAAGTGTAGCAAACTTGTATGCAGTTTCCACCATGATGCTTTGTGTTGAAATGTGATGTAAGATGCTAAATGAACATTGAGCGAGTTGTAAACTAGACCACAGTCCAATGGATAGAACAGAGAGTTGGCCAACATCTATCGCTAAAAAATCAAATTGGATTGATTTGTTACTAATTACACAAAATTAACCCCCTTTTCAACCTGTTGAAATAGCAATGCCTGTTGTTTTTAAGTCCAAACTTGAACTGTCTGACCCCAAGGAGGAGTGGCTAATGAGCCGGGCGGGCCCATATTTATTACTTGGGGCTGACATCTCAGCGAGCTCGCATTTACAACGTGCTGTGTATTGATACATTGACAGAAGAAAATGAAACAAAATTCTTGTGAATACCCTCTCCGCAGCAAAGCCATGCGCTTAGGCAAACGGACTAGAAGCTCCATACCGAACCGCTCTACTATTGGAGACCCTGCTCCTCTGGCTAAAAGGGACAAATCCGATAAGGGGATAGGCACTCATCAAAAATTGCAAATTATTTTGCTACAATTCAGACTTCTACAGTGAGCCACGGAACTCTTGGAGAAATGTCTTGTGGAAATACGGGCCCTTTGACTGAAGGGAATAATATTACAAATCAGCCAAGTTCAAGCTTGACCCCAATGGACACTGTGCAAGTAACTCATGAAGAGCAAGTGAGAAGAAAGGTGGAATTCTCCGCAAGGATTGACAACAATAACTCCCTCTTGAACTTATGTTTGAATCTACGGAGGGATTTATTGGGGGCTTCCACTTCAGTGTTCAGTATTCCGTTTGCATGAGTCGATTATAACAACATAATTGGCAACAACTGGTCTGCCACTCCAAATTTGGAAACTTTAGTCTCTGACTCGACGGTTACTGAAAGTGCCACTGATAGCGTGGTAGATTCCTCAGCCTCACATTAGAGTGACAAAGAAGTGCTGAAGGAGCCCTCTCACTCAAAACTGAGAGCTATCGCAGCCACCATTGATGCCGTCTTGGTCTTTGTGTCAATAATGCAAACCCTACTGGCAAGGGTGGTAGACATTATTCTTGCTAATTTCAACCCTCTTAGTCCAAATAACAGTGTGTCCTCTTGGGATTGCTATTCCACGCCAGCACACTCAACCTGCACTCAACCTGCAGAACGCCAGCTCCGAAGCAGGATACAACAGTGTTGGAAAGAGGGCACAATTGCTGTAAGGAACTCATGGTGGCAACAGTAAAGAAAGCCACAAGTGATCACAGTTCAGGAGTGTTTATTAAACTGTATGCAGGTCGGAAAAATGCCTAATCTAAACCTAAATCTAAGATGGGAGCAAGCGTTGGACATCAAATGAAAATAAGGCAGTCCTTGTGGTGTTGTGTCAAATAAAAAGAGCCTATACTAAGAAACCTATTGCCAAACCTTACAACTACTACAAAAAGGGTGTGGGATGGTTTTCATTAAAAGAAAGAAGTGTTTTCAAATAATATGGCAGGATGCAGTGGCTTGGTTCTCTTTTCCCCACGTTTTGAGCACGGGGTAAGGTGGGATCTTGGAGCACAGTACACACTCGAGCTTCCCCAACACGAGTCGACAGTTCCGTTCCAGCTTATTAAGAGCCTCATTGGCCAAGTCTTGTTTCTCTTGAAAGTCTCTTGCCTTTGAGGACCTGACATAAATAACAAATAAATGTTTCTTCAACAAAAATGAAAGTTTGTTTCCTGATTTCACTTTGGGTGAGGATTTTTCACTCATGGGTCCCCCTCTTCTGTGTGCTGACCCCTCTTCCTCTCGATATCAGGGCGAAGGTGGTTGTGTCTCTTAGTTCGGAGGGCCTGATAGATTCTCAAATAATCAAAACAACAAACACACACAAAGTTCTGTTCTCCGTATTTCTCAGGTGATGGATTCACCGCTGGATCTCCGTCGTTCGGGCACAGACCCCTCTGTGCTTTCAGCCTCCTTCGACCCGGTTCACTCTGGCTTTTCTTGGGTGATTGATTCACCCCTGGATATCCCGCTTTCAGGCTCAGAGCCTTCTCAAATGTCAATGGCCTATTAAACAGTTCCAGTCGACATCCCTCGGTCGGGTTCACTCGTCAACACAGTTTCTTGGGGCTTTAGACTTACTCCCTTCTCGTCAGCATCCCTCGGTCGGGTTCACACTTGCCAACTTCATCTTTACTTTCACTTTCAATGTTTGCGGGATTCACCTCCCTGGCTTTCGACTGTATAGGGATTTTGCTTGACCTCTGTATGACCACTTTGACCTATCTTTGCGGCTCTCCTAAAATCTTCTGGTTTCTTTAGTTTTACTCAGATGGGGATCGACCAGAGTTTCTTCGGAGCAGCACCCACGTAGTGCTGGTCCCTTTCTGCAGCTGGTCTCCCCTTTACAATTTTACAGTTCTTTTAACTTTCTCATTTTGCAACTTTCATTCACCACAGACCGGTTCTTATCGGCTCTCCCCTCGACTCACTGGCTGTGATGAACCACTTGGCTTTCCTTTTCACTGGAGTCAAGGACGTTACCACGGAAGCAGGACTCTCCTTCGTTCCATCTTATCAGCGTTCAATACACTCCGTGTACCGCTGACATCTACTGTAGCACACTGACAGGGTAATTCATTTCCGCGCACAGCATATTCATGGATTTTAGCCTTCAAAACCAGCCGTGGTGCAGAGTGGCGCAGCGACCCTGCAGCAGCGCCAGTTACGCCCCCAACCCCTCCCTGTGCGCCATGCACAGCGCACAAATCCCATACATGGCGCACAGGCCCCGAACCCCGAAAACGCCAGTAAAACTCCCCGCGCACCCCTCCGAATACATGTGCACCCCGGCGCGGGGAGTTTCACACGCAATTGGCCCTGTGTGAGTGGGGTACGTGTGTTACTGGGGTGCGCGGGAACTTTCACACGCGATTGGCCCTGTGCGAGCGGGATACGTGTGTTACTGGGGTGCGCAGGTACTTTCACACGTGATTGGCCCTGTGCGAGCAGGGTACGTGTGTTACTGGGGTGCGCGGGTACTTTCACACGAGATTGGCCTTGTGCGAGCGGGGTACGTGTGTTACTGGGGTGCGCAGGTACTTTCACACGCGATTGGCCCTGTGCGAGCGGGGTACGTGTGTTACTGGGGTGCGCGGGTACTTTCACACGCGATTGGCCCTGTGCGAGTGGGGTACGTGTGTCACTGGGTTGCGCAGGAACTTTCACACACGATTGGCCCTGTGCGAGCGGGGTACGTGTGTTACTGGGGTGCGCGGGTACTTTCACACGCGATTGGGGTACGTGTGTTACTGGGGTGCGCGGGAACTTTCACACACAAATTTGCTGTCAGAGCGGGTTACGTGTATCCAGTGTGGTGCGCGGGGAGTCCTACACATGAATTGGCAGTGTGGGTCCTCCCAGGTGTCCCCTCTACCCCCTCCACGGCCCCTGCAGGCAGCCCACACCACAGGGGACTACCCTGCACCCCTGGACATGTCCCGCAGGCAGCCCGTCCACCATGGCCATGCCCCCCAGCCAGGCCACGTGTCACGTTGCACTAGTGATCACCAACTCATGTCCCCCAGAACCCTCACCCCCCAGCAGTGAGGATCACCTGCCAGCAGGCCACCACTCATGTCCCCCAGCACCCCCACCCTCCAGCAGTGAGGGTCACCTGCCAGCAGGCCCCCACTCATGTCCCCAGCACCCCCACCCCCCAGCAGTGAGGGTCACCTGCCAGCAGGCCCCCACTCATGCCCTCTCATGTCCCCCAGCACCCCCACCCCCCAGCAGTGAGGGGCACCTGCCAGCAGGCCCCCACTCATGTCCCCCAGCACCCCCACCCCCCAGCAGTGAGGGTCACCTGCCAGCAGGCCCCTACTCATGTCCCACTCATGTCCCCCAGCACCCACATCCCCCAGCAGTGAGGGGCACCTACCAGCAGGCCCCCACTCATGTCCCCCAGCACCCCCAGCAGTGAGGGTCACCTGCCAGTAGGCCCCCACTCATGTCCCCCCTACATGAAATAAAGATGCACAATCATGGCCCGCTTCTACACCAAAATACCACAGCATGCCACCCTATTACTGAGATGCAATGATTTCCCAATCAAACCCACACTGACATGCCCATCTCAAGACACAAACCAAAAGTCAACTATGTACATCAACACATGTCCGTCACACACACACACTCGTTGGCATTGATTGTGTAAACCCACATTTTCACATGCATCAACTCAATGAGCAAATCCCACACATGGAACTAAAATATGAAAATGTATTATGTACAAAAATAAATCAATAAAATGAAAGCATAACAAAATAGCAAACATGAAATGAAAAGCATGTGCAAAAGAAGAGTAAATGAAAACTATAACCAATACAAAGAAATCCAAAAGAAAAATAGTCCAAACTCTCCCTCCACCAACACAAATCCAAAGGAAACGTGAAAATAAATCCATTGATCCATGGTGAAATCAAAAGAAAAAGTTTAAAATAGTCAAACTATGTACAATCCATTGTCCAAAAGAAAAATCCATTAATCCATGTACAAAATCAAAATCAATCCAACGTCCAACTATGTACAATCAAATTTCCAAGGGTCCATGAGCCCAACGAAACAAATGAAACCTATCTAATAACCTACCTAACAAAAAAACTATTTACAAAAGTGTGGGGAATAGTCCAAAAGCCCCAAAATAAAGAAAAGAAAAGGAAACCTAACACTACAGACTATTTACAATGGCGACGGGCAAGTCCTGCGGCTCACTCAGTGATGTTTTCGGCCAGTGCATCATCGAACTCCATGTCTATTTGCTGGAGGCGGGCCTCTGTCCTGGCCCCGAGGTCTCGCACGGAGGCACTCATGGCCTGTTCCAACTCCCTGCGAGTTGCCTCGAGGCACTCTGCCCGCCTCAACGCCTGACGCATGGAGAACTCCGCCCTGACCATGGTGATCTGACCGCCGCTGCGCACCTATACGCTGGCCCAACCGCAGCCACATGGAAGACACATCCATTCCAGGGTTCTCCTGCCCTCTGGCCGATGCCTGCCCCCCTGATGTCGATGGCCCCGAGCCATCATTGCTCCCACCTAGAGCCTGCTCCTGCTGCTTCTGCTGCTGCTGCTGCTGTCCATGTGCCCTGTCCGATGATGCCTGCACATCCTCCATCAGCTGGTCTCCAGTTGTGGTGTCCATCCCTGCTGGACCGCTGACTCCTGACTGTGGCAGGGATGGGATCTCCACCAAGCTGGCTGTCTTGGTCAGGCCAGGTCCACAGGGGGCCCTGGTGGAATCTGGGCCGGAAGACAGCAGGGAGAACGACTGGCGCATAGTCTCCACAGAGAAGGAGAGGTCTGCCAGAGTGCGTGTCACATGTAGGAACCCACCAACCAGGGCTCCTCCCAACAGTGCCACGTCGCGACGCTGCTGTTCGTGACGGCGTGCGTTCACTGCCCAGGAAGAACACACGTCATCACGAATGTCACACGTGCGCAACGCAACACCAATCAGGATGGAGCCCATACGTTCATTGGACCCCTCTTCCGCAGGTAGTGGAAAGGCAGATGACATGGCTGGGACCTTCGTCACAGAGGAACAGATCCAAGGCGTGGGAGAGCTACCTGATTACGAGGCATTGTCCGGTGAGTGCCCAAGCATGTGTGTGTGTAATCCATGTGTATGTTGTTTGGGTGACGGGTTCTGATTGAGTGCCAGGTGAGGGTGTGTACTCCTGAGTGTAATGGGTCACCCATGTGCTTCCTCCAATCCATTCATGTGCCTTTGATTTGGGTATGACAGTATCCCTTCTGCCCACAGTAGCCAATTAGCCCTACATTACTTCTGTTGCACTTGAACTATCATCTTGCAACAACATTATTCTGATTTTTTCTGTGTTCATTCAGGCTGATTGTTTAGATTATCCCATTTTTCATATGCTTTTTCATCCCTAATGCCACATATGTGACATGCTTCTGTCATTGTTTACACCCCACATTGTGCCACTTTAGTTACCTGGTTATGTGAATGTTTAAACCATACAGGGCGAGGGAGTATTGGCCAGCTGAAATGTATTTTTAGGGCCTGTTTGCATGTGGAACATGATAGTTGTTTCCTGTCACGTTGAAGTGACCAACCATTGATGTGTACATCTGCCTACAATCACTGTCTAATTGTACACTGGATGTGTTGCAGTGTGCGGCACATGCATATTTTGCAACACTATTCTGCATTAATCTTCTCATCATGTCCATGTGACATGGATGTGTGACAGTACTCATTCACTGACATATCGCTGTAGTTGTCTAATTTACCATGGCTATGCTACATGACATCTGTGTGCTGGCATGTGTCATGTATGTTTATTAGACATGCCACTCACAGGCTGATGTGTGATGCCAGTGCTACACGACATGCTGCGAATGTGTTGCTTTTCCATCTTGGTGTCCTCATTGTCTGCCTTTTTGACTCCCCTTCAGAATCACTGACAGTGCATGCATGCCAGGGTTATGGTCATGTGGGACATGTGTTAACCATGTACAGGATCTTTGTCTTGTCAGGCCTATGTGTGTGCTATGGTGCTCATGCCTGTTTCCATTTCTCTGCGCGAATCCATATCAATAGAGTCACAGGGCCACAGGGAAGCCCTGAGGGTGGAACTCCATAACCTCAGGCAGAGTCTGCTTGAACTTGAGGCTTCCCGAAATGTTAGGGCAGAACAGCAGCTGGAGCAGCTCACACGTTCGCTCTCAGCTGAGCTGCAGGCAACACGTGAGGAGATCCGGGCATCCGCGAGGCCATGCGTGCAGAAGTTCAGGCAACGGTATATTCATCTTGGCGTCTGAGCTTGTTTGCGCGCACTTTTATGCTGCGCGGGTCCACGTACGCCTGCTTCCTGCTGGCGTACGAGTTTCCGGATTAGCGCGTCTTTTTTGGCGCACACATTGGCCCTGTTCGATTCCATAAATACGTGTTGTAGACGCGTGTGTGGGTGTTCGGAGCATTTTGCTCCTGTACTTCCCCCGTGACGCCCACATTTTCACGCGTTGTTCCCCATTCCGTGTGTTACGCCCCCTGTTCCCCCTACTTTAGTTGTGTGCGCTGTGCTATGTGCGCTTTCGCTGTGCGCATAGCGCACGCTGTTTGGAGACCTGTGCGACAGCGTGCGCCACGCAGGATTTTAGCGCACATCCAGGGATTGACACGCGCACGGACTTCCATGAATCGCTGTGCGCGGGTTTCGCTGCGATTTTTGCACTTGTGCTTCGATTCGCACGCTTTCGCACGCTTGCGCAGGAATTTTCAGCGCACATTAATTCCATGAATCGGCCTGTGAGGCTATTGTGCTCGGTCTTACGTTTCTCTAAGCAGAGGGTTTGCTGGGTTTTGATGAAAAGGGCAAGGCCGTATCTCTCCTCGTCAGCCTCTCGATATTTGCTGCCTTTCTCCTCCTCTTGAACTGCCAGACCTGGATATCTGTCTCGTCATGCTGTCTTCCTTTCTAGTGCTGTGCTCTCTTGCTCCACCTTTTATCCCTGTGGGGAAGGGAAAGGGCCGTCAGGTGTATGTGATTTTGATCAATTGCCTGACTTTGTCTGATCCTTGTATTGGAATATGTCAGGTAAATGGCTCTGGTGTTAGTCCGTTCTCCGGTGTGTTGTGAGAAAGTGTTTGTGTCGGGAAGGGGGAATGTTAAATGACTCCAATCAAGCAGTCCCACTAAGTCAGGGCCTTGTCTTAGATTGCTCAAGGGAAGCCCTTATTTATATATTTTTATGTCCAGTTCGTGTACTCTGGATGACAACCCTTATATAACACCCCTCTCTTAGAATCCCCCTGACCCCACTGAGCCAAGAAGTAAGTTTGTTTTGCAAATTTAAAAGGTTTATTTGAGAATTAAACAATATATATATATATATATCGCACTTTTATAATAAATTAATAATTGATATCACACTTAGACATATGACAGTGAGTGATCAACAATGGATGATGTGATATTAGCACACTGGGTAATTACTTGGGAGGAGTATAGAGGATAAGGTAGCTGAGAATGCTTTATATGGTACAAGGAAATGCAAGGTGGAAAAGAAGCAACACATGAATAAACTTTATATGATTTCAGCAAAACATAATATAATCACTTTTCCCCTTTTGGCAATTCACCCCCCCCCCCTCTATGCAATGTAAGGAGGTGGAAGTGACACACACAGTCTTCAGGAATACAATCACAGTACAATCCCAATTCAGTTCCCCCCTAGCAAGCTTAGATCAACAGGGATGATTTTAAACACAGGCAAAGTACTTTAAAGGTGGTATGCAAAGAAGGGAAAAATATGCTAAAAATTATTTTAATTCCCTCTAGAGGTTCAGGGTGAGTGATAGCTACTTTAAATTAGTTCAGGATCACTTTAGCAATGCTCTATGAATGATTGTCAGGTTGCAAACGAATTTCAGCAAAGGGAAGGAAGGACAAATATTTTTACACGTGGCTGAAATGAAGCAAAATGTCAAATCGCAGCAATTTAGTCGCGTGCGTCAAGCGCATTTACGGAGGAAGTATAAGGAGCAGCAAGTCGGTTTAGAGCTTGTTGGAAAGCTTAGAATCTCAGCTTCAAAATAAAAGTTAAATCTCGCTTTTATCACAAACGTTCCAAGAGATATGGACGATTTTGTGGAGGTAGATTTTCAGAAATGAAATTTTAAAGTTTCAGAATGACAGAGGACAGTTTTGCAGCCTTGAATCAAAAGAGGGGACACGATTTCTATGATGCAGTTCTCAATAGGTTAAAATAGTTTGAATTAGATTATTTTAAACTAAGAGATTGTTTTTTTACAGTTCTGGCTGGGTACTCACACTATATTTTGGAAGGAATGGGCCTCGTCACAGATCTGGTCAGGTTGACTGCGGTTCTCTCGCCACGGAGGGTCTTTAGTACCGGTTCTCTGGTTACAGCAGTCTGGGTCAGCTCTGCTCTGCAGGTCTGGTCTGGTCTGGCACTCGGCACTTCACAAAGGTCTGGTCTCTGGTTCCGGGTACAGCTCTGCTTTCTGGGTGTTTCTGGCACAGGGTTCTAGGCCAGAATCAAACAGCTCAGCCCGGCTGTTTTACTCTGATGTGCCCCTTGGAAGTCTGGGGTAAATCAGTTTGCAAAAGATTTTGAGGCCTGCTGACAAATTCTGAAGTCTGAATTCAAAATTCTGGTCTCTGTCTGGATTTGAAGTCTAAGTGCTGGATCTGGTGTCTTCTGGCAAAACGCTCCGCAAGAAATCAGCTTAAAGTGGGAAGTGAATGTCCCTACCTGTCCTGCACAGTCTCCTTTTATGTGTTTAGAAAGTGGGAGGGTCGGCTCATCTTCTATGCCCAACCCTCTCAACTTATCATTGGCCAGTTCCTCCTCTCTCCCTTGATTGGGGGAACTGGGTTGTGAGTCAGAGTGATGAGATAGGTTTATGGTCAGAGGATCCTCCCCTTGTCAAATTGCACACAAATCTATTTCTGATCCAAATACATATTTATCTATGTACCATTTTTCTAATATTATATGTTCAGTTAACATATTTTCTGTAGCACCAAACCATGCGATCCCTGTCTTTGTAAGATGTCGTGTCCACTTATGACAGAATTCTCCCCTTTTCATCCAGATAAAGACCTCTAAACCTTTCCAGATTTTACACAAATGTGCACCAGGGATATGGGTTTCAGATGATAAAGTGTCAGATTTTTAACATGCATACATTTGGAGTAACAACCTTTTTTCCGCTACTATCCCCAAGAACATACCCCAGAGTCCTAACACCTCTTAAAATGTGCACAGAAAAATCACAAGAATGATGATGTTATTTATATAATTTTTACAAGTCCGCACTATGAATTATCCATCTTTTTTAAATTATGCTCTGGCCCCAAAGGGGTATGGTTTTCCAAAGCACATGGTAGAATTTCTGGTTTATCCACTTCCCCCAAGCTCAGCTTGCTCACATGCAGTGCCCCTCCCCCTTTCCTTCCAAGAGGAAGCCATTTACGACCCCCCTAATTTAACATTTGCCTGGGCCAAGGACAGTGCTTTGTTTAGTTTCCTGCAGTCCCCAGGTGCTCCTCCCCTGATTCAATCAGGGAGGTGTCATCTCCTTTTGGTGGGGGCAGCAGAATGCACCCAGGCCTGGGAAGAGTAGCTGAGCAAGTTTCACTCCTGTCGGGGGTAGTTGCCGGGCAGAATTCACTCTCTTCAAGCCAGGCTTCAGCTAAATGTCACTTTAGTTCCCAGTTTTCTACATTCAAACCAAACTTGCAATTTTTACACATGCAGCTAGAACGCTGATTCTAAGTTCAAAACTATGGCATTTAACAGTTGCAAACTATGTGCCACTCAACAGTAGGTCACTCATTTATTTTAAACATTTAGATTTTAGTGTCTTTCAGTCCAATTTCACTTCAGCTGCTGACATCCACAGCTCAGCCAGTTTTGTTATAAACATTGTTTTGGGCTCTTTCTCTTTCCAGATTTTGTATGCACACAAGTCTACCTTCTGCCAAATGTCTGCTGGTGTTCATTGAGATTTTTGAATATCTTGCAATCTTTAAAATAGGCATTTTTAGCTTGCATTTCAGAGAAACAAAGGTGATTTCAAAGCGCTTTTTTTTGTTAGCCACTGGTACTGCTGTTTTTCCTTTGGCACACATTTCACTCATGGCACTCCTGGCCTATCACGCTCACACTAGTGGGTGGCAGGTCAGGCGACCATTTTGGTGTGCGCAAAACTGCGCGGTTCTCCTGGTTCTGGGATAGAATGATGGGCGGCGACAGCTCATCCCCACATCTACCCAGTCTAATAATTCAACATGGGTCAAAACCCTTGACAGGAAATATAGAGGGTTAAAGTATTCTGTATGACTGTATGAGGAAGAGGTGTTATAGGGACTGTAATTGTTGGTCCTATTTGACTGCAAATTCGATAAGTGGCTATCAGAGCAACGGGATTGGTATTGTTTGTGGGACAAACAGGAATAGCTACGATCGGGGAATAAACAAGGGGGATTATGGGAATGGTAGTGTTTAATCTGGGTAGCAGGGATTCTGGGATATATACTTTTTGGGTGCAACCGGGTTTGGGGACTTAGAGGATTGTTTATGCACTGAGGGGTTGTTGGATCTGGGCAGGAGAGATTTAATGGAAGGAGGCGAGGTAGAGATGTATCCTACAAAAGCCTCAGAGATTTCATCCTCCTCTCCTTTTCCCTCGGTACAATACCACGACTCCCTTGGGTTATTAACCCGAGTACAACAACTAGTTCCCCCATCCTGGTGAGCCTTTCTCGCTCCTTCACCCCTAGAGTTGGGATCTGAGTGAATTGCCCCTCTATTAGACACCATGAATAAGGCTTTCTCTAGGAATGTTATGTGGGATACCCTGAGGTATTTCAAAATGCATAATGCTCAATCTTGTGTCCCTGGAAAAGCAGCCAGTGCTCACATCCAGGTCTCACACTGAAAGTAGAGATGGTGCAGAATCTGATTCCAAATTAATTTCTTGTGAGTGGCCCATAAGGCATAGAAAATGCAAAATCAAAGCAAACCCCATTAAACATCATGGCGCGCTAAACAAAAATATTTCTACTAGCAACGATAAGCCTATGGTTTTCACGGGTTTCCTACTGGCAAACGCTTCTTGCCACTTGCTAGAGACCCGGAAGTTACTGTACTTGTGCCTGTATTGCAGGATGTTTGTCAGCAGACATTGTTAGAATCTTGGCTAAACCGCCCAGGAGTAGGGATAACACTTCCACCTACTACCCCTCCTGCTTTGCCTGTCGGCCACAGTGTATTTATTTTTTTATTGTTCATTTGTAAGGCTCTTATACATCAGGTAAATTGTGTTTCAACGCGCCCACATGGCAACAGGGAGGAGACATGGGGATGAAGAACAAATACAACAGTGAAGACAGAGGTGGACCTACTAGGTCTTGTGAGCATTCAGAATGTACAAGTGCAGGAAGAGAGAGGGTTGCAGGGTGGGAAGTGGTAAGTGCTCGGTGTATCAAGAGCTAGGGAGTGAGCAGCTGTAAGTGCCTAGGTGGAGTGGTCAGCCACAAATAAATAAGTGCAGGCCTGTGATGACATAGGCCAGTGGGTGCCAAGGCAAAGTGGTGGGGGGTGGAGGCTATAGGCGATTGGGTGTGGGAGGCCAGGACCCTGGCCACCAATCTCAGCAACCATGGCATTTAACTTAGGATGGTGGAAGAGTAGGTGAAACGGAGAATCTTGAGGAGCTGCTGGAATTTGAGGAGATCCGACTCAAGAAGAAGAGGAAGGGGGAGACTATTCGATAGGAGGGAGAATGCTGAGGGGAGAGCTCGGCCACCAGCTCACTGTTTAGCGAAGCACTTAACACACAGAGAGTTGGTGCCAGAGGAACGTAACGGTCTGGAGGGAGAGTATTTATTGATAGCAAGTTGTAGATAGTATGGCCCCCGGCCCCAGACAGCCTTGTGGATGATGCAGAGGGATTTGAATTTGATCCATGCGACAACCGGGAGCCAGTGGAGAGTTTTTAGGGCTGGAGAGATGTGGTCCTTGGGCTTGAAAAGGAGCATTATGCTGGAACCTCAGTGGCTGTCCGAATGGACCAGGCAAGCCAGACAACGCCCGCTATTTCCATTAACAAGGGACTCAAATAGGGGCTTGTTTTAGCACCCCTTCTTTTTAACTTGTATGTATCTGATATGAGCCAGGGATTACGTGCTTGCCGCAATTTTCCAACTCGCGTCGCTGACGAGCACATACACTGGTTGGCCTATGTTGATGATACGATCATATTGGACTACACGCCCATTGGTCTTCAGCATTCGCTGAATGCATTACATACTAATGCAAGTAATAAAATGCTGATAAATTACAAGAAAACTAAAATGATGGTCATGGGCGTGCAGCAATGAAGAAGTAAGTTTAGCTTCAAATAGTGCATTGGGAAGGATTTGTAGCAAGTGGTAGGGACTTACATTTATTTAGGTGCCCCATTACTCCTCGTCCCAATCTAACCTTCTAGAAAACCCACATCATACAAAAAGTCCTTAGTACATGGTCAGCAGTTCGTCAGTTTGTTTTAAAGAAGGGCAGCTATGACATTGAGGGCTTCCTTGAAATATATACGCAAGCTACTCCTGCTGGTGAGGCCCAACAAGGCTGAAACATGTTTGGGGATGGTTGTGGTCTCGTGCAGAAGGGATGTGACCTAGCAGTTCAAGCTTGACTGCCCTTTTTGGGGTGGGACCAGGCCCGATTTGCATATGGTGTTTCCCCTTCTGTAATGGCTTTGCAGGCGAAGAACGATGGTCTGGAGGGTTGCCCAGAGCAATGCCAGAGGTTAAGATTCATTCTAAACCCTCCCGCCATCACCTCTTTGTTTTTGCTTTGTCACCCCTAGTGGGACGGGTATGCCAAGACGTGGGTCCTGTACCTGCTGGGCCTAGAGACCTAAGCTACTCCTCACTGATGAGGCCCACCAAGGCTTGCGGATGGTCTCGTGCAGAAGGGATGTGACCTAGCAGTTCGGGTTGGACTGCCCCTTTTGGGGTGGGTCCCAGCCTGATTTGCATATGGTCTTTCCCCTTCTGTAATGGCTTGGGAGACGAAGAATGATGGGTCTGTAGGTTTGCCCAGAGCAATGCCGGAGGTTAAGATTCTTTCTAAACCTTCCAGCCATCACCTCTTTGTTTTTGCTTTGTCACCCCGAGTGGGACAGGTATGCATAGACGTGGGCCCTGTGCCTGCTGGACCTAGAGACCCAAGCTACTGCTCACTGATGAGGCCCAAGAAGGCCGAAACATGTTTGGGGATGGTTGTGGTCTCGTGCAGAAGGGATGTGACCTAGCAGTTCGGGCTGGACTGCCCCTTTTGGGGTGGGACCAAGCCTGATTTGCATATGGTCTTTCCCCTTCTGTAATGTCTCAGGTGAAGAATGATGGTCTGAAGGGTTACCCAGAGCAATGCCAGAAAAAAAGATTCATTCTAAACCTTCCAGCCATCACTGCTTTGTTATTGAAATTTATAAAGCCAGAGTCATCCCAGCAGTATTATATGGCATTACAGCTTTACCATCGGAACACGTTAAGTGGTTGGACAAACTGGAGGGAAACGTCTGCGTTCCATTTAGGGTGTACCACGAGCTATACTTGTTGAGGCACTTAGATGCGAGCTGGACGTGACTTCGTTCAGGGCACTCTGGCTGCTTCAGTGCAGTAAGCTTGTGATCAAGCAGAAATGGGCACGGATTGAAAACAGTTCTCGCCTAAATCTGATAGCTAAGGACATTGATTGGTTAGCCCACAAAACTCACTCAATGTTGATCTGGAGGAAGCGATGTATACGCATTTAAAAGCCATTGGCCTACCGCCTCCTCCAGATTAATACTATCCCACTTATCTCCATCTACTGAAAGTAAAAACAGCGATTGGGATCGTTTGGCAAATTTGGAACGCTTGAGTAATAAAAAACGATACATTCCCCACTGGAAGCCCTCGTCAGTATCTTTTTCATTCATGTTCTTCCTTTAGTAGATGATTTATCCTGTACATGCGTTTTAACATATTGCCCACCAACGAATATTACGAGTATTATGGTGCATGGGCTGGCATTCCAATTGATTGCAGAATATGCTGACTATGCAGACAAAAGGTTGAGACCAGTAGACACTTATTACTTGAGTGCCCGGTTTTGGGAGACCATTACTGTGGAGCATATCAAAATGTGATCTCAAACTCAGGCCAGCTCCTTACCGATCAGTTTTGGAGCATGGTGTATACTGCATCCTTGGTTGTAATAAGTGGGGCTGCAGTGTATGTCTGGAAAGAGGTGCTTCTGAGAGTAGAACAAATAGATATTGTAACAGTGCACCTTTAGATGTGTAAACCATCTTATTGCATCGACTAATTACACTCAACAAGAGAATGTTATGTATTAAAACATTTTTTGTAAATATATGTCTGATGTGTCAAATAGCTCAATTTTATCTTTATTTCTAAGTCCTGAATTGTTGTAATGACATCTGTTTGATTTCATAGTGCAAAGGTTTAATTAAACTAAAAGCACTTAAATAAAAACATTAAAAACATGTCTGGTGTTTGGTTGTCTTGCTTCACACAGTATAGCCATACAGTAATTGTAAGTCGCCAAATTCTATGACCTCAGGAGCCAGGCTGGTAAGTTGGTA
This sequence comes from Ambystoma mexicanum, assembly GCF_040938575.1. Lineage (NCBI taxonomy): Eukaryota > Metazoa > Chordata > Amphibia > Caudata > Ambystomatidae > Ambystoma > Ambystoma mexicanum. The sequence continues at coordinate 426,415,022 of NC_090930.1, read as the reverse complement.
GTTTGAGGGTCCTGATGGGTTAACTCGGATGCAGTTTGATTGGTGGGCAAAGAGGCATGTTCATCAGGTGGGAGTACCACAACTGTCTTGCCTACATTGGTACAATGAGTATCATTGTTAACTTGGTTGTATGTGATTATATCGCATAAAATTACAGAGAGGTATTTTTCAGAGACACATTTACATTGGAATACCGATTTTTATTATTTTCAATGTTCAGGGTTCCCCTCCCACACCCCCTGTGTGTGTTGTAACCCTACCCTAAACCCCTCCCACCTGTTTTAACCCCTTACCCCACCCCACATATACATTTAAAAAGATAAATCAGTCGTTTTTCACTATAATTGTTTCTCTGAAAAACACCCTTCTGTTTTTTTCCTGCTGAAATCACTGGCTACCTGTTAACTTCTGTTGCAATTTGTTGATTATTTTGCTCAGCCATGGTGTTAGGGGAAAAGTATACGCAAATGTCCTTGGTCAGCTCATCCATAGTGCATTACCTAGAGACCACTATTGTGAGTAACTGGATGCAAAGTTTGGCCATTTTTGTTTTCTGCTGCAGCGAACATATTTAGTGCTGGCTGACCTCATGTTGCAAAGATCTGTTTGAGTGTATTGGTGGTGAGTTTCACTCATGTTCTGTTATCAGGACTTTGCTTAAAGTGTTGGCTAGAAAGTTGTGTTCCCCTGCAACATGTTGCCCTTTGATGTAGATGCTTCTTTGAATGCACCAAAAATGTTGAATGCACCAAATATTTTGTGTGCTTCTTTGAATGCACCAGTGCCACATATTTTGTGCAAGTGCTGACAGTGCTTTTAGGGGTGTGCCGCCTTGTTGGTCGATTAGAAACATGACTGTGGGGCTGTCTGTATTTATGAGGATCCACTTCCCTGCTAATACTTTCTGAAACAAAGCAGAGTGCCATCCTGATTGCTAGTAGCTCCAACCAGTTTTTGTGATGCTTTGCTTGTTGGTCTGACCACCTTCCCTGAGTTGGCAATGCACCTCCCAACCTCTTATATATGCATGTGGCATGATTGTTATCGGTACTGGCACTGTTACAAATTGTGAGACTACCACTAGATCGACCTACTCCTGTCCTTTAAGACCATTGTTCCACCAGCCATTGTTGGATTTGGTGCATGTTGAGACTGGCATAGGCACTGATAAAAAATGCACAATGTCATCATGCCTATAAGTGTCAAGTCATTTCTGACTGTTATATGCCGAACCCCTGTGTAACATGGGATTTGTGCTTGCAACACTTGTACTCTTTCTAGATTTAGATAAGCTCTTGCCATTTCAGTGTGTGAAAATGCTCCTAGAAATGTTGTGGTTTTGCTTGGGACAAGGCTGGATTTCTTTTTGTTGATTGAGAATCCCAGACTGTGGAGCAAGTTTATTGTCTGTTGTGTGTGATGAGGCCCCCTTTGCACTTTCCCCTGTTATCAGGGAATCATCTAGATAAGGATAGACTGGAATTGCTTTGCAACGCAGATGCGCTGCCACGACTATGAGCACTTTGGAGAATACACATGGTGCTGATACAATTCCAAAAGTCAAGAACTTGAATTGGAAATATCTTTGATCTCCTTTGAAGCAGAGATGCTTGCAATGACCTGGGATAATTGAAGTAGGAAAGTATGCATCTTTCATATCATGTGTGGTCATGTAGTATCCCTTCTTTAGTAGAGGTATGACTTCCTGTAAAGTGGTCATCCTGAATTGTTGTGTTTTTACAGCTGGCCTTTGGTCTATGACGGGCCTCATGGTCTTGTCTTTTTTGAGTACCACAAAATATACAGAGAGAATGCCTGTGTTTACCTGCATTGTTGGACTTGTTTAATTGCTCCTTTTAAGAAGTTATGGCAGAGTTAGAGGTTGCAGATGTACTCTCCTTGTTCTTGTGTGGCTTTGATGGCAGCTCCATGCAGTACCCCTCTCTGACTGTACTTAAACCCAACTGGTCTGACGTTATCCTCTCCCATGTGTGGGTGTATGATGTTTTCAGGCCCTTTACTGGGGTTACATGGGAGGGGATCACCACTGGAAAGTCATTTTGTGGCTGGCACTCTGGACGTTTGGCCTCTGCCGCGTGCCCTGCCTCTGCGCTGTTGGTGATGGGCCGCAAAACCTTCTTTTGCTTGAAAACTTGAACCCTGGTATCCTGTGTTACCAGATGGATAGCTTGAGTGGGTTGCTGTATTGGCTAAACGGTTGGCCCGAAAGGACAGCCTACCGGTGAAAGGATGCCTCCCGGGGCAAGTACCTCTTTGTTGAAAATTCTTCCCAGTACACTATCCTAGGATCTTAAAGGTTTAACGCTCTTTCTTGGGTTTTTCTATAGATGCACTAAATAAGCATGTCTCTTCAATTTGTGTTTCCAATAGGCTAGCCTGCCTTTCTGGTTTGACTACTGAACCCCTGAGCCACTCATGCCTTTAATAATGGTAGCCACTGCCACCATTCTTCTGGCTGTGTCTGCTGCGTGTAAGAATGTTTTGATAATGGCATTATCTAATTGTTTTCCTTCTGTAATAATTTTAATCATGGCTGGTTTTAGTAGCTCCAACATGTCTCCAGTGAGTCATTCTAGTTCGCCCCACTAGTCTGTAATATGCTGTGACGTAATGGTTGTGGCATTACATATGCTACAGGGGTGGGTATTTTCCTACTGAAAGTGTAAATCTTTTTACTGTCAGTATCTGGAGGGTATTCGTTAGTTGACTACCAGGGGATATGCCTTTAAATGCCCTTTAACATAAGGGGGGTGGTCACTGGGAGCTGGTTTGTATTTTGTTGTCTATTATGGGGTTGATAGGTTTCGTTTTTATGGGATTGATTAGAGATGGTGTTACCCTTATCTGGATACTTTTAAGTAAAAGAATGGATGCTGAGAATGATTTTTTCTCAAGCAGAATCTCTTCTATGACATCTGTTTCCTCTTCAGACTCATGAGCCTGTATATTGGACCTAGTAGCTACCCTGTTTAGGAGATAGGCGTAACTACATTAACCCTCTGTAGGTGAGGAAGTTATGGTGGAGTTCTGCAATATCTGGGGAAGGTATTAAGTATTCACTTGAGTCAATGTCATCTTCATCATCTAAAATGACCTCCTCCTCTGTGTAACTCTCTTCTTCAATGAAATCCTCTTCATGTAGTAGTTCTAGTTGCGCTAGATGCGTGTTTCCCTTTTCCGGTGAAGTGACGACCACTGAGGTATCCCCTATTTCTTTTTTGGAAGGGGTTCATAAAAGTTCATAAAAGACTCAATTTCACCCATAATAAGGCAAAACGTTCTTTAGGGCATGTTTTGCCTTGATCTTCAACTCTCTGTGAAGGTGTTGATTTCTTGTGGGACTCCTTCCTCTAACTCCCCTTCCAATTCCGAATAAGAGGTAATACCCTTCTTCTGCATTGCAGGTGAAAGAGTTCTTTTTCCTCTACAGCTACCAATTTAGAGGTTTTGTCTTATGTTTTCAGTGTTGGCATCTCCCTACTTGTGGATATTTCAGTGGCCGACTTCAAACAGTGTCTGTGTGGTTTTGTTTTAGGTTTTGACACATGTGTCTAGTGTTCCACCGTTAGCTTAGGCCTCAGTGTCAAAACTGTTTGTTTGTGATGTCCATCGTCCAATTGAGGCTTGGGCCTGTGTTTTTCTTCTGCAGCCTAAATGATGCCAGGGGATGTCCCTGTAGCACAACTTAACGTCGGCCCTACAGAGCTCAGGGCTGGTTGCAAGGAAACGTTCAACATTTCTTCCTTTCTTTTCTCTTTGGCATAGCTTTAGGATCTGATGCACATCTCCTCAGTTTCAAGGTCTTCCATGGTAGCTGTAGACTCAACCAACAACCTTTCTACTTGCATAACGTATGCCGCCCCATGCTAAGTCTTTCGCTTTGTGTTTTTGTTTTAGACAGATTGCACGCCCGACACAGAGAGTTGCCTTGATCACTTGGAACACAACTGTCCTTCCAAGGAGACTTATTATTGCACAACGGGATGGGATATTTTCAAAACAAGAGAGCTTTCTAGGGTAAAACTAAGTGGATTTAGCGACATTCTATAAACAAAATGAATAGAAATGTTCAATCTTACCACCTTCTCCCACCCTTCCTTGCCTTTCAGCGTGGTGCGCTTTTCCAGCGTGATGTTGATCTCCACCACTGCTGCCTCTGCTGTTCGTGTCGATACTGTGAGATATCAGGTCCGGCTCGAATGGTCTTGATGGAAACTCAAGCTTTTGATGTTTTGTATTTACAGAGAATATGCATTTCGCGTCCACTCTAATGGTGGGAAAAAAACAATCTGAGGACACTGACACGTGATTGATCACGGGTACTCGTACATGTAGATTAGGGATAGTGTTACAGGCACGCCCCTGTCAACACCCTTTGTTCATATTCAAAAAGAAGAAGTATTACTCCTCACCAACCACAACATAGGGTATGCAAAGCATGTAACTCTATGCAGATTCACAAGCCTCAGAAATGTATATGTAATGTAAAGTGGTCTTTTATAGCGATCTTCTGCCAATAATATTGGTCTCTCTTGGATGGCTCTGTAAAAAAGGAGGGCAGGGTGTGTTAGTTGTATAGCAGGAAGGCAGATCTAGAAAATCTCCAAGTATTTTGTGGTTGGTACTAACTGGGCAGGTTAGCCATATGGACATACCCCAGGTGGTGGAGTGCAAACATTTACAGCATGGTTGTTGATAAAAAAAATAGGGTCTGAAGCTGTTAAGTACACTAGGCCTACAAGGTCATCTGTAGGAGTATGGGAGGTGCATGGGGGAACTATTTTAGTAGTCAGGAGCTTGTTGAAGGATGAGGGGGTGAAGATTGGGGGCTAGGGTGTTGTCACTTCTTTGCTATTGGTGGTAGATTTCACTGAGATGAAAAGTGCAGACCAGTGCCAAGAAGGAGAGGTTCCATGAGTCCGCTTGGTTTGACACAGAGAGTAGAGCTAAGAGTTTATATATTGTATATATTTATTCAGTGAAAAAAACATTATTATGGGGACGTTATGGTTGAGTTGTGCTACTAAAAACCTATGAAATTCAGTGAAAAAATGTTCAAGGGACGTTATGGTTAAGTGGCGCTACTAAAAAAAACTATGAAATTCAGCAAAAAAACATTGTTAAAGGGACGTTATAGTTCAGTTGCCCTAAGAAAAACCTATCAAATTCAGTGCAAAAACTTTTTTAAATGGACATTATATTACTTTGCAGTAATAACAACCTATCCATATTATGGTTACAAGTAAAACCGAAAACCCCCAGAAATGTGCCAGTTATGGTAAGCTAAGCAACCATAACTCATGCCACCACTGTGCACTGCAAGGACCAACACCCATGACATCAAAGATGGCATCACAAATGTCATTGATGACATCACTGGGGACATCACATGTGCCTTTACTTTGCATGAAAAGTCTATACAAGGGATTCTTATTATAATGTTGGCAAAAAACTGTCAGGAGTGATCGGGAGACACATCATGAACTATGTATTTCATTAAGCAATGTATTGAGATAAACAACATTCTATTGCAGTGTTCTAGTACAATAACCTATTCATACAGAAACATAGGTATTGCCTGAAGCATGCACCAAAGAGGTGCAATATTCACAATCTTGCAATGTTGGATAGTGAAATGATGAATGCTTCCGTATCAGAGTATTGCATACTGTGAAACATGTAATAAGCAATAATGAAACACAAAGACACCACAATGCATACAAATATGGGGCATATACAGGGAAAGTAAAGTAAGTAAAAAAGCAGCAGTATCATCAGAAACTGTTCATAACCTAAACAATTATCTTCATGCACAGAAATGATTACTTTGTTTCTGGCCTGCTTCTTCCCCTATGTACATGCATCATATGATGCGACTGAACCCTAAGGAAGGTACTGAAAGAACATAAGAGAAGGGTAACGTCTACAAATATAGTAGCTTTCGAATGTTCAGTTCCTGACTGTCAGTGAAGAAAACCACATGGCCTAGATATGTAAGTGAACAAAAAGAAGGGGCCAAACGTGATGTCATCAGTGATGTCATCAATGACATTTGTGATGTCATCTTTGATGTCATGGGTGTTAGTCCTTGCAGTGCACAGTGGTAGCGCGAGTTATGGTTGCTTAGCTTACCATAACTGGCGACTTTCTGGGGGTTTTCGGTTTTACTTGTAACCATAATATGGATAGGTTGTTATTACTGCAAAGTAACTATAATATCCCGTTAAAAAAGCTTTTTCACTGAATTCGATAGGTTTTTATTAGGGCAACTTAACCATAACGTCCCTTTAACAACAATATTGTACCATAACATCCCTTTAACAACGATTTTTTATTGAATATATCTATATATTCAATAATAAAATGTGTCATGGTTAAGTTGCACTAATAGAAACCTATGAAATCCAAAGAAAAAAAATGTTGGTAAAGGGATGTTATGGTTACAAGTAAAACTGAAAAACATCAGTAATCTGCCAGTTATGGTAATCTAAGCAACCATAACTCACACCACCATCGTGCACTGCTAAGTCTAACACCCAGGACATCAAAGATGACATCACAAATGTCCTTGATGACATCACTGATGACATCACATATCTGGCACACTTGTTTTTGTTCACTGACATATCTAGGCCAGGTGGTTTTGTTCACTGACAGTCAGAATATTAAAATTCAAAAGGTGCTGTATATCCAGACGTTTACCTTGTTATATGTTCTTAAAGTACTTTCCTTAGGGTTTGGTCTCAGTTCATGGTGCACATACATGGGGCAATAGGCAGACCTCAAACACGCAATTCATTTGATACATGAAGATACACTTTAATGCTATTAACACTTTCTGATGATGCTGTTTCTTTCTTCCTTACTTTAGTTTCCCTGTATGTGTCTCTGATGTGTATGCATTGTGGGTCTTCATATATATTGTTTGTACTAGCACAAGTGTGTAGTAAGTCTTGAATTGTTAGCTAGTTATTACATGTTGAACATTACACAATCACACCTGACATCGTGTTACCAACATTATAAACAGAACCCCTTATAGGGACTTTTCATCAAAATTAATTTTACATTTGATGTCATAACTGATGTCATCAATGACATTTGGGATGTCATGTTTGTTGTCCTGGGTGTTAGTCGCAGCAGTGCACAGTGGTGGTGCGAGTTATGGTTGCTTAGCTTACCATAACTGGCGAATTTCTGAGGTTTTCGGTTTTACTTGTAACCATAATGTCCCTTTAACAAAGTTTTTTCACTGAATTTCATAGGCTTTTATTAGTGCAACTTAACCATAACGTCACTTTAACAACTTTTTTTATTGAATTTCATAGATTTTTATTGGTGCAACTTAACCATAACGTCTCTTTAACAAAGCTTCTATCAGAGAATTTCATGGGTTTTTACCATTGCATGATAATATACCTACCCAATATAACAACATTTGTGTCCAATTTACAAAATTTCACCTTAAAACTCTGCCATTTCCCGCCTTCTAGCATCATTTTGAACACTTCTTTTCTTTTTCCACTGTTTTTGCTTCCTTCAATGTACACGAACATCTGACATCATAGCGGACCTTCCAACAGCACCACGTGACCATGCGCTCACATGCGGCATGATGACGTATCCATAAACGTGTTTGCACTTCGTGTTTGGGTACTTGCTTCGAGGACAGTTCGGAACTGCATTTTCTACTGATCTAGAAACTTTCACACTCAAAATGTACCCTTGCACAGCTCTTACACCTATTCTTACTCATTATCCATTAACAATCTAGTACAAAGCACATACTTGGAAGAATAGTGCAAAACTGCTATTTATCTTAAAAATGGCATCAGCTATTGCCATCCCTCTTCCCCAAGAGCCACGACCACTTGAAATGCACTGAGTGCAGCTTTGTACTCAGTCGTGGACTACCTGGACATTACTCCTACAGGACCTCCATGCACCGCCACACCAAATCCAACCACTGCAATGCTCTCAGAAATATTGTTCCTTTCTTAGCAAGTAGTAGGCTGTCTTGCTCCACATCATCTTCCTCAACCAATACTGCAACCACAAAGCCTATTTCTGTGGAACACAAAATCCCACCTGTTAGACGAGAAACGTAACCCTATAGTCGAATGATTGTATAATATATTGGCCTGAAACCAATCGCATCATGTGACAAACATCGCGATCAAAGAATCGTCAATGTAACCAAAGGGCGTCCATTTTGTGAAATGCCGGCCATTTGCTTTTTTCTTTTCTGTCAAAACGCTTTGCAAAATGTATTCTATGCTTTAGACTCGCACATCATGCGAGGCCATGGCTTGAACGCTGAAACACTAACACAGACAGGAATGTCAAACAGTGAGAGAGAAAAACAATGTATTTCTGCACAAAGTCCTTGAAGTCAAGCAGAAGCCGCATCTAATCAGCAGACCAGGTGCTGGTTTGTCTTGCAAACGCTGCTGTAAAAGGCAGTAAACCATTAATTATATTCTCCTAGCGGTGATCCTTCATCCTTCATGGAGAGTGGTATTTTCTGCTTCAGGACTATCTGACCCGTAGTCCGTAGTCCATGAACCGAAACACATAGATAACGTAGTTAGGAATGTTTCCCTGCTAAGAACACAATATCCTTGCTGAGCCATAACAGAAAGCTGTCTCTGCTGCCTTTGCTAAAATAACTATGTTTAGGCTGAATGAAGTCATAACGTGTCATAATTGTATAATTGTCAATCACCGAACCCTAGCCTGAATGACATGAAAGTGGGCGGATCGAATTGCCTTCACAAAGATTATGTATGATGTATATATATTGCTGCTTGAGCGCTGTTCGCTCTCTCTCGCATTTCATGGTGTTTGGGAACACACGTTGTGAGGTGGTGAGACCCAGTCGGCCGACTAAGAATACTTTGAAATAAACCGGACTTGTTTGGAAAATGAACCTTGTGTCTGACGTGTCATTTTAGTATATGGTTACTGTGCCTTAGTTTCCATATGCAGTCTTTATGGCCTAGCAAATATGGCACCCGAACAGGGACCCTCCCACTAATGCTCCATCATATACGTTGAAGTTGAAGAAGGTAAAAACGAGTCGAGGATGAAGCCGTCGAGCTGGGATCGGAAGGTGTTCGGGGCGACCCTGTAGAAGTGATGAGAGACTCCTCCGCAGATCTGTACAAAGCCGATCCCTGATCGACGAGCAGTGCCCAGAGAGCATTAAGGCGAGGGTCCTGGAATGAGGCAGATTGAGCCAGACACGCAGTCACGACGATTCTTGGTTGCGTTCCTATACGGTCGAATTGCGTCCTGAGTGATGAATTGGTTGATCAGGTGAGTCGTGCCCCGATTCTTAAACGTCCTGATATTGGTTGAGTGTTGCTCTTGTAAGATGAAACGCCCAGGGTAAGAAAATGGTAAGAATTAACCATGTCTGGGAAATTGTCTTCCTGTTTAGTGAGTTTTTTTCATTGCGGAAGACAATCTTTGGAAACTGGCCAGGTCGCGCCACCCGAAGGGTTGCCGGCACATGAAATGTATAGCAAATACAGTATAGGGGCAATAGTGTTTAATGCGATTTGGCATAGGCAGACCAGACGTGTATCAGACCTTCAGTGGCCTAATAATGGGATCTTTGAATTAGCAGGTGTAGAACACCTAGAATCAGTATTGCTATGTAAAAAGGCCCGACCAGCAGCGTTCGACGTTGTAAGAGACTGGAAGAAGGAAGCTAATCTTCGTTTAAGAAGTAGGGAGAAACATGTGCGCAGACATAAAATGAATGTAGAGAAAGCGCTAGAGCATGACCAACATCAGCAGACAGAAGCCATTAGGAACATGGATAGGGCTTTCCAATTAGATGTACAGAAAATATATCCTCAGCAAGATTTGCATACATCAGATGAACTAATAAACAAAATATTAAATGAGCGAAGAAATGAACATCAAAATACTCACCCAGTTGCACCTCCTCCTTATGTACCTCCCATTCCCGTTATTCCATCTGCACCTGTGACATCATTTCCTCTACCACCGCCAGAGCATGAGTTAGCCGCTTTAGCAGGCAGTTCTACTGAGATGGGGCCTGCGCAAGGAAGCATTAGACAGCCTCGTAGCACGATTAGCAAAGGAAGAAAGAAGAACTGAAAGAATGGACTGAAACGTGTATGAATTATGGCAATGAAGTGGCTGTGCAGGGTTACATATCTGATCATAGAAGCCTTGGTGAACAGCAGGTATTGTTAGAATGCATGTGGAATTATCTTGTGAAAATATGGGATGATTTGACCCCTACAGTGGTACCGCAAGAGTTACGCAAATTGATTGTTCTTTCGAATTTGCGAGATGATGCGACAAAAGTACGAGACCACGTAAGCCAAATATTTGCATTAAAGCGAGAACTTCATCGATTGTATAAAGAATTATTGAAAAAAGATAAACCGCATATGTCGTATGTCCAGCAACGGTTTTTGCCACCATTGAAACCTGTTAGTGAAGAGATGCAGATTTGTACGCGAGACGTGCTTAGATGGATTATGGATGCCGCCATTTCCCCAATTGAAGTGCATGATACGTTTAGTCAGTATACACCAGAAATGCAGAGAAAGGTATTGCAGGTTATGGTAGAGTACCTACAAGATGAATGTATAAAGAATAAGATATGCTGTCCCACTGATTTAATGACAATTTATAAAAGAGCATTTTCGCTTGAAACTGGAATGGCGGTTTTTTCAATTGATTTAGCTTTGTTGCTTAATAGCCGAACAAATGTAGAATTGCCTAGTTTGCAATTACCCATGAGGGAGGTGCCTCCCACGTTTGTCCCGAAAGTAGAGGTTGCTGCCGAAGGAGCAACTCCAGCGCGAACAATAGAAGCTCATTATATTGCACAGTTTGTACATGTCCCTTTTTCTAGGCAAGAGGTAAATACTATAAAGCAGACGATCCCTGATATTAGGAGGAACCCATCAGGATTCTATGAGGAAATTGAATCTGTTTTGAATTCATCTGTTTTTACATTGAGTGACATTGATTTATTGTTTCCTGTGATTCTTCCTGTAGACATATGGAAACAGGTTAGAAATATAAGTGATGCGCCGATGTTAGGCGATACATGGGAGAATTTGACTAGAATTGATAGTGTGAGAAAGGCTGGAGAGAAGCCACCAAAGGTAATGTTGGCTTTACCATCACGAATAGTAGAAAAATTGAAACCTTTGGTGCCCGAGAAGAGAATAGTCTGGGATAAATTGACTGTCTGTTTGCAGGGCAAAGAGGAAGGAGCAACAGATTATTTTAATCGATTTGAAGAAGTATTTGCAGATTTTAGTGGTCAAGATCTAAGCACTGAACCCGGGAAGAGATTGTTTGTTGATATGTTTGTGCGAGGGTTATTGCCGAAAATTCATAGTTTAATAATGACATCTGAAAGTGCATGGCAAGCAAAAACACAGAGTGAAGTACTACATATGGCCCAGTATTATGAGAACAGAGTAAATTCAGAAAAGGGTAAGGAACTAAGGTACAAAGGGAATTTGAAAACAAGAGCATTGTTAAAGCAAGTAGAGAACAATAATAGAGGTGGTGGGAACGCACCGTCCCAAGTCCAATTTGCATTAACGTCCAATATGCAAGGGGGTCCAATAGGGATTAATCAATGTGCCTATTGTAGACAAGAAGGCCATTGGTGAGCACAGTGCCTGTAAATACAGAATAGAAATGGGACCTTTCCGAAAGACAGAATAGAGGTCGTCCGGAAATACAAGGACAGAAAAGAAACAAAAGAGCGCCACAATTTCAGGAAAATCAGGGGAATCAGACTCAGAATCAGAATCAGAATCAACAACGAAACAATACTAATGGTGGGAACGTTTTTGACAATCAGTCCAATGCATATTACTCTGGCAACTTTACATCTGACGATGTACTGTTCTACTAGGACAGCCTGAGGCAGGGGTTGGAACCAGTATCTATTCCCGTAGACCAGAAAGGGCCCTATGTAGAAATGAAGGTTGGGAATAGGGAGCACATTTTTTTAGTGGCCACAGGTGCACAAAAATGTTCAATTGACCATCAGTGGGTCCCAGAAATACCACTGTCAGGGCATAAGAATGTCTCAGTAGGGTTCTCAGGTATACCAGTAACTAGTCCATTGTCACAACCAGTACCTATAACATGAGGTCCATTCACAGAGTCTTGCCCATTTCTTTTGACGAAAAATTGCAGCAAAAATTTGTTGGGATTAAATGTATTGAAGAAATTGAATGCAGTAATTTATTGTTCTCCTGATGGAGTGTATTTGACAATCTCGCCACAAAAGACTCCTGTATCACAATTTGTATCTAAGCCACTACCAACTGAATTGAGTAAAGTACCAGCTTGTATATGGGCAGTGAATGACAATGATGTTGGTTGTTTGAAAGTAGAGCCAGTGAAAATTGTTCTGAAAGAAGGTATTACATTGCCGCGTATTCCGCAATATAAAATTTCGGCCAAGGGAGAAAAAGCGTTGAAATGCATTGTATCAGATTTGATTAAAAGAAGCGTAATTGAAGAAACTTCTGGTAATACTTGAAATAGTCCGATTCTTCCGGTTTACAAGAAAGGAGGTAATGATATACCTTACCATTTTATAATTGATTTACGCAGAGTAAATAAAGTGGTTGATCCGCAATTCCCATTAGTCCCGGATGTGACTACAATTTTGACTATGATTTCAGTCTCTGCTTCGTATTTTAGTGTGATTAATCTGAAGAATGCATTTTTTAGCCTCCCAGTACATCCAAATAGCAGATATTTGTTTGCTTTTACTTTAGGAGGACATTCATTTACATTCACACAAATTCCACAGGGCTACACTGAGAGTCCAAGTATTTACAGTAGAGCATTGAAGGAACAACTAGATATGCTAGAATTACCGGCAGGCTGCGTATTACTTCAGTACATAGACGATTTGTTGATAGCAGCAGGCACAGAAGATATTTGTAAAGAGAGTACAGTTGCATTATTGACCCATTTAGCAGCACATGGACACAAAGCTTTGCTTAAAAAATTCCAGTATTGTCGAAAGGAAGTGGCCTACTTGGGCTACCTACTTTCGAAGGAGGGAAGGAGATTGACACCAGAAAGAATAGAAAGCATCTCTGATATGCCTATTCCAAATACACAGAAAGAAGTCAGGGCTTTAATTGGCATGGCTTCATATTGTAGGCAGTGGAGCGCTAATTATTCGATGATTGTGAAACCAATAGTGGCATTGACAAGGAAGGATGTTACCTTACCTCTGCCATGGAACATGGAATGTCAAGAAGCATTTGACCTACTCAAAGCTGCATTATGTTCAGCTCCAGTTTTGGGCACGCCAAATTACGACAAGAGTTTTAAGTTATTTGTGCATGAAAACAATGTATATGCTTTGGCTGTTTTGACCCAGGAACACGGGGGGAGAAATAGACCATGCGATTACTTCTCCTCCCCGTTGGATCCTGTTGCTTGTGCTTTGCCGCGTTGCTTGCGAGCTGTTGCTGTAGCCGCAGCGTCAGTGAAACAAACAGAGGGAATGGTTTTAGGTCACGCTTTAACCGTAATGGTACCTCACTCAGTGGACGTTCTTTTAAATAGAACACAGACCCAACACCTTACATCAGCCAGATTAACAAGGTATGAAATAGTTCTATTTGCACCGCATATCCAAATTCAAAGGTGTTGCGCTTTAAATCCGGCCAAGTTAATGCCCCCTCCAAATGAGAAAGGGGGTGAAAAACAATTCCCCCATGATTGCTTAATGGTTATTGAACAAGAGACAAAAGGAAGAATTGACCTAACTGACACCCCACAGAAAGAGCCAGATGGAGAATTGTTTTGTGACGGTTCTTGTTTTAAATTACCAGATGGCACATCAACTGCTGCTTATGCCATCACTACACTGAAAAGTATTATAGAAAGCAAAAGAATCCCATATGACTCAGCACAAGCTGCATGAATCAGAGCATTGACAAGAGCATGTGAAATCTCTGCAAATCTCAATGTAAACATATATACTGACAGTCAGTACGCCTTTGGGGTGGTACACAATTTTGTTCATTTATGGGCTGAAAGGGGTTTCCTGACATCACACAGAACCAAAATCCAACATGGCACTTTGATAGTGAAACTGTTGTCAGCACTGGCGCTTCCCAAGCGATTAGCGATAATGAAATATGAAGCACATAAAAAAGAAACATGTAATGTTGGAAAGGGAAACGCCTTTGCAGACAAAATTGTGAAACAAACTGCCATTGATTTACACACAAAAATGTATGTTGAAAAAATAGAAGTACCCTGCATGATAGAAAATGGAATTGCAACAGTTAAAGCAATGCAAGCAGAAGCTACTGCAGATGAAATATAAAACTGGTCTGAGGGCCCAGCAGAATTAGATTCTGAAGGTTGTTGGGTGGACAGAAAAATAACCGTTGGATGTTACCAAATGCCTATGTGATGGCCATGGTCACTATGGCCCACAGTCCGACACATATATGTGCTAGAAAAATGATTAAACACCTGGATTCTGTATGGCAGAATCCACACATTAGGAAAACTGCTGAAAGATTGGTCCAAAATTGCATGACATGTTTACAACATAATATTGGAAAGGGAACAGTGACATCAGTAGGAAGTTTTGGCCCACCGTCTATGCCATTTGAAGTCATCCATTTTGATTTCATAGAAATGGAGAGGTGCCAAAACTATAAGTATGTTCTCGTGGTGGTCTGCGCATTTAGCAAATGGGTAGAGGCCCATCTCCTGAAAGATTGTACAGCTATGTCCACAGCTAAAGCCATGCTAAAAGAATACTTTCCCCGTTTCGGCCTGCCCTGTGTCATATGGTCAGAAAACGGGTCGCACTTTATTGCGGCCGTGATATTACAAATTTACGCAGGTCTCCAAATTGATAAACGATTCCATTCAGCCAGACACCCGATGAGTGCCGGTTTAGTAGAACACCAGAACAGTATTTTTAAAAACAAGTTGAGCAAATTATGTGCAGAGAGCAATTTGAAATGGCCCGATGCACTTCCGCTAGCTTTACTCTGTATGCGCACAACTGTACAGGCGAGGACTGGTCTCTCCCCTTACGAAATGGAGATGGGGAGACCAGCAAATTTATGGAATGTGCCTCGGACGAAAAGGCTAAAGGATATAGAGTACCCATTACTTATTGATTACTGTGAACAGTTAACTCAAAACGTGCATTTGATTCATCAGCAGGTGCAGGAGGCTCTTCCCGTCAGATATACCGGCCCAGGACATTGTCTACAGCATGGGTACTGGCCGCTTGTCAAAAAGTTTGAAAGAAAATCTTCACTTGCCCCACGCTGGACAGGACCCTTCCAGGTGTTACTGGCTACGCAGACTGCAGTCTGAGTGAATAGACGAAAGCATTGGATCCACGCAACACACACGAAAAGAGTTCCGTTTCCTTTGCCACATGAGAAAGAGCTTGATGATCCTGATATCGAAAGAAAGACTGCTGCACTTGATCACAAAGATATCATCACCAGTCCTCTGTCAGAAGTCCTTCCTAAGCCTGAGAAAGGGCCTGGGGATTGCAACGAAGATCAAAAGGCCAAAGGTGCCTGAACTTTGTCCGACTGCTGCCTCATCAGCATCACGCAGTGCATCTCCAACTGGCACTGATCCTGCATCTGGAAATGAGAGTGCATTGTTCATCGACCATACTGTACTGGGAGCTCTGAGGCACAATCTAAGTTCACAAAATCGGAAATTATCAGCTTTTGTTTCGCCTTTGTTCCTAGCTCACGGATGAGTTTGAGAACGGAGGCCTAGGGAAAAGGAGTGTATGAACTGGATCAAGTTGAAATTGAAAGCTCTGACACGTGGTTTCCCGGTGCTACCATTGAAAAGTGAAGGACCATTGCAACCTGGCACGGACAAGCGGGGGCATATGGTCCCGACACTCAATTTGATACTTGCTCATGCCTTTTTTGGAGTTCTCTGCAAATTTACATCAGCTTGCTGTCATCAATAAGCAGGCTAGCCTAGACTGGCCTGAACGTTTGTTGCTAACGTGTGTTGCTGTGGAGAATTTTCCCCAACGGACACTGAAAACTTTTCCTGAGATAGTCATTACAGACAATGCCTATATTCGCTCCTGCTCCCTCCTTAACCAATGCTGTTGATGATATAGAGATAGAGATTAAGCCTACTGCAAGAAAGACTTGGTTCGGAAAGAATAGTATGCTAATGATTATTATACCGCTTTGCATTTTGGTTACACTAGTTCCAATATTCTGGTATCTAGAAACTGTGCATCCTTTGAACTCTCTCTTGACTGCTGCCACTGCTCCTACTAGGAGCAGCCCAGTACATGTGCTCTCCTATACTCTCCCCGCACAAGAAGTGAAACATAGAAAAGGATATGACAATAATACATTGCTATTGATTATGAATATGACCCATGCTATCTTGAATAGGTCCAATTGTTGGGTCTGTTCCCATTTAACCCAGCACGGGGAAAGAGGAATGGGTTGGTATGTACATCCTTTGCCACTTAATACCGCCTGTTATGCATCATTAAGAGCGCTATTTTTCAGAAAATGGAATGATAGGGTCACTGGTCAGTTTGATGGAACAAACATAAATGAATTTGAAAGATTGGTGTTAGAACCGTTAGGTTGTTCCGTTTTTACAAGCAGAAGCAAAGTAAACCTGGTAACAACAAGTCCAGTAGATAGGCTCTCTAGGCCTTACAAGTCCATAATCACTTTAAAAAGGTAAATGTAGGAAATAACAATACTGTGCCTCCCTCTTATACCATTAATCATAGTCCACGTTCTGTCCCATTTTGCTTGCGGAAAAAAGGTTCCCACCCAGTGGAAACATTTACTAGATGCATGTACATTGTTGTGGTTGAACAAGAAGAAAAACCATTATATGTAGGAGGTTCTGTATATTTTATATGTGGAGATCAGGCCTACCCATGGTTACCTAGAACTTGGGAAGGGACCTGTTATTTAGGTATAATTTTACCTGGTGTACTTCTTTCCAAAAACTTCTGAGATAGCAAAGTTATCTAGATCTCGGCCACGACGAGATGATACTGCAGGACAAATCGTAGGGGATATAGCAAAATTATTTATACCATTTTGGGGACAAGCAATAAATTCATGGAATATAAGTAAACTGTCCAGGGTGTTAGAAAAAAAGATAAATGGGTCAACAGATATACTCTATAATATGACGTTGAAACAAAAAGCAATCAGATTAATTGCACTTCAGAATAGAATGGTGCTTGATATAATTTTGGCTGATCAGGGAGGGGTATGGAAATTGGTGGGGTCAGTGTCCTGTGTATTCGTAAGTGACTCCTCCCCCACGATATTTGAAGCAATTAAAAAATTGCATGTCCTTAGCTCCCAAATTCATGTTCACACAGGTGGTTGGAATCTGAATATAAGTTCATGGTTTTGGGAACTGCTGCGATCATGGGGATGGAAACTAATTGCAATTCTGGTTATGATATTTGGAATCCTCATGTTCTGCTGTTGTTGCATACAATGCCTGCCAGTCCTCTTCTCCCAAATTACAAATGAGTGTGTACATGCAATTAGAACGAAACCTCCTTGCAGGTTAAGTGAAGGTGCACAACATGAAAATGAAATAATTAAAGAATTCATGGCAATTAATATTTCTAATGACGATTATAGCAGCATGGGTAGTTCGGAATCGGACACGTGGTCCGATGAAGACGCAATGTATGGATGATGCTATTGGCTTACGGCCAAAAGGAGGGTTTGTTAGACCAGAAACGTAACCCTATAGTCGAATGATATGTACAATATGTTGGCCTGAAACCAATCGCATCATGTGACAAACAATGCGATCAAAGAATCGTCAATGTAACCAAAGGGCGTCCATTTTGTGAAATGTCAGCCATTTGCTTTTTTTCTTTTCTGTCAAAACGCTTTGCAAAATGTATTCTATGCTTTAGACTCGCACATCATGCGAGGCCACAGCTTGAACGCTGAAACACTAACAAAGACAGCAATGTCAAACTGTGCAGAAATACATTGTTTTTCTCTCTCATTAAGTCCTTGAAGTCGAGCAGAAGCCGCATCTAATCAGCAGACCAGGTGCCGGTTTGTGTTGCAAACGCTGTTGTAAAAGACAGTAAACCATGAATTATATTCTCCTAGCGGTGCTCCTTCATGGAGAGTGGTATTTTCTGCTTCCGGACTATCTGACCCTTAGCTCATGAACTGAAACACACAGATAACGTAGTTAGGAATGTTTCCCTGCTAAGAACACGATATCCTTGCTGAGCCAGAAGCTCCATGTTCCCCATAACAGAAAGCTGTCTCTGCTGCCTTTGCTAAAATAACTATGTTTAAGCTGAATGAAGACTTGTCATAACGTGCCATAATTGTCATAATTGTATAATTGTCAATCACTGAACCCTAGCCTAAATGACATGAAATTGGGCGGATCGAATTGCCTTCACAAAGATTATGTATAATGTATATATATTGCTGCTTGAGCGCTGTTCGCTCTATCTCGCATCTCACAGTGTTTGGGAACACACGTCGTGAGGCGGTGAGACCCAGTCGGCCGACTGAGAATACTTTGAAATAAACCAGACTTATTTGGAAAACGAACCTCGTGTCTGACGTGTCGTTTTAGTATATGGTTATTGTGCGTTAGTTTCCATATTCTGTCTTTATGGCATAGCACACCTGCTACCTTGCAAGCAATAAAAAGAGGCTGTTGATCCATATCTTTCGAAGACAACAGTCCTCTGCATATACTGCAACACAGCACTCTGCAAAGGACGCTGTAATCAAGGAGCATGAGAAACATTAATAAATAAATAATGAGGGCTCCGGACCATTATCCTCCATTCCAGGCCCTGCGATGGGGGATAAAGGTCATTTGCACCCCTGGTACCCAAAGCGGGAACCCGGGGTGCTAAAAAATAGATTTTTCTTCGTAGGAAGCAAAACCCTTTTCCAAGATGGCCACCATGGAAAGGGAAGGGAAGGCGGGGCTCCGTACAGAGCCCCTCTTCCAAAGGGTAGCCTGCAGAAGGCAAAGACGGAACCCTATGACTATATTACCACAAGCACATTTTTTTCCCTCTTCCCTTTCCATGGCAGCCTGCTGAAGGCGAAGACAGAACCCTATGACCATATTACCATAAGCACGTTTTATTTCCCTTTCAAACCTATCCCACTTTTGATTTAACTCTACCACATAGCCGGTCCCAGGTGGACATCGCCACTTCAACCCCATTTTTCGTCCCGACGGTCATGGCCAGAAGGTAGATTGTCCGGCTCATGACCTTATACCATGACCTGGACAATCTGGCCACTGCCCATGGCCACAGGCTATACCCCAGTCACCAAAGGTATATCACTATTTTTTGTACCTACATTATGACACTTGTCAAAGAATAAAACCCGAGCACATTTGCAAAGCCATGCTTTCAGGTTCTTGTCAATGCTCCTTACATGAATTTGCTTGAAATCCGCCCATATTTTATTTTTTCAAAAGTGTCAAAATATATGTACATACAATAGTCTATAGCCCCCACTTGACAAAATCCAGACATTACACAAACATTCAAGGTTCGTCTATAATCTTTCTGAAAACCTTTGTCCACATTCGTCAAATAGCAACAAAGTTATAAGCCATCTAAAAATATTGAGACCCCCCTCTAATTTAACCCCCTCTTGAGAAAATCCCACCAAACTTTACAAAAACATTTATATCTAGATTTAAAATCGTTTTGCAAACTTTTGTGCAGATTCGTCAAATGGCACCACATGTATAAGCCTTTACAATATTTTGGGACCCCCCCTGCTAATTTTGCCCCCTCTTGAGAGAATCACACCAAACTTTGCAAATACATTTATATCCAGATTTAAAATTGTTTTGCAAACTTTTTGGCAGATTTGTCAAAAGATACCACATTCATAAGCCTTTATATTATTTTGGGACCCCCGCTCTAATTTTGCCCTTCTTCACAGAATCCCACCAAACTTTTCAAAACCCCTCAGAACCAGGTCTAAAATAGAATTCCAATATGTCATGCATTGAGTGGTGCCAAAGTTATAAGCCATCCAAGAATTGCTTTTCACTGACCCTGTAAGTGTCTGCGAACTTCACAGGACTGTTCGGACCGTTTGCAGACTTTTATGGTGAAAAACAACCCCGTTTTTGGCTTCTTATGGCTATATCCCATGCCATCCTCATCACCCCTCACCTCCCCAGAGATGGTTTGATAAGTTTGACAAGTGCAATGTTGTGTTTTTTTATATGTTTTAACCGCAATGTCCGCGGACACCGGTGGATGGCCGTGAATCCAACATGGCGGGCGTTTCCATAAATCTCACGCACTTCACGCTTTTTACCATCCAATCAGTGGGCGTGTCCGCAGACATCACGTCACCCTCTGGACCAATCGGATGCTGTCCTAACAGGGAAATGGGTCCACGGACCGATCCCAGATATACATTTTTTTTTTATGGGAACTACTTTTTGGTCATTTAAAAAAAACGAATGGATGGATTTCCACCAAAGCCGCCTCCTCCTTGGGACCAAGCCGCCGCTCCTGCCACAAATTTGGTGAAAATCCGTCCAGCGGTTCGAGCTGTAGGCCTGAGCAAAGTTTTTTTCCATTCAGTCTATGGAGAAAAAAAATGTTGCTCCCCCTATAACTTTGCACCCCCTTGACAAAACCTCACCACACTTACCAAAATAATCCAGAGTGGGCCATATACTAAAGTTTGGTAAACCTTCGACCAAGTGGAGCAAAGTTATAAGCCGCCCAAAAAGTGCTCTTGCTATGAGATGAGCAACTTAACCATAACTACACGGCCGCTGCCGCAGGCCACGTAATGATATTTGGTTTGATACGTATGTTCTTCCTGTGCATATATATCAACCTAAAGCCATGTTGTGTACCAAAAATACAAAGCACAAGACATACGAGCGTATGAGTCAGCAAGATAGTTTGGGGGTTTAAGCGCTTTCCTCATACATCAGTGTACAGCATTGAGTACACATGGTTGAAATGAATGTAGCAGGCCAACCCAGCTCATTTCTCGTCCAAGGTTGACACATTGTCTAGGATCATATGGGGTAATAGTAATGTTACCTATTATTACAGCAGCTAAAAGCAGAAGGAACCTCTATGAAGCACTTTGATGAAAAAATATATTATTATTATTATTATTAAGCGCCTACTTGTACGACAATGATTTGTGACTTCTAGAGGCATACTTTGTCACATAAGGACAGCGCTTTCATACTCTGCATGCTGCCAACCTGTATCTGGTGGTTACAATGCACGCCGCAATATGTTGATAAAATGGTTTGTGGCATTGTGCAACCTCATCAAAAGTAAGACATTGAAAACTATCTGGTCATATGAAGCTATCCATGTAAATGTCCCCATCACCTCCATGGAAAAGGGCGGTTGCTTTTAATTTACAAGTCCTAGGGGCAAAATCACACAACACAAATGAATTTTGTGCATGTGTTCACATTAGCTCACGTGCCCAAAATACACTTGCGCTCAATGATTTTTGACTTTCCCGGGCGCTGGTGTTGAAGGAGACGTGTGGAGATAATGTTTTAGTGGTAGTTTGATGCTTTTAAATTACATTTTCAGGTTTTTAACGTAGTAACTGAAAGGAATTTAATTTGTTGATAGTTATGATGGTCTTTCAAAGGTTGTTTTACAGGTGGTTGGATAGCAGTAATGGGGCCTTAGGTTTCTTGCGTTTGTGTCTCCCTCTTCCCATACTTCTCTCAGTACCTTTCCCGTGTGAACTTTCTGTGTTCTGAAAGCAGTTATCGAAGTGAGCGGGAACGGTCGGGAGCGGTGTTCCACTACTTTTCTTTTATTCTGTTTACCATTCCTCTACTTTTTACAACCATATGCACCATTCCATAAGGAGCATTTGTCCATTCATGTCCTTGTGCAAGTATAACGTTGTAGTAGGAGTCTTAGTTACTAGTCACTTAGACTATTGCAATGCCCCAGCTGCAACACCTTGTCACATGTTGCGCTAGGCTTCCACCTACCCTCTCCCCGGCCAATACCACAGTTCCATTACTTTTTTTGGTACACTTCTACCAGTGTCTGAAAGTGTCACTCTTGCTATCTCGGATTCTTGCCAACCACATACGTTTCTTGACAAAAGCATCCAAGAGTTCTTGCATGACACAGAATTAATGACAGCTGGACAACGCCAGAGTCAGGGGCAATCTGCTAAGAGAGAAGCCATGAGGAGAAAAACAAAATGGCAACCACATGTTATATCACTTCCTGTGACTACACCAGCTTAATAATGACAGACTCATTTAAAAGTAGGAATAGAGAGGTCAGATACATTATAAAAAGGTGCCTACAAATGGGGGAAAAAAGTGGGAGTCATCGTCCACCTTGGGAAGAAGGAGGTAAGAAGAGGTGCTGTGGCAGCCTGAATCATAGAAGCACTGAGAACCTGCAACCACATGCACCTGAAATGTGCTGAAGGCATCCGATCCTGAGAGGGGCTTAAATACAGCTAATTACGAGTTAGGTGGAAATTCAGCAGTAAATCTGCCAAAAATTGCCCAAAGAAATGATGGAATTTCTGCCTGATTTCAAGTGGTGGTGGTGTAATTCCCCATTTATTTTGGGTCCATTGGAGCTTTTATGCCGATTTACCGTGGCGGAAATTGCGGCTGCAGTAATTCTGCCATTTCTGGCAATTTTTCTGCATAGAGTGGGAAGATTTACCTCCAGGGTTTTCCTGGAGGCAAATCCTCCACTCAAAGCCCAACCTCATCATTTGGTGTAGTGGTAAAATTGTCAGTAGCACAGTTACCACCAATTGCACCACTTGCCGCCTAATTCGTAATGAGGCTAAACTGCATAAACTTGAGAGGCGCTGAGAACTTGCATGCACTTGAACCCTGATAGTTGGTCAGAATTATAAACCATGGTGAGAAATCTTGAGGCAATAGGTAAAACCCTATATGAAACCAAAACATCCCGAAATTGGAATTTGTGGGATTTGGTGCCAATATGTAAAACATATGGTTATCAATTAAAGGAGGCAAATACCAGCAAGAACAGATCAGGTCTGTAACAACAGGCGTGCGTTTCCAAAGCTAGCAAATAATCATCATGAGAGTTGAAAAAATAAAGGAAATCAAGAATCCCTTTATTTGAAACTCTGGGCCATGGAAAAGTAAGAATTGGCAAAGCCAACAGTTTTCGATTATGCTTTTGCCAGGCATTACCATAATGGTACTGTCAAATGCATATTACCTATACAGAAGTCAAAAGTGCTATCTTTTGCAATGCGTGTAGTTATCAGGATTTCAGTGCAAGGAAATGATTCATGGACACGCATATTGGTTATAAATCAAGTGATTAAAGGCTGTAAGGATGCAGAAGTAAATACGGGACAGAAAGGTGGCATGCTTGTTGGTACAAACCTTTATTTAACAGAAAACAAGGAAAACTCCTACATTTCCCTTTAACTAAGAGGGGTTTCCCTGTCTCAAACAAAACTAAGGATGTCATCAGAGTGTCCGCCAAAAACAAATAGTCCACTGTCCTATGTCCCAAACATATTTCTGCCACTTACACTTCAAAAGACAAGTATAAAGTAGGCTACACCCTGTCTCCAAAAGGATGGCTCCCTCCTTCGGGGTGATTTTTGGCAGTTTGTGAATGATGGGGGAATATCCTCCTTCCTGTGGCCGTCACTAGGCTTTTCTGCAATGTTCCAGAGAGATTGGGAGGAGGACCCTCTTCCCCAGACCTTCTCAAGCGATTTGCTTATAATTCCAAAAATAAGATTTGAAAGAAGTCTCCCTTCCCCAAGACTTTCTCAGGCTCCCTTTCAATAGTATCAATATTGTCTGGATTTCTAACAAAGGATATATCTTCCTTCCTCTGGTCTTCTCAGAACCAGAACTTGTGCCAAAGGATCTCTTTCTCCTCCCCTGGTCTTCTCTTGACTTTGGTTAAAGAATCTTTCTCTCCTTGTTTGTTCTTCTTCTGTCTTTTGCCAAAGGATACCCTTCTCACCCTTGGTATTCTCTTCTCGTTATGTTGGTTCCAGACCTCCTTCTCAGCTTTGTAATGTCTCTTATTTAAGCCCGGTTCACTATACTGCTAGGTGTTTTCTCACACATACAACTCTCTCTGTTTCTCAGCATTCGGGACCCAGACCCCTTACTTAGGTTTATAGTGTCTCTTAATCAGGCCTGGTTCACTATCTTGCCAGACTTCTCTCTGTCGTGTCCTCTCACTCAATATGTCCTTATTAAATCTTTCTGTTTGGTCCCAATGGGACGAGGAAGAGGGTTCTGCACTTCCTCCCAACCACAGCCTCTAGAGCCTGCCAGTGGCTTTCCGGTCCTCCTACATGTACCTTCCAACTTGGTCCACAAGGGTTCCAGCCCTCAGCAACACTGGTAAGCTTCTCTGGATTCACCTGGGATCTTGTGGTCTGCTCTTGGCTTTCAGTGGCTCTGCCACTATGGTTTCTACCTGCATGTCCGGTCCTGCCTGGACCACTTGGATGGATGCCTTCCTGCTACCGGACGCTAGGTTCCCTAGCCTTTGGGTAAGTCTTGGCTCTTCTCCACCTATTCGGCCACTGCCTTCCCGCTCGAGGCAATCGTGTCTGCAGCGCGTCCTCTCTGCACGGCTTCGCTCCCCATCTCAATTCTCTGTTGTGGCAGGACTGACACTGAGGAGAGTCAGTCATCAATTTATATGGCAGATTGACTCTCTAGTCTGAGATGGCTAGGATGTTTGTCTTGCTACAGTCCAGGGCTCTTCATTGCTGTGCTCTTCCTCGTGTCAGTGCTTTTGGAGTCATCCATACTCACTGTTCCTCATTACAGTATAGTCTACCTAATAGACATGGCGCTATGTGTGAAGTAACTAGCAAAAAAATAAAGAGGAGACAAGGGGTGTTGGTGGGGGGGGGGGTTGGGACCTATCCAGTACCACACTATCGAGTAGCAGCCTCACCTCCCTGGCCGGGGGGGGGGGGGGGGGCGGGGACTGACAACATCGAGGGATTCATCACAAGACAAACGTGGTTCAGACTTTCTTTTAATTAAGCCATGGGCACATTACAGCTCCAATTAAGCCCTTAAGCCTCTTCTAAGTAACACTGGAAGGCACTAAACAGAAAAAGCTTTGTTGTTACTACATAATAGAGCTAGCTTCAATAGATCCCAGGAGATCCTTATATTTGTCCTTATTTTAAGACTAAGAGAATAATTTTATTGATGACATTTGTGAACATAGAATATGAAGACTGTCTTGAGTTCTTGTGGATAAGAATGATGCAGGGTAACCACAACCCGTTAATATATGCCCTAGTATCTTTTTGTAAATACATAGAAAAATAACTTGTTAAATATGATTTTAAGTGATTATTTCTCTTGGTATACCAGAATCAACTAACATAAGAAATATTTCTTTTCCTTTTGTATGAAAATGATTAGATGAAATTGTTGGTCTTATGTAAATTAGTACCCTATTTTATGTAATTGACTTAGGAATGATAGTTATTTGTTTATTTTAGAAAATCGTCTTTTTTACCTTTGGTACCGAAGATGTTCTTTCTGTTAGGAAATTTCTTGTTTTATGGAACTGATGTTTTATGAAATTTGCTAAATGTGGTTGAACGTTTTACATTGAAACATAATGTAAATAGATCTATTTTTTGTAAAGGTTCTACTTTTTGTACTGAACCAAAGACAAATAAATAAAAATAAAAAAAAGATCCCAGGAGAGTGTGCTTTGGGTGGATGGACACAGACAGGTAAGGAATGTTGTTAGGGGTTAGCATGGACCTGTGCTGTCAATTGCTGGGTAAATAGCTAAACAGGGACTAGTTTCACCACACACCTGATCTCTTCTATTCTCTTTAATTGGAGAACAGCGAGTAGGAAGGTGCGTTGTCCCTGCCCCGCCCCACATCCCACCTTCCTACTCGCTGTTCTCCAATTAACTAGTTTCAGCTTATAGGTGCCGCTAAAGGACCACTTAATAGTCAAAGTTAACTAGGCCAAATGGTGCAAGAAATTAAAGCATGGCACAAAGAAGTACTCTAGGATACCAGCTTTATAGAAAGAAATCAGAAAACAACAGATAAGGGCAACAAATTTGTCTTGATAACCCAACCTAAGGCAGGGCAGGTCATGCATGCGGGGACTGAAAATGTTAACAAAAATAAAAAGTTGTTGAATAACTTTAGCAATTATGTCTATTTAGTTATTCAATTGAGACTCCTAGACCACTATTGGTGCTTTAAGCGGGGTTTAAAGAACAGCCCACCAAGAATATTGGGGTGAGAACTGTACTTTTCACAGGTGAAGATTCATCTCCATCATTACTTAAAGTGTGCATACTACCTCCACTGTGACCCCATACATGGCATCAATATATATCGAACATCGACTCAAGAAATAGAAGAGATGAAGTGTTTGGTGAAACTCCTCTCTGATGCTCACCAACGCCAAACAGAGATGCTACAATGACAGAGCAATGCCCCTAGGCTCTGGGACATTGGTAAATAAAGTTATGGGAACAACCACATCAACAGGAGAAATGTCACCTAACAAGCTTCCAAGAGGAACTTGTAACCCTAATGAATAATGGCTAAGACAAGGGTTGAAGAGGAAAATATAGCTGCACCAGATACTCTCTCTTTGCAGTGTTTTAGTTCTGGTAAATGGGGACACATGTCACAGAGTTGTTCATGTAAACAACCACCTGACCCAATGCAGATAGGGGTCATTGGATTGACAGATCAGGGATTGAATGATAAAAAGCTTCATGTTTAATCTGTGGAAGGGTGGTATCGGCTTAGAGATCAAACATTGGGAAGATGATAGAAGGGAGAGTCCAAGTGTAGAAACTGAAGAAGCATCCACATACAAGTAGAATAGAATAGAATAGAACAGAAAAGGCATTTATTTTACTTTATTTAATGTATTGGTCATTTGTTATGCACTTGCACAATTAACAAAACAGTTTCAAAGCGCCCACGGGGCAACAGGTTGGGGACAGGGGATGGTAGAAAAGAATTACAAGATAAATAATTGAATTCATATTACAACAAATCATGAGAGTAGAGGGAGGGGAGATGAACCTACTATGCCTTGTGCGTGTTCAGAACGTGCAAGTGCAGAGGGGAGAGGGGTGATGGACAGGTGATGTGGTGCTCATGGAGAAGAGCTCGGGGTGAAGTGCTAAGAAGAGTAACGTAAGTGCAACCTCCCGTGGGGAGGGTGAGCATAAGCAAGTGCAGTAAGACAGCGGCTGGGATGAGAGATATGGGGGGTCAAGGCCCAGAGGATAGATAAGGGCCCTACACATTTATGGTGCGCATATCCAAGGATCCAAACAAAAAATGCATCTGGGCGCAGTTGGTATTGAAGGAGATATAATCAGCAGCAGTAGCAAACATTACTGAAAGTGATACGTTTTTAACTTTGGCTTGAAAGTCTCCAGGAATTCAATTCCCCTTAGATCAAATGGAAGTTTATTCCAAAGCCACAGAGCCATAAATGAGAAACATCTGTTTCCATAAGTGGCTGATTTAGAAATGGAACCATCAGAAGACGTCCCTCTGATGACCTCAGAGCTCAACTTGGTTGATAAGGAACAATTTTAGCTGAAAGATAGGCTGGCGCCAGGCCATGCATGCATTTAAAAAAAAGACACTGGCCCTCATTACGACCCTGGCGGAAAGCAACTGACCTGACCGCCATAGCGTAAATAGCGTTTCCGCCATGGCACGACAGAGTAAAGTGCGGCTAATTCTGACCCATCGGGCACGAGCAGTACGCCTTGGCGGAAGTGCAAAGTCCGCGATGGCGGAAATGTCCCCAAAACGCCCCTCACCGCCGTCGTACAGCGACCTAGGTGCAATTCCGCCACCGGACATAGCGGTCACCGTAAAGAGCGGCAATCGGAAAATACGGTGACCGTAAATATACGGAAACGGAAGCAAAAACATGGTCCCGGAACGGGAAACAGCACGCCGTACACCTATAAAATCAGAACATTCACACAACCATTAAAAATACTACCCTGAGAGACATCCCAACCCGTCATCCACCCTAGTGAAACCAAAACAATGGGAAAAGTAGCGAAAAAAGCGTGCGACCGCAAGCGGCAGGTCCACTTCTCACGTGAGGAACTCACGGTGCTCACAGAGACCCTCCAGGAGAATGCTGCCGTCGTCTTCTCGACGCAAATGACCAGGACGGCACTTGCGAACAAGAAGGCCATATGGGCCCTGGTGGCACAGCGGGTAAGTGCGGTGGGGACCGCACCCCGCAACCCACAGCAATGCAGAAAGCGATGGGACGACTTGCGGATACGCGTACGGAGCATACTATCCGCCAACCGTAACATTGCCACAGCTACCGGGGGAGGATCGGAATCACCCATCAAGCTGACCCCCTGGGAAGAAATCTGTGCCTCCACCATTGGAATGGAGACCATAGAGGGAGTCGGAGGGATGGAGAAAGGAGTGCAGACATCCGAAGAATCAGGTAGGTGGCCCAAATAAAACTATGCTAAAACCACAATGTCCAATCATGTGAAGTACCATGTGTCCACATAGTGCAACAGAAACACATGTCCAGGAGAACGTCCACTTACATTGGCCTGATAGCGGACATTAAAAGTCAAATTAAATAAATAAATAATTAAAATTCCTAAAACCACCCTCTACATGTGCAGCAGGCACCCCCTAACTGCAGGCTGCAATACAACTGCACCCTCAATCCACACAAAAATGAAACCACCTCCAAGGCCCTGACCCAAATCACCCTCAGGTACCACCCCAATGCATGTGATACATTGCCATTCCAATTTCCACAGACCCATTAATAACGCTCGCCCTCCTTTACTCCACCACAGGGTCCGATTCAAACGACGAGCTCCAGGACACCCCTACCAGCACACCTGCAAAGAGGGCCAAGACCAACGGCCAAAGACCCTCCACCTCAGCTGCACGCATCAAGACACGGCAGCAGCACAAATCAAGTGGCAGCACACAGGAGGGGACTTCAACAGGCACCCCAGCAGCCAGCATGGCCACAACACCACCACCACCACAGGCCCCCCCAATGGATGCCACAGAAGGCACTGCTTCTGGTGGCAGCAGCACCATAGGTGACACTGCATTAATGGCAGCATGCTCCGACACAGAAAACGGTGATGTCGATGTACGATCCATCCATGACCTGTCTCAATCCCCCTGTTTGTTTCATCCCGTACAACATGAGGATACCACGCAGGGGCACTCACAAGACGACGACTGGCCATCCCCCACAAGCCCTGTGTCAAGACAACATGAGGTGATCAGCCCCTCTGTGACACCACCGCAAATGGCCATGGCCCAGCAGAGGCAACAGTCCCTCGACCAGGTGATCGTGCAACAGCAGCAACTGGCCACGCTCCTCAAGGACCATGCTGATGAATGTGGGGGTACCAAGGCAGCCATAGAAACATGTACAGAGACACTAAGGGCAGAAATGGAGAGAAGCACCGAGAGCCTGAGAGTACAAATGGAGAGAAGTACCGAGAGCCTGAGAGTACAAATGGAGAGAAGCACCGAGAGCCTGAGGGGGGAACTGCATGCGACGTCCAAAGACGTATGTGCTGAACTTGCCGCTGTGCGCCGTGTGCTCACTGAGCTCTCACAAACCCTTAGGGACATGCATGGACGTGAGCAGGCAAAGACATCATCCGTTGCAAGTTCCGTCCAGGGCAGCCCCCAACGTAGATCTGGGAGGAACCTGCGCTCCACAGGCAGGGGTGCCCCTGATACCCGGAGAGGGGGCTTGCAATAGCGTCTGCCCACTGACAATGAGCATCTTTGGACACTGGTGTTCGGGGGGGAGGTAGGAGGGTGGAGGGTGTGTGTTGGGCTTACTTGGGTGGCGGGTCGATGGGGTGTGTAACACAATTTCACATATGCTATAAACATTTCACAATCATCCAATGAGATGTGTGGACATTGATCTTTGTGTACGAGGCCATCATAGGCGTACAGTCCATATTGTGCATGTTCCAGACACACACAGTGCCACAACTCCCGTGTCCATGTATCAACCACCAGGCGTGAGTGCTAGAAGCATGAATCTATGATAATCTGACGAATTTCACGGCCCTCCTGTGCCTCGCGGACTCCTTGAGGTTCTGCCACATCCCCACCCACATCATGACCATATTCTGGTGCTTGCAGTTCTGCGTCAGGGGGCATGGGCACATTTCTACGTATGCACATGTTGTGTAGCATGACACATGCCATGACCATCTTAGCAACCTTCTCATGGCGGTACAGGAGTGCCCCGCCAGACCTGCTGAGGCAGCGGAAACGACCCTTCAGTAGGCCGAATGCCTGTTCTATGACTACACGGGTACGTGAGTGGGCATGGTTGTAGTCCTCCTCATGCTGGTCCTGTGGGTTCCGGAGTGGTGTAAGGAGCCATCTCTTCAGTGGATACCCGGCATCACCTGTATGTGGACAATAAAGGATGTTTGAGGAATGACATTGCTACGTAAGCACCCCCCCCCTTCCTGGCAGGTCATTGCCGCATCACATACCCCACATTATCATGCATGAAATGAGACTCACCGAGTAGCCAGGATCTGTTCCCTGCATGTCGCTCCATGTAGCGTGGTATTGTAGAGTTCCGTAAGACCATGGAATCATGGGTTGATCCAGGAAATCGGGCACAACAATGTGTAATGATCCTGTTTGAGTCACACACCATTTGTACATTAAGAGAATGATATTGTTTTCGGTTGCGGTACTGGGCCTCCATGGCATGTGGGACAACCAATTCCACATGGGTGCAGTCGATGGCACCAATGCAACCCGGTATGCCGGCAAGTGCATGGAATCCCACTTTTGTGTTCGTAATTTCCTGCTCCGAGCGTGGTAGAGAGATGTAGTCGTCTGCGTGCTTCAGGAGGGCATCGAGCACTTGCAATAGTGTCCGTGACAACAGTGGCTGTGAAATGCCATGCAACTGTGCGACTGTGTGCTGGTAGGTGCCTGTGGCCAGGAAGTGGAGTACAGACACCACCTTCAGTAGGGGTGGGATGGCGGTTGGGCTATCTATCATGCTGACAAGGTCAGCGTGTGTCATGTCCACAATGGCGGTTATGGTGTCCCGGTCCAAACGGTAGAGGGTGTGGATCTGCTCATCAGTGAGGTTGAACGGATGTGCTCGGAGGCGTGGGATTGCGGGCTGCCTGCGTGGTGGTAGTGGCTGTGCTGGTGGGCCTTGCTGGCCCTGCCTTGCCCTCCTCCTCCTCCTGCGTCTCCTCTGTGCGGCCGGTTGTTGTAGTAGTTGGTGTTCGTCTTCTTCTTGAAGTTGGAGTACTTGCAGTGCTATCAGGTCCCCCAGGGCCAACATCGCAAGTCCTGCCGGTAGCATTTTGGAGTGGGTGTGGTTGTGGGAGGGGGTTGGGTGTGCAATTTATGTGTTTCCAAGCTGTATAGCCTCCACCTGTGGTGATTCATTCCACCTGTGCAAGCTGCAATCCCCTTTGGGCGAGCACGTCCCGCACACAACGCTGCAAATCGACGCATGGCATCTTGCTATTACAATCATGTATTTCATCCCGATGGCAGTGAGATATTGCTTCATATGTTAATTCTGCTATGCTCCCATTGTTTCACATACTATCTTTGCAGTCGGGAACAAACTTGTGAAGGGTCCGTGGAATGTAGTACTCGATTAACGGTGGACCCTCATGCAGCGCTGTACCGCGGTTCACCGACGGGCGGGGCATCCCATTTGTGAGTGTAGCCAGTTGCCATTTTCACACACTGCCGCACTAAATGGATGGATTTGTGATTTCAAGCGGTCACAGATGCCTTTTCGACGTGATGTTGCAAATGAGGAATTCGAAGGACAGCGCTTTCGGTTTCCAGCTAGCGGCGAGGAGACGCCCACAGGTCTGACTGCAGATAGAAAGTTCTATTGTTTAATGTCCTTGGGACAGGGGCCATGCCGAGAATGCAATGATTGATATGAATAGTATGGGATGCGCAATAGCGTAGTGGAGGATAAGGCAGGACGTTCCCAAATACATGTTACTTCACAACACTAGATTTCCGGCCTGGAGCACAGTGGATTTTGCAGACTGCATTAAGCACAGATTCAATGGAAATTTCTAATGTTATGTGAGTAAATAATCAGGCGTTTTTATACCGGGATGAGGGAATGATGTATGGATGCATGGACAGATGATTTAATAGAGAGTCTGCCATGTACATGGCTTTTTGGAATCTATCAACTTCCTCTGCGCTACGTGATGCAGGGCTGCCATAGTGGGACCATCGTCTATCTGCCCTTGTTGAACCCTCCCTGTCTCGACGCGCCTTCAAACACTTGTGTCTATGCACGTTACTAATCCCATCTAATGGATTCTGTTTTAACAGACGCATGCACACAAACACTCGTTTGTAATAGTGTTTTCACCTCGATTTATATAGTTATGATTCGCAAGTGATTATTGGGTGCGAATAATCCTTTTGAGTGGGCTAGCATGCATATGGCTGTGGATTTAGTGTGATCTTTGAAGTGAGTAATTCAAATGGAGTTCAGATGCCCATACTATTCTTTTTCGTTTCATTTGGGTGACAGGTATCTCCTCCCCTTTTGCCGCTGCCATCTGTATGCCACTCCTGCAGATGGCTTTTACTCCCGACACCTGCTGCTTCGTGTTAATCAGTGGAGCACCATTACGATTTTATGGGACGATCGCCAATGGCCCACATGCTCTTACGCAGTACTAGTGGCTAGGAGCAACATTTCGAGCTTTCAGCTGGACTAGTGCCTACCTAATGGGACGGCCCTGCGGTTCTAGGCGCTTCCATGTTGCCTTTTTGAACGTGGATGTAGCCCCTGTGTACCATGGAGGAACAGGGCGTCACACAAGAAGAAGCTGGTCATTTATTGCGGATGCAGCCCACAATTATGAGATATGATTTGGAGTTCATGACCTAATAGCTGTATGGCCCGGGTGATTTTGTTGTGCATTAAATTTTGATTATGATATTGACCTTGTAGCGTTATTCTTTGCAAGTAATGTAGCATATTCCTATTTGTGGAGCGATGTATTGTGAGGAGATCTGCTTTGGGTTCGGCCTTCTGAGCATAGTTGCGTGGCACTGTACTGGGCGCGTTTGCCTACGAAGGCCAGTAAGGTCAGGGATAGGGGCTGCCATTATGACTGTTTTAATGATGTCATGCTCATGGGAGGGGGATTGGCTTTTGTGTAACAGATGCCGGTCAGCCAGGTGGATTGGTGGAATGATGTGATTTTCAGAATATGGCTGGTCACAGGTGCCTGTGTTTGCGTGCGTTTCTTGGAGGGAGACTGAGGTCATGTCCATTGGAATGGCTTCTGTATTCGTGCCATCTGTGCCCTGCTGCTCCCATTGGCCCCTCTTGAGATGTGCCTGGCTGCTCAGTCACTCTGCCAACTTGTGTGGTACATGCTTATGCTGCTGGTTGGTTTGTTTACTGGCAGGAGTACAGGGCTGGTGCAGTCTCACTCAGGATACTGCTTTGTATGTTGCCTTGCACTGGTGTCAAGCGATGGGGGGCCTGTTTTTGTTTGTCTCAGTTTTCAGTTCATGTTGCTGTACTTGGAGCTTCACATGCCTGTGCTGCATCAGTACGGCAATGGTGCCATGGCTAATATGGATGGCCACTCACAAGGCACTTGGAGCCCCTACATTCATTTGTTTGTTGGCATGCATGGGTGACTTGTACATTTCACTGGTTGCATTGTTTGACTTCATTGCACCTACGAGGAGTTGTGCAATGTGGCCAGGGAGTGGTGTACAGGCACTCAGTAAGGCCTTTTACGGTTGGTTTGCGATGCCGTACTTATCACCATGGCGGAATGGTACTTTCCGCCATGCTTGATGGCGTTAGGTACATGTCCGCTAGGGTCAGAATTCCCGTACCGTTGCGCCATGGTGGTAATTACGGTTTCGCAGTGCGCGCGTGCGCGTACTTGGTGCAGTTAGCGTTGGCGTTCACTACGGTGTCGCTAATGGCATCGTACTTTACGGTGACGGGTCATAATCGCAACGGGCGGTATTCGATGGCGGTATTGCATTTCCGCCATCGTTTTTCGATTTCCGCCAGGGTCGTAATGAGGGGCACAGTGTTTTAAACAGAATTCGTTGCTGCACTGGAAGCCAATGAATACTCCTACGGTACATGCCTTCTTAGGCAGTGAGAAGATAAGTCTTACGGCAGAGTTTTGGGTGGCCTGAAGTTGTTGGATTTGGTATTTCGGGATACCCCAAAGAAGAGAGTTGCAGTAGTCGAGCCTCAAATGTTTCTCTCTTAAATTGGGATAAACATGTTTTTTTTATTTTATTTTTTAAATCGGTACTGGGTATTCCGCCACCAAAATGTAGGCTTTGTTGCATCACACACAAGATACCAAACCCCCTCATATCAATGTCTTAAGTAGAAGAGAAAAGCAATTTACTGTGAGTAGGCATACGCAGCTTTTGAAAAATAGATTTGTATTCTAGACATAAAGATTGATTAGAAGCTCAACACAGGTATACAGGTAATAGCGTCTTTTATAACTACGAATCTATTCTGAACCAACTGATCCAGTGATCATGTGTGTTACTGAATGAGTGTCATCAACTCAATTATAATATACGTAATCCATATTTGGTGGTTCAAAAGGAAGAAAATGGAGAATCAGCCACAAAAATTGCTAATGCGCTTTCAACCGTGTCACATTGAACATTTGGCTGATTCATAAGATCCATGACAATAATATCAAAAAGGAATGGTAGCAGGAAGAAAACAAGACAGAAAAATGTGTTGCTTAGTTAAAAAAATGTCTTTCTTGTTTCCATCAATCAAATTATAATCTGGGAACAATGATTGCAAATCTGCTTCCTTTTGAAGATTTTAGCCTGACTCTTTGATATGGTATTTAAGTTTCTTGCATATTTCGGATGTTACTTCATAAGCGTGTTCATATCAGTCATATGAATGTGATAATTTTAATTGTATATGGATTGTACCACATGGATTATGATACGAGGTAGCCATGCCTAATTCATAAGAACATTTACACATTACTACAAAATGGATTAGTGAGGGTTTATATTGAATACCTGGACAGTGGGAGGGGCTTAGAAATGTGGCATTTCTACATGCCGCAGCGATGGCTGTTCAGGGTTCAAAGCAGCCAGCTAACAGCTGAGAAAACCAAAGTGTGTTCCCCTTTTCTCCTTAAAGACTAGAAGGATTCTCTTCTTCCTTTGCCACTGCTCCAGACACAATGACCCCTGAACTGTGTTTCATATCCTTTTCTCTCCATCCCCTGATAACTTGTATCCTACCTCTCCCTCTAAGAACATTAAAATACAGGACACCCTGTTCCCCCTTCCATCCCTTCCCCTGCATCTCTACTCTGCCTTCCGTCCCTGATCTCTTTGCCCTATCTCATTTCACTTCTAAATCCCCTGCCGAGCTAACACCCATCATCTACTTTGCCAACCCATTGGGAGCTTTTAATGAGTTCTTTCATGCCCAAATTTTACTCTGAGAGTAAAAATAACACCAGAAAAAAACTGATTTAATAAAATAAATGCAATAATAAGAAACAACTGTGGAAGTGGTGATTTGAAAATGTCTATATAAGGAAATGACCCAAGCTGGGTAACAAACAACTATCTACACTGCCTGATGCTAAAGTCCTCCAGGTCAAAAGTCATCTTTCTCCTGTCATCCAATGACAATCTACTCTACCAGCCCCTATATCCTTTCCTCATGATCGCCTCAGTCCATCACCCAAGGCTGTGAACGTTGGAGTCCCCTGACCATAAACTCAATCTTTTCATCTTGGCCACAATGGCCAGAATTAGCCTTCGAAATATCAAAAAGATCCCCCAGAACCTCGCTCATCACTCTACCAAAACCCTCATCTCCAGCATGGAACTAAAAAAACGAAATAGATCACTGCCTGCTCATGGGCCTTCCTCTCCACTCTTTTTCACCACCACCTCTAACAAACTTCTTATTTTGTTTATTTCTTATACTTTTTGGTTAGCAGCAAACCTTGCACATTAGAATGCAATCCTTTAAATAATTCACTTTGCTACCAGAGATGATAACAAGCAATAGAATAACTCCTTTAGTTACAATAAGTTGAAAAAGGAATCAAATACTCCAAAAATGTGGCAATTGGCAAATTATTGAAACTTGTATATCATTTCAAATTCTACACCAAACCTCTTTGTTTTTAAGTGCCCCCATGAGATTTGTGCATTTGGTAAGATAAAGATCGAAATAACAAACTTCATTTACGACCTCAAGGTTATTGGTTACCAATTTCCTATTAAAATTCTGCTTATGCCTTCTATGATGACCTTTCTCTTTTCAATGTTTATAATCAGTGAATTAGACGATGAGTAATGCAATCTAGTATCTGCAACCGAACTAGGGTGACATCCAACGGCACTATTTTGTCTGCATAGGCAAGCTGACTAATATAGGTCACACCCAACTTGGGAGGAAAATTGATCACCCTGTTAAGACTACTTTCCATATTATCCATAAACAAATTACAAATAAATGGGGTCAAAATGCAACCCTGTTTCATCCCGGATCTCTGTGAAAACTGCAAAAAATAAATTGAAATTGAAGCCCAAACTGCTGTTTTTTTGTACTCCTTTTTACCGCATATATATGCAGGGGGAGACCTCCCACAGTCTCTCAAATACCTCTCCACCTTTTTTATTTACATAATCCAACCCCCCAAATATATATGTGCTAAAATGGGGGTCTCAAATATTAGTATTTTGGCTTCGATTTTTTTGGGCATTCTCTATTTTGATATGATTCCTTTCAGACCTATATTAGTCAAAATCTTATATGTGAAAAGGCCTGCAGTTTTCAATCTCAAGTATACTATCATGTACTGATATGAAAGTATCACAAGTTTTAGTAAGCTTTCGTCTAATCCCCAAGTGTGTAACTTAATCCATAACTTCTCCCTATTCACACAAATTTAAACCGCAGAATATTCTACAAAAGCCGACATTCAGGGGAATTCCCTTTGGTAATGCCCTGCTCACTTAAGACATTTAGGCGGTAATTCATGGAATCAAGCGCAGAAGTGGCGCACGCAGCTGGCGCACAGAGGGAGCGTGCGCCAGCCGCGTGCAGCAAAACCCATTTTGGCGCACCACGTATTCATGGATTTAAGCATCCATAACCAGCCATGGCACAGCGTGGTGCAGCGACCCTGCAGCAGGGCCAGTTACGCCCCCAAACCGCCCCTTGCGCCACAAACATCCGCACAAATCCCCTATATGGCGCAAAGGCCAGTGGACCAACATACAGCCCCCAAAAACAATATTGCGCTAAAAACGCCACTGACCCCTCACGTGACAATCCAATCGCATGTTAAACTCCTTGTGCACCCCTCGGAATACGCATACCCCGCACGTGCCAGCCCAATCGCGTGTAAAACTCCTCGTGCAGCCCTCGGAATACAGCAGTGACACATGTCTGAGCCAATGCTGACTGACACATGCACCAAACCAATGAGAGTAGACCACACCAATAATTAACATTTGTGAAATGTATTAAAATAAATATGAAATGACAAAATGAAATAAAAAGATGAAACTGAAAAAGTCATAAAAGTTCAAATCATAAATAATGCACAATCCATGAGAAATATAAATTTAAAAAAAATGCAAACTGCAAAGTGGTCCATCTCCAAAGTCCAATACTCGAAATCCAAAAACGAAAATCATAAAAAACATTCCTTCATGGGATAAAAAAAAAATCATGTACAGGTCCTGAACTATGTACACCGAAAGTCTGAAGGGTCCATGATCCCAAAACAAAATGAAACCTACATAAAACCCTATGAAAAACACAACTTTATACAAAAAGTGGAGCAAAGTCTGTGGACTCGAAATCATAACAAAAACCAAAATGAAACCTAACCACATATAACCATATACAAAGGCGGCGGGCTAGTCCGACGGCTCACTTCTTGATGTTCCGGGCCAGGGCATCATCGAACTCCACGTCGAGGTGGGCCTGTTCCCTGGCCTTGAGGGCTCGCAGGGATGTTGCATTGAACTCCTCCAAGTCCCTGAGAGTTGCCACAAGGCTCTCAGCCCGCCTCAAAGCCCGGTGCATGGAGTTCTCCGCCCTGACCATCGTGAGCCGTGCCCTCTCTGCCCATCGCTGCTCTGCATTGATTTGCTGGCCCAACTGCTGCCACACGGAAGACACTTCCAGTCCTGGGTCCTCCTGCCCGTCGGTCGATGCCTGCCCCCGGGATGTTGTTGGCCCGAGTGATGACACCTCCCACGCCAAGCCTGCTGCTGCCTCAATGCCAAATTCCTCTACCACCACGACGGCCTCCGGGATGATGGTATCCCCCGGCGCTGTCGTGCACATGCCCTGCTCAATGAAGCCTGCACATCCTCCATGTGCTGGGGTCCAGTTGGTGGTGTGACCACAAAAGACCTTTAGGGAGGTAAGAGGGTTATTAGCCCTTTCCTTAGTACATCCTCAACGATATAGGCGAAGCCTTAAACAGAAAACACATCAGTACTAAGGGGCTTGTCTGTTCCCTTATTCGTATGGGTCCCGATGCCTAGAGCATCAAACAGCCATTCCAAAACAGATTCCAAACATATTTGCAAAAATATATATCATTTATTAATCTCTTTGCTTAAAAAAGCTAAAAGTTTGTTCACTAAGTCAACAAGCATTAAAAACATCAGTATCCAGAGGATTTAAGAAAGTGCAAATGCAATTAACACGTACCCCTATAGGTTAGGAGGTGAACAAGCAGAATAAACACCAAAAGAAAAGAAAAAAAATAATAATAATAATAAATAATACCAGATTGTGTGTAAACCAAACGTGATCCGAAATTTGGATCACTCTGTGATAGTGTTGGGCAAATACCACCAAAATAAACTTATTTTCACACTACATTCATTCCAATTCCAATTCAGACATACTCATACTTTCATCACATTCCCAACATGTTTCTTTCTGATCGTGTGTGTAAACAGATTAAACAGAAATTCATCAGGGGTAATCTGCCATCTACTAACTCAAATGTAACCTAATAAAATTGATTAACAGGATACTATCCCTCTGATTTTATCACAAATAGTTAATGCAAATTCAACAGGTTTTGGAAAAAAAACCCTTTTCATGTACATAGGCTATTGCACAAGAATATTTATGACTAGGTTGTTCAAACTTCACAAGTCCTGTGAATGGTCCATTATTCATTTGGTGTCCAACAGCAAAAAGGACTCCATATATGAAAAGAGAACAGATCAGGGTATAAATAAAGGATGCCCGATTATTCATTCTCTACAAGTAGAATTTGAATAAACATTCCTAGGACCTAGTCTTCAAGTACTAGTCATCAACTGCGATGTATAAACCTTAACTGGTAAGTACACCACTCCAGTGGTCAAGAACTGAGTGACATTTCATATAGTTGGCCCCCCTCCCTGAAAGGGTAACCTTAAAACCCGGAATGATTCCACCGTCGATGCTAGCGACGGGAAATGAGACTCGCGACATTGCCAGGTTATGCATATTTGTGTGCATGAATACAGCTTCATGTAAGTTTAGTCACTTACTTAGGGAAAATAAATTTATTTTCAATCCGGAAACTCTCTGTCTTGAAGTCTCCTTTGTTGAGCAATCATATTTCCTATGTAGTTCGGGTCCAGACATCTAACCAGAAGAAACTGGCTGTTTTAGACTGTGGGGGACATAAGGGAAATAGAACATTTTACTTCTTGGATAGTTTTTTCATCTACAAGTTCAACCTATATGTTTCTTGAAGGGATTGTACTGCTTACCATTTCTAAAGCGTTTTGTTACGCAAGATCAGGGGATCAAAATGGATCTGTCTGGTTCAGCATGGATGTATTCAGTTCACGTTCTATTGCATCCTGGACAGCCCCACG
Organism: Ambystoma mexicanum; assembly: GCF_040938575.1. Taxonomy (NCBI): domain Eukaryota; kingdom Metazoa; phylum Chordata; class Amphibia; order Caudata; family Ambystomatidae; genus Ambystoma; species Ambystoma mexicanum. The sequence continues at coordinate 426,374,940 of NC_090930.1, read as the reverse complement.
TTATTTGTCCCTTGGTGGTGCTTGGTCTAGTGTTAGCTGTCGGTGAACTACAGATAATGGTTCATTACCTGTGTGTTGAAGAAATACAGGTTGGTGGGAACAGGGTTAGTGGGAGGAGCCCTTGGTGTAAATAAATCTCTTTTTCTATTTTCATTAGTACAGGCTTATAGTCCTATAGTTTCAGTAGGAGAATATGGCTTACTTTCATGTCGCTAGTCTGTGCGGTAGAATTCCTTAATGTGCCCAGGTTAATTCGGGTCTACAACGGCGTAGCCGGGTTAATCCTACACTGACAATGACATTGTACGCTTCGTTTCGTTTCGTGCATAACTCAGAGCTACCTTATCTCTATGGAATGATAAAAACTTTTAGTTTAGCTGTGTCCGTATCACAGTAATAGAGGACAAAACGATTTCTGAACAACTACGTATCATCTTGCATATTTCTCAGCCTTACCGTGATCGTGGTATCCTCCAGAGCTGTCCGTCTGTGCTTTCATTGCCGTTGCTGTGTTGTTCGCTAAATCACCTGATTCTTACACGCTACTCGCTTGCGTCTCTCGCCGTCGTGCGTGCCTTATGATTGGAGCGCGAATGTTGTGGTCGCATAGTCATTCAGCTGGCGGTTTGCCTTGTGATCCCACGTTAGCACTTCTCTAGTGTTTTACGTATCACATTAATTCATGCGAGTCTCAACGTCATGTGTGTCATGCAAATACGATGGACGCAATATTGTACTGCTGGCAATTTGTGACATCACGTTCGTAATCTCTGGAATTTCATGTCAATAATGCTTTTCTTATTCAATAAGCAGAAAAAGTGGAAGTGGAAGCCACCTAAGAAGGCACTGAAGTAAGCTGCAAGCGAAACAAAATATTGTACAGATTACCTTCTCTGTGTTATATTCAGTTATTTTCGTGTTGTATAATTCGGTAGAGTCATCTCGATTCACAGGTTCCAATCCATTTTTTCGTTAAGACCGATCAGGGAACTTTTAGTTTAAAAAAATCAGTTGTTGTTCTTTCCTCAATAAAGTTGCTTTGAATTTATTGATATCCATACTCTGTGTTAATTTATAGATTACGGTCCATTTCAGGTCTTCTATTGAATGTTGGTGTCACCACCCATGCTGGACCTCTGACTCCCGACTGTGGCAGGGATGTGTTCTCCACCAGCCTGGCCGCGTGCTCAGGGGCAGCTCCACAGGGTGCCCAGGTGATACATGGGCGGGAAGACTGCACGGAGTACGACTGGCACATAGGGGGTGCAGTTGAGGAAGGGGGGTCGCAAGAGCGTCCAGCACATGGAGGAACCCTTTGCCAGTGACCTATCCTAGCAAGTCGAGGCGGCCACACAGGTATTAGAAATGACGTGCACTTTCCTGCCTAGAACTATGCACGTCATCCCGAATACCACACCGACTAGAACAGGCTGCACATGGTCACAGATTGCCACGTCCGCAGGGAGAGGATGGGCAGTTGTTGTAGACACATCCCCTACCTGCGAACGGGTCTGGACATAGGCATCCCTGCTGGTATGGGATGATGCAGTCACAGGATCAGGGACAGGATTACACTCAGGCCCCTACGCAGCGACCCGTGCTGCCTCCTGCTCCTGGACTGCACCACTCGCAGCAGTGGAACCACCCCCTCCAGGCCCCTTGCGTGGAGCTGATACATCCTCCTCGTCAACCACACCCCCCACCAATCTGGGTGACTCGGTGTCGTCTTCTTCATTACGCCCCTGTGGGGGCTGAGCTGCCCCTTCTGCTGCCGAGGAGTCCACCTCCAACCTTGGCCTCTTGGACCTCTCCTCAGCAGTTGTGACCATGGAGGCGGCACCAGACTCCTCACACCTGGAAGATATCATAACCTGGGAGGGGAGCTGGATCCTGCATCTCTGGCTGGTGGTGGCATCCCTGCCGCTGGGCTCCACAGCACCGTCTCCGCCCTCTTCATCAGTCGACACTGCAGACAGGGAGAGACAGAACACATGCATCAGGGCACCGTACAATGGTCTGCTACACACATAACAGTTGCACATGAGTGTTAGGGTCAGACATCACAGATTCCATCACACTCCCCAACACTCATGTCATTTGAACCCACACACATGCACAAATAAACTGGGATCGTGCAACAGGCATCAGCATCCATAAAACACGTAACTGCATGAACATCCAAAGGTTGGCATAACGTCACAAGCAACATGGGGAGTGCTGATCACATGCACACACGCCACCAGACATATATGCATCTGTACCTGTCACAGTGCAATCATTGTAAACAATGTCACATCTGCCAATCAGGTACCCAGATGTCCGGGTCACATGCATCCATGGCATCTCACAGTCACACACAGTTCAAACAGACACACGCACCTGTACACCATGCACGTACATGAAGGTGGGACCAGCATCCATGTGTCACACCCCAACCATGGCACAGTACATACACAGAAATGCAAACATGTGTGCATCTCCACATGCAGTTGGGCATCATGCATTGGAACACATACACCATTAATGTGCATCACACATGACTGGACTCACATGCAGCACGGGCATGTCCCTGCACACACGCATCCATACATGGCCATGTCAGACATATGTCCAAGCTGCACACTCCTGCCACACCTCAACATGCACTGTGTGGAATGGGATAGCCCAGACACTCACCGCTCGACTCCAGACGGGTCTGCCTCTCTCTAGGACCTGGTGGTGAAGCACTGGGTTGATGCATTCCAGGACCCTCATTTGGTCGATGTTAAGTTGGACCTGACATCTGCTGCACGCAAGAGGTGCCAGGCCTTCATGAGGGTCCTGGACCTGAAGTCCTCCGAGCGCTTCTGGATGTGTTTCAAGTCGTGGGTTGCCACCCCCTCCGCGTTGATGGCAACCACGATGTCCGACCAGGTCCTCTTCCGTCTTTCCTTGTCGGCACACAGTCGCACATCATAATGCCCCAGGACTTGCTCCACCAGGATGCCAATTTCTCTGGCTGAGAAGCTGACAGCCGTCTGCCTTTCTGGCTGGGGGTTGCCAGTGGTCTCAGATGGTGTTTGCCCCAACATGGCAACCCCTGAGGCAGGTGTGGGTGGGGTACTGGGGCCTGGGGCTGGGCTGTGGAGCGATGGAAGTCGGGAGTCTTCTGTTCTAGCAGGGGTGGTCACAGCACCCGGATTCTGGCAATGGCTGATGTGCACGCACCAAATAGCAGGGCACAATGGCAGCAGGCAGGCAGCAGCACATGGCTCATGTGAGGCTTCTCGGAGCGCTGGGGGGAAGGTAAATGGCCTTCTGGGCAGGAGCATGGTCTTCCATGTGTTGTTGTGTGGCCAGCTCAATGTAGAGTGATTTAGCATGTGAAAAAACAGCACGTCAGCGTGTAATTCGATAAAAAAGGGCTTTAGCGCATAAGCGAGTAAGTGACATGATGCGTGCAGGTGTGTCCCTCGGCACGGGTTAAAGGTGAGCGCTTGCCAGCAGTTCGCTGTACGTGCTTTTCATGGAGACTGACACGTGTGTTTTGCTGCTTCTTGTTGTTTCACACGCCATCACTTCACAGCGGATCGAGGACGTACCTCTTCTTTTGGCGGGGGTTTTGCCTATGCATGTTTTTCTTTCCCACGCTAGTCAGACGGTGAGTCACGCACGCTATTTTTCCCACTGCAGGTCTCCCTGTGTATCACGTACCTGTTTTTGAAGTCATAGTAGCCTGTGTGTCCCACGTGTATGTGTTTTTTGTGTCCCTGGGTGCCACTGCGTACTGCGGGAGGTTAATTCCACACACGTGGGGTTGCGTGCACGATTTTATTGTGTATTTGGGATGCCTGAGCAATACGATACCTGTCATTTTCCCCCATGGGTCCCATACAGCCTTGCAGGAGCACAGGGGTGCTGTTTACAACACGTACCCCGCCCCCTTCACCCCAATTACCCAGGACAATTGTTGTGTGCAATGCCCATTGGCACTAGGACATCTGTGCCATGGTTGGGAGGCCACGAAAGATGAGGAGCGCCTCAGCTGGCTGTCGTCCACGTGTTGGGCATGGTCAGGGACGTGGCTGGGGTGAACAGGGAGTTGGGGGAGTCCAGGGTGACCAGGGTGGCTGCAGAGGGGGAAGAGGCAGGGGTGCACCACTTGAGAAGGATTTTCTGCCACGTGTCGGTGCAGTCATGCCACCACCCCCTGCGGCTCCAGGGGATGCAGCTGTTGCATCTCACACTGGCGCCCATGTGACCTGGCAATCAGTTCCATCTACTGTCACGGGCCCAACGGTAGTGGTAACAGGTGCAGCTGTGGCGACCACCACCCAGGCTCTGGGTCGGCCAGCGCATGATGTGTTGGCACCTGAGGATTCCCAGGCTGAATTGCGGGTGGTCAGGAAGCACAAGCAATGTGCGCACAGGGATGCTCGGACTGAGGCACATGTCCCTGGGGCAGTGTTGTCATCTGCTGCCCCAAGCAGCCAGGTGTTGGCAACTGCATGGGCAGATGCAGCCAATACCACCCCGGCTGTGAGTCTGCCAGCCAGGACTGTGTCGGTCACAGACCTTGCCACAGTGGCAGTTGCTGCGCGGGGTCCTGGCAAGAGCACCCAGCAGCCACTAACGCAAGTCTGGGCTACCACCCTGGTTCCACCGCCACTCCCTTGGTCCAGTCCACTAGCGCCACTGCCCCTACTGACCAGGGCGGCATTTGCCAGTCAGGGTCGATACCACTGCCCAAGAGGAGTAAGGTTGCTCCTGCACAAGAGGCTGGGACCCCAGACACAGCTCCGGCCTCCGGCACATTGAGGAAGAAGCCTTTCAACAAGCAGGAACTGGACTTCCTTGTGGGCTACGTGTCGGAACACAAACGCAGTATACTAGTGATCCCAAATTGTCATACTACGCTTGCCGAGCATTGGGTCCACTGGCAGCATATTGCGGATGGTGTTAATGCATTTGGATATCAGGTGTGCACAGCTCAGGACTGCAAAAAGCGTTGGGATGACCTCTGACGCGTGCCTCCAATTGCGACGCCGAAAATGCCGACGGCAGTTACGGCGCAGCGCAGTGATCATTTGGATCACTGTGCCTGCTTCCCCTGGCCTGCATTACCCCTCCCAACCCTCCCACCCCACTTACCTTTAGAGCGGCAAACTTCTGCATGTGCGGCCCGCACTCTGTGATCCCTGCGGTGTCAGCTCTTCTCACTAGCGTGGGTTGGAGCTGACGCCGCAGGGTGCTTTTCTTTTTTTCTTTTTTTTTAATACATGTCCCCCGCTTTCCGAAATGGTAAGCAGGGGACACCCCTGCAACCCCTGACCCCCATTACTGCACCAGGAAGAGCAGGGGACACCCCCACAACCCCCGCTCTGCTTGCGCTCAGTAAATGTCACCCTCATTTTGGGTGCCTCCAAAGTCGCAGTGACTGTAGGGGCGCACAAATGAGGGTGACATTTTTGCATGATACCCAATTATCTCATGACTCAGGTGACTGGCAGTGGGCCACCACCTGAGGAGGAAGAACTCACTCCGCACGAGGAGATAATTGCGGAGTTCATCCAGGCAGAATTGATCAAAGGAGTGGGGGAGATCCTGGATTATGATGCATCGTCTGGTGAGTGTTGTTGCGTGTTCCTCCAGCCCATATGTTGTTTGCTTGTGTGATGTGTTGGTTTTGACTGCCACTACATGCTATGTGAGTCATGCAATGCTTCACTGATGCGTGCCTGTTGTGATGCTGCTGGACATGTGAAGCAGACAGGGACTGTTGTCATCACCACACATGCACCGTACTCACATGCTAGTCACTCGGCTGCCCCCCTGGTCCATGTCCCATCTCACTGTCCTGTCTGCATGTAGCCTGTGGTGTCATTTCACTCAGCACTCGGACTATGTCATCGCATGACTGACATGCATGTGTGGTCAGCCTGCATGTGGGTACTCCACACGGGCATGCTTCCTTGCCACTCCACTCCCCTGCACCTCGATTTCACCATGGCACTGATGGTCAACATGTTGGACTACTGCAATGGCCTGTTCCACGTGCTTGTGTACATGCACACTCCCTTCTGCTAACCTGCACGACACATACTGTGGGGTACATCCTTTGTCCTTGATGCAGGGTGTCCCACTCGGACTGTGCAGATGGCAGATGCTCCCTGGGGACATGAGTGCCCATTCATGCTCCATGTGCATTACATGCACGCCCTTATGTGTCTTTGGCAGGATGATCATTGTAGCACTTCTCCGGAATTACATACGTTTCATGGCATTTTGTCATCCATTCCATGCTCACTCTGGCTCAGTCATGCATCATGCACATCTTAAGTGTGTCATTGTCTGTGTGGGGCACAGGCCACCCCCTGTTGCAGGCCCCCTGACTCTGTTCAACAGGTGTAGTGCCTTCTGCATGAATGGGTGTACTACTGAGGGTTCATCATGTGTCCTGCTTACTGTCCCATTCTCATCTGCTGCGGTGTCAGTTGACTGAGATGATGCAATTGCTGATAGCCATCACTGTCTGCCAATACACAGTTCTCTGGTAAATCTTTCATTGCCATGCAATGCCTCCCTGCATTTTCACTAAGGGGTGGGTCGGTGAACTGTAACCGCGCAACCCAGTGCATGCACATTGCACATGATGGATGAACTTCCCCCTTACACTGCTGTCCTGTTAACTGATTGACATCAAAACGTACTTGTTGATGTAGATTGTTGGGATCGTGCACATGTACTGCACTGCACCCACCCACTTCTGAGCCATGTTACACCGTTCTACATGCCTACTAACTGCTGCAATGTCAAAGTGACCTGGCAAGTATGTTCAGGTGTTCATCCCTTCACTGATTTGAAACGCAGTAGCACAAGTGCATCCTGTGACACATGTACTCTGTATTAGAACACACTAGCAGGTGTTTCGCAAAGTTGATTGGTCAATCTGCGTGCTATACTTACTGGTATAGCCCGCAGATTGGTTACAGGCCGCAAATGGGATTGTAATTACTGTGTAGCTGCTGCACGTGTGTATGTGTACACTTTCACATACATCAAAGCAAGCAGCATTGAAGCTGCTTGCTTTGCTGTATAGAAAGGTGCTGATATACGCCATACGGATGTATATGTACACAGGTGTATATGTACACTTTCACATACACATATGCAAGCAGCTTCAACTTTGTGTTGTGCAACATTGCAGCTACTTACTTTGGTGTGTGTGAAAGTGTTTATTTAGACATGGGTCTTCAGCAGCATTTTTGTTAAATAATAAATATGTCGTTATTTTACGGAAATGCTGCTGAGATTTCCGCATTGCGCCCGTTATGTCCAACCGGCACAATCCTGAAGGTGCACTGTCGTGCACTACGAGTACGCCCAGAACCACTTAGCAATACTGGTGGAGCCTGGCCGTGGTGATTTGACACACTGAATCATGTTTTTTGGCACATTCACTGCACAATGAATCAGGCCTTGAAGGGTGTTCTAGAAGCTTCAGAGACCGGCAGCTCGTACCATACTGGGCGTTATGGTCCCTCATACCTAGTTGAAGGCCCTCGCTTTCCTCGGGACATTAACTATGTCTTCATGGCCTATGACCCCCGGTACGGGCAGAGCTGCATTCTCAGCGCACCCCTCAGAATAAACGTACCCCTCTTGCGCTAGTGAAATTGCGTGTCAAACTCCCTGCGCACCCCTCAGAATACACGTACCCCTCTCGCACAGGGCCAATCGCGTGTGAAACTTCCCACGTACCCCACAAATACACGTACCACGCTCTCCCAAGGCCTATCGTGTGTGAAACTTCCCACGTACCCCACAAATACACGTCACCGCTCGCCCAAGGCCTATCGCGTGTGAAACTTTCTGCGCACCCCTGAAATTCACGCAGGCTGCCCATCGACCCTCCCCATGCCTCACAGGCAGCCCATCCACCCTGGCCATGCCCCACAGGCAGCCCACACCACAGGGGGGACTTTTTCCACGCAATTTTCCTGGCGCGAGAGGGGTATGTGTATTCTGAGGGGTGCGCGGGAAGTTTTACACACGATTTGGCAGTGTGGGTCCTCCCGGGTGTGCCGCCTCCCCAGGCCCTGCAGGCAGCCCACACCACAGGGGACTACCCTACACCCCTGGCCATGCCCTGCAGGCAGCCCATCCAGCCTGGCCATGCCCCGCAGGCAGCCAATCCACCCTGGCCATGCCCCGCATGCAACCCACATGGCACCATGCACTTGTGAGCCCCAACACATGTCCCACCCAGCGTTGATGGGCACCTGCCAGCAGGCCCCGACTCATGTCCCCCTGCACCCCCAGCCACCGAGCATTGACGGGCACCTGCCAGCAGGCCCCGACTCATGTCCCGCCCAACACGTCATCACGATCCACACTCATGGCCCTTATGGCCAATCAAATCCCACCCCACGCCACCCCCTGTCCAAACACCCAACCAAGTATCCCAAATGGCAAGTATGCACATCAATACATGTCCGTCACACACACACAATGGGTGCAAGTGAATGAGAAACCCACGATAGAATACCACACAACTGAAGTATGAAATCAAAATGTATTAAATATAAAAGCAAGGGAATGAAAGAAAACCACACAATGATAGGAATAATATACAAAAGGCTGCATGTCCAAAATAATAGAAAAAAAGAATATGAATGCAGAATCCAAATAAATGCAAATGAAAATGGCTCTAAAGGGTTCGTCCATCAAAGGAAAAAAGAAAAATTAACATCGATTGCTCCATGGTAAAATTTTTAAAAAATGAAGTCTAATCCAGTCTTCAACTATATACAATGTACATATCCAGGGTCCATGAGCCCAACAATCCAAATGAAACCTACAAAAAACCCTACCTAATAAACAACTATATACAAAAAGCTGGGCATAGTCCATGCGCCGCAAATTAAAGTAAAATGGAAAGGAAACCTAAGACTAATTAACTATATACAATGGCGGCGGGCAAGTCCTACGGCTCACTCTGTGATGTTCCAGGCCAGGGCATCATCGAACTCCACGTCGATGTCCTGGAGGCGGGCCTCTTCCCTGTCCTCGAGGTCTCGCAGGGATGCAGTCATGGCCTGTTCCAACTCCCTGCGAGTTGCCTCGAGGCACTCAGCCCGCCTCAATGCCCTGTGCATGGAGTTCTCTGCCCTGACCATAGTGAACCGTGACTCCTCCACTCGCTGCCGCTCCGCATCTATCCGCTGGCCCAACCGCTGCCACAGGGAAGACACTCCCATTCCAGAGTCCTTCAGCCCTCCGGCCGATGCCTGCCCCTCTGATGTTGATGGCCCCGAGCCATGATGCCTCCCTCGTTGAGCCTGCCGCTGCCTCTGACGCAACTGCCTCTGCCAGCACAACGGCATCCAGGCTGATGGAATCCACCAGCACCGTCGTGCACGTGCCCTGCCCGATGATGTCAGCACATCCTCCACCTGCTGGGGTCCAGTTGCTGGGGTGTCCACCCCTGCTGGACCTCCGACTCCCGACTGTGGCAGGGATGGGATCTCCACCGAGCTGGCTGCATTGGTCGGGGCAGGTCCACAGGGAGCCATGGTGGCATCTGCATGGAGAACGACTGGCGCATAGTCTGCACAGAGGAGGAGAGGGCCGCCAGAGTGCCCGACACATGTAGGAAACCCTGACCATGGACCCTCCCAACTGGGCCACGTTGGCACGCAGCTCTTCGTGATGACGTGCATGCTCCCCCAGGAAGCACACACGTCACCATGAATGTCACGCGTGCGCAACGCGACACCAATCAGGACAGTCTCCATATGGTCACGGGTCCCCTCGTCCGCAGGTAGAGGAGTGCCAGATGACGTGGACCTCCCCCCTACCTGTGGACGGGCCTGGGATAGGGCATCCCTGCTGGTGCATGGTGGTGCAGTCACAGTGTCAGGGACAGTGACATGCACAGGCCCCTCCACGGCAACCTGTGCTGCCTCCTGCCCCTGGACTGCACCACTTGCACCAGTGGTACCACCCCCACCAGGCCCCATGTGCGGCTCAGTAGCAGCCTCCTCCTCCTCTGTGCAAACCACCAACCTGGATGGCTCTACACCATCTTCCACCGTCGCAAGCCCCTGTGGGGACTCACCCACCCCTTCCACTGCAGCCATAGTGGCAGACGCGGCACCAGTCCCTTCGCTCCCGGATGATGGTAATTCCTGGGAGGGTGACTGGGCCTTGCGTCGCCAGCCGGTGGAAGCATCCCTGCCGCTTTGCTCCACAGTGCCGTCTCCGCCCTCTTCTTCACTCGCCGCTGTGTAGAGGGAGACATAGCACACAAGCATCAGGGTACTGTACAATAGTCCCCTAGACAGGAAGCAATAGCACATGAGTGGCACCGTCAAATGTCACTTCCATCATTTCTCCCAACAACACATGGGTCAGTGCAGGCAACACACATGCAGGAACCGGCATGGCACATGCAACAAAAACTTGCATCCATGTCCACTGCACCGTACATACATCCAATGGTGGGCTGCAACTCACATGCATCATGGGACATACTGATCATATGCACACGCATCGCCGGAGGGTCATGCATCTGGCCCTGTATGCCCACAGACACAGTGGATACAAGGATGAGTAGGCTGCATCAGTGATTCAACACACCGTCACGGACATGTGTCATGCATCCATGGCGCACACACTACGCTGCCACACGGACATGTACATCATGCATGTCCATGACTGCAGCACACATCTATCACACCACAAACATGTCAAGGTACAGACACAGGCATGCATACATGTGTGCATTCCGCATGCTGCTCAGCATGATGCATTGTAACACATACACCATCCACGTGAGTCACGTCTGACTAGACTCACATGCAGCACCGTCATTTCCCTGCACATACACATTTATACATGACCCAAGTCACACATGCAGCCGAGTAGCTAACTACCACCACGCTTCAACATGCACTGTTTCAAACGTGAATGCATGGCTACTTACCACTCGACTCCAGACGGGCCTGCATCCTGAGGATCTGGTGGTGAAGCACTGGGCGAATGCGCTCCAGGACCCTCATCTGCTGGGTGGTAAGATGGGCCCGGTGCTCCACTGCATCCACTGCCTCCAAGAGACACTGGGCCTTCTTGAGGGTCCTGGATTTGTAGTCCTCCCAGGGCTTCTGGACGTGTTTAATGTCGCGGGGTGCCACCCCCTCTGCGTTGATGGCACCCACTATGTCCTCCCAGATACTCTCCCGTCCTTTCTTGTCGGCGTGCGATGGTGTGAAGAGGGCATCATAATGCCCCAGAACTTGCTCCACCAAGATACCAACTTCCTTGTCAATGAAGCTGGTAGCCCTCTGCCTCTCTGGCTGGGGGTCACCAGTGGTCTCTGATGGTGTTTGCCCCGACATGGCGACCCCCGAGGCAGGTGTGGGTGGGCAATTGGATGCTGGGGCTGGGCTGTGGATTGACGGAACACCAGTCGGGACTCTTCTGTTCCAGCAGGGGTGGTCACAGCAACTGGACCTCTGCAGATGGCAGATGTGCAGGCACCAAATGGCAGGGCACGGTGGCAGCAGGCAGGCAGAAGCAGTTGGCTCGTGGGAGGCTGCTCAGGGCTCTGAGGGCAGTAAATCGGCTTTCTGGGCAGGCGTGGGGTCTTCCATGTGTTGTTGCGTGGCCAGCTTGATACGGAGTGATTTGGCTCGTGAAAAAACTGCACGTCAGCGTGTAATTCGAGGAAAGGGCCTTAGCGCATAAGCTCGTATGTGACCTAACATGCACGAGCGTTTCCCTGCAACGGGTTATCTCTTTTTCTTGCTTTTATGGAATGCCTGTGTTGTGTGACACGTCATTTCTCCTAGGGGGCCACAGAATGGGACATTCATTGTAGCTGTATGTACGTGTTTGTTGTTTGCGCACACTTTTGTTATGCGCAGGGACGCTACTGCCTGCCTTCGTGTGGCAGACGTGAATTACCCCCAAAGACTTTACTAGACACATCGAGCAGCGTAATCAGCCAGCATTTTATGGGACCCTTACGGGCACCTTTCTTGAATATTGGAATGATCAGAAATTCAGTCTAAGAAGATGGCAGCATTTTGAAGTTTATAATACTTTTTAGAAAAGGTCAATAAAAATCCCTGCCAATTCTGTGGGCCATTTATTTAAAACTATATTCGATAAGCCATCTGGCCAGAATGTTCTGGGACGTTTTAAAATCCTAATGACAACGCAAATGGGCCTCATCACGACCCTGGCGGTAAGTTACCGCCAGGGCCGTGACTTTACCGCCATGGCGCAAACTACGTTTACGCCATGGCGGTAAGGGGATTTACCGCCCCATTCCGACCTTGGCCCCATTTACCCTTCCCCATTCCCATTTTTGCCCCATAGGGCATAATGGGAGTGGGGAAGGCGTTAATTACGCCACCGTAAATTACGGTGGCGTAATTAACTCCATGGTCCCTTACCGCCATGGTTCTTTACACCTGCTAAAAGCAGGTGTAAAAACCGCCATGGCGGAAAGGGACCTCGTAATTGGCGGAAAGGGGTTGGCGCAGCTAACGCTGCCGCAAACCCCTTTCCGCCAGGGTCGTGATGAGGCCCATTGTGTCTACTTTTGCAAGGGAACCTTGCAATCCCTCTCTACTCTCAATCCCAATCTACTCTCCCTCCCGTTCCCTTCGGTCCGCTGACCATTTCCTTCTCACTGTACCTCCGTCCGCTTGTGCCTCATCCCGTTTCCGCTCCTTCCAACTCCTAGCACCTCTACACTGGAACTCCCTTCCTCTTGCTATCCGTGCTACCCCACCTTCACCTCATTCCGCACTTCCCTTAAATCTCTCCTCCATTCTCCTCCCTGAAACTCCTTCCCTCTTCTGCTCTCCCCCTCCTTATTCTTTCCTCCGACTATCTACCCCCTCTCACCGTTCCCCTTCCCTCCTCCTACCCTTCTCCACCACTCCCCCTTCTATCCACTCCCACTCCCCTTCAGTTAATTGCTCTTTTCACTGTTTTGTCGATTGATTCATAATGTATTTGCGTCAACCGTTATATTGTTAGTTTATGTATTATGTTCCATTGTACAGCGCTTTGGTGTAAGGTGCTTTATAAATCAATAAATACAAATACAAATACAAATCCAGATAAGGAATTCATATTAATAATAGATAAAAGGTACAAAGGTTCGCTTTGCAGAAAAGTGACCATGTGTTTTCTGGGATTGGATTAATTTGAGCCACAGTGAATTGATCTACTATGCCATCAATCTTTGCCCAATGTTTTTGTGTCCTTACATTCTATAATGGATATCATGGTTTGCCATTTGGAATTTCCTTCCCAATATTTCTGATGCTTGCACCACTTCTAATAGTGCAGTTTTATTGGTACTGCCTTTCTCCTGCCAGTGCAAATAGGGTGCAGACATTATTTCTCAACACACCTTCGAGGTCTCCTTTTATTTTACTGTCACTGCAGGATTGTATATCATTATTAATGTGTTTCTATGAATAGTGAACCATTTCCCTGTTGTTACTGTCATTAACTCTGTCCATACTGGCATCAATGTCGTTAGCGCTTTTCATACTCGTACAGTGTCAAAGAAGGTACTCCAGAACCCAAAGGTTTTCCATTTTCAGTAAAAGGATATTCGTTTCATCAATATTATTCTCTGACCATATTACACAGTTTGTCACCAAGTTTACTTCAGTGCCTCCAATCATGTCAGGGTCAGCTCTTTATTCATTGCCAGGGATAATGATGAAAATGAATAACCTTTCATATTAGCAGTAATATTTTGCTTTAGTATGTCCCTGGGGTTTCTCACAATCAACAATATTAAAATCTGGTCTAACAGGAAATGTGACCAGAAAGATCCATCCTAAACATGGGACTCTTGAGACTAAATGGATTTCGGAATAGCCATGCTCATCAGGTTATCACCAAGAATCTGATTTGCATACTTCAATATACATCTTTCTTGCATTAAGCTCTCCAGCTAAAATGATTCCTCCCAGGGGGAAATTCACTGACAGCTCTTCCAATAAACTGGCTAAATTATAAATTCATTATCTGGTTTGTCTTCGACATAGTGGAACAAAATCTGTAATTAGTAACCAGTGATCTAACTTAGCCTACCTAGCCACGGTCAGAATTACTGCCAACATGTAGCTACAATTGCATGTCCTGTTATATCTCTGAATACGCAGATCTTTTTTTGGTGCTATAATTAATCCACCCTTAAGGCATCCCACCTCTACGTTTGTAGCTGGCTCCAAAAGAATCAAATAATGATATATGCAGGATGGTTCTGGCAATAACTGTAAAAAGTGTTGTGTGATACCCTGAGCTTAAGTACAATTGTAACCTGTAGAGTTCTAGGAGAGCTGTTATAGTGATACTGGCTTTTGCTTCAGGAAGGATAGGTTTGAAAATATAAGGTAGCCAGTCTCTATCCTTTTTTTATTTTAAATTTTATGTTCTCGGTAGAACACAATCTCCAGGATTATCCGTGTTACAGATGATTTTTAGGGGATTTTGGTTTGAGGTTCTAATAGCACCTATTATAGAACTTTCCATGAACATAGTTTCCTCTCGTGTTGTCTCCAAAGCTCCTATTAGCAAATGATTTATGTCAAGGATATTGGGTGGATACATATCATAACGCGTTGCCAAGGAAGAATCCAATTTGCACTTTTCTCCCGCTGAGTCCTACAAATTTACACTCCCTTGCCCTCTTGCTTTACAGAGCCACCAGAGCACCAAGGGACCACGCAGGTGGTCACAGTGCACTGTATAAGAACTTTTAACAGAACATATTTTATATACATTGTAGATCACCTAAGATTGTCATGGTTGGTTAATTCCACAAGGTATGTATAATCTCAGTAATTGTATAATTCCACTCCTATTTAATGCTGGTTCCCTTGATCACACCAATAAACCCTCAATGATCAATTCTCTTCCGTAAACTAATGTAGAGAGGTTATGCATTTAAAGGTTATCTTAAATGCCACAATTAGGTTTACTGATTTTAGCTAGCAAAGCTAGCCCTCCCATTGATTACCAAGAGTTGGAATTATTGACAGTGGTAGGTAAAGCTTTCCCTCCAATATCAATATAGAGGTGAGACAATAACTCAGCTGCTACCGATCCTGTCTTCTGCTATATCAAAGATATCTGAAAGATTGAACCTTACATTCTCCTCATGGCATACTTCTTCGAATGTCCCAAAGCACAGAGTGTCTTTAGAAACCATCTTCAAGTGCTGAGGCTGTAAAGCTTCCTGAATAACATTAAGCCTGTGTTCTAAAACCTGAGTTTTCCATTGCTGTTCATATGAATCCCCTTTTATAAAGCTTTTATGTCATAATTTCATTACCAGCCTCTTTTTACTGCTTTGTCTGTGTCATAATAAGAGCTCCTTATCTACTATGACTTCAAGACCGTCCTCATCATGAGTAAGGGCAGTACTTTTACTGGACCTAGTGAAGGTGTAGACAGACCTCCCAGTGGCCGCCCTGCAAATGTCTAGCAGGGAAACAGCAGACAGAACGCTATAGTAGCAACCACAGACATCATTGAGTATGCTCTTGGCCTGCCGGCCATTCAATGATAGTGTGAAATACACACTGATAACCATCTCACAATGGAAGACTTCTAAAGGGCCTTGCCTTTGCCAGGAAGGTCAAAAAGCAGCAAACAATTGTGATGATTTTCAAATGTCTTTAGTGTGGGCCACATAGAACCTAAGGGATCGGGACACATCCAGACAATGCAAGGAGCATTCAGCAGGATTTGAGGGAGAGCCAAAGAACACAGTCAGAACTAGCAGTTCATTATGTTGAATTGAAGACGGGACCTTCAGCATTAAGGAAGGGTTTGGGCGAAACAACCACCTTGGACTTATGATAAATCAGGTAGGGAGGCTTACAAGAGAGCCTGAAGTTCGCCTGCCTGTCTGGCAGAAGTAATGGCAATAAGGAAGGCAGCTGAGGCGGCCATGCGGTGAGGCGCACGAAAGGGAAGCTCCTGAACGATCCTGATTTAATCCGCTTTAAAACTAACTTACTCGGCTGGAAAATTTACCGACGGGTGTAGGAAGATCCACCGACCACCCGACCCAAGCCCTGGGGAGATCCGGACTGGGGAACGAGGCGAAAAACGGCAGCAAACACACGGAGCATCGAAAGCAAGATGGCGGCCCGCTAACACACAGCCAACGGCCCAGAGACCCAGAGCGGGAGACTACGAAAGGCTGTAGTTCGGAGCTGCGAACCCGGGAAGAAAGGAAGAGGGGCCGCGGCGGGGCGGCTGAGGAGAGCAGGATACACCCCCCAGGCAGCGGAACGGCAACAGCGAGCGCCTGGTGAGAGGAGAGCAGCGGCGACAGGACGCGGTCGCTGGAAGGCGGCGCCGAGGGAACGCAACAAGCTCCGCAAGCCGAGGAAGATCCGTGCCGAGGACAGCGTCACCTCCAGCCCCTGCCGGCCTTGCTAGCACGAGAACTGGGGACCCAGGAGAGAGCAGAGGGGTGAGACGGCTCTCCGCTGGACCACCGCTGGACCACCGCAGGGCACCGGAGAGGTCCAACAGCTAGCAGGTGAGGAGAGCGCCTGCAGGCCCGCACGGCACCCGGGGAGGCGTGTGGAAACACCCGACAACACAGGGAACCCCTGGCGGGAGGAGAACAGCACAACGGGCACCCCCCATCCAACTAGAACCGGACCCCACACGGACTCAGTGTACAAGCCACAGATAGCGGACAAGAAGCAGTGCAGTGCAGTACCCAAGGCCCGCACGGCGAGTATGCCCAACAAGAAGGTGGAGGGGAAAACGAAACAAGTCAGCATGGATCACTTTGCCAAAGCACCAGACAATAGGCAGCCAAACTCATCGGAGACAGCATTGGTGGAGGCCAACACCCCACACCCACCAGGGAAAGACGGGAAAATCCTAGAGGCAATCGCCACCCTACAGGCGACGCTTGAGAAGAAAATGGATACAGCCATAGGGGCTCTGAAGGCATCTCTGGAACAAAAATTGGACACAGTCATGGTGGACGTAGCCTCCTTCGCCAGGACGCGAGAAACCTGGCGGACAGAGTGACAACAGCGGAGCAGTAGGTACAGCAGAACACAGCGGACTCCGCCACCACGAGGACCCAGTTGACGGAGGTGCTCCAGAGAGTCAAGATCTTGGAAAGGAGAGCAGAAGACGCAGAAGAGAGGGCAAGGAGAAATAATATCCACATAATCGGGGTTCCGGAAGGGGAGGAAGGGAACGACCCCACGGAATATATCGAGAATATTCTCCTACAGGAGGTCAGAGCTGGAACCCTGTCCCAAGGCTTTGTGGTGGAGCGAGCACACAGAGCACTGATGCGAAAACCCCAGCCGGGGGCCCCTCCCAGAGCCATGATCGCCAAAATTATGAACTTTAAGGATAGAGAAAAGATACTGGCGTTCTCGAGGGGAGGAGGAGAGATTATCAGAAATTCATCCAAGATTACCATATATCCGGACTACACAATGACAGTCCAAAAACAAAGGGCACAGTTCGGCCCCACAAAGGAACGCCTCAGAAAAGCAGAGATACGATACATGCTCCTGTTTCCGGCTAAATTGAAGGCGATACACAAGGGGAAGACACACTTCTTCGAGTCCACGGAAGAGGCAAATATGTGGATGGATGCCCAAGGAATCCCCCAACTGGAGCAGCGAAACGTTAACAGAGGCAGAGCCCAGCCCGGGCGAGAAATCCGCAGATAATTAGAATCAAGGGTGCAGAGTATCAAACAAATGAGAAGTTAGGAACAGGACAATAAATATGAAGGGAGCAACCAACCCTAACAAACCGCACCAGCCTAGTACGACGCACCCCCAAGAAGTGCGATCGAGAGTTCAGATGCCAGTTTTAAGGCATTACGCTGCAGCAAGCCGGCCTCATCCAGAGGAGCAAGGCAGGAGAAGCGGCGAGGCCCAAGCAGGGGGAGGGTGGCTGGGCGTTTGTTGTTGTTTTTTAGTTACAGTTCAGGTTATCGATAGACAGGAAGAATCGGAAGATGGCATTGGCGTTGAAGGAATGGTTAAAGACTATGATGGGGAGACACCAGCACACAGTGACTGGAGCGAACCACAACAAGGACCCAGGAGACGGGGCCTACAAGAGGAGAAGAGAGCGAGCCCCACGCGAGTGATCCCGGTCAGCAGCAGTGAACATGGAAGCAGGGAAATGGGCAAACAAACAGGGCCATGGGACGACGAGGCCAGGACTACAAACACCCATGAGCCGGGATGAGTTAATGATAGCAACATGGAACGTGAGAGGCCTTAACGCGTACATCAAGAGACTGCGAGTTTACGCCTGGCTGAACAAAATGAAGGTCAAGATAGCAATGCTCCAAGAAACGCACCTGACAAAAGAAAAGCAGTCTAAGATCGATCAAAAATGGGGAGGGCAAGTGTATACTGCCACATATTCCAACTATGCAAGAGGGGTACTGATTTGGATCGCCCCGGGAGTGCCATTCCAACTCATTAAAAAGGAGATCGACCAAGAAGGAAGAACGGTGGTAGTGCATGGCATGCTGGAGAATAGGGAAGTGTGCCTAGTGAACACCTATGCTCCAAATCACGATACGAGAGAGTACTTCAGAAAACTTACACCTAAACTAGCCCAGTACAGAGACACAATGTTCATCTGGGCCGGGGATTTCAACTGCGCCCTGAACCCGCTCCTGGATCGATCGGATGACAAGCTCAGGAGGCCAGCACCACCAGCCAAGGAACTACAGAGGGCACTAGATCACCTGAAGCTGGCGGACGTCTGGAGGCAGGTACACGGGGCGAGAAGAGGGTACACACACTACAGTGCACCCCACGGAACATTCACACAGATAGACTACATACTCACGGGCACTGAATCACTACACAAATTCACAGGAATTAGCATTAAAGCCCGAACGCTCTCAGACCACGCTCCAATACTGACATCATGGGCACACACACAGGGGAGAGCCCCGATACCTACGTGGCGACTCCGGGCAGAAGCTCTGGACGAGGGAGAATTCCAAGAACACCTACAGGGGGCAATAGATGATTACTTTGAGCACAACACAGGGAGTGTGGAGAGTAATGCCACACTCTGGGATGCGTTCAAGGTGGTTTTAAGGGGGGCAGCGATCGGTAAAATGGGCGGTTTAAAGGGAGCGGCCATAGCAGAACTCAACTACCTAGAAGAGCAGATAGGAATAGAGGAACTGAGGGCGCAGGCAGCGGGGGAGGAGCCAGAGGAACTGATGGAGTTGAGAATGGGGTGCATAGAACTCTGGGAGAAGCTGGGACGGTTGAATTATGGGAGGTATTTACAAAGGTTACACGAAGAGGGGGACAAACCCAGTAGGCTCCTGGCCTGGCTCACTAGGCAAGAAAATAAGAGGGAACCCATTACGGCGATAGAAGACGAGACAGGAGAGGAGGTGAGGGGCCAAGAGCACATCAATCATTTATTTGCGGAGTTCTACGAGGAACTATATGCCCCCAACCCGGAGGTAGACCCTGAGGACATAACCGATGCATTAGCAGAAATAAGGTTGCCAAAGTTAACAGAAGAGCAGGCCCAAATGCTTGATGCCCCACTCACAGAGGAAGAGATAGCGGGTACAATAGCAGAGCTTCCCACAGGCAAGTCCCCGGGCCCGGACGGACTCCCAGGAGAGTTCTACAAAAAGTTCAAAGACACTATCACCCCAAGGTTACTGGAGACATACCTAGATGCATATGAAAGTGCACGATTACCGGCTAGCATGTCGGAGTCAACCATCATCCTGATCCTTAAGCCAGGGAAGCTACCCACAAGGTGCACGGCATACAGGCCAATTTCCCTTATAAACCAGGACGTTAAGATACTAACGGCGGTTCTAGCCAACCGTCTGAAGCGGGTGATCCCCACATTGATACACCCTGATCAAACAGGTTACGTTCCTGGGCGGAACACATCATGGAACCTCCGTAGACTACACCACGTGATAGATAAAACGAACCAGGGACGGGGAGAACGTGCGATAGTGTCTCTTGACGCTGTCAAAGCATTCGATTCAGTGAATTGGGGGTGGATGATGAGGGTCCTCGCCCACTTCGGCATTGGCGAAGGGTTCCTCAGGTGGATCAGACTACTGTATAGTGAGCCCAGGGCCAGGGTTAAGACAGGGAGATATATTTCAAAGGAATGGAGGATCTATAGAGGAACGAAACAAGGGTGCCCACTATCGCCAATGTTATATATCCTGGCCCTGGAGCCACTGGCGGTCTTCCTTAGAGCAGAATATGGAGACACGGGGATTGAGGTGGACGGGGTGCTCCATCAAATCTCGCTGTACGCGGACGATATGTTATTGTTCGTAGAAAACCCCCGCACTAACCTGCCCTGCCTCTTGGAAGCAATAGGAGCATACACCAGACTCTCAGGCACAGCAATAAATAAAGAGAAGTCCCAGATCTTCCCCCTGGCAGATCTGAGACGGGCCCCCCCGGAGAGGCTCCCAGAAGTGGGCCTAACATGGGCTCCACAATCCTTCAAATATTTGGGGATAGAGGTCCACCATGACATTGCAGACACTCACCGACACAACACGCAAGCAGCCCTGGACACAACACGAAAATGCATGGCCTTCTGGAGAACACTCCCACTGGGGATGATAGGCAGGGCCGCCCTCTTGAAAATGGTAGTACTTCCACGCCTGTTGTACTTTTTCACCAACATCCCATATAACATTCCCAGGGCATTCTTCACAAACCTAAACACAATAGCAAGAAACTACCTATGGGCAGGGGGGAGAAACAGGGTTGCAATGAGCACTCTACAGAGAGACTACGAGGGAGGAGGCATTTGTTTGCCGGACTTTGAAAAGTATTATCTGGCTGGGCAGTTACAATTTGTGGTCAAATGGTTAGGGGAGGAGGAAACAATGGACAAAACCAACTTCCAGCCCGCGCTGGAAACACATTACCTGAGGGAAATACTGTGGCTGGACAAACCCCTGCTCAGGACTTTACCGTACATGCTAAATCTAGCAGTGAGATTGTGGTGGAGAGCATGGAAGCTGCAGGGGACGAAGGACCCCTACTCAGCGCAAATACCCCTGGCGGGCCTGGTGGGCACAGACATGAGCTTGTTGGCTGCGTTCCGAACACAATGGGAAGCCAAGGGGGTAGCGCAAATCGGAGATATGAGAAGAGAGGGGAGATGGGCAGACTTCCAAGAGATGAGGGAAGAATACGAAATACACGAGGGCCAATTCATCCTGTATAATAGACTAATCCTCAGAATTAAAGACAGATGGCCAGAATGGGAAGACCTAGAAGAACCGGCAGGTGCGTTGGACATGTGGTATGACATTTCTGAGGGGACACACACGACCTCCAGACTATACGAGCAGATGCTGAGACCTCACACAGAACAAGAACTACACATAAAACAAAGTTGGGAAGAAGAACTCCATAGGCCACTCAGCGACCATGAATGGAACAGGGTGCTGAGATACCCCAAAACAGTGTCCAGGAACGCAAGGTTCAAACAGACCCAGTTGTACGTGACGCACAGGGCGTACCTCACACCTAAGAGGATGAACGTGATACGCAGAGGTGACCCCAGCGGGTGCCCACGGTGCTCGACCGAGGAGGCAGACATGGTGCACATGTTTTGGATATGCCCAGTGATACAGACGTTCTGGGAAGGCATCAGGACCAAAATAGCGAAAAGCGGCCTTCAGATACAGACGGAGCACCCCGAATGGTACCTGCTGGGCCTCTTCCCTCGAGGAGGCAGGGACAGAGTGCATCTAGCAAAAATGAAAGACTTGATATGCATATTAGCCAAAAGGAGGATAGCCATGTCCTGGAAATCTAGAGGAGGCCCGACCATAGAAGCATGGTGGGCAGACCTCCAAAAGTGGACACTAGCGGAGACTGCGGTGTGGATCAGAGCAGTGCAAAGAGGGGAAGGGGAAACAGCTGGGAAAATAGCGGCATGGAACTCCCTAGTGCAGAATCTATTTGGACGAGAAGGAGAGGAAACCGACGAGGAGGATCCGGAGGAGGCTGGGGGATACCAGAGCGCCCAGGACAGGGAGACACAAGGGATGGAAGAATAGACACCGTTGTATGGACACGGAGGCAGCTAGCGGAAGCAGCCACAGACAGGGAAGATAAGCTGTTGGACACTTTAAGACGATGACCCCACGGCAGAATCCGCCGAAAAGCCAAAATGCCAGCTGAATGTTCGTATGTTTGTATGTTGTATGTATTTATGTTGTTAATTGGAAAATAAAAGAAATTAAATAAAAAAAAAAGGAAGGCAGCCTTCCACGAGAGAAACGTCAAAGAGGCTCTGTGGTGAGTCTCAAAAGGAGGACCCATCAGCCTCTGAGAAATTATTTTACCAGTCTGTGAGACCAAAGAGAAGGCCTACCTGGGAAATGCGTACAGCGCAAAATAGCTGCTATGTGCAGCTTGATGGAAGAGTGTGCTAAAACAGCCTTGGCCGAAGATAGGATGTGCAGCAAGACTTCCTGTGTTTGTATGCGTAACGGGTCAAGCTGTAGACCTGCACACGAGATGGCACAGCGTTCCCACTTGCTGTTGGTATGATATGGCATTTATAACGCACCTATACACAAGGGTTTCAAGGCGTGACGAGGCAAGGGAGGGGGTACAGAGGGAAGACAGAGGCAACAATCTTACTAGGCCAGGTGACATTGAGATCATGCAAGTGCAGGGGAAAGGCAAGGCAGTGTAGATGGCACCTGGGCCATGGATATGATGTGCCAGCAGAAAAGAGGCAGAGGTATGTTTCCAAACTATAGGGCTCTAGGAGTCAGGCCGTCAAGTTGTGTGATGCTGGTGTAACCAGGGCCCGCCGTCTCTGGAGAGAAAGTCTTAGAAAGTGGGCAATCTGATGGGAGGAGCCACTGAGAGCTAGAGGTGGACCGAGTACCAAATTTGTTGCAGCCAGGCCAGGTCAACCAGGATCATCCTGCGCCGCTGCTGTTTGAGCACACTGACCACTTGAGGCACTAATAGGATCGGGAGGGGACATTCCTTCCCATGGGAATGAGAATGCACCTCCCAGACTCCCTGTCTGAGGAAACCTGCTTGCAAACATAGTGCATTTCTTGTTCATAGCTGTCGCAAAAAGATTGACTTCTGGAAACCCCCGCCTGGAAAGGTGTGAAGAACCTGGTCTTACAGAAGCTCCCATACGTAGCAGGGTCTGAGTTCCCTGCTGAGGGAGTCCGTTACTGCGTTCTGCATCCCTGGAAGATGTAAGTGAATTACCACAATGCATGGGCCTCTGACAGAATCGGTGAGCAGTGTGAAGGCCTCATGAAGAAGGACACAGACAATGAAATTACTTGTTTTTAATATAGAATCTGTTAACTTAAATGTCAGGATGGAAAAAGGCCTAACTTGCCCTATGGTAAAATGGGATTTCCGTGCCTAAATAAAACTATGGAAGTCTGAGTAAAAGAGTTCAACTTAGGAATCTGTGTCCAATACCTATGTTTGCCATCACAACTAATCTATACAATGTGTAATGATGTCAGCAACCACAAGAAAACAGTGTTCAACATAGAGTTCTGAGCTTCTTCCAGCCCCCTTCCCCAAAAAAGTAGTCCAAAAAAATAGTCTCAAAGTTCAATTTCTTAAATAGAGGGTGCAATAGTCTTATTCTGGTCTAGGGGATTCCTATGCCCAAGTCCCAAATTACACAGTTCACACAACCTTGAAATTAAATGTTCCTGGCTAGAACTCAGGGCTCCCTTCCCCATGTTTCAAGTGGTACAGTTCAAAAGAAACACCAAAATATCTTGTCTCTGCAATTCAGTTAATGTTGGTTTAAATGTCTGTTCAAATACCCTGCAGCTTGCATATAGGTTGAAAATTGCGCTGTTAGTTAGGATTTCAACATACTGTTATTTGTGTCGAGTTATATTCCGTTTTGGACACTTCAACATATAATGGTTTGCCTGTAATCGTCCTTTAACATGTCAACATGTAATGGTTTGCTTGGATTTAAAGTCCCCCCACACTTCCGGGGTTCAAAAGTTCTAATTTCCGTTTGGTAGCAAGTTTTCAAAGTCAGTTCGGTATTCAATAATTGGCTTATTGCTTGTGGTCCATTTTCGCTTTCTTTATAGTTCAGTATTTGTGTGTTTCGCTTTAATTGCAGCACTTTACAGTTCAGTATTTGTTTGTCTTTAATTGCTGTGTTCATTGTTCGGAGACCTTTCGAAAACGTATTCTCCGTCACACGCAACCACTCCCATACAAAGTATTGTCATCTGTTTGCTAATTGAAAAAGGGGTCTGAGACTTTCAAAAACGTGCTGTTCTGAAGCATGCAAACTCTCCGATACTAAATATCCCCATCGGTTGGCTAATTGAAGATGAAAGGGATCAGAGACATTTGAAAACGTGCTGTTCCTAAGCACGCGACCACTCCAAGAGTTCACACACACTCTCAAACACTAGGAACTCACTGATCATTGAGTAGAAGAGGAAGAGGCAGCCTTCCTGCACGGCTCCCCTCACGTTTCCCAGTCTGCTCCAGGGAGTCACCACTCTGACGTCATCCTGTAGGTCCCTTCGCTGCATGCACCAGCCCTGTGGTCCTTCTCCTGTTGATCCTCTCTGCCACTGGGTTGGGCTCCATTTACACACCTGCAGCCCTTTAATTGGCTGCAGGTGTGGATGATCAATCAGCCTTGCCTGACCACCATTAAAGGAACGCCTTGCCTGACCACCATTAAAGGGACATGCCTGACCTTCTTCACTCTTAGCAGGCATCTTCCCTGTCCCAGTACTAGAGTGGTAAAAGAACGTTGTCTTCATTGCTCTTAGTTGCCTCTTCTTCATCCCAGTACTGTCAAGTGTCAATTGTGGAGAAATGAGGGGAGCCGTCTTACAATAACCCATAAAGTTTGGGGTGGGGTTGGTTGTCACTAGGAAAAGGGGGATGCCATGTCTCACCCAAGGGCAACCCACTCCCAGTTCCCAAGGACCCGCCACCCAGGTGATCCTCCCTTGCTTCTCCGCCCCAAGGGTCAAGATCCAATTGCGATGGCCTTTCACCTTGCCACCTGCGCAGAGAATCCAAGGGTTTTTGGAGTGAGAATACTCTTGGGTTTCTTACAGCAGGTGCCCCCTGCTGCAAATATAGTGCATGGTGATTGTGTTGTCCATGAAAACGCAAACCACCCAGTCAGTTTTGCAGTTGAGACTTGAAGGACTTCAAGGCCCAGAATAACATCCAGAGCTCCAGAACATTCATGTGGAGTGACTTTTTGTCAGGAGATCAGAGACCTCTGCTTGGAATTGACACATGTGAGCTCCCCATGAAGGATATGTCATGACTAAGCTCTGGTAGTCTGGGAGGAGGAAAAGTCACACCTTGCGGGATATGGAGACAAAGGCTTTACCACTGGAGAGCGTTGCAAAAGGGACCTGTTAGATGAAGCACGTCTTCCCAGGATACCGGGGTCTGCTGCCAATGGGCATCCAGGAACTCGGCAAGAGGTTTAATTTGTAGTCTGCCGTGTGGGATCAATGGGATTCCTGAGGATATTATTCCCGGGAGAAACTTGAGAGAGCGTGCTGAAGCAATGGCCAGGCATGACGTGACAACACATGAGAGCATTTTGAGATGTGACGCTAAGAACAGTGTGTTCTGAGATGGAGTTAAGCAAGACTTTGCAAAGTTCCCAGCGAAACCTAGTGATGTCAAGAGAGGATTGTCTCTTTTGTATGTCAAGTCACAGGTGGAAGCAATAGGGCCCGCACCAGCCAGTCGTCCAGATATGCGTAGATGTGAATCCCTGCACAAAGGAGGTGGGCACCGACTGGAGCAAGACATTTAACGAACAACACCCTTGGTGCTGATGTTAGGCCAAAGGGCAAGACCTTGAAATGGTGGAGTTTTCCTGCAACCTTAACGCAAAGGAAATGCCTGTGTCACCGATGGATAGGGATATGGAAGTGTGCACCCTGTAGGTCTACAGAGGAGAGTAAATCCCCTTCGTGCAGCATGCCCAAGATTTGCTGGAATGACACCTTGTGAAAGGTCTGGCACCTGATAAATGTGTTCAGCCTGCGCAGGTCAAGTATAGGCATCCAACCTACCATTTTTTCTTTACTAGAAAGTATCTGGAGTACACTGTGGTGCCCTGCTTATGAACTTGGATAGGTTTGATCGCTCCTTTTGCAAGAGGGGATTGCACCTCCAGCAGGAGAATCAGTCAGTGTTTTCCTACCTTTGGAATGGGAGAAATGAAGAGGAGATGCCAAAAGAACTCCAAAGTGTGGCTGAGTCGAATGATGGATAATACTCATTAGTCAGTGGTGATAGACTCCTACTGCTTGATAAACTTTGTAAGCCACCTCTCTACTGGGGTGCAGAAGTGGGGGGTCGCAACAGGTCAGGCTAGTTTTGGAACCCGGCTTTTGGTGAAAGAACTGCGTTAATGCTGGTTTCCACGATAAGCTTGTGAACTCCCTTTGTAGCCCTCTTGGGTGTTGCCAGAGTGCGACATTGAATTTTTTAATTTTAATTTTGAAGCACTTATAAACGTGCGCACAACAAACCAAATCGTATCCTGACGCAGATGGAACAAAACAATAGAGCTCAGAAGGCCAGGGGGACCAAATGGAAAAATCGAGTACCATACAGACAGAAAGTAATCCAAAATCGTAAATTTATTTAAAGAGATAAGTTTTGAGGCCTGCTCTTAAAGTCATCAAGGAGTTAGCTTGTCTCAGATATAACGGGAGACTATTCCACAGTCCGGGTCCGGTCACTGAAAAACACTGATCTCCTCTGGACCTGTACTTCATCCTAGGAATTACAAGGAGGAGTTGGTCCTCCGACCTAAGGGTACGAGTGGGTTGGTATCGTTTCAATTTGTTTATTAAATATACTGGTGCCATATCATGCAGGCATCTGTAAACCACGCAACCAGTCTTAAATTTAATCCGATCTTCGACCGTCAGCCAATGTAGTGATCGGCAGAGACCAGATATATGAGTATTTTTAGATACACCAAACACCAGTCTAACTGCGCAATTTTGTGCTTTCTGGAGACGATGGATTTGATTACTCGGTGCTCCTGCCAAAAGTCCATTACAATAATCAAGATTTGAATTGACCAGTGCCCCCACCACTACCGCACAATCTGCTTAAGGCACATAGGGTAGGGCTTGGCGTAAAAGGCGGATATTATAGAATACGGACTTCACCTTGGCTGAGACCTGGGCATTACATCCCAGGTCACTCTGCCAAATGCAGCCTAGATTATTTACCTTGGTGGAATATTTAAGGGTGGCTCCCAAAAACTGAGGAGGAGAGGGACATTTTCCACCTTCAAGATGATGTTTAGGCCCAAACAAAATCACCTCTGTTTTTTTGGGTTAAATTGCAGCCAATTTTCTTCCATCCATGTACCTATCTCCTCTAGACATCCTGTAACCAGGGCAAGAGCATCCTCTACATCATCAAGCCTGATGTACAGCTGAGTATCGTCAGCGTAAGAATGAAACCTGAGATGTTTTTCAAGATCTTCATCAAGGCACGAAGATAAATGTTAAACAAAAGTGGGGAGAGAGCCAATCCCTGTGGCACACCACAACACAGAGAGTATTTCTGAAAAAAATCCACCAGCTCGAACACTTTGCTGACGGTCAGTGAGGAAAGATGTGAACCATTGAAGTGCCCCAGGGCCCACATTGACCAGATTCTTTAGGCGATCTAACAAAATGCTATGGTCCACCGTATCAAATGCGGCTGACAGATCAAGCATCACAAGCAGGGAAAGTTTCCCAGTATCTCCTGCCTGCAACATATCATCCCAAAACACCATCAGTGCAGTATCTGTCCCATGTAATGGACGGAAACCAGGCTGTAAACGATGGAGTAGGCAATGATCTTCAACAAAGTCCTGTAGCTGTTTAGTAACTACTTTCTCTGAGATTTTGCCTGGCCAGGGGAGACCCGCGATTGGGCGATAATTACCATAGTCTTCTGGATCCAGTCCAGCTTTTTTCAGCAGGGGAGTAACAATCGAGACTTTCAAAGCGTCTGAGACAAATCCCTGGACGAGTGAAAGGTTGACAAATTTTGTCATAAAGGGTGTAAGTTCCAGACAAAGTCATTTGGCAACCAAAGCTGGCAATGGGAAAAGAGAATCGCTTGTGGGTTTTAGCTCAGATAAGAGTGGTGTAATATCCTCAGCTGAAACTTGCCTAAAATCAAACTGAATTTTTGGTCCTACATGGTCTATAGTTGAACTAACAGCCTCATGTTCCGGGATTTTATCTCGATTTCTATGGGACCTGATATTTTCTTGGATATTCAAAATGTTGTCTCTAAGAAAATTATTTAAACCATTAGCATGATTCACAGATGAGGTCTTCACTGGTGCGTGTGTACTTGGGTTAACAAAATCAGCAATGGTTTTAAATAGTTTTTGAGGATGATTTATTGCAGTTGAGATTTTAGTCGATAGAAAGAATGACTTAGCTGTAAACAATGCCTTTTTATAACTAATTAGGGCTATATTTGCCTGATTGAGATGTTCAGTTAGTTTTGAGCGATACCATCTATTTTCATGATATTTATGTTCCTTACTTAGCTCCAAAAACTCTCTAGTAAACCAAGGTTTAGAGAACTTCTTGGAAACCATGTTTTTCATAGGTGTATATTTAGTGCAGATGAAACTCATAGCTTGAGACATCTGTGGGGGATAAGAGGATCTATAATCTCATGAATTTGTTTGAGCATAAGGACTGGTGCAGCTGTTACAGAGTCCCTAATGAACTAGCAGTGTCAGTGTCACTCTTGATGGCCTGGGGTGGGGCTCTCCTTTATTTTATTGCTGAACAGGTCAAAGTCATGGAATGACATGTCCACCACCTTGGACCACACTTCAGGTGGAAGTTGGATGCCTTGAGCCAGCCTTGACGGTGAACACAGCTCCATTGCCCATCTGGCAGAAATCCGTGTCCACAAAGTCCACAGCAATGTAAATGAATCTGATGCTGCCTTGCCTTCACGCAGAAGCATAAGCGCCTCCTCAAGCTTGTCATCAGGTAGAAGGTACAGCATACGGCACAGTTTAAACCAGAGCTGCCAGTCATAGCGGGCAACAATTGCCATAGAGTTAGCAGCCTTGATAGCAGTAACGTCCATTGAAATGACACAGTTACCAAAGGCGCTTGTCTGGAGGTACCATGCAAGGGGAAGAAGGGTTGGCTGAGAGTTTCTGTGCAACCACTGAGACGACAGAGTCCAGGCTGGGCTATGTAAGAAGGCATTTTGGGGTGGAATTCGAGGCTTTTTACATCTTGAAGTGGTCTTTCTTCGGTGGTGCAGTGAAGATATTCCTCAGCACCAGCAGACCATCTTCCCAAATATCATTGAGTATTGGGATGGCCACAACTGATTTCCTGGTAGATTCAAACCTTTGATAAAGGAAACACTCCTTCTTCTGCTCCTCCGGGAGAAGATCAAACAGTTTCACTGCCTAAGACATGAGCACATGAAAAGAACCAGTCTGTATCAGTGAGATTGGCTGGCAGGGGAGGGACTGGTGCCCTAAAGGGACATCTAGATGGTGGCAGAGGAACAAGGCCTTGTTCCACAGGAAATGCACAGGGAGCTAGAAGACAATGCTGAAGCACTGGTACCAGCATCTGCAGTGTGGACAAGAGATCCACGGATATATCCCATGAGCTTGAAGGTGTAGGAACTTGAACCAGCCTTGAAGGGGTGTCTGGTTGAACATGAGTCTGCTTAAAACCTACACTCAGAGAGGGTTCCAGCTGAACAGGAACATGTTTAGTAGCTAGCCCAGCAGATGCCACTGGAGCACATGTTCGGAGACGGAAGCATACCGCCGTCATCATTGTCTGAAAAAAAACCTTCTTGAATGTCCATGTCAGACTCAGCCACATGTTGCAACAGTTCTTCGAGGGGTGCCATGTGGAGATGGCAGGTGGCACATATGGGGCCAGTGAAAATAGTGGTTGTGCACCAGTCAGACTAGAGAGGAGCGCTAACAAGGAGTCTTGATCTCCTGCAGCCAGTCTTGGGGTTGTAGAAGAAGCAACCAAAGCCTTGGTGGCAGACAAGATGCTTGCCATCAACGCGGTGGATTGGGTAGTTGACAAGGTGGTAGTTATGATATGATATGATATGGCATTTGTAACGCGCCTATACACAAGTGATTCAAGGCGCGACGAGGCAGGGAGGGGGGGACAAAGGGAGACAGACAACGATCCTACTAGACCAGGTGTCATTCAGATCACGCAAGTGCAAGGTTAAGGGGATGGGAAAAGTGCAAGGGGGAAAGGGAGGGGGGAAAGTGCAGTACACGGTTAGCAACAAACAAGATAAATAATAAGGGCCAGCTGGTGGCAAGTGCAAGATAAGTGCAGACAAGTGCTGGGCAGAGGGGCTGTAGCGATCCAGAGACAGTCCCGCAGTGCAGGGGTTGCCGGGAAGGCAGTGCAGGGGAGAGTGGCTGGGCCAAGGACCGAGATTGGTGAGTGGCCCAGTTGCTGATTTAGTACAATTTCAGTGATTTAGCAGGGGAGAGAGGGAGAGAAAACAGAAGCAAAGAGTAGGGTTTTGAGGCACTTCCGGAACCGGAGATGGTTCTCCTCAAGTTTTAGGGTGGCAGGAAGGCTGTTCCAGAGGGAGGCCCCTGCAGCAGAGAGAGATCTCCCACCAACTCGTTGCTTAGAGAAGCGGCTGACCCTGAGGGAGTTGGAGGCGGATGAGCGAAGTGCACGAGAAGGAAGATATTTAGGAAGGGAGAGTTGAAGGTATTTTGGCCCCAGGCCCCAGAAGGCCTTGTGGACAATGCAGAGGGTTTTGAACTTAATCCTCGCAGCCACAGGGAGCCAGTGTAGCGATTTCAGGAGAGATGCGGTCCTGGGGCTTGAGGCCAAGGACAAGTCTCGCAGTCCTGTTCTGGATGAGTTGCAGAGGGCAGAGAGTAGAGGCAGGCAGATTTAGGTAGAGGCTGTTACAGTAGTCCAGCTTCAAGAGAACCAGGGCTCTGGAGACAGTGAGCTTCTGGGGGAAGGAGAGGAAAGGAAGGATACCTCTGAGGAGGTGCAGCAGGTAGTGTGACTTCTTAGAAACGTCAGAAATGTGAGGCGAGAAGGAGAGAGTGGAGTCGAAGATGACCCTGAGGTTTTTAGCCTTGCAGGTAGGAGCAGGAAGAGGGCAAAGAGAGGCCGGCCAGAGAGCTGCAGGGAAGGAGGGAGTGGGTGTGCCGATGAGTAGAATCTCGGTCTTACTGGCATTCAGGCAGAGGTCGTTGGCGGCACACCATTCCTGGATAGCAAAAAGACAGTCAGAGATGAGGGAAGGAGAAGAGGAGGCCGAGGGTAGCCTGAAAATGAGCTGGGTATCATCAGCATAGCACTGAATGTAGGAGCAGAGAGCAGCGATGCGGTGGGCGAGAAGTGCCAGGTACTGATTGAACAGCCAGGGAGAGGGGTTAGAACCCTGGGGGACACCACAGGTAGAGAAAAAGATGTCAGACAAGAAAGACCCCAGTTGGACCTGGGAGGGTCGATTTGAGAGGAAAGAGGTCAGCCAAGCCAGAGCCTGACCAGTGATACCCAGGTTATCACGGAGACGGTTGAGCAGGATGGTTTGGTTGACAGTATCAAAGGCAGAAGAGAGATCAAGCAAGATGAGAACACAAGGAATGTTAGAGTCAAGGTTCGAGAGCAGGTCCTCACGGATGTTCAGGAGAGCAGTTTCCGTGCTCTGGCAGCTCTGAAGCCAGATGGTGGTCATGTAGGCTACCAACAGATTCAGCATGGAGATTAAGCTGGGAGATGGCAAGTTTCTCCAAGAGCTTGCCCAGGAAAGGAGTGATAGAGATAGGGCGATAGTTAGCTGGGCAGGACGGATTTGGTCATCAACATGG
Organism: Ambystoma mexicanum; assembly: GCF_040938575.1. Lineage (NCBI taxonomy): Eukaryota > Metazoa > Chordata > Amphibia > Caudata > Ambystomatidae > Ambystoma > Ambystoma mexicanum. The sequence continues at coordinate 426,342,975 of NC_090930.1, read as the reverse complement.
TGGTTGTTGATGGAATGGATTTGGCCATCGATGAGTCGATGAGGTGGGAATCGTCGATGAAGTGGACTTGGGCTGCCCTTGGGCAATTGGCAAGATTGTCACCGAGGATGGAGGGGATGGGCCAGTCATCGTCGGGGATGAGCGTCTTATGAGACGCATAGTGCTACATTGCTGACTATGTTCTGGATGCAGCAGCCGTCACTGAGTGACCATAGTCATGCTCGTCGAAGATAGAGCAACCCAAGCATGTTAAGCTTGTCCCTTTTTTGCTTTCTTCCTCCGGGAAGATTCTTCATGTGACTTCAACCACTTCAGTCTGCCGTGCCTTGCAGAAGCATAACTGCGGACATAGGCTGTGTCAGAAACCCTGACACTGTCAGCCAACCATGCTACTAACCTCATGTGATGATCATTATGGGTCTTGGAGGAGAACAACTGACAGATGGAGCAATTACTCGGACCATGCTCCGGATACAGGCAAGGGAGGCATTTCTCATTAAGATCCTCGGCGTACAGATTCTTGCAGTGACAAGTCAAGCAGACCGTGAACAGGCTTTTCCTTCTGCATGTCTGTCATAATGTTCCAGTCAATGGACTCTTCAAGGCCTCAATGGATGGGAGCAGGACAGCAAACCATGAAGGCAACAGAATGGGCCAAATTTCCACACCAACTGGCGAGAAGATGATTCGGAACCAAACAATAAAAGAATTTTGAAGCAAAAATGAAGAAGAGAAGACAAAATTATTGCAGATTGGACAGAGATTTTTCGAGGACTCCCAACACTTAACTTGCATTATAAAATCTGAAGATGGCTTCCAGGGGTGGAGCTAAGGGAGTCATGTCTAATTGGCTGTAGGCAATATGACCCAGAATGGCTAAAGTGGCAAGCAGTTAAAAAATGTAAAGGTAAACTGCTTTAATGTTACAGAGGCTTCCCAGCCAGACGACGCATGCAAATCTATGAAAGATCCCATGCTGGAGAACTGCTTATGTCCTTTACACCCTCTGCTATTTTATTGTAAAGTCTAAATGGTGGTTGAAGAAGTAAGTGCAAAGGGAAGAGGGGTCCAGTGATGATATTTTATTTAGATTCCCAGGTTGGCCATACATCCTACACATCTCTGACCCCTTAAACATCAAAGAAAACACTAATATCATTCAGGTACGACACTTGGTTCTGATTAAGATCTTGCACTGAATTATGCAGTTCTTCTGTTTCCTGAATATATTTTATAGAATGGTCCCTTTGAACCAACCATCTCATCTATTTAATCAAGAACATGGCCTAGAGAAATTACTCGATTTTTCACGCAGGGGATTAGATCAATTACTTTGGACACCATCATCTTAAGCAATGCAAGGTGAATTCAGTACTTCCATGTTCATTCCCAGGTGAATGGCATCTCCCCAGCCCGAAGCTCCTCATGCTCTAAACCCTGAAGCTCCTCTTCCAACCTGATACAAGTGTGGAGCAATGGTGTACTCAATACTGGCTTTTCGAGAAACAGTGCTGAACTCCCGCCATCAATCTCGCGCGTAAATTATGTTGACGAATGGTGAGTTCCATCATGCTTCTCTTTCACTTGAAAGCACACCTCCGGGCACCATTAAAAGTACAAGCCAAGTACTCAACAAGCTTGTGTGCACATATTCCGATGTAACTTATGTGTATGCAAGTCAAAGAAGGGATAGAACTACAGTCAGTATGTCCTTCGCAAGGTTTGGACAATATTATATATGTTCGCTGCTTGGGACGGTGTTCCACAGCTAGCCTAAAACCCGTAGCAATCTAGAACAATATTCAATATTACACCATGCACCATGCAAAATGTGCTGTAATTATCAATTTTAGTTATGTTAGTCAGATAAAGAAGAGCCCATTAACACCAAACAAGTATAGGAGCATGCAGTACGCTCTATCTTAATTATATAAACTCACTTTGTTATTCACAGACTAATTTGTACATATATGTTATAGTCACAATATGTCTAATTTGCAACACATTTCCCTTATGTCAGTCACAATAAATCTGATGTTCCCTCTTGTATCCGATATTCACAGATTGAGTGCCTTAACATTCAAAACATTTCCCTGGTCCCAACACATGTCTCAACCGTATTAAAAGTCTTCAAGGCTGGGCCAGTTGATATACACATTATGAATTCAAAATTTGAATGATTACAGTACTTGATAAAGATCAAACAAAAACACAGTCTCCTTAGTACTAATGAGGGTTGAAATGCTTCACCCTCAATTTAAATACGCAGGCGATTTGAGTTAATTAGTGAATCCAATCTAGCTTGTTTTCTCCTTAATTATAATGAGTGGATATATGCAGTTTCTGCTGTATCAGTAATCTCACTGTTCCTGTACAGAACAATAAACAGTCCACATTGTTCAAGGCCTACTAAACGCTGCAGTCCACGCGTTATCTTTGGGAGTCAATGATGAGGAATCCCTTCACTACACCACCAAAGAAAGACCACTTCAAGAAGAAGTACAAAGCCCGAATTCCACTCCGAAATGCATCCCTACACAACCCACCCTGGACCCTCATTTCAGTGGCGGCACAGAAACTCTCAGCCAAGCATTCTTCCCATTGCATGATAACTCCAGACAAAGAAGGAAAACAGCTGGACGCCTTTGGAAAACGTGTCATTTCCACGGCCGCTACCACTATCAAGGCCGCCAACTCTAGAACAATCCTCGCCCGCTACGACTGGAAGTTCTGGTTCAAGCTGGACTTTCTACCTGATGACAAGCGTGAGGAGGCGCTTATGCTTCTACATGAAGGCGAGGCAGCATCAGACCATGCCATTTCCATTGCTGTGGACATCAGAGACACGGAATTCTGCCAGATGGGCAATGGAGCTGTGTTCACCATCAAGGTTTGATCAAGGCCACCACTTCTGCCTGAAGTGCGGTCCAAGGTCGCGGACATGCCGTTCAATGGCATTGACCTGTTCGGCAAGAAAGTGAAGGAGATTCCCCCCAGACCATCAAGACTGAGACAACTCATTCATTAGGGACTAACAGCGGTGCCATCGCTGCTAAAGCAAATTCACGGGATTACAGATCCTCTTATCGTCCACAGATGTCACACTCTGGCAACACCCAAGAAAGATACAAAGGGAGTTCACGAGCCTATCGTGGAAACCAGCATCAATATGGTTCTTTCACCAGAAGCCAGGTTCCAAAACAAGTATGACTAGTCGTGACCCCCCCACTTCTACACGCCAGTATCGGGGCGGCTTACAAATTTTGTCACGCAGTGGGAGTCCATTACCACCAAAGAATGGGCATTATCCATCATTCAATACAGCCACACTCTGGAGTTCTTTTGGCCTCTCCCCATCATTCCTCCCATTCCAAAGGTGGAAAAACACCTACCGTTTGGCCTGCTGGAGATGCAATCCCTCCTTGGGCACCGGAGTGTACTCCGGATACCGCCTAGTAAAGAATAAATTGGGGGGTTAAAGGCCTATACTCATCCTGCGCAGGCTCAACAAATTTCTCTGGTCCCAGACCTTTCACCCGGTGTCTTTCCAGCATATCTTGGGCCAGCTGCAAGAAGGGGTTTTCCTTTACTCTGTAGACCTGGAGGGCGCAAACTTCCATATCCCTATCCATCAGCAACATAGGTGTTTCCTTTGCTTCAAAGTTACAGGAAAACACTACTAGGCCTTGCCCTTTGGCCTAATATCAGCACCCAGGTTGTCCATGTCTCGCTCCAGTCAGAGCCCACCTCAGGGATTCACATCTACCCATATCTGGATGACTGGTTAGTACGGGCCCCTTTGCTTTCACTTGTGACTCAACATACAAAAGAGACGTTCCTCTGCTTGACATCACTAGGTTCGTCTGTGAACTTTGCAGTCTTGCTTAACTCCATCTCAGAAGACGCTGTTCTTAGGGGCACGTCTCAACATGCTCTCATGTGTCTCGACACCTTCCGAGGAGATGGTAAAGTCCATTCCTGCAGTCAGGCCTGTCTGTTCCTTCAGTACGCTCTCTCAAGTCTCTCCTGGGAATAATATCCTTATGAATCCCATTGATCCCACACTACAGACTCCAAATAAGACCTCTTCACGAGTTCCTAGATGCCCTTTGGCAGCAGATCTTGTGATGCTGGGAAGACAAGCTTCATCTAACACGTCCTTTTCACTACATTCTCCAGCGGTGGAGCCTTCGCCTCCATCTCACTCAAGGTGCGCATTTTTTGCCCCCCAGATCACTAGATTGCAGTCATCACAGATGCTTTTCTGGAAGGCTTGGGAGCTCACATGGGCCGATTCCATGCCAGAGGCCCCTGGACTCCTGACAAAAGACACTCCACATCAATGTTCTGTAGGTCTTGGCAGTGTTCTGAGCATTGAAGTCCTTCAAGCCTAGACTGCAAAACTGGATGGTTTGCGTCTTCATGGACAGCACAACCACTATGTTGTATATTTGCAGCAGGGGGGCACCTGCTCACCGATTCTGTCAGAGTTCCAGGCATTGTGGTTATATGTTTCCCTTTAATCTACCAGGGATAGAGACCACAGTAGCTGACTCCCTCAGCATGGAACTTAGATCATGCCATGAATGGGAGCTTCTGTAAAACCAGGTTCTCCACACCTTTCCAGGTGGGGTTTTCCGGAAGTCGATCTCTTTGCGATGACTATGAACAAGAAATGCACTACATTTGCAAGCAGATTTCCTCAGGCAGGGAGTTTGGGAGATGAATTCTCATTCCCGTGGGAAAGAATGTTCCTCTCTGCTTTTTCCCCAATCCCACTCGTACCTCGAGTGCGCACTGTGTTCAAACAAGTGCAGGATGATCCTGGTAGACCTGGCCTGGCTGCAACAAATTTGGTACTCGGACCAGCTCTCAGTAGCTCCTCGCATCAGGTTGCCCACTCTCTCTGACCTCCTCTCCAGAGACAGCGGGTTCCAATTACACCACAATCCAGCATATCTCAACTTGACGACCTGGCTCCTACAGCCCTATAGTTTGGAAACATACCTCTGCCTCTGAACTGCTGGAACATCTTAGCCATGGCCCAGGTGCCATCTACACTGTCTTGCTACAACAGCAAGTGGGAACGCTTCACCATCTGGTGTGCAGGTCAATGGCTCGACCCGTTTCGGGTGCAGACACCAGAAGTCTTACCACACCTCCTATCTTTGGCCAAGGCTGGTTTAGCACACTCTTCCACCAAGAAGCACTTAACAGCTATTTTGCACTATACACATTCCCCAGGTATGCCTTATCTTTTGGTCTCACAGACTGATCAAGGAATTCATCAAAGGACAGTTTCACACTTTCTCTCCTATTCGAGCTCCTGCTCCAGCCTGGGAACTAAATGTCATCCTCTCCAAGCTGATTGGTCCTCCTTTCGAGCCTCTGCACAGAACCTCTTTGAAGTTTCTCTCATAGAAGACTGCCTTCCTAATTGCCATTACATCCATCAGACGGGCGGGTTAGCTCCAGGCTCTCTCCTGTAAGCTTCCCTACCCGATTTATCATCAGTCCAAAGTGGTCCTTCACAGAAACCCTTCCTTAAGGCCAAAGTTCTGTCTTCATTTCAACATAATGAACCGTTAGTTCTATGTGGCCCGCACTAAAGACATCCACAAATCACAATTGTTCATGGCTTTTAGACCTTCCGGCAAAGGCAAGGCCCTTTCAAAGACTTCCATTGCGAGATGGTTATCAGTGTGTATTTCACACTGTCATCTGATGACCAGCAGGCCAAGAGCATACTCGACGACGGCTGTGGCTGCTACTATAGAATTCCTGTCCGCTGTTTTTCTGCTGGACATTTAAAGGGCAGCCACAGGGAAGTCTATCCACACCTTCACCAGGTTCTAAGCATCAATAGGGATTCTACGGAGGCGTCCCGGGTCCAGCAGGCAATTCATCGCAACCTGTTTTTGTGAGATGAGTGTTCCTAAGGTGAGTTGGTTACTTATGTTGAGCTATGCCTCTGCCCATTTTGTTTGTATGTATGTACTGCTTTGTAATATTATTCAAACAGCATATGAATGTATAAAAGATCCAATTCTGGATTCACATGCAACCTCCCCCCCCGCCAACCCCTCTTCTTGGCTCATACTGCCACATTATGTATGCTTGGCAGTTCTGAAGATGGGTTCCAGGGGTGGAGCTAAAGGAGAGCTGTCTAAATGACTAAAGTTACCAGCAGTTTAAAAATGTAAAGGTAAACTGTTTTAATGTTACCGAGGATTCCCAGCCTGACAATGTGTGAATCCATGAAAGATACAAATGCTGAAAAACAGGAGTTACAGGTAAGTAACTTATTCCTTATTAATAATCTATACCTCACTATCTAAATCTCACAGAGATTTGAATGCTCATTCAGTGGATCCAGTTATCGAAAGATCTTGGAATAATGTCTGCCCTTACTCATGATGAGTAAGAGCTTGACGTCATAGTAGACAAGGAGCTGTTATTATGACACAGACTTCAGTAAAAAGAGGCTGGTAATGAAACTGTATGATATAAAAGCTTTATAAAAGGGGATTCATATGAACAGCAATGGAAAACCCAAATTTAGAGTCTCAGGTTATGGAACCAAGGGTTAATGTTATTCAGGAAGCTTTAGCACCTCAGCAGTTAAAGATGTTTTCTAAAGACACTCTGTGCTTCAGGACAGTTGAAGGAGTATCCCATGAGGAGAATGCAAGGTTAGATCTTTCAGATATCTTTGATATAGCAGAAGACAGGATTGATGGCAGCGGAGAGATTACTCCACCTCTAGCTTGATATTGGAAGGAGAAGCTTTACCTCCCACTGCCAATCATTTCAACTCTTGGCAATCAATGGGGTGGCTAGTTTTGCTAGCTAAAATCAGTAAACCTAATTGTGGCATTGAAGGTAACCTTAGAGTGGATAACCTCTCTAAATTAGTTTACACAAGAGAATTGATAATTGATGGTGTATTGGTGTGATCAAGGGAACCAGCATTAAATAGGAGTTACATCATACAATTACTGAGAGTATACATACTTTGTGGAATTAAAAAACCATGACAATCTTAAGTGAGGTACAATGTATATGAAATATGTTATGTTACAGGTTCTTATACAGCGCACTGTGACCACCTGTGTGGTCCCTTGGCATGCAATTGTAGCTACATGTTGGCAATAATTTTGACCGTGACTAGGTTGGCAAAATTAGATCACTGGTTACTAATTCAAGTTTTTGTTCAACTATGTCGAAGACAAACCTGAAAAAGAATTGATAATTTAACCAGTTTATTGGAAGAGCTATTGGGGAATTTCCCCCTAGGAGGAATCATTTTAGCTGGAGAGCTTTATGCGAGTTGTATATAGAAGGATGCCGACAACCTGATGAACATGGATATTCTGAAATCCATTTAGACTCAAGAGTCGCATGTTTAAGATGGATCTTTCTGGTTAGATTTCTTGTTAGACCAGAATTTAATAATATTGATTGGGGGAAAACCCATGGCCAAAATTGTACTGCCAATATCAAAAGTTACTAGTCATTTTATCATTATCCATGCCAATGAGTAAAGAGCTGACCCCTAACATGTTTGGAGGCACTTAGGTCAAATTGGCAACAAACTGTTTGACCTGGTGAGATCATAAGTTTGATGCCACAAATGGCCTTTTACAGACAATTGAAAACATCTGGGTTCTTCAAGTACCTTCTTTGACACTGTACGAGTATGAACAGCGCAAATGACAGTGATAATAATTTAATAATAATAATTTAGCATTTATATAGCGCTACAAACCCTCAGGTATCTGAGTGCTGCTTATTATTACCCACAGTGTGTGGTGCTCATTTATCGACCTCGGAAGGATGAAAGGCTGAGTTTGGCCCTGCCGAGATTCGAACCTGCGTCAGCAGGCTCTGCACGGATGTCAAAGCGAGCGCTCTACTCGCTGTGCCACTTGACCGGCTTATGCCAGTTTATGCCACTGTGATGCAAGTATGGACAGAGTTAATGACAGTGACACCACAAAAATGTTTCAATGCTCATGAAAACAAATTAATAACGATGTACAATCCTGCAGTGGCAGCAAAATAAAAGGAGACGAGAAGAAGGAAGACCCCATTGTGGAGTAGAGCATCGCTGCTTTGATGGTCGGATGTCGTTGGGGCAACTGGAGGCGTCCACAGTGGTTGGCATGTGTGTCTGAGCCTGAGTGAGGTGTGGGCGGCACTGTGCTGTGCCGGGGTTGCCTCTGGTGTGTGCTGCCATGATCCCTGTTTGGTGGGGGGTTAGATCGATTTGAGGTGAGGCGCAGAGTCGGAGCTGGTACTGTGCCCCCTGTCAGGTGTGGTGGAGGAGAGTGGTAGCTTACCACTTGTGTATTCGGTCGGGGCAGGGGTACTGAGCTCTGGCGACTGTGTGTCCCCAGACAGGGAGCCGTGTCGGGGTTGTGGGGAGACCCGCCCCCCCTAGAATCGGAGCCCAGGTTGGGGCCTAGGTGGTGGTCACATCTTGCCTGGTTGGGGCCTCCTATATCGGTGCTCGGGGAGGAGGCACATGACGTTTTAAGGCATCAGAGCCCGTGTCGAGGCTAGTGCCTATTACGGCCAGTCTTTGTGGGGAGCAGAGTGCACCACAACCACTCCTGTCTGTTGTGGGTCACACTAGGTGGGATTGGAGCCTGCTACCGCATTGGTCCTTGTGGCAGAGCAGCATCAGCATTGTGCTGAATCCACACGCATAACCTAGTCTGCCTGGGGGCAGGCGATGGGCGGCCGTGCCTACGGCTGTGGGGACATGCTGATACCTGCATCATCCCATAGTCAGGCTAGCGTGAGCAGACATTTTGTATGTCCTAATGCCAATACACCACCCTCAGGTCAGGCAGTACATTAAATGTTAGTCTGCCGTATTTTGGTCGGGCAAGGCCTCCGCAGACTAGTCAAATGTTTTTCATTGCTACGCCTTACTACAGAATCCTTGTTGGCAATGGAAATTGGCCCTGTCAAAGACACATTAGGTGGCAGTGGGAAATCGTCCTGCCAGGGACATTTAGGCTGGTGTTGAGGAACATATGTATGTATGTATGTATGTATGTATGTATGTAAATATATATACATAGATATACACGCACACACACTTTATATGTTGTTTTTTGTGTTTTCTCGTTTTCATTCCTCTTTCTGGTTGGTAGTATGAATATCATCCTTTTGGGACATTGTAGCAGCAGTGGGGGGGCTGCCCCTGCCAGAACCTTCCCATAGGTGGGCGATGCTGAGGGTAAAGAGGGACTTACCCCGATTTATTTAATCCATTCCACAGTTGTGTGTATTGGATAGTTCCCTTGTTTATTAAGACTATCTGGTACCACCATGCAGAATCTGGACCCACCTCCAAAATGTTTGGCTATGCCTGGTGAGCTGCCAGTCCAATGGGAGCAATGGAAAGACCTTTATTTTGTGGCATCAGGTTTTGAGAAATTTTCTAATGAAAGGAAATTCTCAACGTTCGTGTGTTGTGTGTGGGCTGAGGTGGTTAGGGTGATAAAGACGTTGACAGATGTACAAGGGTCTGATGGGGAAGAATCATCAGAGAATGTGATGAGTTGGATGGTAAAGCAATGAGGAAGCTTGAGGCTCAGTATGGTAAACAAGTAAATTTTGTGTTGGAAAGGTATGCGTTCTATTCAAGGAAGCAAGGGATTGGGGAAAGAGTGGATTAATTTGTGGCTGATCTGAGAGGGTTGTTGGAATCAAGTAAATTCACGGGGGAGGGAGGATGGGTACATCCAGGACCAGCTACTGGCGCATACAGCCAATCGTAAGATCCAGGAACGGTTATGGCAGATGAAGAACCCTCCTTTACAAGAGGCATTGACCATCAGCAAGGGGATGGAGCCAACAAGCAGGTATTTGAAGGAAGTGAATGCAAAAAATGGAAAGCAGAGCGTAAATGTGATGAAAGACAGTGGGAACTAGATGGAGACAATCGGGGGGCGGGAGGGCAAAAGTGTGTGCAGTAAAAAAGTTAAACAGATCAGGGGTGGAAGTAGTCAAGTTCCCGAACAAGTGACGCGTAAGGGGCATTGCCCGAGATGTGGGTTTGAGAAGTACGCACTCAATCCCAAGGAGTACCCTGCCATGAGAGTGAATTAGAGGAAGTGTGGAAGAATGGGACATTTTGACAGACTTTGGAAATCCAACAACAGTGTCTCAGAGGCTAAGGCAAATGTTAAGTGGAAGAAAAACGGGAATGGTCCAACAAGATTGTAACATTGTGGGTGAAGTGGGTGAAGTTGAAGAGGGGGACTACGCTCCTCCTGAGGTGGAAATTGTGATGGTTGGGTGTGCTATTAAGGCATTGGCAGAGTCAGGGTCACCATACGCCATTATTTCTCCGAAGTACAAGGCAATCTGGGGTGGCAAGAGCCACACGTTGCACATGTCTGACATTCAGCCCAAAGTGTATGGTGAGGATAAGATTGACATCTGGAGTTTTGTTTAATGTAACATTACTTATGGTAGCAAACACATTAATGCTCAAGTGTACGTAGCGGCTAAAGGCAATTGTTTGCAGAGGTGGAAGCACCAGGGAAAAATTGAATTGGAATTGCATCCTGTGAAAGAATTGCAAGTCAGGATGGTCGATAAAGACAAGTATGAGAGATTCATGGATGAGGTGGGAAGGAAATTCAGTACTGTTTTTTGTAAAGGGTTTGACAGAATAAGCGGCTATTGTCACACAATTCATTTGGTGGAGAATGCTATACCATGTGTGCATAAGGTGAGGAATTTCCCATTGGGGGTGAGAGAAAAGGTTAGGATGGAGTTACATGGTGTATGTGAGCAGGGGATCATTGAAGCCGCTAAGTGTAGTGAATGGTTCTTCCCTGTTGTGACCCAGGGTCTGGAGTAATGGATCAGGTTGTGCATCGATTTAAGGGATTTGAATAGCAATATATTGGTCAACAGAGGGAATGAGATGGGGAGGCAGAATGGTACTCCACGCTTGACCTGTCATCAGCCTACCACTAGGTGGATTTTCATCATGCGTCTAGAGCCCTGATGGCTTTTATTACACAAAAAGAGAAATGCCAATTTAAAGAACATCGAGTGTCATTATTGGGTCACAGATTGTCTGGCAAAGGTTTGGAAACTCGCCCGGCGATTGTAGATGCAATTTTGGAGATCAAGTCACTGTCAAACAAGGATGAGTTGAGGTCATTCTTGGGCTTGATGGAATTTTATGCTAAATTCATGGAAAACCTTTCAGCAAAGTGTGCTGTATTGCGAAATCTGTTGAAAATTAGGACAGAGTTTGTGTGGGGAAAGAAGGAAGAGTAGGTGTTCCGGAGGATGAAGCAGGAAGTGTCTAATGCTCCCACATTACACAGATTCAATCCCTTGGCAGAGGCGATAATTACTGTGGATGCATGTGACCAGTGGTGTGGGTGCAGTACTGAGTCAGTCCAGAAAAGGGGTAGAGGTGCCGGTAGCATTTGCACCACGTGCTCAGATGGCGACAGAGTGAAGGTATTCTTCCATTGAACGCAAGAGCTTGGCGTACTATTGGTCTTCAAATGACTTCAAAATGTATGCATGGGGAATTCCCTATGTGATAAGAAGCGATCATAAGCCTTTGGTGCATTTATTTTCCATAAGGGATCGGGATCAGCTACACCAAGGAGAGCTAGATGGTTGTCTGCATTGCAAGGATTCAACTTTGTGGTGAAATTTGTTCCGAAGCGTTGCAATCCCATGGCAGATTGTTTATCAAGGTCTCTCAGAATGGTTTCTGGTAAGGGAAAATGAAATACAATGAGTGAATTGCACAGGTGATGCATACTGTGGACAGTGCATTTTCAAAAGAGATTTCGTTGGAGGGCATGGAGTGTGACATGGAATTGAAGGAGGCTGTGGTCAAGACCAAGCGTGGGTGGCGCTCTGGTGCAGAGGTCTGTTCACTGTTCTACAAGGTACGGACAAGTTGAGCAGCTCAGTGAGGGGTTTGACAAGAGGCGAAAGGTTGGTTCCTACAACATGGCGTCAGAGAGATTTGGTTAAACGTGCCCATGGAGGCCACCTTGGTAAGAGTTTAACCAAACGGAGGTTGAGGGCCAAGTTTCGGTGGCCCGTATGGACAACATGGTCAATGAGGAGGTGTGCTTTTGTGTTCCTTGGGGAACCAGAAGATGGAGATTGGGTGTGTGGATGTTGCAGAGCATGCATGGGAGAAAGTGGCTATCAGTTTTATGGGGTCATGAGTATGGTGCAGCAGTAACATAGATTTGCCATCGCAGTAGTGGACTATGTGTGAATGTGGTTTGAGGTGGAGTATGTGGAAAGCGTTTCTACTAAGTGCGTGATTGATTTTATGGAAAGATTGTTCTCTAGAGAAGGTTATCCCAATGTCGTGATTTCTGATAATTGGGTTCAGCTTGTGTCAAAAAGATTCCAAGAATACTTCGAGAGTAATGGCATCGAGAATCACTGCACTGCTTTGTACAATCCCAAGGCCAATGGGCTCAGTGAAAGCACCAATGGCATTATTAAAAGAGACCACTCAATTGGCATTTGCTAATGGTCTTGATTGGTGGAAAAGTGTGCAGGAAATGATGAGCGTTCAAAGATACACAACATGTGTTAACAGGTGTAACTCCATTTGAGAAGATGAGGGGTAGGATGATGCGCTCAGAGTTATTCCCACATTGGTTGGTTGAGGCTAAACACATCTGAATTGAGCAATAACTTGTGTAGGGGAGGATGGTATGTTTAGGTGATATAGTGCATGTAAAGAAGCCATTTAGTGTAATGAAAGGCTGTTCTCGCTATTGTTATCCCATCAAGGTGAGGGTGGGTAAAAGGCATGTGATGACAAGTGTTGGAAGGTGGTGGAGCATGGACTGTTTACCGATTGTGCAGCATATAGATTTAAAGAAATGTGCTTCTAGTGAAGGGCAAGACGATGCCTCTCGTGATGGGGGAGACGAATGGTACAAGGGTGGTGAAGACAATGACTATTATATGGGGTGTGATGAGGACATTTCTTCTTCATCCAGAGGAGGTGATGCATCTGGTAAACAGGAAGGCGCACATGGGGGAATAGGAGGCTTCTAGGCATGATGTAATGGATGAGGAAAGGAATTCTGGTAGCAGTACAGGTCAGATGAGAAGGAGACCATCTAAGTTTGATGATTATGTAACTTAGTTCAACACATGTCCTGTAATGTTTTGTTCTCTTATGCCCCACTTGCCTTTACTTATTCCCATGATCCTGTGTTACCAATGATTTAATGTGTGCATTATTTTTACGGTCCTGTACCATATATCTGCAAGAGGAAACATATATTTACTATTTCCCACGCACACAATGGAATACCAACGTTCCACATTGGAATGCCATCGTGTGCGCTTCGTGAAGTGGCAGTTGGTCGACCGTTAATGGCGACTTGTTCAGTTGGGTCCACAACATCCATGTGGTTGGACCTGATTGGGGTCTTGCTTCCCAATAAAGTTATCAAACTATAACGTACCTTTGTGGTGATATTATAATTACGGCAATATGTCCAGGTACCAACACCATTTTCCAGCTGTTGCAATCTTATGAACAAGTAGCATTATTGTGGCAGTGCTTGGCAATGCCTGTACCATGCCTACAAAAAAAGGTTGTCTTTGTACACGTTCCTGGACTACATGTTCCTTTGCAATTATTTCTATACGACCTATCTTTTCTTTACTCATTTTTCATAGTTTACAGATGTAAATGTGTAGATGATGCTTCAAACAATGACTGCGATGTGTAGATGCACACAAATTCATAAATCCGCAGATCTCGTATCCAGTGCATCCTCTTGTAAGTGCTATGTGTTTCATGTGAAGAAAAACTTAAGGTGGACTACAAGTTCCTCAGTGCGTCCCGTGGAAGAAAAACAGTGCAGATATCTCTGTCCCAGTTTTCACATGTGTGTAAAAAGCACGTACATATAATGTGGGTTCGGGATAGTTTTGAAGAAAAACACACCATGCCTTTCAAGCAACATAACTGCTTTTAAATTGAAGAAGTTGCTTACAGAGATGAGAACAAAATGAACAGAGTGATATTCATGTGTGCTGAGCTCAGAGCATCTTGTGCATTCAGCTAGTCCTGCTGCATTTTATTCTTTCAACCGTACAGGTAGTAAGATTTGGTGGCTGTTAGACTGTGCTTGCCAGCCCTCCCTATATTTGTAATTTGTCTGCTTCTTTTATGTACTACTGATCGGTATTGAGTGCTGCTTATCACTGGGGAAGGATAACATTCTAGGCCTTGCAGTAAAGAGTATGTAATAAGATTACCCCATAATCAGCGCAACTCACAAATAATCCACATCATGCGGTTTATATATTGTTCAAATTATGTGCAAATTAGGTTTCATTACATCTCAAATTGAAGCTGGTTAGTAACTTTGTGACTAACATCCTAACATATTGGTTTAGTGTGCCGCCAACTCTTATGGCCAAAAGTTTTCACCCGTAGAGCTTTTTCAAGGTGTTTTGTCTCCAATGTTGCAGGCAAGGAGAGTCAAAACAGTTGGAAGATCAGTAGTTGGATACATTGATAAATATTAGTCAATTAAATAAATTAGACAGAAAATGAGCTCATCAATTGGTCAGTTCGCAACCATAAAAATTAGGAAAAATCATAAATAAGACGGACAAACAAATGGGAAAATCATAAGTCACGTTAGTATTTTTTGTGTTTTTAGATCTATGGATCCTTTGTAAGACATTAGGGATCCTTTGTCAATATTATCACAAATGGACTGGCGGAGAGCAATGCCAACAGGTCTGCATACTTAGCAAGCGGAGGGTGAATCAGGTCAAATTCGGTGATATGTGGTTGTTGGTGACTATTTATTTTTGGAGTGTGATATCAGGGTCGGGTGTACTTTATTAACACTGATTTTTTGTTGTCCTGCAGCTATATTGGCATCTAGAATTTGCTCTGCATCTTCAATGTGATTGTGCTTAGGAAGGGATTAAAATATAAGTGGGACTGGAAGTGGAGCAGAAGTGGTCTGTCGTGGTCTGCTGACAGGAGTCTTTCTACAGTGGACATTGGTGAAGGAGGAGCTGCACCTAACTACATAAAATACCACTTGCGGCGCAGAGCGCGCGCGGAGTGGAAGTGGAGCAGAAGTGGTCTGTCGTGGTCTGCTGACAGTCTTTCTACAGTGGACATTGGTGAAGGAGGAGCTGCACCTAACTACATAAAATACCACTCGCGGCGCGGAGCGCAAGTGGAGCAGAAGTGGTCTGTCGTGGTCCGGCGGGGGACCGAGGACCAAGGAGCGGGGCGAAACTTCAGGACACAGGAGTAGTAAACTGCAGCAACGCACGGTAAGATTCAGAATCTGTGCATGATATAAACAGTAGTTGTACAATCAAAACAAAACACACTACCGGTGTCCCTTAAGCCTTCAACACCTCACCCCCAGCCTTTCCCTCTCACACCCCCCCTGACTTGCCGTCACATGGAGGAAGAAGACGGCCGCTGCCTACGCAGCTCGAAGAAAGGGGGTGGGGCCGCCATCCATGGCGTTACAGGAAAAACAAAAGCATACGGACAACATACTCAAATTCCCACAATGTTTAATATGCGACCAGATAACACCTACAGTCGCGCTGGACCTAGTGATACATCACGCGCTCTAGCCAACATATTCAACTCACCGGAAATTGTGGAGTCGGTAGCCCAAGAAGCTCATGTGCCAACAATGGAGGCACTCGGCGAAGGGGTACAGCCGCAGAGTGTTTCCCCGCCCAGAACTGCTGCGCTGGTCTCGCTGCGGTCACCCGGAGGGGAGACGGGGCGAGGCAGCACCGATGCTCATGGGGGAGACGCAGTGGCGTGTGCCGAGGACGTCGAGGGACGCTGCGGAGCAAAGCGGAGTGGGACTCTGGCTGCAGCCTGCCGGGTGGGAGCAGGATCGATGGAGAGTCTGGAGGAGGCGGGCCGAGATTGCAGTCGTCAGCAGGAGCCTCCAGCAGCCACTCCGAGTCCTGGGGCATGCGTACACAGGGCAAGCCGGGTTGATGCACAGTCGATGAGCTCAACGGTGTTGCCGGTCGCCCTGAGTATTAGGGCACAGGTGCACATGGACAGTGAAAAGGTGGATGCGCAAAAATTAACAAGCGCCCCCGAAACAACACACAAACCTGGGAGGAGCGCATGGACAGCACCTTATCAACAACACAAAACTATAAGAAGAGAGTCAGGGAGATTGAGGAGAAAACAATGTGGAAATCGACCACCCAAAACAAAACGAAGCAAAATAAGAAAAAAAAGGGCCATCTTCGAACCAAACCTAATGCTCACAACAAGATTGGGCCACCTTTATTGTCTTGTTGCACAAACAGAAACACAGGCACCACAGCAGCAAGAAAAAATTGCTCAATAAGAGTGTTGACAGATTTCTTTGAAATCCAGCTGCTAACAAAATCTAAAAGATTCAGCGAACTTTCCGATGCGGAAATTCTCGCGGCAGTAAATGACACCATGCCACATGCAAAACAGCGTAAAATGTATCACATGACAGAGACAGGGAGGGATCCCGAAGCAGACACGGAACTACAAATTGCAGAAATAGTGGCAGAACCAGTGTCAAATGAATCCAATTTAGCAAAGGAAATGGCGGTCAGTAACAACAAGTCAGTGACAAGTCACAAGCGATAAAGAAAGCCCAAAGTGCCATGAATAGTGTCGTAGAAGATTCTATTACGTCACATAAGGAAATGAGACCACTTGTGCCAGATAATGCAACAACAACGAAGTCTGGTCAGGGTGAAACACACGAACAACTAAAAAGAAGCAGAGGATTTGAATAAGACGCCATTTGATCAAAGGGAAGCAACTGCCAGGTCCAGACTACAGATGATGGGGTACCAAACAGCTCTGTACAAACAGAAGCACCAGCAAGCCCTCACTTAGCAAACACAGCAACCTCAAGTGATCAGCAGGCCATGGCTGAACAGGAAGAGCAAGCGAAGCAGCAAAAAAAGAAGACACAGCGATCAGTCTCAGAAGACAACGTATCGCCATCGAAAATACAGAAACCTATTGGTTGTCCCCAAATGCCAAAAAGGAGGTATAGTGATTTTCCCTATGTACATAGCAGAAGCACAGTCCCTCAAACACCTAGTACAACCCAAGATCCCGTGTCAAATAAACCTGACCTGTTAAGCATTATGTCAGCCATCACAATTGCATTAAACCCCTTTTGCAAATTGTATGAGGCAATAAATGACACAGCCAAGGATCAACAAGTCACCCTAGCCATGGTGTTGACAAAAGTCCTGTATCTAGAAGGATACATAACAGCAAACAAAAACAATCAACACAACAAAGAAGTCACTGATCAATTAACCAGCAACTTGACAAATAAAACTATAGCTTCAAGCATTGGGCCAGTGCAATCCGAAGTGAAAGATAAGCAAAACAATACGAAAGAAGTTGGAACACTGACCAAAACAGTTATCGACTTAACGATGGAACAGAAGGTAACAAAATGTGTGGAAGTTCAGACCCAAATAAGAGATAAAATGGAGAAATGTAACATCAACAACAAGCAGCCCAAGGGTTTTCCAAAACAACCTGCAAAGGTGGTCCTGGTATTAAATAAAGCACCCTTGAATAATAAGTGCAATGATGAAGTCGTAGCATCCACATTCAAAATCTTTGACCCAATGAATACCAAAGATAAAGTCGACACTGGTTGTCCAAGAACCTCTTCAGCTAATAACACAGATTCACCAAAAAATAAGCATGTTAACCTGCCAGTGGAAACAGTTGTAAGGTTGAGCACACTGAAGGCAGCCATCTTACTGACAAAAGATAAAGAATTGCAGAGTACTCCTCAAAATCGGGTGGCGGAAAGAGAAAAAAGGGAAAAGCAAAAAAGACAGAGAAAGTCCAGTGGTAACAGCAAACCAACTAGAGTATTCGGATCCTGAAGACACACAAATGAATCTTAATGTGTATCCAGACGATGACGCAAAGCCATCGATGACACCAGAAAAAACTAAACAATTGAAAGAGAAGAGTCACCGATCAGTCTATGAAGTGTCCCCAAGTATGAGAAGAGATAATAACAAAGTTTGCAGAGATCTGGATTTTGAAACCCTTGAAGAGAAACGAAATCGTTTGATCTACCACTCACAAACTGGTGAAGCAAAAAAGTTGCATGTGCAAAAGCATAGTCCAGCGAGACACGCAAACATAAAATCAGAAGCTCGGACTCAATCTAAAAGTACTATTGGTGAAATGAATAAACACGCAGTTCAGACTCGAGGAAGCAGTGTAAGCATAGAAGGGAAGTTGAAAACTAAACGCGGAAAACAAGATAAATCTCAACGCTATCACTATGAAACAATAAGACAACAGCAAGGGGACATATCTGAGAGGCAAGCCTCAGTGAAAACAAAAAACATCACGGCACAGAACAGAACAACCAACCAGACAAGAGAACCTCAATAGAACATCGAGTAAGTTCCCGCAACACCAGTTACGTGAGAGGAATAGCTGAGGGTGTCGCTCTCGTCAAAGCAAACTCCAAGAAAGAGTTCAGGTGGACAATCAAAATGACACAAAGGAGTAGCAACAATGAAGACATTATCCTAAATAGAAGAACGGTTCTGGCTATATTACACCAAATTAGTAATTTACAAAGACTACAATTGGAAGACATACAAATTGTTGAGCCCTGGCACACCCGAGAGGGGCAGTAGCATTGCTACATTTTGACTCAAGCTCGGCTTACAAAATGATCCAAAAACATCAAGATGACATCTGTAAACATGGATATTACATAGAAGAAGTGACGGCAAGTAAACATCAACAAACTACAGAAGTATTTACAAGAAAATCCGAAACTCAAATAAGAGATAAGAAAAGTAAATCAGATAACAGAACGCACCTCAACAAACAGAAAGAGGAGAATTCACAAGAAGAACATAAGAGAACACAGGCGCACAAAGTGGCACAGAGGCAACAAAGGGCAGATGAAACAACACAGAACAGAGAGTGTTCCATAAACAAAAACAGCCCAATCCAAGGCAGAATAGGCGAGAAAAAGCCAATGACAAAGGAACAATGGACTCACATTAACGAGAAGGTGATGACAAGAACAGTCACACAAATAGTAGACAACAGCTCGACTACACAGAAAAAAGATGCACCACAAAGCATTAAAACAGGGCTATGGTCTTGGCTACCGAAAGCACTGTCTCTGCAACGTAACAAATAGCCATTCCGGCAGTCTGAGACGGCGACAAGCTACCAGACAGACGAGCGGCCTAAAAAAGTAAATTTGTGCTCATGGAACACGCAAGGGCACGCACACTTGATGACATCAGGGGAGCCCAACCTTGGAGAATTTGACATCATATGTCTCCAGGAGACATGGCTGCAACAAACGCCAACGATGGAAGGCTATCAGGTTATTCTAGCACCAGCCGCAAGAGGATGCAAAGGGCGTCCAACCTCAGGACTGATGACGGCATGTCAAAATGGATGTGGAGCATCAATTGAGAAAACAATAATTGCAAATCAATCAATCCTGGCGGTACTAATCATCTGGCAAGATGACAATAATCAAAAAGTGGAAACAAGAAAAGCCATCAAAGTCAACACCTATTGGAATCCAGCAACAATAAGTGCAAAAAAAGTATTGCACTGTGTGAGGACGCAATTGATGTAGTCACGACTGAACATCTAGTAACAACAATACTCGTGTGCGGAGACTTAAATGCAATTTGTAAAACAACAAAAAAAGCAAGAGCAACGATAGCTCAGCAAGCCACAGAACAACGAGGCAAAGAATGGCTCAAGTTCACCAGCACGCGTGGGCTACACAATCTGGATGACGCCTTTCCGGCAGTAACTAGAATACCTACGTGGGAATGTGCCCCTTCAGCATCCACGATTGATTACATTTTCGTATCACAGCCCCTATTACACATTATTAAGGAGTTCAACGTGCGGCGCACGTCAATGAATGACCATAATTGGTTGGAAACATCATGGTGCTTAGCAACTAACAAAACCATTAAAAACTTACAAGTCGAGGCCAACGCCCAAGGCACGCAAATAAAAGTAAGTGCAAAGGACATCATCAAAGTGACAGCAAAATATGAAGCAGCCCTACCTTTGGACATGAAGAATGTCATTGATTATCAACCTTTGTTAATCCCGCATATGTGTCTGAAAAAAAGAAGTGGGCATGTAACAAAAAGGGATACAAAACATGCATACAACAAAGAGCTAATTGAAAGAAAGACGCGTCTATAGAAAAGCGCTATGTGACGCATATAAAAATCTGACAACAGAAACACCTGCAACAACCAACCAATGGCATCAAGACAAGGTACAAAGCATGGGTAAGAGCACACAGACATAAATTGTATCAGGCTGATGTGGAACAAATCACCAAAGCACTTATAACGAATAATAGCAGAGACTTTTGGACCCTAATACGAGATACAGAGCAAACTTTAGACAACCAAATTTTGAACAACATTAGTCACTACACATGGGAAAAGCACTTTGAAACAGTCTTTAACCCTTTAAGTGCCATGGGTATTTCTCCCCAGTGCCAGAGCCTTTTTTGGTGATTTTGGTATGTGGCCATTCAATGGCTTGTAACTTTTTCGTTACATGAGATATCTCGGCCAAATTTGGCTCCTTTTTTCCCACATGTAGGCGGTCGTAACGCCACCCAGGAATCCCAGGTTGCTGTAGGGGGGTGAGAGAAAATAAGGAAAATGTGCGAACATTTTGGGTTTTTTCAAAAAATGCCAATAAAATGATGTACAAAGAAGCCTGTGGTTTTTTCCTTGTAAGAGCTAGGAACAAATGGTTTGCTGTGCTGAGTTCCCCAATGTGTTGGCTTTCAGGAACAGGTTGAGTGGAAATGGAAAAAAATTATTTTGATGGGGTTATCAACCGTTTTGTGAGAGGTAGGCGATTTTTGCCATTTTTGCCAATTGGACATGCATGGACGGAATGGAAGAAAAGGGCAGGAAAGCCAAATTGGAGGACAGAAAGGCATATATTTCTGAAAAGTAGACAAAATTCCAAGTTTAGGAAGGGGTGATTTGCATAGGTCAGGCAACAACTAGGTAGGGGAAACTGCCATCGAATGGGGGAAAAGCGGGAAAATGACTGAAAAAAAAGGTATGTGTTGGACATGGTTGGCTTGGTACGGCAATGGCTTCTATGAATTTTGAGAAAAGCAATGCTCCGCTACATTCCCCCGACTCTTGCAGTTAGGAGAGCATACCATTTTTGTAGTGTTTGTACAAAACAAGCAATACCACAAGCCAAACACTGAGCCATGGTACACAGGAGTTTTACGCTCACGGCCTGACCAGATGCACTTAGCATGTGTAAATTGGGAAAACCAATGTGGTGAGGAACGGCAGCCATACATTTTTTGAAAGAGCACAGGCAGACCTTTTCAAGTGTAGGTGACTTGCGCAGGTTACAAAAGTGTATGGTGGCTAAAGCAGCGACTAAATGTAGGTCACATTTGGGAAAAGAAAGGGTTGTGAGACAAAGGGCTCCAGCAAATGGGTCAAAACGTTATGAAAAGCACACAAACACAACACATGGCCTACCGTCCCGCGTTCCCACAGGTGTCCCGATGAAAACGGTACCCCACATGTGTGGGTGCACCTACCTGGCCGGCAAGGGGAAAGCCTAAAACACAAGTAACCACAAGTCTGTTTTCAGAGGGAAATCTCAGACATTCTGCCAACCGGCACAACGTACAGATATGGGCCTCGGGTGTCCAAGCCACCGAGGAAAACAGGGAACCCCATGCATTTCCGAAAAGAGGACACCCGTGGGAATCCGCAGAGGTATGATATGCCCAAATTGCCCCAGAATTTATTACCCAGACACCCCTGCAAAGTCCAAAATGTGGGAAAAAATACGCAATTTCCGCACATTTCGCTCGGCTCACCCATCGAAACACGCCCCCAACAACACATGGCCTACCGTCACGCGTTCCCACAGGTGTCCCGATGAAAACGGTACCTCACATGTGTGGGTGCATCTACCTGGCCGCCAAGGAGAAAGCCTAAAACACAAGTAACCCCAAGTCTGTTTTCAGAGGGAAATCTCAGACATTCTGCCGACCGGCACAACGTACAGATATGGGCCTCGGGTGTCCAAGCCACCGAGGAAAACAGGGAACCCCATGCATTTCCGAAAAGAGGACACCCGTGGGAATCCGCAGAGGTATGATATGCCCAGATTGCCCCAGAATTTATTACCCAGACACCCCTGCAAAGTCCGAAATGTGGGGAAAAAAACGCTTTTTCCACACATTTCGCTCGACGCACCCATCGAAACACGCCCCCAACAACACATGGCCTACTGTCACGCGTTCCCACAGGTGTCCCGATGAAAACGGTACCTCACATGTGTGGGTGCACCTACCTGGCCGCCAAGGGGAAAGCCTAAAACACAAGTAACCCCAAGTCTGTTTTCACACCGGAAATGTCACACTCTCACATCATACAGATATGGGCCTCGGGTGTCCAAGCCACCAAGGAAAACAGGGAACCCCATGCATTTCCGAAAAGAGGACACCCGTGGGAATCCGCAGAGGTATGATATGCCCAAATCGCCCCAGAATTTATTACCCAGACACCCCCGCAAAGTCCGAAATGTGGGAAAAAATACGCATTTTCCTCACATTTCGCTCGACTCACCCATCGAAACACGCCCCCAACAACACATGGCCTACTGTCCCGCGTTCCCACAGGTGTCCCTATGAAAACGGTACCTCACATGTGTGGGTGCACCTACCTGGCCGCCAAGGGGAAAGCCTAAAACACAAGTAACCCCAAGTCTGTTTTCACACCGGAAATGTCACACTCTCACATCATACAGATATGGGCCTCGGGTGTCCAAGCCACCAAGGAAAACAGGGAACCCCATGCATTTCCGAAAAGAGGTCACCCGTGGGAATCCGCAGAGGTATGATATGCCCAAATCGCCCCAGAATTTATTACCCAGACACCCCCGCAAAGTCCGAAATGTGGGAAAAAATACGCAATTTCCGCACATTTCGCTCGGCTCACCCATCGAAACACGCCCCCAACAACACATGGCCTACCGTCACGCGTTCCCACAGGTGTCCCGATGAAAACGGTACCTCACATGTGTGGGTGCACCTACCTGGCCGCCAAAGGGAAAGCCTAAAACACAAGTAACCCCAAGTCTGTTTTCAGAGGGAAATCTCAGACATTCTGCCAACCGGCACAACGTACAGATATGGGCCTCGGGTGTCCAAGCCACCGAGGAAAACAGGGAACCCCATGCATTTCCAAAAAGAGGACACCCGTGGGAATCCGCAGAGGTATGATATGCCCAAATTTCCCCAGAATTTATTACCCAGACACCCCTGCAAAGTCCGAAATGTGGGAAAAAATACGCAATTTCCACACATTTCGCTCGGCTCACCCATCGAAACACGCCCCCAACAACACATGGCCTACCGTCACGCGTTCCCACAGGTGTCCCGATGAAAACGGTACCTCACATGTGTGGGTGCACCTACCTGGCCGCCAAGGGGAAAGCCTAAAACACAAGTAACCCCAAGTCTGTTTTCAGAGGGAAATCTCAGACATTCTGCCAACCGGCACAACATACAGATATGGGCCTCGGGTGTCCAAGCCACCGAGGAAAACAGGGAACCCCATGCATTTCCGAAAAGAGGACACCTGTGGGAATCCGCAGAGGTATGATATGCCCAAATTGCCCCAGAATTTATTACCCAGACACCCCTGCAAAGTCCGAAATGTGGGAAAAAATACGCAATTTCCGCACATTTCGCTCGGCTCACCCATCGAAACACGCCCCCAACAACACATGGCCTACTGTCCCGCGTTCCCACAGGTGTCCCTATGAAAACGGTACCTCACATGTGTGGGTGCACCTACCTGGCCGCCAAGGGGAAAGCCTAAAACACAAGTAACCCCAAGTCTGTTTTCACACCGGAAATGTCACACTCTCACATCATACAGATATGGGCCTCGGGTGTCCAAGCCACCAAGGAAAACAGGGAACCCCATGCATTTCTGAAAAGAGGACACCCGTGGGAATCCGCAGAGGTATGATATGCCCAAATCGCCCCAGAATTTATTACCCAGACACCCCCGCAAAGTCCGAAATGTGGGAAAAAATACGCATTTTCCTCACATTTCGCTCGACTCACCCATCGAAACACGCCCCCAACAACACATGGCCTACTGTCCCGCGTTCCCACAGGTGTCCCTATGAAAACGGTACCTCACATGTGTGGGTGCACCTACCTGGCCGCCAAGGGGAAAGCCTAAAACACAAGTAACCCCAAGTCTGTTTTCACACCGGAAATGTCACACTCTCACATCATACAGATATGGGCCTCGGGTGTCCAAGCCACCAAGGAAAACAGGGAACCCCATGCATTTCCGAAAAGAGGACACCCGTGGGAATCCGCAGAGGTATGATATGCCCAAATCGCCCCAGAATTTATTACCCAGACACCCCCGCAAAGTCCGAAATGTGGGAAAAAATACGCATTTTCCTCACATTTCGCTCGACTCACCCATCGAAACACGCCCCCAACAACACATGGCCTACTGTCCCACGTTCCCACAGGTGTCCCGATGAAAACGGTACCTCACATGTGTGGGTGCACCTACCTGGCCGCCAAGGGGAAAGCCTAAAACACAAGTAACCCCAAGTCTGTTTTCAGAGGGAAATTTCAGACATTCTGCCGACCAGCACAACGTACAGATATGGGCCTCGGGTGTCCAAGCCACCGAGGAAAACAGGGAACCCCATGCATTTCCGAAAAGAGGACACCAGTGGGAATCCGCAGAGGTATGATATGCCCAAATTTCCCCAGAATTTATTACCCAGACACCCCTGCAAAGTCCGAAATGTGGGGAAAAAAACGCTTTTTCCGCACATTTCGCTCGACGCACCCATGAAAACACGCCCCCAACAACACATGGCCTACCATCACGCATTCCCACAGGTGTCCCGATGAAAACGGTACCTCACATGTGTGGGTGCACCTACCTGGCCGCCAATGGGAAAGCCTAAAACACAAGTAACCCCAGGTCTGTTTTCACACCGGAAATGTCACACTCTCACATCATACAGATATGGGCCTCGGGTGTCCAAGCCACCAAGGAAAACAGGGAACCCCATGCATTTCTGAAAAGAGGACACCCGTGGGAATCCGCAGAGGTATGATATGCCCAAATCGCCCCAGAATTTATTACCCAGACACCCCCGCAAAGTCCGAAATGTGGGAAAAAATACGCATTTTCCTCACATTTCGCTCGACTCACCCATCGAAACACGCCCCCAACAACACATGGCCTACTGTCCCGCGTTCCCACAGGTGTCCCGATGAAAACGGTACCTCACATGTGTGGGTGCACCTACCTGGCCGCCAAGGGGAAAGCCTAAAACACAAGTAACCCCAAGTCTGTTTTCAGAGGGAAATCTCAGACATTCTGCCAACCGGCACAACGTACAGATATGGGCCTCGGGTGTCCAAGCCACCGAGGAAAACAGGGAACCCCATGCATTTCCAAAAAGAGGACACCCGTGGGAATCCGCAGAGGTATGATATGCCCAAATTGCCCCAGAATTTATTACCCAGACACCCCTGCAAAGTCCGAAATGTGGGAAAAAATACGCGATTTCCGCACATTTCGCTCGGCTCACCCATCGAAACACGCCCCCAACAACACATGGCCTACCGTCCCACGTTCCCACAGGTGTCCCGATGAAAACGGTACCTCACATGTGTGGGTGCACCTACCTGGCCGCCAAGGGGAAAGCCTAAAACACAAGTAACCCCAAGTCTGTTTTCAGAGGGAAATCTCAGACATTCTGCCGACCGGCACAACGTACAGATATGGGCCTCCGGTGTCCAAGCCACCGAGGAAAACAGGGAACCCCATGCATTTCCGAAAAGAGGACACCCGTGGGAATCCGCAGAGGTATGATATGCCCAAATTGCCCCAGAATTTATTACCCAGACACCCCCGCAAAGTCCGAAATGTGGGAAGAAATACGCATTTTACTCACATTTCGCTCGACTCACCCATCGAAACACGCCCCCAACAACACATGGCCTACTGTCCCGCGTTCCCACAGGTGTCCTGATGAAAATGGTACTTCACATGTGTGGGTGCACCTACCTGGCCGCCAAGGGGAAAGCCTAAAACACAAGTAACCCCAAGTCTGTTTTCACACCGGAAATGTCACACTCTCACATCATACAGATATGGGCCTCGGGTGTCCAAGCCACCGAGGAAAACAGGGAACCCCATGCATTTCCAAAAAGAGGACACCCGTGGGAATCCGCAGAGGTATGATATGCCCAAATTGCCCCAGAATTTATTACCCAGACACCCCTGCAAAGTCCGAAATGTGGGAAAAAATACGCGATTTCCGCACATTTCGCTCGGCTCACCCATCGAAACACGCCCCCAACAACACATGGCCTACCGTCCCACGTTCCCACAGGTGTCCCGATGAAAACGGTACCTCACATGTGTGGGTGCACCTACCTGGCCGCCAAGGGGAAAGCCTAAAACACAAGTAACCCCAAGTCTGTTTTCAGAGGGAAATCTCAGACATTCTGCCGACCGGCACAACGTACAGATATGGGCCTCCGGTGTCCAAGCCACCGAGGAAAACAGGGAACCCCATGCATTTCCGAAAAGAGGACACCCGTGGGAATCCGCAGAGGTATGATATGCCCAAATTGCCCCAGAATTTATTACCCAGACACCCCCGCAAAGTCCGAAATGTGGGAAGAAATACGCATTTTACTCACATTTCGCTCGACTCACCCATCGAAACACGCCCCCAACAACACATGGCCTACTGTCCCGCGTTCCCACAGGTGTCCTGATGAAAATGGTACCTCACATGTGTGGGTGCACCTACCTGGCCGCCAAGGGGAAAGCCTAAAACACAAGTAACCCCAAGTCTGTTTTCACACCGGAAATGTCACACTCTCACATCATACAGATATGGGCCTCGGGTGTCCAAGCCACCAAGGAAAACAGGGACCACCATGCATTTCCGAAAAGAGGACACCCGTGGGAATCCGCAGAGGTATGATATGCCCAAATCGCCCCAGAATTTATTACCCAGACACCCCCGCAAAGTCCGAAATGTGGGAAAAAATACGCATTTTCCTCACATTTTGCTCGACTCACCCATCGAAACACGCCCCCAACAACACATGGCCTACTGTCCCGCGTTCCCACAGGTGTCCCGATGAAAACGGTACCTCACATGTGTGGGTGCACCTACCTGGCCGCCAAGGGGAAAGCTTAAAACACAAGTAACCCCAAGTCTGTTTTCACACCGGAAATGTCACACTCTCACATCATACAGATATGGGCCTCGGGTGTCCAAGCCACCGAGGAAAACAGGGAACCCCATGCATTTCCGAAAAGAGGACACCCGTGGGAATCCGCAGAGGTATGATATGCCCAAATTGCCCCAGATTTTATTACCCAGACACCCTTGCAAAGTCCGAAATGTGGGAAAAAATATGCAATTTCCGCACATTTCGCTCGGCTCACCCATCGAAACACGCCCCCAACAAAAGATGGCCTACTGTCACGCGTTCCCACAGGTCTTCCGATGAAAACGGTACCTCACATGTGTGGGTGCACCTACCTGGCCGCCATGGGGAAAGCCTAAAACACAAGTAACCCCAAGTCTGTTTTCAGAGGGAAATCTCAGACATTCTGCCAACCGGCACAACATACAGATATGGGCCTCGGGTGTCCAAGCCACCGAGGAAAACAGGGAACCCCATGCATTTCCAAAAAGAGAACACCCGTGGGAATCCGCAGAGGTATGATATGCCCAAATTGCCCCAGAATTTATTACCCAGACACCCCTGCAAAGTCCGAAATGTGGGAAAACATACGCAATTTCCGCACATTTCGCTCGGCTCACCCATCGAAACACACCCCCACCAACACATGGCCTACCGTCCCGCGTTCCCACAGGTGTCCTGATGAAAACGGTACCTCACATGCGTGGGTGCACCTACCTGGCCGGCAAGGGGCAAGCCGAAAACGCAAGCAACCCCCAGTCTGTTTGCAGAGGGGAATCTCAGCCATTCTGCCGACCGGCACAACATACAGATATGGGCCTCGGGTGTCCAAGCCACCAAGGAAAACAGGGAGCCTCATGCATTTCCGAAAAGAGGGCACCCGTGGGAATCCGCAGAGGTATGATTTGCGCACATCGCCCAAGAATTTATTACCCAGACACCCCCGCAAAGTCCGAAATGTGCCCCGGACTTTGCGGGGGTGTCTGGGTAATAAATTCTGGGGCGATGTGCGCAAATCATACCTCTGCGGATTCCCACGGGTGTCCTCTTTTCAGAAATGCATGGGGCTCCCTGTTTTCCTTGGTGGCTTGGACACCCGAGGCCCATATCTGTATGTTGTGCCGGTCGGCAGAATGGCTGAGATTCCCCTCAGCAAACAGACTGGGGGTTGCTTGCGTTTTCGGCTTGCCCCTTGCCGGCCAGGTAGGTGCACCCACGCATGTGAGGTACCGTTTTCATCGGGACACCTGTGGGAACGCGGGACGGTAGGCCATGTGTTGTTGGGGGCGTGTTTCGATGGGTGCGTTGAGCGAAATGTGCGGAAAAAGCGTTTTTTTCCCCACATTTCGGACTATGCAGGGGTGTCTGGGTAAAAAAATCTGGGGCGATGTGCGCAAATCACACCTCTGCGGATTCCCACGGGTGTCCTCTTTTGGGAAAGGCATGGGGTTCCCTGTTTTCCTTGCTGGCTTCGACACCCTAGGCCCAAATCTGTAGGTTGCCCACATGAACAAATTGTGCTGTGGCGAAAGGCTTGGGGTTACCAGCGGGTTACCCTTTTCCTTTTGCGACCCCGGTAGGTGCATCCACACATGCGAGATACGTTTTTCGTCGGGACACCTGTGGGAACACGAGAAGGTATGACATCTGCTGTTGGCGACGTGTTTCGGTGAGTGGACACAGGGAAATGTCTCTGAAATTGGCCGGAAATAAAGACAATTCTCAGACATTTCCCTCTGGCCACTCACCGAAACACACCGCCAACAACACGTGGCCTACCTTCCTGCATCGCCACACATGTCCCAATGAGAGGCTGACCTCTTGTGTGCAGGTGTGGTACCTGAGTGACAATGGGTACATCTTTAGTATAGTAACTTCGCTGTAGTGCGCTTAGGAAACAGTAAAGTACTGGCAGTAAGCCATTTCACATGCACCTTTCCTTACACTTCCCATACATACCAGACGCAATGCAGTTAGACACGCAAGGTGGGATTTAGCACAAGGACAAACCTCCTTGTGTTGCACAAGAAGGTTTTTCCTTGTGAGCAGTGATGCCACGACAAGGCACCCACCGGATCACTGGCCATTCGTATCCCTTTCGTGTCTGCAGTCAATTGGCAGCCATTTCAGCAGTTGCACTTCTACCAAATCACTAGCACCAGAGCAAGTGTATCTACACATGAGCATATCTACACACTTATACCACATGGACATGTGTGTACAATGCAACTGTGTCTCTAGCAATATCTTAACTATGATTTGGCATGAATTTCATAGCAACTATGTCTGCATGCAAACTTTATGTGCCGGCAATCACATGTGGACAGTGATAGCAAGTGCATACTGGCTGACTTTGCTACCCTGCCCTACAGGCGCTATCTTCCACACCAGCTTTCAGTATGCCCATAGCAACTATGGGCAAACATTCTTATGTTCCACCGTACCCACACAAAACAGCCATCCTGCAACATGACAATCATTTCGGCAGTGCTGGAAAAGTCCATTCACAGAAATTGCATCTGCATGTTCTTTGTATCTTTACCTAATTCACACACCAATCATATCCAATTCATTCCTACAGAAGACGTGTCACTTACACCACACATAACATTACTCGCAGTAAAACAATAAACAAGGCAGGATCTTACGAGGTACGCAAGACACCGCTGCCATATAGTTGGTGTCCAAGTACCACTTTCATGACACTTAGACCTCAAGGGAGGGAGCCAAAGTGGCGTGTATTATTTTGAAAAGACACCCCTTGAGTGGAGGGAACCTGAATGGTGTTCTATTCTTCCACAACGCACGGCTTGAGTAGAGGGAGCGGGACTGGCCTTTCTTTGCTTGCCAAACCTTAGGTGGAAGGAGCCAGATTTGGGTTCCTGTCCAAAGTACACCGGAAGCGGATGGGGTTTTCCAGATGTTTTTTTTTGTAAGGCAAACCCAAACAGGAGCAAGCTGCACTCCCATAGGGGAGTGACCCAGAGTGCTCCAGCCTTCTTCTCCATGGCCCGCCTCAACTAGAGGCGGTGGAGTGGCATTCCTTTCCTAGATGTGCCTGCTTTGGAAGAAACAAGCATTGCGTTACTTTGCAAGGCACACCACGCGCAGAGGGAGCTAGACTGCCTTTTCCTTATGATGCAGACCTGAAGTGAAAGGTACCGGGGGTGATGTCTCTTTCCCAGGCAGGCCTCAAGTGGAGGGGGCAGAACTAGCATTGCTTGCCAAAGCACGCCAAAGGGCTGTAAAGCAGAGTGCTGTCCCCACCTACTCCAAGGCACACCTCAAGTGGAGGGAGCTAGAGTGGCATTTCTTTCCAAGATGTGCCTGCTTTGGAAGAAACAAGCATTGCGTTACTTTGCAAGGCACACCACGCGCAGAGGGAGCTAGACTGCCTTTTCCTTATGAGGCAGACCTGAAGTGAAAGGTACCGGGGGTGATGTCTCTTTCCCAGGCAGGCCTCAAGTGGAGGGGGCAGGACTAGCATTGCTTGCCAAAGCACGCCAAAGGGGAAAGACCCGCATGGCACAACTCAAGTACAGGGACTCATAATGATTACTATTTCGTAGGCACGCCTCCAATGGAAGGAGCCTGATTAGCGTTCCTTTGCAAGTCACGCTTTGAGCTGAGGGATCTAGACTGATGTACATTTTCTTGACAGGCCTCAAGGGAAAGCTACGGCTGTGGTTGCCTTTCCAAGGCAAGCCTCAAGTGGAGGAAGCAGGACTAGCGATGCTCGTGAATGCACGCTAAATCAAGTGAAGTGAGTTGACATCCTGTTGCATTTTCATTGAAGGTACACCTCCAGGGCAGGGTGCAAGAGTGCCATTCCTTTACAAGACATGCACGATTTCAGTGGCTAAGGGTCCCTTTCAAGGAATGATGGGTATTTTCGGAAATCAGTCGATCTCCCAATAATTTTCCTTTGTATGATACAAAAGGAAACAAGGCTGAAAGCAGAGGGCAGGCTGGGAAGGGCATTGGGGACAGTACACCCGAGTATCCTTCCTCTTTCCTTGTTTTGTACACACCTTAAATTTTCGGTACGGTTGTGCCTTCGTGGCAGTGGGAGGAACATAATCACCAAAGTGTCGCTCTTGCAATCTGGCCACATCTTCGACCTCTGGAAAGGAGGGAATTTGTACATGAACATTAGCCAGAGATTGAACAATTTCTAATTCAAAATCCAAAAAGGAGAGCTTGTTTTCTGGAGTAGCTGCACGGTACACCACATAAGCATTGTACGTTGCCATATGCACAATGTGTGTGGCTAACTTTTTGTACCAGAGACGCGACTTGCGTTCAGCGTGGTATGACTCAAGCACTTGGTCATTTTTGTCTACTCCACCCATGTACTTGTTGTAATCCAGAATGCAATTGGGCTTCAACACTTGCTGAGTCTGCCTGCGCAGAGGGACAGCTGAAGTACTTTCATCATGAATAGTACTTAGCATGTACACATCCCTTTTGTCGCAGAATTTCACTGCTAACAATTCATCCTGCCGCAATGCCATACATTGTCCCTTGGCCAACTTCTTACACACAAGTTGTCTTTGGAAGCCTTTGCGATTACTGCGGATTGTACCGCATGCCAGTGTGCCCACATTGAACAATTCCTTGAACAGTGGAATTCCAGTGTAGAAATTGTCTACATACAAATGATGTCCCTTGTGGAGCCATGGTGTGAGAAGATCCCAAACAATCTTCTCACTTGTCCCTAAATGGGCTGGGCAGCCCGGAGGGTTTAGGGTAGAGTCTTTACCGGTGTAGACTCTCATGCTGCTGACATACCCAGTGGTACTTTCACACAACATGTACATTTTAATCCCATATCGTGATCTCTTGCTAGGAATGTATTGCCTGAATACAAGGCGACCTTTGAACAACACCAACGATTCATCAATTGATATGTTCTGGCTAGGAACATACACCTCTGCAAATCGGTGCGTGAAGTGGTCCAGAAATGGCTTAAGTTTGAACAGCCTATCAAAGTTTGGGTCCGTTTTGGGTAATGCTGCCGAGTTGTCATTGAAGTGCAACATACGGTGCAGTGCTTGAAAGCGATTTCTGCTCATTGTAGCTGAAAAAAACGGGCAATAAAGTGGTGCTACAGTAGACCAGTATATTGCGACAGACGGCTTGTGTCCAATTCCCATGAGCAAAATGAGACCCCAAAACTGTCTCATTTCAACATCGTTTGTGGGTACCCATGTTTGTGCTCTGGAGTGGGGTTTCAGAGTGGGACCCCTAGACCTCATGAACTGTGCAGCGTATAAATTGGTTTGCTGAACCACATCTGCAATGAACCCATCATCAACAAAAAGGTTGAAAAAATCAATAGGCTGAAACCCTTCTGTATTCACTGTGCACCCTGATATACCAGTGAAAGGGGGCACAACAGGCTGAGCCATTGCTGGAGGCACCCAGAGCGACTCTTGAGTCATGTCAGGAACTGCCACATTGCGTAGCCGTCTTGCACGTCTCCTCCCCCTTACAGGTCCTCTGCGTGTGGGAAGTGTGCGAAAAGGTGGACGCACTCTTCCTTCCTCTTCATCATCAGATGATGACGATGATGAGTGGGAGGAGGGACTTTCGTCAATGGCCATCTCACTTCCCCAATCACTTCCCTCCTGCCCCTCAGAAGCACTATCTGTTTCAGAATGCATGTACACATCTGTGCCTTGCTCTGAGCCAGACTCCATCACTGCAGCTAATGCCGCCGCACCAGACATTGATCGCCGAGAAGCCATGAGTACCTTCGCTATGGAACCCTTCACTGCCCAAAGACCAGATGAAGACTGAAACAAGAAGTATGTGTGCTTCTGAAAGTATGGAACGTAGCACAGTAAGTGGTATTCAGTGCCACAAACCTACTCCACACAAGTACACCAAAAGGTCCAGACTTTGCTCACAAACTGTAGCAGCCCTCTGCAATATGACGTACTCCCTGCACGCTACAATAAACGGAGTAGTACTTTGCAAACACTCACGTGAAATGCTAAGGACCAGCTGACTGCTTTCCTACAAGTGGGTAGACAGCTACAACACACCTGAACCTAAAAGAAAGAGAGCAAAAAATCTATGGACAATGTACTATTCCGCTACACTGTACAGAAATACTAGCGTGGGGACGAGGATTTCAGGCACACTACCTATTCAGAAACAGCCAACATGCTTTGCACCATGCCCTCCTCCATGGGATGCTTGTGGATGGGAAATCGAGGTGAGAAGGAACCATGCAACGTATTAGTGATTGGGTGAGTTGAAAAGCCATAGGCAATGAAGAAGCAGAAAGGGAAGATAAATAAAGTACACGGCTGGCCCTTCCGGGCAACTGCTGGCACACTTTTGACAAAAACACCTGCTCATTCATATAGGGGTGTCTATTGTAAGGGGAAAGCTCACAAGGACAAAATTATTGCAAGGCCAAGCAAATTGATGTAGGCTGAAGCAAGTAGTGATGGGTACCTAAGAAATAAGTAGCAGAAACATACTGAATGCTTTGACATGCCATGAATGCAAACAATTGCTAAAAAGCGGAAGTCTCACTGCCAACATACTTACTACCATTTCTATTCACTTTTCACATCTTCCAGTGTGTCCATCAGTCACTGGGCAAACCCCCCCTAAAATAGCGTCTGGGCAAAATCCATTATGTTTCCAATGAACAGCTCCATGCCTGTTTTGGAAAGGTGCACCCCATCTCTGTGAAACATCACAGCACCTTTGATATTGCCATGGTGAATGGTCCGTATTCTGGTGTTGCCCTCTGTCAGTCTAGTGAACTCGCCATTCATTTTCCACACCAAGCGGTTGATGGCCCTTCTATTCCCTTGAGTTCTCCAATCCATCCTGGGAATCATCTGGGACCAGGCCACCACAGTGTTTGGAAACCTCTGTGCAATCCATTCAAGGTCTGCCATGAGCTGCTCCCGTACCACCTTCCGTCCCACAGACGCAAAATCATTTCCTCCCAGGTGAACCACTATAAGGTCAGGGGGGGGGCCTTTCCTTTTGCTTGGGCAGCGATGATGGCTCCTCGGAGCTGGTGAAGGCGCATCCCCCCCACCCCAAACCAATGCACTGCAAGGCCATCCCTTCCAGACCCAGATGTAGGTGGCCCTCGGAAAAGTCTTGCAGCCCTTTGGATATAAGAGTGGCCGAAAATCCACACAACCCTCATCCTCACTAGGAAATGGAAACAGGAAAACCCCCATGATCATGGCTACACATACATTTTACCACATTACACAACAATTGCACCAACACATGACTCTTGTAACAATCCCAGACACACACTTCACCCATTCGGAAACCACCTCTCATTTGAGATAACAGTAGGTCGACACATAATTGCCACATTATTTTCAGGGGAAGGAGGTGAAGAAGATAGTATGTCACCTTGTGCCAATAACACAGTTGTGCTGGCGCAATTGTAATCAGTAAAAGTTGTCTGCTCCTGAGGCCTACCGCCTGCCCAGCACGGTGGTAAGGTGACTTGCACATGCTACATCGTTACAATTTGGCAGTGTGACTAGTCTCACAGAGGATATGAAGTCCACAGGAAGTGTGCTTTGTACGCTCTCTGAATATAGGTACCCTGACAGAATGTGCCACATTTACC
Organism: Ambystoma mexicanum; assembly: GCF_040938575.1. Taxonomy (NCBI): domain Eukaryota; kingdom Metazoa; phylum Chordata; class Amphibia; order Caudata; family Ambystomatidae; genus Ambystoma; species Ambystoma mexicanum. Next base: position 426,307,968 of record NC_090930.1, on the reverse strand, counting down.
ACAAATGGGTGCACTTTCAGACACTTTCAATGCAAGTGTTTCGGCCATAGCTCCAGGACCACTAGTGACCTTGGGGGCACTTCACTACCAAGGAAGGGAGGTGGCCAAGGTCACACCCATCACCCACCACTACCCTACATAGCTTCCTGGTCAGCACTACAGCTTTCCTCTCCTGGAAGGGATTGGACCCTGCCAGGGCACCCTGCACCCACTGCTGAATTTGGAGGACAAAATATCCACCTGGGGGACGGACGCCCAAGGCCAATGACACCCCCCTCTCTAGCTACCCTGCGTTACAGTTTTTCCCCCTGCAAAAGGATAGGGACCCTGACAGGGCACACTGGGACCACTGCTGAAATTGGACCACAGAAATTGTGAACTTTGCAGTGAAAGGAATGAGCTCTGTAACAAGTGTGCATAGCATGCTCAGAAAAAATGACCATCTATATAACTACTGGAAAAAATGTTTTAAAATTTGCTGCTACTTATGTCGGCCAAACCTTTCCTTCTGCAAAGCAGCTGCCTTACTCAATGCAAGGCACACCCATCACTGGCCCCCGACCCTCCCCACTACCCTTTCCCACCCTTATCAATGACAATGCAGCCACAATTCCTTCCACCGCAGTAACCCTCCACCCCCACATTACCAAGTAATAAATGTTGTACTTACATAAGTCAGCAATAGCTTTTCAGTAGCCGCAACTGCAAAGGAAACATAAAAGAATTAAAATCAATGCTTTGCCTACCAATTACACATCCAAACTGTCTGGCAACTATCTGTACATTTTTCACTTCCTTCCACCAGTTCCATGACACTTCTCAGTCATCTACCACTACGGAAGGCTAGACTGCACACGGATTGGAAATGGAAATAAGACAAGTGGGCATATGGCATCCTGCAGAAAAAACATAAAAATAAATAAATCCCGGAAATCTAGCACCAAACCATCACTGTTTGGAAACATCTGTGCTATCCATTCCAGTTCCTCCATTAGCAGCTCATGTATCCCTTCCCCTCCCACAGACGCTAAATCTTTTCCTCCCAGGTGCACCACTGTAGGGTGGGGGGGTTGCATCTCCTTTTGCATGGACATCGCTGATGGCTCCTCTGAGCTGGTGAAAGCACTTCCCCCTAACCCCAAACCAATGCACCAGGAGGGCATCCCTTTGAGAGCCAGATGTGGTTGGCCCTCGGAAAATCGTGCAGCCCTTTGGGTGAAAGAGTAGGCAATTATCTACACAACCCTCATCGTCACTATGATATTGAAACAAGTGAACCCCCATGAATATGCCTATACATACAGTTTACCAACTAGCTGAATGATTGTGTGAACACATGGCTCTTGTAACAATCCCAGACACACACTTCACCCATTCGGACATGCACCTCTCATGTGAATTTACAGTAGGTCATTACGTAATTGCCACTTGTGTTTTAGGGGAAGGAGGTGGGAAAGAGGTGAAGAAGACAGTATGTCACCTTGTGCCAATAACACAGTTGTGCTGGGGCAATTGTAATCAGTAAAGGTTGTCTGCTCCTGTGGCCCACCGCCTGCACTGCACAGTGGTAAGGTGACTTCCACATGCTACACCATTACACTTAGGCTGGGTGACTAGTCTGTCAGAGGATATGACCTGTGCAGCAAGGGTGCTTTGTAACCTCTCCGAATATAGTTACTCTGACAGAATGTGCGCTATTCATTACACATGCATGCAAATTTGGACACTTTGATTGTGAGAAATTGGGGCGCAGCTCCTAAAGTACTGGTGAACTTGGTGCCATTCGACTACCAAGGCAGAGAGGCAGCCAAGGTCACACACATCAACCACCACCACCCTACATCTCTGCCTGGCCAGCACTGCAGCTTTCCCCTCTAGGACGGGATGGGGACCGTGCCGGGGCACCCTGCACCCACTGCTGCTTTTGAGGGACAAAATATCCATCTGGGAGATGGACGCCCAAGGCCAATGACTTCACCCCCCCACCCCTCCTGCCCCTCTAGCTACCCTGCGTTACAGCTTTTCCCCCTGCAAAAGGATGGGGAGCCTGGCGGGGCTCACTGGGACGACTGCTGGAAAAGGACCACAGAAATGGTGATCGTTGCAGTAAAAGTAGTGTTCTCTGTATCAAGTACGCGTACCATGCTCAGAACAAAATGACCATCTGCATTACTACCGGCAACATTTTTGAAAAGGAGCTGCTACTTATGTCGGCCAATTTTTCCTTCTGCAAAGCAGCCACCTTCCTCAATGCAAGGCACTCCCATCACTGGCCCCCGAACCGCCCTACTACCCTTTCTCACCCATACCACTGACACTGCAGCCACAGTTTCTCCCACCACAGTAACCCTCCACCCGCACATTACCAAGTAATATATGTGGTACTTACATAAGTCAGCATAAGCTTTTCAGTAGCCGCAACTGCAACAGAAACATAAAAGAATTACATTCAGTGCTTTGCCTACCAATAACACATCCAAACTGTCTGGCATATATCTGCACATTTTTCAGCTCCTTCCACCACATACATGAAACTTCTCAGTCATCTACCTCCACAGAAGGCTGGACTGCACAGTGATAGCAAACTGGCCTAAGACCAATGGGTGTATGGCAACCCCCAGCACACAAAAAAAACATTGCACAGATGGCTAAGTGGCAAACTTCCCTCCCAGGGAAACAGCACTGTTCAGCTGCACTGGGGGGCGTTTTGTCCGCAACCCGGGCAAGTGTGTTCCTGGCCACCCCAATACCTCCCCAGAGCACCCACTTCCTTCACAACAGAACACTGCAGGCCCTGTTCACCCCCATCCCAATAGCAATGTGCCCTCCACCCACTATAAAATGTTGGAATAAGCAAAATTTCATACGTACATAACAAGGGAGAAGCTTGAACTGCTCAAGACCTGTAAAGGGAAGAACAAAACATATATTATCTGTGTCAGCCCACCCACATGTCAGCCCACCCACATACCAGACCACCCATATTGCCCCCCCCCCCCTGTTGCATTGGCCTGTACGTTTTGGGCACCCCGGCGCCAGACTGGCACACCAATGTGCCCCTCTACGCCAAGGCAGGTATAGTAAACGAAGAACCCAATTCAAAATGGCAGGCTGCCCTTTTGTGGAGGCGGAGGGGCCCCCTACACCGCTGTGGAATTTTCTAATGTGAGGGGGGTTTCACCTCTCCACCACCACCCCAATTTGAGGGGCGGCCCATCTCATGTAGCCCTCCCAAGGGGCAGATAAGGGGGGAGGCTGTCCTGCACTCCTCCCTGGGCTCAGGCGTCCGTTCCTAGGAGCAGATATCTGGTCTCAGGGAGGGCTGCATGACATGGCACCTACTCCATTGTGGGCAGGGGGGGGTTAACGCCCCATTCCTTTAGAAACTTTCCCAACCCTTTGGGGTGCCCCACCGCCCCCCCTAAAAAACCCTCCAACAATTTCACTTTTTTCCTTTGGTAACCCAACTCCCCTTTGTGCACAGGGGAACATTGGTGTGCCAATCTGGCGCCGGAGTGCCCAAACCTTACTGCCCCATCTATTGGGGGTCCTTCCCCCACCTTTTGGGGTGCCCCCCCACCCCACCCCCAATGGCTGGGGGACACACCTCATGCAGGCCTCCCTGGGCCTCCTCCAAACGGCTGCGTGAGGTACACCCCACCTCCATTTGGGGTGGGGGGGGAGTGGGCCACTCCAAAAGGTGGGGCAGGACCCCCAATAGATGGGGCAGTAGGGTTTGGGCATCCTGGGGGCAGATAGCCACACTAATGTGGCCATCTGCATCAAGCAAAGTTGGGTAAACAAAAAACAAAACGCAAATTCACAGGCTGCTTTTTAGGGGGGGCTGAGGGCCACCCTAAATTGGCAGCGCATGATGTACCGCAACGGGGGGCGGCCCTCAATGCCCTCCCACCCCAAATGGAGGGCCCCACCTCATGCAACCCTCCCTGGAGGCAGATATCTGCTCCTAGGAAGGGGCATCTGACCCCAGGGAGGGATGCATGAGGTGAGGCCCCCCCTATCTGCCCCCAGGGAGGGTTGCATGAGGTGGGGCCCTCCATTTGGGGTGGGGGGGGTTGAGGGCCACCCCCTGTTGCGGTACATCATGCGCTGCCAATTTAGGGTGACCCTCAGCCCCCCCTAAAAAGCAGCCTGTGATTTTGTATATTTTTTTTTGTTTACCCAACTTTGCTTGGTGCAGATGGGCCCATTAGTGTGGCTATCTGCCCCCAGGGTGCCCAAACCCTACTGCCCCATCTATTGGGGGTCCTGCCCCACCTTTTGGGGTGCCCCCCCACCCCACCCCCAATGGCTGGGGGACACACCTCATGCAGGCCTCCCTGGGCCTCCTCCAAACGACTGTGTGAGGTACACCCCACCTCCATTTGGGGTGAGGGGGAGAGGGCCACCCCAAAAGGTGGGGCAGGACCCCCAATAGATGGGGCAGTAGGGTTTGGGCACCCTGGGGCAGATAGCCACACTAATGTGGCCATCTGCACCAAGCAAAGTTGGGTAAACAAAAAACAAAATGCAAATTCACAGGCTGCTTTTTAGGGGGGGCTGAGGGCCACCCTAAATTGGCAGCGCATGATGTACCGCAACGGGGGGTGGCCCTCAACCCCCCCCACCCCAAATGGAGGGCCGCACCTCATGCAACCCTCCCTGGGGGCAGATATCTGCTCCTAGGAAGGGGCATCTGACCCCAGGGAGGGATGCATGAGGTGAGGCCCCCCCTATCTGCCCCCAGGGAGGGTTGCATGAGGTGGGGCCCTCCATTTGGGGTGGGGGGGGTTGAGGGCCACCCCCCGTTGCAGTACATCATGCGCTGCCAATTTAGGGTGGCCCTCAGCCCCCCCTAAAAAGCAGCCTGTGATTTTGTATATTTTTTTTTGTTTACCCAACTTTGCTTGGTGCAGATGGGCCCATTATTGTGGCTATCTGCCCCCAGGGTGCCCAAACCCTACTGCCCCATCTATTGGGGGTCCTGCCCCACCTTTTGGGGTGCCCCCCCACCCCACCCCCAATGGCTGGGGAACACACCTCATGCAGGCCTCCCTGGGCCTCCTCCAAACGGCTGCGTGAGGTACACCCCACCTCCATTTGGGGTGAGGGGAGAGAGGGCCACCCCAAAAGGTGGGTCAGGACCCCCAATAGATGGGGCAGTAGGGTTTGGGCACCCTGGGGGCAGATAGCCACACTAATGTGGCCATCTGCACCAAGCAAAGTTGGGTAAACAAAAGACAAAATGCAAATTCACAGGCTGCTTTTTAGGGGGGGCTGAGGACCACCCTAAATTGGCAGCACATGATGTACCGCAACGGGTGGTGGCCCTCAACCCCCCCCCCCCCCAAATGGAGGGCCCCACCTCATGCAACCCTCCCTGGGGGCAGATATCTGCTCCTAGGAAGGGGCATCTGACCCCAGGGAGGGATGCATGAGGTGAGGCCCCCCTATCTGCCCCCAGGGAGGGTTGCATGAGGTTCCAACGATACCCATTGTGTGGCATTGCTGCCCGCGGATCGGGCGCAGGGCGCGCGATCCGTGGGCCGCAATGCCACCGGATCAATACAGATCCGTTTGTGAGGCAGGGGGAGGAGGGGGCTGCTTACTAGGTAAGAGCCCCCCCTCCCCCGTGGCCCCAAGGCATGGGGCCACAGCGGCAGAGACCCCTGGGGGCAGATGATCACTGCCCCCAGGGGTGAAATAAAAAAAAAAAAAATCGAGGGATGGAGGGAGGTGGGAGGGGTTTTGGGGCCCTGGGGCCCACTAGACCACCAGGGATTTTGTAAAAAATGGTGTCCTTGGAAAGGGGGGGTTCCCCCCTTTCCAAGGACATCACATATATGAGGCATTGCTGGTCACGGATCGGCGCAGAGCGCTCGATCCGTGACCAGCAACCCACTAGACCACCATGGATCCGTTTGTGAGGGGGGGGTCTGCCTCAAGTAAGCAGCCCTCTCCCCCCTCCCGGCCCCCAAAGCATGGGGGCACATGCATGAGAACCCTGGGGCAGATGGCTGACCATCTGCCCCAGGGGAATGAACAAAAAAAATAATTGAAAGTATGTGGAAAGGGGGTGGGGGGCCACTAGCCACCATGGATTTTTTATTGAATGAAAGGGGGGGGGAGGGATGCCCCCCCACCGAAGTAGAAAGGGACACCCCTTGTAACCCTCCCTGGGGGCAGATATCTGCTCCTAGGAAGGGGCATCTGACCCCAGGGAGGGATGCATGAGGTGGGCACCCCCCTATCTGCCCCCAGGGTGGGTTGCATGAGGTGGGGCCCTCCATTTGGGGTGGGGGGGTTGAGGGCCACCCCCCGTTGTGGTACATCATGCGCTGCCAATTTAGGGTGGCCCTCAGCCCCCCCTAAAAAGCAGCCTGCGAATTTGTATTTTGTTTTTTGTTTACCCTACTTTGCTTGGTGCAGATGGCCACATTAGTGTGGCTATCTGCCCCCAGGGTGCCCAAACCCTACTGCCCCATCTATTGGGGGTCCTGCCCCACCTTTTGGGGTGGCCCTCTCCCCCTCACCCCAAATGGAGGTGGGGTGTACCTCACGCAGCCGTTTGGAGGAGGCCCAGGGAGGCCTGCATGAGGTGTGCCCCCCAGCCATTGGGGGTGGGGTGGGGGGGCACCCCAAAAGGTGGGGCAGGACCCCCAATAGATGGGGCAGTAGGGTTTGGGCATCCTGGGGGCAGATAGCCACACTAATGTGGCCATCTGCACCAAGCGAAGTTGGGTAAACAAAAAAAAATATACAAAATCACAGGCTGCTTTTTAGGGGGGGCTGAGGGCCACCCTAAATTGGCAGCGCATGATGTCCCGCCACGGGGGGTGGCCCTCAACCCCCCCCCACCTCAAATGGAGGGCCCCACCTCATGCAACCCTCCCTGGGGGCAGATATCTGCTCCTAAGAAGGGGCATCTGACCCCAGGGAGGGATGCATGAGGTGGGGCCCCCCTATCTGCCCCCAGGGAGGGTTGCATGAGGTGGGGCCCTCCATTTGGGGTGGGGGGCTGTTGAGGGCCACCCCCCGTTGCGGTACATCATGCGCTGCCAATTGAGGGTGGCCCTCAGCCCCCCCTAAAAAGCAGCCTGTGAATTTGCATTTTGTTTTTTGTTTACCCAACTTTGCTTGGTGCAGATGGCCACATTAGTGTGGCTATCTGCCCCCAGGGTGCCCAAACCCTACTTCCAAACGATACCTGCCTCGATCTCCGGCTTGAAATACAGCCGGAGATCGAGGCGGACAAAGAAGGTCTCTTACCTTCTCTCTTCCCCGCAGCAGCCGAAAATGGCTGCTGCGGGGAATTTACTTTCAGTTTCACGCCGACGTGCGTTACGCACGCCGACGTGAAACTGAAGGTAATCCAGCCGCCTGGCAGTGAGGGGGGACCTCCCCCTCACATAGCCCGGGGGTTGGATTACAGTTTTGAGCGATCCCTGCTTTGCAGGGATCGCTCAAAACAAGGTGCCGAAAAGGACAAGCTATCTCGTCCTTGGCACTGCGTATGCACTTCCAAGGACGAGATACCTCGTCCTTGGCACTTAAAGGGTTAAAGCAGAGACAAAAGAAAACAGCAGCGAACAACAACTCGAAGCAACAAACTGGGTCAACTTAGAAAACGAAGATATTCTGGATACAAACAAAAACGTAAAAAATTCCAGAGCTCCAGGCCCAGATGGCATTGCCAACACCGAATTAAAAACATATCCAGAGGGGGGGCGTGGCCAGCAACGGGACAATGAGGACATGAGTTCCTGGCGCTCCGGCGGCCGCAGCAAATAGCCTCAATAAATAGCCTGCTACAAGTGGCAAATCTGCCCAAAACGCATACCCTCCTGAAGGCAAGCGCCCCCGGCGCGCATGGAGAAAATTCCAGGCCAAAACGCATCGTTTTGAGCAAGTTCGGAGCGGCGGGAAGGGGGTGACGCGCTCGCAGCATCACACAATCAAAATGGCCACGCTCACAGGAGTGAAGCAGGACGGCGGGAAGTCGCGTTGGGGGGGATCCGCGACTATCCCACGGACCGCAACACAAACGATCTGTCCACTGCACCTGCATAAATCAACAGAGCTGTTGGGCGGCAGCCCCCGTGTGGTCTGCGGAGAGGCTTTAGCTGGTGAGGCGAGGCGGGTGGGAAACCCACCACACGCCCTGCACGGCAGGGCCGGGGTCGGTGAAGAGGAGCCTGTGAATTGGCTGGGGAAACAAGGCAAGCGGGTCGCCCACCACACACCGCCGCGAACGAAAGGAAACGCCCCCCCCCCCCCGAGTACGGGTCGGCCCCCGCACGACAGAGCCGGGAAGGAGATGCGCTGGGTGGAGCACAGAGGACTGCCCTCCTACTGGGACTGGTGAGGGGAGTCTGTGACATTAAAAGAATCGCCACCAACCCCGCTACAGCAGCCTGGACTGAGATACCCACACATTGGCATTCAACATGGGCAAAGACAAATCCAAAAGATTGATATGCCAGAGCAGGATAAATCAATTTACCACGCCGACAACGAACGGCCAACCAGAACAAGAACAAGACCAAACAGACACCATGGCGGGAACGGAGGGCATGATATCACTAAAGGACATCATGGCTGCCATAGCCGACTCGCGCGCCTCCATGGAGCAGAAAATGGATGGCATCAGCATGGATGTTTCCCTCCTGCGACATGACCTCCAGAAGCTGACATCGCGCACCGGCGAGGCAGAACAACGCATCTCCGGCGCAGACGATGGAATAAGGAACATAGAACAGCAGCTGGCAAGAGTCACAACACGTTTAAAAACCATGGAGGAGCGAGTGGATGGGAGCGAGGGAAGGTCCAGGCGTAATAACGTTAGATTCCTGGGACTGCCGGAGGAGCAGTGGCTTACAGACATGTTTGAAGAAAACACGTTCTCCAATTTCTTCTCCATTTCTTCTCCATTGAATGAGCCCACCGTGTGCCGACGGGTCGTCCAATTCCGGGTGCCCCGCCTCGTACAGTGACTGCTTTTCATAAACTCATGAAAACTACCCTGTTCACCTAACCGACACCATATGTCCAAGTTCTCATGAATAACATGTATGATGTATTATGTTGTATGATACCACCTATAGCCGATCACAGGTCCCTGCCTTACTGTAACCCAAGGCACAACCTGTACCCAGTGTAACTAAGTCTCCTTACAAGTAACAGCGCCACAATGCCCTGGGCTGCCTGTGCGGTATATAAATGTAATAAATAAATAAATAAATACAGTGATCGCCAAACTATTGAACTATCGTGATCGTGATGCACTGATCCAGTCCGCAGGGGCGAAAGGCACCCTCACCTATAATGGATCCAAAATAGCATTCTTCCCAGACTACACCAGGGAAGTGCAGAAGGCTAGACAATCGTTTGACCCACTGAAAAAACAACTACAATCCCTCTGCCCAACTTAAAATTTACCATGGAGGCACAACAGTCCACTTAACCGACCGCAGAGAGGCGTGGAGATGGACGGAACAACACATCGAGGGAGACTGGACGGCAACGAGGGGCAACAGAAACAGAATCGGAACACCCCATGCCCGGCCGCGTCCTGAACCACCAGACCAGCAACCGCCTTCACCTGGAATCGCACCACAGCTGCAGGAATAAGAGCACCGACTCCTGAAATATATGCGAACAGAAACACTTGAGACCCTACCATAAGGGGTTTAAGGTACTGTATACTAACCAAATGCTGAACATGTATACAGATTGGCCACAAAGAGACACACAGCCAAGCGGCCAGCCCAGACGGAAGCCCCCCATTCCCCTGGTGTGCCACCCTGTGACATTGCACCAGGGTACGTCCAGAACATACACACAGGGATACAACCCCGAATAGTTTACTTGTTAGCGGGCTTACTCAGCTATGGTTAGCTGAGGTTTGTTGTTGAATGTTCGGGCGACAGATGCTTCGATTTCGAAGGAGTATAGGGTGGGGGATGGGAAGTTTGTTTAACAACGGTTTTGGTAAGAAAAGGGTCCAAAGTTCAAATCTAGAACACTTTGCCACAACACTATCAGCAGACAAAATTTGCACATGGTGCTATGAGCCAGTGACTAACCCGCACTCTTCATCAAATGGCCTCCACTAACACAGATATCAGGACCATACGACTCCTAACCTGGAATGTTAATGGGATGGGAGGTGGAATCAAGAGACGACTTATCACACAACTCCTAAATCGACACACACCAGACGTAGCCTTCCTAACTGAGACCCACTTAGCAGGCACTACATGTACCTTATTCAAACGCACCAACTACAGAATTGCAATACATGCTGGGTTCACCACAGGCTCTCGTGGGGTACTTATATTAATACACAAATGGTTGCCCCTGACCATGACACGGGTGACCCAAGACACTGGCGGCAGGTACACACTTATTACAGGAATACTATGGAACCAGACGATAGCCCTACTCGGGATCTACTCGCCACCGACACTGCTCACCACCCTGCTACAGGACATTACACCTCTGATCTCGGGATATAACTCAGACCTACTGATAATTGGGGGTGACTTCAACAAAGTCATGGAGGTGGGGATGGACCGCTCACACTTAAGAGGAAGAAACCCCACTGTCCGAACCAAACTAGCAGCGTTCACCACAGCAATGGGACTGCGGGATGTGTGGCGTGACCTACACCCAGACACAAGGGAATACTCCTTCCACTCAGGGGTACACGCCTCTTTATCGTGATTAGATTACTTCTTTCTGCCTGGGCCAGAGACTCACACTGCCACAAAGACAACTCTACTGCCGCGCAGCATATCAGATCAGTCCCCCCTGCTAATAGAGCTTAACATGGCTAGACCACGTCCGCCACCCTCCTGGCGCTTAAATAACTACTACCTAGGCCTCCCAGATTTTCTGGAGCAAATACAACAAACGACAAAAACTTACTTTGAGTTAAACACGGGATCAGTGGATGATCCAGGGATCCTGTGGGAGGCAAACAAACCGGTGCTGAGGGGTGAGATTTTGTCATGGTCTGCTGTACACCGAAAGAAACACCAACAGAAATTGGTAGAAGCTGAAGAGCAAGTGACCCAGGCTGAACTAAACCACCTGGCACTAGACCAACCGGAAACAAATCGAGCACTAACACTCACCCAAAAACGCTTACAGAACATTGCGCTAGACAACGCTAGGCAGGCACATATGACGATGAGAGCTAGAATATATGAGCCCGGTGATAAAGCCGGCAAAATGCTGGCATGGTTAGAAAAATGCGAAATAGGCAGCGGCCAGGTCAGAGCATAAGATCAGAAGGAGCTGAACCCTTACTGACCGACCGCGACATAGCCGAGGGCTTCGCAGCTTACTATACAGAGCTCTACAGGTCACCCACATCGCCTATCAATAGATCGGTACTAAACGACATAACCCTCCCCACTCTAAGCGCTGAACAGCAGGCTCTACTTGAGAAAGATATCACAGAGGAGGAACTGAAAGCGGACATGTCGGAACTCCAGATGGGAAAGACACCAGGGCCAAACGGCTTCCCGATTGAGATGTGGCGTAAACTTGGTACGAATTAAATTGCCCCCCACTTACTGCGAATGTTCCTACAGTCCAAGGAGAGAGGACGCCTACCGGTAGACCTCCGGAAAGCCACGTTGATAGTGATTCCCAAAGCAGACAAACCGCCAGACCTCTGCAGTTCATATCGACCAATCTCACTTATTAATAGTGAGACCAAAATACTAGCAAAAGTACTGGCCAACCGCTTACAAAAGGTCATCACAACATTCATTCACCCCGACCAGTGCGGATTTATGCCGAAACAGTCGACCCGCATGAACATTCATAGGCTACATACTGTAATAGAGAATGCACTCACCACCCGAGGCCCCCTGGCTGTACTGGCGATTGATTTTTAAAAGGGTTTCGACTCGGTGTACTGGGAGGCAATTTGGGAAATAATGCGTCGGATGGGGTTTGGTCCCCAGTTTCTGAGCTGGATGCAACTCTCATATGAATCCCCCGTGGCACAAATGAGAGTAAATGGGTGGCCATCGCAAACCTTTAAGCTTGGGAAGGGAACCAGACAGGGGTGCCCATTATCCGCCATGATATTTGCCCTGGCTGTGGAACCGTTAGCAGAGGCATTGAGAACGTCACCGGCCTGGTGTGGTATTCAGTGGGAAGACGGGCGAGAGGATAGAGTCTCCCTGTACGCGGATGACTTGCTTCTTTACTTAAAAGACCCACACCACACCTGCTCCACGATTGTAGACATACTAGACAGCTACGGTACTTTCAGCGAGCTAAGAGTAAACTGGCCCAAATCAATACTGTTCCCAATATGCACCACAACTTTTACACCGCCAGCCAACTGTCCCTTCCGCTTAGAAACTGAGCAGTGTAAATACCTTGGCATACAAATTACTAACGACTTGAGCAAATATGTGACCAATAACCTCCACCCGATAACAACCAGATTCACAGAAGATGCCAGGCACTGGGTCTCTCTCCCATTGACCCTACTAGGAAGGGCAGCATTATTCATAATGATGGCTCTTCCACGCTTCTTATACATACTGCAAAACGCCCCACTACACATCCCAGCGAAAGAATTCAAAAAAGATAGACAACGCACTAAGGAAACTCCTATGGAACAACGGACATCCACGTATTGCGCTGGGCACTCTGTAGCGCTCCATTTGGGAGGGAGGGATAGGGCTCCCCCGCCTACAGTCCTACTACTCGGCTGGCCAAATGGCAGTGGTCAATGACTTACTGCATGGGGACACCACGTTGCCACACAATAGACTGGGGAGTGCCAGAGGACGCGCTAGACCTCAAACTGAACTCCTTTACAAAGCGATTCGTAACTCAACCCCACAGTCTATGCTATCACACATTACCCGAGTATGGAAAGACACACACAAGTTCCTGGGATGGGAAGGGAAAATCACCCCACTACAACCACTGTGGAACAACAGGAATCTACCTGAGGTAAACAAGCTTCCGAGATGGCGTACATGGTTACAACATGATATCAGTACAGTGGGCGATATCGTAGAAGGGGGCATACTGGTGTCCTTTGAAACCCCAGAGTCCAGATTTCACCTCCCAGGCACTGAACGGTTCCAATATGCGCAGATGCAGCATGCCCTACAAGCCCACCTCCCAGCACTTGAAGACATGGCCGAAAGCACTCCCCTCGAAAGAAACATAGTTGAGGCAAACAGAGACTAAAGTAACGTCCACCATGTATAATGTAATCACTTCCTTTGCCACCACTGAACTAACCAGCCTAAGGGGCAAATGGGAAAGAGACATAGGACTTATACAACCGGAGGACTGGGTGGGGGCCCTCATGTACCCTCGGGAGGTGGCCATTTCGGCCAGACTTAGACTAATCCAGCTTAAAATACTGCACAGGATTTACTACCCAAGGGTGGCATTATATCGCTGGGGGAAAACATCTGACCCACACTGTCTTCGGTGCAAGAGGGAGGAGGGAACCTTCTTCCACATACTGTGGGACTGCAACCATATACAACAGTACTGGCAAACATGTTGCGAGGAACTCTCACGGGTACTGGGGAGAATGATACACAGAGACCCGAAGCTACTCCTGCTTGGGATAGAGGAGGAGGGGGAAGCATCTAAATACGAGAAGTTGCTTCTATCGACGACCTCGGCAATAATTAAAAGGAACATTGCACAATTAAGGGGTTCGGAAACAACACCGCAGTACAAACAATGGGTGACGGATGTCATCATATGCATTGCAATGGAACAGAGAGTATATACAGCCAGGGGGTGTCCGAGGAAAGCAGACAAAATATGGAACAAATGGGAGGAAGCCCAATGACTGTACCAACCTGAACAATGGATGATAAGGCACAATGTGCAAAAGTAATCCAATCTGGCATATAGCATGAGAAATAACGGACACTGCAAGACCCTTTACTTTCCTTTTCTTCTCTTTCTTCTTTTCTTTCTTCTTTTCTTTTCACCTGACCAGGGACTGTTCCACTGGTCATATAGGTTGAATGTTTATATGAAGAATGTATGTTTTGTGATGTTAAGACGGAAAAAACAATAAAATGTGTTATTAAAAAAAAAAAACATATCCAGAGGAATGGGCCAGCTTCATAAGTGCCATATTTCGTCGTTGCACGGAACTACCCTAAAATGTATACCTAAATCATGGACAAAAGCTACAATCGTCCCAATTTATAAAAAAGGCAACTTAAACGATCCAATGAACTACTGTCCCATCGCCCAATTGGACGTCATAGGTAAGGTATATGCGATGCTCCTAATGAAAAAATTCCAGGTGTGGGCCGCATCAGCAAAATGCAACGATGACTATCAAGCTGGTTTAAAAAAAAAATGCTGGAACCACATGTAACATTCTGGCCTGCAACACACTAAAAAGCAAATACCTGCAAAATAAAGATTGTCTATTTGTAGTCTTCATTGACTTCACACAAGCTTTCGACCGAATTGAAAGACCACTTTTATGGAAGCAATTGAAAGAGTGGGACTGTCCAGAAGACATTCTAGCTCCAATACAAGCTCTTCACTGTAACACCACAATGCGAGTGCGTCTTAGTCGAGAAGGGGAACTGTCCGCTGAAGTCAACAGTACACATGGAGCGAAGCAGGGGTGTCCGCTGGCCTCTGCGTTGTTTCTAACCTACATTGGGGATATTCAAGAAATTGAAAAAACAATAAGTTTTCCCGCCAAAAATTGGATCCATGGAAATTGGTCATCTGCTATATGCGGATGACCTTACCATCTTTGACCAAACGCAAATAGGGCTGCAACGTAAGCTAATTGCCCTGCAGCAATACTCAACGGTCAACCATCTAGCAATCAACATAAGCAAAACAAAGATTATGATTTTCCAAAATCGCGACAAAAAGTCCAACAATTTCAACTGGCACTTAGGTCAAACTAAAATCGAGACTGTCAACGCATTTAAATTCCTGGGTGTGTTTCTGGACAGCTCACGTCAAGAAACCACAATGCAAACTGAACTGCACGTAAAGATGAATAAATTAGCGGCGCAAGCAAAGGCCATCGATGGAAAATTTGGGAAATTCTCGCTCGTACCAACACTACATTTTTACAAAATCAAGGTTGTGCCTGCAGTCACTTACGGGATGGAAGCTATGCCTACGATTTCAAAGCAAATATGGGCAAAACTAGAGGCCCGGTTCTGGCGCAAGGTGCTGAAATTACCCGAATCTACATCAGGGGCAGCCATCCATCGGGAACTCAGTCTCCAGTCACTAGAATGCACAGTGGTGTGCAACACCATCATGCTCTTCAGGAAAATGAGAATGGATAACAGCAACAAGATATTTAATATGATTAAATGCGAAATGGACTCTAAAAACTGTGACATGTTAACAGTGTGGCGAGAAGAAAACCTAGCTGTGCTACGTGAAATAGCATCTGACGAACAAGAACTCATTGGAAATCCATGTAAAGTCCTACGGAAAATCAAAGATGCAGACTGGGCAAAGACAATAAACATTACAGCAAGATCACAGCTCACCTCTCACTTACCACCCAATACGTTGAAAAGAAATGAGTTACAGAGTTTCATAAAACAATTTCCAAATGGACAGGCCCGAAATTTAATTCTGCGAGCCCGACTTAATCTACTGAAAACAAACGAGATACTATACATCAGAGGACAAGCACCAACAAATGGCTGTCGATTCTGTGACAATATTACACAACCGTCAAAGAGACAATAAGACATCTCCTCATGA
This sequence comes from Ambystoma mexicanum, assembly GCF_040938575.1. Taxonomy (NCBI): domain Eukaryota; kingdom Metazoa; phylum Chordata; class Amphibia; order Caudata; family Ambystomatidae; genus Ambystoma; species Ambystoma mexicanum. The sequence continues at coordinate 426,292,197 of NC_090930.1, read as the reverse complement.
TATGTCCAGCCACAGCACCCAGTAGACAGCAGTATCTGCCTCATATGGCCAGTTTTGACATCGTAAACGCGGAAAACATATGGTGGTGTAGGCCCCTATCCTCTTTTCTCTGGCAGTTGAGCCCCTCACCTGCACTATCAGGCAGTTCCACTCACATAGGGGGGCCAGATACGCTCACATATATTCATCATTTCACGTTATGCTGATGATATGTTACTGTACGTTAAGCACCACAGGCAGAATCTCCAGCCACTGATGCAGGAAATCACAGAATTCGGGGGCCTCTCTGGCCTGAGTATTAACTGGACTAAGTCTGAGATCTTACCGTTAACTCCCTCTGTTACCCCTGTTGATGTAGGCACGGACTTCCGATGTTCCCCCGGGGGCATGAAATATTTGGGGATTGTAGTCTCCACATCACCGACCCGGCTGCAACTATGTAGCAGCCCTTTCCCAATTGGAGTGCAAGTTGGAAGTCTAAACTGTTTGCCCCCATCCTAGGCCGCCCGTCTAGCCCTACCTAAGATGGTGGTGGTGCCTAAAATGTTATACATATTCAATAATGTTCCACTGATTCCCCCATCTTGATTTTGGAGACTTATGCGCTCTATGTTCACCAAACTGGTATGGGCGGATGGGCACGCTCGGGTCACGCTCGACACTCCATCTCTTCCCTATGAGTCTGGGGGACTGGATTATCCGGACATGCACTCCTATTACTTAGCTGCCCAACTTCAATATGCGGTCTGGTGGTGGCACTCTTCTATAGAATTCCCCCATGCTAAACTGGAAAAAGCAATAACTCACCCACTCGAATTGAAAGGCCTGCTCTGGGGTGCCCCCAAGCGTATTCCAAAGGATGAAATTCAATCTTTAGAAGTAACTTGCTTGGCATGGGACAGGGTGAACGAGAAGGCTGGTACCTCTGGGAATTACCATGTAGATTTTGCTATATTTGAGGTTCAGAGCTTCCACCTTACCTCCGAGAAGTCCTTTAAGACACAGCTACAGAAACTAGGGGTTACATTCTCTGGGTGACATCATACATGACAGGCAATTCATACAGTGGGATCTCCATAAGAGCCAGGGTCCTTGGAATACGGTCTTTGTACATATGGTATGGAACTGTACCCACATACAGATCTTTTGGGAGGGGGTGTCTGGCGCAATGATCTCAATGGTCCTGTGGTGTCCACATGACTCGCCTACGGCCTGGCTCCTGGCATTGTTTACTGTCCCAACCAAATCTGAAAAGAAACTGTTAGCCACGGCTTCAGTGGTTGCAAGAGGTATGATTGTTAAATCCTGGATGAGACGGAGATCATCCACTGTTGAGAATTGGCTGAATATGATGAAAATGTGTGAAATGCGCGAATGCTCTTATGCAGCCTCCCTGCCCCCTGGTAGTAGACCCGTGGACTATTGGGCACTCTTTTGCTTGTACATCTTGGAAAGGGACGCAGCCGCAGAGGCTTAATCAGTCATGGCTCAATCCCACTTGGAACCATCAAAGCCATTCTCAGTAACAGTTTGCTCTTTTTTTCTCCCTTATGTCGATTACTTAGCAAATGTGTGAGTTGACAACATGTATGTACTGTGATATACCTCCCAAGCAAGGGAAATATACTGCAATAGTGAATATATTCCCCCTAGGAAACGCCTTACATGAACTGTTATTTGGTTCCAATTGTTGCAGGAAAACAATGGCCTGTTGCCGGTTTCTATTAGGAAGGATTAACTTACGATCAGCCATATTGTAGTAGTGTAGTATTTAGTTATGGCTGTCCATTCTGATGAAAAAACTCAAGTTAACTGGGGTAATCAATTGGTTTAAATGGTATAATCATATTTCACGAATTGATATACTTATGTATTGCTAAATGGATGTTCGTTACGTTTTTTAGTAATTTGTTCGGCTATGATCATGTGATCACTCGAGTCACACTAAATGACTCAGGTTGTAATTGTTCTTTCGAAATCGACACAGAGAAGCTTCCCGAACCGAACCGCAGATAAGGACAGGGCACTTGACCCCTGACTTTAACGTAAGCAGATGGGATGGGGTTTTGATGCAATCCTCTTCTTTCTTGCACTAAAGAGCAGACTAGGCACCAAGAGAAACGTTTTTATTCAAAGTTACAGAAATGCTTTTAGAATCACACATGGTGCTAGGTCTAGTTAAGCACAGCAAGGGCTCTTCAATATGTACTATGTGAGAAATAATTGTATTCTTTAACACTAACATAGCACGCTGACCAGACTAGTTAGAACATCAGAAATTTGCAAAAGAAAATTCTGCTTTAAGTACTACGGACTAAGGTAACCCTTAATTAATTCTAGATAAATATAGAATCGAAGCAGAGTACTGCAGGATTTCAACAATGATAGTACAGAAGAACATGCAAATCTTGATATATACAAGGTGACTTTAAATCTTTAATCCCATCAGGCACTTCTAACAGTAATACATTGTTACGGCAATGTGCATTTCTAAGAAGCTGTGACATTTTAACTATATTTAAAATGACAAGGCTGGAAACGTAAAGAATGCACTAGATCTAACCAATGAAGGACTAGAAGGTATTTTTGCAACCCTTATGTAAGGTGTTTAAAAACCCTCAATTACATTAGTATACCTTAGTGAATGAAATATGGAACAGCAACCTGTAGGTAAACCTAAGCTTGGGCATATACACCTTATCGCGCACATGCGCGAGTTGTGATTCCGGGGGATATAATTCAACAGGAATATCAATCATAGACATGGCCAATGAACAAAAGTGCCTCCACTGGGGCGAAATGTAGGACTAGCCCCAGAACACCTACTACCTGTAAAGAAAAACACATTTGGCTTCATTACAAGCTTGCCGTTCTGGAAACAATGGTACCGGTAAGCTTGCCGGTACCGTTGTTTCCGGACCGGCAAACTACGAGGTTTGCGAGCGGGTGCCTTACATCCTGCCATGCCTGACATGGCAGGCAGACCGGCACCCGCTCACAGACCTACACGGTAGGGCCGGCACCGTTGTTGGTGCCAGTGCTACCGTTCTCCCCATTCTCATTGAGCCCTATGGGGCTCAAATGGGAATGGGGACTAATAATTACCGGCACCCGGCAATGGGCAAATACTGGGTCTGCCGGGGCCGGAATGCCCGGTAATTGCCCATTGCCAGGTACCGGTAAATAAAACTACTCCAGCAGCAGCCGTGCCGGTATTTACAGGCACAGCTACCGCCAAACTCGTAATGACCCCCAATGTCCTTTGCACGGACCGGTTAAACATTTTGTTCACTAGAATTGAAATAATGTCAATGCACACACATTCATTTATCGCCCTTGGGACAAGGTGGCTTTTTATGATAATTATTAAATACATAAATACCATAAAAATATATAAGAAACCATATGAACCATGGCTGGTTCAAAGTACATATCACATATATGACCAGGCTTAAAATACAGTCTAATTTGAAATCCAACCAGCATAACCTTCGATAGAGTAAAAACTTTCTTTATATATAAGTATTAAATATAACAGCACCTATTGACAATGCGGCTGAAGCATAAGCAGAATGCATTGCCTCTGTATTTAATGTATTATTGGACATCACTTTCAGGCATGGTAACCCCTCTGTAACATATGAAGTACCAGATCATGGCATAAACATCACATTTCATCAAATGATATCCCTTGGGTTAGTCTGAGACACACCTATGCAGGTGTATAATACAATGCCCAAATTTAATATAAGCTTATATTTGCATCATCAGAGAAGGAGGAAGAAAACAAAAAACATGTGAAAACACTTAAGCAGTCACAAGGATATGATCAATGACCCACAGGTAGCTGCAGTCTACCACAAACAAACCATTGCCACAAACTAGCAAAACAACGGAAGGAAACTAAAATACACGCAGACATAAAACAGTGGGAAAGGAAAACAAATACTTGCAGAAGACTGCAATAGCCTCTCCCAAAATGGTCACATCTGCAAGCTTGCGGACGTCGCTGTAGGATTTCCACAATAGCTGTGTGGTTTAAGCACCTTCCATGTAGAAATCAACCAAGTCATTGAACACATACTGTGCCAATCATCAAGTACACTTTACACATTTTCCCAATAATGCATTTCGATAAAACAGCATTGCAATGAGGGGGGCGCTGTTGCGCTGGACATAAATGGCTGCCTAGACGAGAGCTCCGTGCTGTAAGGTGACATACTGACATAAATCAGCATTGCATTGCACTCACTGGATGCAGGGACAGCATTATCCGCTACACGAACACCTGCTGCATCCACCGCCCGAAGTTTTCGCGTTGTTCTCACTCCGATCTGGAGCATTGGGTGCCCGAAGGTTGACCGGCGAATCCGCGCTGCCTGATCCGCCCGCCAGTTCCAGCAGAGCTACTGCTGGGTCGGGACATGCGGCCTGTGTTGGGGTGGGGCCTGGGCCGGCCCGACATCGCTTTCTTCTTAGCTTGCGTGACCCCCGAGCTTCTGAGCCCTGGAGGCGTTGTAAGGAGGGACTCCCTCGCTGCAGGACTGATGCAGACATGGCTACGGGAGTCCTCCTCCAGATCACGTGTCTTTCCTGTGCGCGAAGCGGGCTGCCTTGGCTCCTGCTGGGCTGTGCATCGAGCGGATCAGCTCTGCACTGCTGCCCGAGGCGACCGTCACTGAAGAGGGACGTTTCTCCCGCGGCTCCACACCAGTGGGACCCAGACCTGAGTTGAGTCCCTGAGGCGGGGGGCCTGGATTGGGCACCTGAGCCACCCTCACCACCTGGATTGGCTCTCTCTCCCACCTCCCAGCCCCACTGGGGACGCTAACCCACCTAAACTGACTCAATCGCCTATATCTGTGCAGCCATCATACAGGGGGGTGGTGGTGACCACCCTGGGTCCCCTAAAACCAGCATTAGATTAAGCATACAGGGCCAGACCGGGGTCTCTCCTCGGAGGCTCCACAAGATATAACCCCTGGGGCACACAGCAACACAACCACGAGCGGAGAGATAGGGCCAGTGGCGGCCATCTTCATCACTCGGACACGTGGGGAGAGCACAGCCCATTTGAATAGATTCGATCCTCAAGCAGGCCAATTGCGCCCGAACCACGGTATCACTGAGTGGACCCAGACCACGGCCTTGAGGAGGAGAGGGCTGGGGCACTGGGGATCCTGGGAGTGTCTCCTGACTTGTTAGACTGCTGTCACCTTTTTCTCCCCTGCATTCTAACGGCCTGGATCCCCGGATGTAACATTGAGGTGGTCTGCACAATAAGTCCACAATGAGTACTGTGCCTATTATCCACTACTCCAGTGCCCCTGATGACACCTGTTGGTGTTTACTTCCTACACTCGCTGGGATCCCCGTATACTGGATACCTGGAGCACACCATCCACCCTAGACCGTCCCAGGATCTCCTAATCAATCGCTTTCTCCACCCTTTCTTGTTCACCCGGTGCCATGGCAGGGTCCCACGTGAGTACACTCGAGATCACTGAGCCCCGAATCTACAGTGTTGCTGCGCTGCGCATCGGCCCTCCGGCTACCGCACCCTAATCCTGGGCACTGCTTGTCTGGTTGATCCCACACATTTCTGCCTCCGGATCTTTCGACCATGTGGTTGCCTACCTCAGCCTTTAGCAATCCAATCCTTTTATGAGCTCTGCTGTCTTGGGTCTTGGACACCTGTTGTTCTCGGAGGGGTCAGGACTCTACAGGCGAGCCGTGCCCGACGAGGCCATCAGTGGGCACCTTCGCTCACCCTCCTCGCCCTTCAACACCGGCTCACTATCTTCAGTTGTACTCTTTTTGCATACACAAGCACTCCAGGCCATCAGGCCCGCACCTACTTTCCACCATGACTAAAGGTGCAGGGGGAGGGAAAAAATAGCGCTCCATTAACATGTTTGCCAAGACACCGTCAAGGCAGGCAGAGGGTGAACTGGAACCTACACCCACTACTTCAACCCCTCCGGATGCTGTAGACTCTCAGAAGATGATGGAGTATATCCGCAAAGGGTTCACTACAATACACTCCCGGTTGGATGATATGAACGGTTCCATATCCTCTATTAAAGCGTACATCGAGAGAACCGATAGCCGAGTGACTGAAATTGAGACGAGGGTCGGTGCTGCTGAGGAGGACTTGGGCACCCTTCATGAGGAGGTCTCCACACTGTCTAGACGAGTAATTGAGGTGACCAAGAAGAAAGAGGACCTCGAATCATGCTCCAGGTGCAATAACCTCTGCATAATCGGGATCCCCGAAGACATCATCAAAGAGCCCATGGAAGACTACTTGGAGCGCACTCTGCTCACCCTGCTTGACTCACCCAAACTCTCGTCACAATTTGCGATTGAAAGAGCCCATCGAGCCTTAGCAGCTAAACCAAGGCACGCCTCCCTGCCCTATCATAGCCAGGGTCCTGAATTTTCGAGACCGGGATGCCCTCCTTAGGGCTGCAAGAGCCAAGGGGGAGCTTCTCCTGGGGTCAGCACGGGTCCACCTATACCCCGATTTCTCAGTTGTGGTTCAACAGGAGCGTAAATCTTCAGGTTAAATACTCCATGCTATACCCTGCCAAGTTGCGAATCGAGCACTCTGACCAGGTCTTCTTCTTCACGATCCCGGAGGAGGCTTCTAAATTCATATATGAACACTTTCCTGGTTAACGGCATATGGCCGCATCACTTCGTCGTTACCTGACACATGCTCAACTGCCTAGTGGGGAGGGTATACCCCGACCCATTAGGGTGGGAGATCCATCCGCCAGTTATGTTAGTCTTGTCTATGTTTGCCTTAAAATGTTCTGTTCTCCTGCTCAGGTGCTCAGGTTAATAATTCCAATGCATACTTTAATCCTTACTTCGCCCCCAGTTCGGAGCATCGCTGCCAGGCCAGCACACAGGCCCCCAGGCGTTGATGCCATTGGTTTGGACTTGGTTATTGTGTTATGGGCTTGTCATCCCTTTGGTTGGGGGAGGGATGTGGGTGGGGGTGGGTGGAGATGGGTGTTATGCTAAAAAAAGCTTAATGTTCACAGGGAAGGTGGAGTACCACGTAATGACAGTTTGGTCAAATCCAAAGTGGAGCCCTGCTGGCATATCTTGGGCGTCAGGTCCTGGTTTGCTTTCCCCCCGTACTACCTGGTCTGTCCAGTGGTCTCACTCTAAATGGCGATAATAGTATAACGTTCATGAGTTGAAATGTGCGGGGGCTGGGTAATTATAAGAAAATGCAACAGTTGCAGCTGCATGCCGAGCGCCATGGGGCAAATGTCCTGCTTCTTCAGGAAACGCATTCATGCGTTGAACACTGCGAAAGGTTTGCCAAGAGATGGGGGTCCCAAAGATATTATACTAACTACTCTACTCAGAGTCGGGGGGTAATGACTTTGATCCATAAAAGCCTTAAGTTTAAATGTAGATTCTCACAATCTGACCCATTTGGAGGTATTTTTTGCTCCATGTCGAACTGCAAAGTAAGGAATTGGTGTTGTTGAACATATATGGTCCCAACGTAGATGATCCTGAATTCTATCTGCAATTAGCCTCTCTATTAGCTAGCTTCCACATGGTGCCGATACTTTGGGGAGGTTATTTTAACACAATACTGGACGTGGACCTCGATAGGTCGGGTTCCAGACCTCACCAACTTTCTAGAGCAGCCTATGCCATCCTGACATCTTTACCCCGGCTGGCCATCGTGGACGCATGACGTCTGCTATACCCCAAGTCTCGTACATACACATTTTATTCCTCAATTCATAACTCACACTCTAGAATCGATAGGTGGCTGATCTCGGATATACTTATTAGGAATGTCTTGCACCAATCAATCCTCCCTAGGACCCTTTCTGATCATTCCCCTGTAATGATCTCTCTCTGCTGGGGCCCAGACTCCAAAAGACCTTGAGGATGGAAGATGAAACCATATTCCTTGCTCGACACAGCCTTCGCCTCCGAAATAGAGACTGCCATTGAGGATTTCTTTGAGATCAATACCGGCTCGATCCCGATGTACTCTACCCTATGGGAAACATTTAAAGTATGCATCAGGGGCATTTCTATTTCAAAGGAAATCAACATTTTGAGAGCAATCCGTGGGGATATTCGGAAAAGCGAGTCAACCCTGGCATCCCTCTAATCTCAATGCGCCCTTCAGCAATCTCCCGAAACACTAGCGTCCTTGGGAGCTGAAATGGACGTGTTTCGTTCCCATGCAGAACGCAAATTGAAATTCCTTAATAGCCCTCACCTAACAAGAAAATACGGAAAGACCGGGCCGAGTACTGGCCAGACTCATCCAACGGGAGCTCGGTTCCCCCAACATCCCGGCAGTTGAAAGAGCCGATGGTACCCTAGCCATACTCCCACAGGATATCAATGCAGAGTTCCAAGCGTTCTATGAAGGCCTCTACTCAGAGGAGGGGAACACCCCTGTAGCGCAGATCAACGCCTTCTTAGACGTTCTTCCTCTATCTGTTACGAACGGCGTACGGAAGTGGTCTTTTCTGCGCCGCTGGAGCTTTATGCCTTCTCTACACAACATTACTCCCAAGAGGGCGCCTTATGTGCAAGCGGACGGTCCAGTGCCCGCACTGTTACCTGGGGAGTCTCCTCCCCCTAACCTGGACATAGCGAACCGGAAAAGAAACCACAGTGCATTGCTACTGCTTATTGTGGTCACCCTTTGTAAGTTATCGTATAGGAAACTCCTGTTTTCATTGCCCGATACTTTGTTTCTTGCTATCAAGTTTTTCTCTTACTAAATCCTTTCTTTCAAAACCTTTTCTTCCTCCTAGACCATTTCTACCCTTCCAAACCCACTCCACCGAGCTATTGATCGTATCAGCTGCAGAATCAGCCACTCGAGTCGCTTCCAACCTGTAGGTTATATTCTCTCTTTCCTCTGTCAAACATACTGCTATTGCTAGAAGAAAGCAGCCCATATACTTAAACTTTACTTTTGCTGTCATATTCAACGTTCGGTCAATTTCCGGACTACAACTCACAGCATACATTTCCAGAATTACTCGCTTATCTCAACCCACTCCTCTACCAGGCTGGTAAGAGCCATAACCACTATCTTTCCTCTGATCTGCCAACCTCTCTATAAACAAGGACTCACCTTTTTTTCTCTTCTCATCCCTAAGTTCCTTCTAGTCACTGAAACTTCCCAGTTCCCGCTTCCGGACTTCGTGGGAATCAACTTCCGCGATCCCGAAAGAACACCCCCAGCAGAAACGACTTGGATTCCAGTCCACATCCTGTCAATCTCCGCTCTCAAGCGGCACAGGGTTTCTCCCTTTCAAGGGTTTCCCTGCCACATCCTCTATCCGCCGTGTCCGAGGCGGAGAGAGGGTGAAGCAGGTGAAGTCTCCATAGCTTCAATCCGATATCAAAGACAAGGTAGGACCCATTTTTGTTGTATTGTTGCGGGAAACACTGAGTGAATACCTAGTCCATACGGAAAGTATTTGATAAGATATATCTGACATAACACTATCGGTCCTCTCATATGAAACCAACAGCATTCTTGAGGGACCCTTCACTGCGGAGGAATTTCCAGAGTCCATTGACTTGTTTGCGTCTGGTAAGTCCCCTGGTTTCGACGGCCTCCCAGTGGAATTTTATAAGCGCTTTAAACCACTTCTAATTCCCCACCTGATGGCCCTGTGGGACGAGTCCTGCGAAGTAGTTGAGCTCCCTCCTTCACTCCGGGAAGCCATAATAACAGTCCTGCCCAAGCCTGGTAAATCCACCACCCAGTTTGGCTCATACCGGCCCTTATTACTAATTCATTGTGATGTTAAAATCTTCGCTAAATTGTTAGCCTCACACTTAGCCCTCTTTATGCCACATCTCATCCATCCTGATCAGGCAGGATTTATCCCAGGTCGTTCCACCTCTTTGAATCTGAGGCGCCTATTTAACATTATTAGCAGGGTCAGTCCGGACGTTCAGGCAGTGGCTGCTACGCTGGACATGCAAAAGGCCTTTGAATCCGTATCCTGGAAGTACCTCTGGTGGGTCCTTGAAAAATGTAACTTCGGACACAAGTTCCGTTCCTGGGTTCATTTACTTTACACCAATCCGGTGGCCAGGGTCTGTACCGAGGACAGATGCTCCCCTCAATTTCGAGTTGCTAGAGGCATGAGGCAAGGCTGACCCTTTTCCCCCTTAATTTTCGCTATAGCCATGGAGCCTTTCGCCGATAAGATGCGCCAATGCCATGCTGGTAGGGGCTTGCGATCAGTGGGCCAAACGGATATCGTTTCCATATATGTTGACGATGCCCTGCTCTATAGCCGTTCCCCTGCCACCAACCTTGCTCCCATCCTGGAGGATGTTGTCCACTTTGGGAGCATCTCTGGGCTCAAGGTGAACTGTTCCAAATCTACACTGTTCCCATTAACATAGCATACGTTACCCCCTCCTGACGTGATGGGGTTCACTTGGTCCCAGTTAGAATTCACTTACCTTGGTATAGAGGTCACCCGCTCCCCTAAGACGTTGTTTGTAGAGAATTACCAGACGTACCTCACGAAGCTTACCAAAAAAGTCTCAGGGTGGGCGAGACTTCCAATTTCCCTGGCCGGTCGGATTGGGATCCTAAAGATGGTCGTACTCCCACAACTGTTATATAAGTTCATCAACATACCCCTATGGCCAGGGGACGACTTCTTTCAGGCACTGCCTCGTACTATTAACACCTTCCTGTGGCACTCTGGGGCGGTCCGATTAAAACTCTCGACTCTGTCCACCCATGTGGAGGGTGGAGGATTCAATGCTCCCGATTTCCTTAAATACTGGCTGGTGGCACAGGCTCAGTTTGCCTCTTTCTGGTTTAATACACAGGACCCCCCGCCTCATGTTCGGCTTGAGAGGATGGCGGTCAGCGACCGTGACGTTCTCTCCCTAATTCTTTCCCCTCTGCCGATCATGTTGGACTCACTTGACCCCGTTGTCTCACTTCTCTCGCTATCTCTAAAACCTGGAAATTATTAAACACGCCTCATCCATTCCATGGCGTTACAGGTAATTATTGAATTTCCATCTTGACAACGTTTTTTTCATGTTGTCGAAGTTAAAGGAGGTGCTAAAAGGGGCGTGATCCGAAATAATAATATTAGAAATCGAAGCGTCAATAATAGTACCTGTTAGGGATTTGGAGGAAAAAATCTAATCTAGATGGGAGAGTGTATTATGAGGAGAGGAGTGAAAAGTGTACTCTAGTTGTGGGGGATGGGAAAGCCTCCAAGAATCGATTAAGCCAGTCTCAACAAGGCATCCTGCAAAGGATTTGTGGGATTTCGATGTTCTGAATGCACAGTTAGTTTTCCTACCTAGGAACGGATCGAGGACCCGATTAACGTCCCCACACATAATTAGATTGGTAAAGTTATTCTTAAGAATCATTTGCTTGATGGAAACCCAGAAGCTGGGGTCTGGCAGGGTAGGCCCATAGATGTTGAGAATGGAGACATGCATAGATCCAATTGAAAGCTTGACCCAAAACCACTGCCCATTAGTGTCAGCATCTTGGCCCAAGATCTTAAATGATAGTCTTTTGCTGAGCAGCAGTATAGCGACTCAATTTTTCTTGCCCACCGCATGACTGGTGATTACCTCTTTGACCCAAAGGGATTTGAGCTTCATAGCTTGAATACAAGATAGAGATGTTTCTGGTATACACGCCAGTGACAGTTTAAGTTTATTGAGGTGAGATAGGATCTTACACCTTTTTATAGAATTGTTGCAGGTCTTAATTTTCCAGGTAACACACTTAATAACATTTAGACAATTCGGTAATGGTAAGAACATAATAAAAATCAATAAAGAGTACAAAATATGAGTAAACCTGAAAGAGAAGTACAAAATTTGAACAATTAGATTCAATGAGGTAAAGGTATGGTTGGAACCTCCCATAACAGTCATGAGACACACAGGGAAAACACAAAAGGATAAGGGAACAAGGAAGGGGAGTCTGATCCAGGACTGCCAGATCAGAATCAAAAAGTGAGGCAGAAGCCTCAAAGTCAGGAAAAACAGAGACGATAGCATCTAATGTTTGAGAGCGAAAAGGAGATCAGACCAGGAACTGGGAAAAAAAGGAGTAATAGGCAAAGGGGTAGGCAGCACCTACCGAGCTGTCAAAAGGAAAAAGACAGCAAACAGCCAAAGAGGGATGCTGAAACAGCACCCGTCTCACCAATATTATAAAAAAGCAGATAATAACGACACTAAGTGATGTTCAAAGTAGGTTGGATAGCGAAGAAGCTTCAAGTTCTGGGATAGGTAGAAGGATTAGCTGGTGATAATGTGCCCATGCCCTCAGTCTTGATGGTACGTATGAAAGCTTTCAGGTCAGCAGGATAGTCAAACATGGTAGTGTGTCCCTCGTGGGTGACTTTGAAGGAGCATGGATGATATAGTCCATATCTGATATTAAGCTGCTTCAAAGCATGGCAAAAGGAACACATTTATTTTCTGTAAAGAGCTGTATTTCTAGCCATATTTTGTGAGATGTGTAGTCTGTTTCCATGTCAAGTAAGAGATGTTTGCTCCTTAAATGATGAAGTAATTAGTTGAGGCTGGGTATATTCAAGCAAGTAGAATATAAGAGTGCGGGGAGGAGGGTGTGGGATAAGGAATTTTTTAGAGGGCCAATTCTATGAGCTCGTTGTATGTTGAAAGAGGTTTCCATGGGTAGATGAAGAATAGCGGGTAGTAATTTCTGAAGAAATGCAATGGGGTCGGAACCTTCAGAGCCTTCAGGAAGGCCAGAAATGCGAAGATTATTACGTCTGCTGCGATTTTCTAAATCCGTGTTGTGTTTCTGGAGGTCTTTGACACTTTTCTCTAGCTGCGCAATGCTAGGAGACACATCTTCCATATGACCAATTATCCTCTCCACCTCCTCAATTCGATCTTCAACACCCTTCCATCTGTCATCTAATTGTTGAAGTTTTTGATTGGTGGTCTCCATGAAGGGTTTTAGTGCCCTTATTTCTTGTAGAATGGTGTCAATAGTTGGATCAGTTAAGGAAAGTGGAGGTGGTGATTTGCTTTTAGGCCTTTTCAAGTTAGTAGAGGAGAGATTAGGGTCTTTCATGACAGGTGTTTTTTGATTAGGTTTGCCAGTTGCCATTGTGGTTGGAGGTACCAAGTGAAAAATGTCAACAATCGAGGCCTCTTTTTTGAAGGTTCTATGGACACAGAGCTGAATAGTAGGCTCCAAGAAAAACAGAATGAACAAAGATGAAGGAGATGGTGACAGGGGCAACTAAATCCCCAGGGGTCAACCTCAGAGAGTGGAACAGATGTGGCATGTATAAGGACAGCAGAGACCACTGAAAATAATACAGCTAATATGTTAAGGTTTGACCCAAAGGATCATATATAGATAAAAAATGCTGTTTCTGTGCCAACAGTTCTTGCGTAAAGTTTTCAGGTTATCCTCACTCACTGTTAGGCTGATGTTTTCCTCTTTCCCATTTATGTAAATGAAGGCCGTTCTCTGAAACAGTACAGCACTACGTTTCCAAAATGACCACAACACTAACCTCCCATTATATGTTATTATGCAGCTCAGATCATTACCATGCAGAGTTAGTGATAAGAAGTAAACTTGTATTATATATATATATGTTTTTTTCTCCTTATTTTCCTTACTTTTCTTCATTATTCAGCACTCGCAGCGTGAGAGCCATGTACAGTCAAATAGAGTAATGTCATAAGGAATACTTAGCATGTATTATTTGAACAGCAGCAATTTTCGAGGTCTGCAAATGGTAGTGTAGTTGCACAGGAGGAGGAGCCGATGAGGCCCAAGCCGGCACCCACAGTGAATGGAACGCTGAGTGTCATCTCACGCAGGGCGGTCTCTGGATGAAGCAACCAGCACTGGAATGATGCAGCAGGGTGCCCCGGAGCCACAATACACCGGAGCGATGATGGGCCTCGTGGGCCGAATACACTGAGCACAGTGGCTGTACCTGGGCAGAAACGTGATAAGGAAGGAAGCCGGAATGAAGCAAAAAGCAGTTTGTTATGAGGCAGAAAGACAGAGCGATGATCGCAGGCGGCCATTCTCCTCGGTGTCAGACCACACCCCACCCCGCTATCCCCCCATGTTGTCACTCTTAAAGGTGACACAAAATGGGTGATGCAGTGTGTAAATGAAATACAAATGGGATTTCATTCCCTCACAGACGAACAAAGTACATTAAAAAAAAAACATAGGGGCCCCAAGAATAACGCACATGACACACAACCCAATTTCCCCATTACCATCTAGGAATGTCTTGTACTTTTTTTTAATGCTATGGCACAAATTAGGAAATAAATCATATTCTATATATTTTCTTTCCTCCACCGGCACATACAATTAAACTGCACTTTATTAACCCAAGCATAAAACGCAGGGTTATACTTATATTTTAATCACTTTCTAAGCACAATCCGACTGAAGATGCAGAGCAAAATCTAGGCACCAATATAGCTGCACGACAACAAAAAAGAAATCACTGTGTTGATACCCGACCATGATATCACACCCCAAAAATAAATAATCACCAACAACCACACATCACCAAATTTTACCTGATTCACCCTCCCCCTGCTAAGTATGCAGACCGGTTGGCATTGCCCTACGCCAATCCAATGTTGATAAAGGATCCCTAATGTCTTACAAAGGATCATTAGATACAAAAATATAAAAGAAATACTAACATGATTTGTGATTTTCTCTTTGTCCGTCTTATTTAATATTTTTCTATTATTCTTCCTAATTTTTATGGTTGCGAATTGACCAATTTATGAACCTATTTTCTGTTTGATAAATATTTGTCTAATAAATAAATGAATGTATGTATGTAACAACTGATCCTCCAACTGTTTTGACCTTCCCTGCTTGTAACCTTGGAGATTTATTATTTACAAACTGCCTTGAAAAAGCCCAACAGGTACAAAGATTTTGGCCAAAGAGTTGGCGGCACACTAAACCAACATGTCAGGATATCAAAGTCACAAAGTTACTAATCCACTGCAATTTGTGATCTAATGAAACAGAATGTGCACATAAGTTTGAACAATATATAAACCACATGACGTGGATTATTTATGGGTAGCACTGATAACGAGGGAATCTTCTTACATACTCAACCGTAAATGTAGTTCATTTTCTCTGCAGTATTTTGAATGTAAACATTTTTTAAATGGCATTGAAATCATTTGCATTCCACCAGCTTGTATTCTACCCCGGTTTTTTACCAGAGGTCATTTTAAAAGCCACTGCACAGACAACGGTGATGATTAAAATGTGGAGTGATGGATTGTTGCAGGGAAATTACTGCCATTAAATTCTTACTTTATTCGGAATAATGTTGATTTCAGTTTATTAATATGTTCTGAATCTTTTATTAGGGGTGCAGAATTTGTGACAAAGGTGTCTACATTCTTGATGGTGCAACCGATAGACAAACCTGTTGGTTTGTCAATGCTGTTTCTTGCAGGAGCTCACTGCAAGTAACAGATGTAAATCAAGTGGCTAAAGACACACGTGTTTAAGAGCTCTGGGAAGCAACAGAGCACTTTACAAGAAATAGGAGTAAGTACACAGTGAGAGAAGCAGAGCTAATAACAGGGGGCATGGGCACAGGATATTTAACCGCAAACTCAACAAGCAATTAGGGGAGAAAATGGGGAAGCAGAATGGCCAGTCTCAGGTTAGGTGCGGAGTGTGGGAACCTACTTGTTAGGGAGAAGTGATTCCTAGAAGAGAAGGGACATTTTCTCCTTCCTGAAATGTAGAAGAGATGGGACCAGTCTTCTGTTGAGGAGGTTCCAGAGTCAGGGGGGTCTAGACCGACAAGGCTTGTCTTCTGATTCTTTCCTTCCTACACCGGCAGAGTTCAAGTCTGCTTATTTCCTCGATTCTGGTGGATTGAAGGCCTCTTGAGAATCTGTATTTCTAAGTGAGGTAGCTTGGGGAATTCAGGGTGATGGTCTTGAAGACGATGCAGCAGAATTTGAAGGTGATATGTGCTTTCAGCAGTAGCCAGTGCAGTTCGATGAGGGTCAGGGTGATGGGATCAGATTTAGGAGACAGTCGATGAGTCCTGCTACAGCATGTAGGACACATCTCAGGGGTGCCATGGGGGTCCCTGTAAGGCCTTCAAGAAAGACTGTTGCATCCAGGTAGGAGAGGACCAAGACTTGGAAAGCTGATATGAAGTTGTTTGCTGGGATTAAGGGCTTGATTTTCCGGAGGAGGGTAAGTTTCTCCAAGCCGTGTGTGTCTTCCTTGCTGTGTACTCCATGAAGGAGAAGTGTCTGTTGATGTAGAACTCAAGGGACTTGGAGCGGGTGGTCAGCTGGGGTGTGAAGCACTCGAGGTTCATAGCAGAAAGCCAGGTCTGGATGTCAGGCTGTTTGTGTTGTTGGTCAGCAGTAGGAATTCAGTCTTGAAGGAGTTGACCTTCAGTTAAGCACTGGACATGCAAGACTGGATGGATGTAAGCCTGTGGATGTCTTTGATGGAGACATATTCGGAGAAATCCGCAACCAATCCCATGAGACGCCAGATGCAATGTTCATGAAGAGCTCCAGTGTCAGATTTGAAACCCAGCAGCCCCAGATAGAGACACTTGCAATAATTCTGGGCAATTGAAAACCTTTCAACCACAGGGCTACAGGCGGCAGGGGGGTGGAGGGGTCTCAAAAATCAGCAGAAGCTTTTTGGTGCCAGAATTTTCAAGCAGTTAAGTAAACCTTCAGCCTTCCACAAACAATCCAGTATAATCAGGCTCTTCCCTAGACATAACTGAACACTCATGTGGTGGCCCAAGACAGCCCTCCAATCACAAACCAGGGTACCTTAAAAAAGGTTTTGATTTCAAATCACCCAAGTCGCCACCAAAAATGGACACACTTTCGAGTCCCCCTCCACAGGATGTGTAATTGTAATTTCACGGACTGGTGTAAACCAGTCCAAACCATATAGAGGGTGCAGGGCTGGGCTCAGAGTGAGCCCATTTGTGCAATACAGCCACTTTAGGCCTGCTTCATGGTTTGTATAAACAAAGAAAAGCCCTAGAAACAATGGCAGAGAGCAGGACTTAAACATACACTAGTGCTTGAATGACTACCAATAAGGTACATTAGGATACTAATATGGAAAATCAGCTTGAACAGCTGGTGAAGACAGCACCCAAATTCTGTAGCGACCGCTAACCTACTCTCTAAAGCCAATGTAGGATGATATAATCACTAAACTAGCTTTTAATTGTTTAAGGGACTTAGGTTTAGTCACCCTAAATTTCCTAGGGTCATCCAGACATGGACCCCTTGCTCACTGTGCTCAGAGAGGCACAGCGCCACCTCACTGATGAGGCCCAGCAAGGCTGAAACATGTGTATGGGGTTGCTGTTGGTACTCTTGTTCAGAAGAGAATTGCCATAGCATTTCGGTGCTGGAATGCCCATGTGGGCGGGACAAAGACTGATATGTAAATGATATTTCCTTTCCGTGAAAGGTATAGTGAGCTAAAGTGTGGCTGCAGACTCTTGAGTGGGTACCATCACAAAGAACAGGTCATTTAGCCGTGTTCGTTCTCAAAGAGGGGTGCATATGACTAGCTTATGATATAATCACTGTAGTGCCAAAAAGTAGTCATTAAAAAGCACCACTGTCCTAGTTGCTATATGGGCTACCATAGGACCATATACTAAAAAAGGACTGCAGTGGCAGGGGGACTTCAGTAGATGTCCTCTGTCAACAAGAATAGGTCAGAGCTTATAAAAACCCAAGTGGAAAAGGCAAAACATTAAAGACTCCCCCAAAAAAGGTCAGCAGAAATACTGCCCTAACACATTCCTTCCCTCCCAAGTATTCAACCAAGGGTAACTAAGCCCTTTTGGGGTAGGTCATATGATTTTAGTCAGTTAAACTGCCCAGTAAGACTTGTCTTCAGACTCTCTATGTTAAAGACCAGTTTTTGCAGACTGTACGTCCAACACCCTTTTGGAATGTCATGCTCCCATGCGAAGGGGCCTTTCTAAAGGACCCTCAGGGGCTTCCCATACTCTGAAGCTATAATAGGCTTTTCTGTAGAATTCTCAGAAGAAGGTCCAAATGGCCTAGAGGGAACTTCAGTACAGAAGTCAGCCTCCTTAGATTACCAGCTCCTTCTTTAAGAGCAGGTGAATATAAAGGTGTAACAATGTAAGACATAAGGGAAACACTAGTCCTTTTCTTGGACCTAGGCAGATTTTAAGGCTTAGGGATAGCCTCCTTAGCCTAGCCTTTGCAGGAGTGGAGCTTACCCTCATACCTCCCGGGGTGAGATTGGAACCTCTAAAGAAATCTCTCTCTTCAAAGTCATTCCCAAGAAGAACTTTGCCTGGGGAATTTTCGTTGACACCAACAGAGGGAGTTAACTTCCTATTATCTATCGGAAAAGAGAAATTAACCATAGGGAATGTCTGAGGAGGGCCACTACTACACAGCATATTGGACTGCAGAGGCCTATTTACTAGTACCTTTTTGCCTACAACACTCATACTGGCAGCAGTGCTTCTAATTCATTTTTTAGGCTGAGCCATCAATCTCGTGGAATTGAATTGGCATACTGCTGAGTATTGGGAGGAAACAGGGTTTCCTTTGTGGGACTTTATACTCCCCCCCCCCCCCGCACCGAAAGAGAGGATGATGAAATCTCTAGGATGTCTGCCTATTTGCAAGTCTCCTAACAGTCAAAGGCCATGCATGAGGCACTCAGCTCCAAATGATTAATATTTTCTAAGTGAACAAATCATTAAATATAATAACTCTTACTCATTAATCACTGTATACACTGCCCAAATCAGAATGAATGGGAGATATAAAACGTATATCAATTATCATTCAAAGATGTATTGAATTCCTATGGCAAAATGCACTCAATCCCTGAATACATCCGATGTAATTAAAGTGGCAGTGTAAGTTCCTGATTAAAAATGAACTGGTAAATATTTCACCTTAAGGGGTTGATTATTTCCAAAAACTGTATTATGGCTGTTTTTTGTTTGTTTTGGCTTAATTTACGATTATAAAATCAATAAAAATGTTTCAATTAAAAAACACTAGTTTGTAATACATGGATCCACAACAATTCATGTTTTCATTACATACACAACTAAATACACACATACCCAGAATTAAACACTCGTGTTGAATGCCAACTAGTACCAGTTCCGACAAATAACCTATTTTCTTTAAATTGACATGGGCCTCATTATGAGACCTGCTGTAGCCATGCCTGTAAAACCGGGCTACTGAAGCTGCCGCTGGTATAATGTTTTTGCCAGAACCCGGGAATGGGCAATTACCGGGTTATTAAGGCCCTGCCAGACCCGGTATTTGCCCATTCACGGCCCCTGGAATGAAATGCTCCCCATTGCCATTTGCGCCCCATAGGACCCAATGGGGATGTTGGATGCACCGGCACCATTCAGAATGGTGCCGGTGAATCCGACATGCTCTGCTTGCGGGTGCCGGTCAGACCTGAAAGGCAGGAAGGCACCCGCGAGCAGAACTCATAGTTTTCCGGTGCAGTAACAACGCTACCGGCAAGCTTACCGGTACCGTTGTTACTGGACCGACAAACTTATAATGAGGTCCATGGCCTTGTCTTCTACAGGGTAGTTTTGTAATTGTTCATTCATTGTTTACATGTGAAGAGTGATTGTTACACTTCTTCTGTCAATATATTCATTAAATGCAATAAAGCTAGATGCTTTCTCAGGGTAGCCCAAATGGTGTTTACCCAGCCATTTTTTTCTGGGAACCAATGCTAATACCGTGGCAGCAAATCTTCATTTGGTTGCCTTGAAAAACAAATAAAGTATATGTTACAGTATTCCTATTGCCTTCAAGTTCTAACAAAGTTGTATTACAAGTAAAAGGAATTCTTCCTGTATAGATCGGAGATGCTCGGCCTTATCTCTATACAGAGTTCATGCACCACAGATAGTATAATCTTAGAATGTTTGCGTTTGCAGCTCAGTGTGCAGTGCATATGCCGAACACCGGAAGACTTCATTGCAGACAGGCACTAGAACACTGCATGCAGATATGCCTACGATTACTAATGGGCACCATATTGAAGATACCAACATTCAACTCTCTCTCAATAGATATTAAAGCATGCACACAGTTGAAGACTCTCTTGCTCAACTACCGGAGTGGAAATATACCACCTTACATTTACTCCACTGGATGAACACATTGCGTTTGTTAAATAGAAACACTACACATGTCCGAGAAAGCAGAATATTTCTTTTACAAATCAAGTGATCAAGGACCGTTCTTCTGCATCATTCGGCCCATTTAGGACTTGTTATGTCTGTAAATTGTAGACCCAATAATGTCCTCTTTGTGCTACCTTCAAGTCTAGGTCACCTCCCCAGGGATCTTGTTGTGCCTTTTCAATGGTCATACCATTCAATTTCATTTTATGGATCAGCTCTAAAAAGTGTGTAAACCAGGGCTACCATCATGATGATGATCTTAATTTTGGATCAGTGTTCAATTATGCGGGTACTGACGTTTTTTTCCCCCCAACATATATGTTATCACAGGGATAGCATATTCCATATATAACATTTTTGCTATTACAGTTCATGTGTGTCATAAGTGACCATTGTACTCAAACATAGTTAAACTGTTGGGGAGCGCTAGAGAGCCCGACGAAGATGGCAGCAGGGTGATTGAGCTCCGGATGTGGACGGGAGCAACATCGTGATTCAAACAATATTATTAGTGCAAATTGGATATCCGCCGCCGTCTACTGTCAGAGGATGTTGTAAGGATCAGCCAGATAGCTTCCTCACCCGGCAAGACCACCGGGAAGCCCACCGTCCGGACAGACCTCATGGAGGCCCTCATTACAGTGGCGATGATGGAGCCCCGTAATGGCTATGAACGAAGCTGATTATATGGCACTTCACCCCAGACACCCAGGGCAGGCGCCAACATCACCCGTGCGGATCGACGATCACTATGGGATTGAGGCTTAGGGATCATCCGAGCCTCTCCCACCCACCCGCTGAGAGCCCGCAGCACAAAAACAAACACTATGGTTCACTAGTGAACTCACAGTCCAAAAAAAGGTCAAGAGAAATAGAGAAAATAGTTGGCGTAAAAACCCCTCGCCGGCCAACAAAGCGTCCTGGAAAAAGTCAATCTAAATACAAACGTATGATACTAGAAGCAAAGAAAAACTATTATAACGACCAAATTACAGCTGCAGCTAATTGCCCCTGTAAACTTTTTAACATCATAAAATCAGTGGAAAAACCCATTGCCATTACTCCTCTGTTCTCACCCACACGAGAAGAATGCGATGCTACCCAGAACGCCTTCTTCAATAAAATTTCCAAAGCCAGGGATACCATTCTAAACTCACTAATGAATAAAACAACTCCAATGACTATGCTCCCGGAGATTCCCCCTCCACTCTCGGAAACTTTCAAGTTTTCTGAAATCACGGTGGAAGACATGATTAAAATTCTTACCTCCATGAAACCCACCACCTGTGCAGAGAACATTCTCCCTCCTAAAATAATCTTGGACAATGTGGACATCTTTGCACCAATGCTAACTAAAATCATCAATGCTTCCTTTAGAGATCAGGAAGTACGTAAGGCCATCAAGAAAGTTACAGTTACACCATTGGTCAAAAAACCGAACCTCGACCAAAGAGACCCCAAAAACGAACTGCAACTTTATATTGAAAATCATGGATAAGATCGCCACCAGCCAGCTACAGGCATATGTAGAATCTACTAATTCCCTACACCCTCAACAATCAGGTTTTCGCCCGGCTCACAGTACAGAGTCATCCATGCTTGATTTACAGTCCAAGATACTTAGCATCATTGACAAAGGAAAGGCAGGCTTCCTCATCCTCCTTGACCTAAGCGCTGCGTTCAACCTACTGGACCATAACTTACTCCAGTCTTCTCTGAAGAAAACAGCAAACTGTTCAGAGGAAGCCATCGGCTGGATTACGTCATTCCTAAAAAAACAGGACATCGAAGGTCCACTGGGGCGATAAGCTCTCTATGGAAAAGGAAATTATATTTTGAGTTCCCCAATGCGCTAGCATGTCACCGCTACAGTTTAACATCTACTTGAGATACCTATGCCTCGTCCTCGATCACATCAGCGCATTTTTTACCAACTACGCTGCTGACACACAGCTGGTGTTCGAGCTAAGTGGAGACTACCAGAAAGATAGTGATCAGCTCACCATGATTTACAACAATGTGAAACATTGGATGGACTCCAATTGGATGTGCCTTAATGGTCAAAAAACGGAGCTTATGATTTTTGGCTCCTCCTCAGTCAGAGCTAAACTATCTACCTCGTACAAATCCTTCAAAATAAAAGACACACAGTTTCAGGACCTAAGCAAAGTCAAAACCCTAGGTATGATGCTTGAAGCATCCCTGGGGTCCAATGCGCAGGCACAATATATTAAAAAAAACTGTTCTTATCACCTCAGATTATTAAAATTCATTCGGCCTTACATATCAGAGGACAACAGCGCCACCATTGCTAGAGCCATCATACTGTCTCGCTTGGACTATGGCAATGCCTTCATTTTAGGTGCCTCCAGAAAAAGTTTACACAGCTACCAAGTTGTCCAGAATAACGCGGTAAGGATCGTGAAGCATAAAACCAGATCACAACACATCAGTGACTCCAGAAGGGAGCTACACTGGTTGAAAATTGAGGACAGGGTACAGTTCAAGGCCCATGGAAAAGCCCCGGCATATTGGAAATCCAGGATTCCATTTTATGTTCCAGGTAGAACACTAAGATCAACCCATCTCGGCAAAATGACATTTGCCCCGCATAAACTCAAATGTTGTTCTGGCAGATCCTTCCCTATACTGGCAGTGGGCCTGTGGAATAATCTTCCCACCCACATTAGACTGGAAACCAAATACATGAGTTTCCGCAAGCAAGTGAAAACACTTATCTTTAAATAATTTCTTGTGGATACCCACTATCAGGCCCACTGCCCAACTGTTTGTATGTCCCGTTTTTTTTGCAAAGCACCTGTCTATGTGTAATGTGTGTGTAATGTGTCCTTGTCTCTGCGCCCCAAGGCCTGCGGGCTAATGGCGCAATATAAATATAAAATACAAATTAAAAAAATAAACCACAGGACAGCCGCATTGCGGCGAGGCGGCCACACAGACAACCTGGGAACTTACAAAACAGAAGCTCTCAAGCCACCGTCAACCCACCAGGGAGACACCACTCGATCGCACACAGGGTGCCAAAGGCTGCGCCCCAGTGCATCTGCCTGCTAACCCCCACTGCGACTCACTCCCACACCCTGGTCTCTCCCCCAGCATGCCACCAATGACCATTAACATAGGCAGCCGCCGTAACAAACACACAGCAACAGAGGCCCTTCAGGGACCAACAAGCGCGCGTCGCAGGCAACAACAAGCTCAGCCACGCACACACAAACGGCGGTGGGTAAGAACAACATCTGGGCACCCATATCCAGCTAAGTAGAGGGTGAGGAAGCCTAACCTCCCCCTTAGTGGCCATGAAAAGTGTGGGGCTCTGGGGAAAGGAAGGGATTTTTTTGTTTGTTTACAAAGTGAAAACCACAAAGCGTGCAAATAAAATAACAGACAATACAAAAGAAAACCCTGTCAACCAAGCAGGCTGCTGTAAAACCCTGCAACCCACACTCAAATAAGAGAGTGCTGCCTGGGTGCAACTACCCACCCACAGGGCAAGGCGGCAACCCTGGGACATTTGGTTTGTATCATACGGCCCACGGCCTGCTCATCTTTCCACCACTAAACTCACTTATCCAGCTGGCATGGCACAACCCTCATCAGAGGGTAACAGCAACAAAGAACTTGAAATAACCCCAGGCGAAGCATCCCTACGCCCATCCGCACGCCAACATCCCAAAATGGTTGTACAAACCCAACTCCAGGCAATCCTCACGGAAATTAGGGCAATAAGGCAGCAGACCCAGCAAACAAACACCACAGTGCAGGAAATTAAACACAATCTCCAGGACATACAAATCCACCTGAACAGCGCTTTATAAATGCCAAATTAAATTAAATTAAATTAAATTAAATTAAACATTCAAGCAGAACGCACCACAGACAATGAGCAATGCATTAGCGCACTGGAAGACGACAGTGCAGTTGCAAAAACTGAACTTGATGGTCTGATAAGGGAGGTCCAACAACTCGGGTCCAAAGTTGAGGACCAAAAGAACCGCTCATGGCGCAACAACCTCCGCCTTATCGGCCTGCCTGAGCAAGCAGAAGGGCCTGACATAGAAGCGTACACCTATCGCTTCCTCCATGAACACCTGCACATTCCGGAACCAGAGGCTTATACAATCGAAAGAAGACACAGGGCCCCGATCCCCAAACCTGCAAACGGAGACCGGCCGCAACCTATCACCATGAGACTCAAACTTTCAACACAAATTAGCCATTCTAGACGCATATTGAATAGCGGGCATGATATGAGCCGAAGGGACTGAGGTTCGCCTATTCAATGATTACTCAGCCGAGGTATCACGGCGAAGGAAAAGATTTGGTCCCATATTCAAAGCACTCCAAGGCTCAAATTACAAATACTACCTAAAATTCTCTGACGTTGGTGCATCCAAATTTACAAGAAATGGCATTCCATCTCCTGCCTCTTACGCCAACACAAGATTGTATCTAACGAATATCCCGCTGCAATGGAGGGTGCAGGCCCATCTAAATCAGGCCGAATCATCCCAGTGGCAACAACAATGTCCAAAGAGGAAAAGAACACGGGCCAGCAGCCGACCAAGTGGACCAGGCCGCAAAGATTCCCGCCCTCATACATGAACACCTTCAGGATATGGAAACTTCTGTCAATGTGATCCCAATAGCGATAAGGCACCTGGCCATGATGATGACCTCCCTACCCATATCTGCAATATACTCAACCGCAACTGGTTTCTATGAGATATTGGGAATGGTATGGCAACGGACGCCCTAATATCCGCACAAATGAATTCCAATTACGCAACTACTACTATGATATCCCATCCATAGGCTTGGGCCATCCCCTATTCCCCCCGCCCCCATGGATATACTTTTAGCAAATACCGGTGGATCCTGGAAAGGCCTACTGGCGTGCTAGGGGTGGGGATGAGATACCCCCTATCTCTCCCTCTAACACCCACCCGTGCATGGGCTTTTAAGTTCCCGTATTGGGATAAGGTTCCGAAATCCCAATGTTACGATCATGGTTACTACGTTTGAAGTTTTAGTTCAATCTGCTGGGGATAGTTATTATACATAAGTATACATGTTGTGGTCAGCCTAAGCACCTCCAATGTACGCGCTACACCCAAAATATAAGCATGCCCACACACAGGCCCTGAATCCAAAGAGATGTCTATGCTACGACTGGTGACCCTTAATGTACAAGGGACGGCCACCCCATTAAGAGAAGACGTGTAGGGGGTGTGGCTACATGGCAGTGTGAGTGGACATGTTCTTGGACGGCTCCCGCGGATCCGACATTGATCCGTGGATATGAACGTGCTTCACCTTTGCCACATGTGCCTGCCTCACACCCATTTATGCATGAACAACGGGGGCATGAATGGAGCGCAATGAGGGCCCAATCCGCGGCGTGACGGGTGTGGAACGGACTCTGGAAGATTTGGGGAGCCCGAGTCTTGGGGCTGAAGAAAATGGCGGATGGCAAACAAAGGGCCACATAAATTGACCGCTGCATCGCAGGGAAAAGTGGCAGGCGAGACGCAGCGGAGACCAAACCCGCCGTGTCCTGGCACGACAGGCAGAGCCTGGCGTGTGTGCCAGCAAAGGAGGACCTTTGGGGATGGGATGAGACCCTGCCAAGCCCAGATGTTGGCGATAGGGCCCGCGGAGCGTGGGGGCGGTGTGAGGTTGCGGGCGGCACTGTATACAGCCCACTCTAGGAGAAAAACAGGCAACTTAAGGATGCCCCTTACGCGGCCCGGCTGGGCCCTAACACTAATAAGCAGCCTAAACTTTACTAAGGCCGGGGGCCGAAGTGGTGGGGCTTGCACTTCTCTGCCACAACACGATGACCAATAAACCTTTGAGAACAAAGGGCAAGCAAACCACGCTCGACGAATACACCAGAACATCGCCGGGTGCAGAAGGAGCCAGGAGCAAAGACAAAACCCTCGGCATTGAAAGTGGCACTAGAGCTTAAAGTCGGGGCGGTGCAGGAGGAGGTGAACCTTCTCCGGCAAGACATCAGGTCACTGGCGGAATGCACGGGGAACCTAGAAAAAGGGATGGCCCCGAACACAGTGGACTGCGATACCCACAAATCGGAACTTCACGCCCTAGTGCAATGTGTGGGGAACCTGGAAAGTAGGGCGGGGGAGGCAGAAGGACACGCCCGAAGTCAAAATATCCGTATTGTTGGATTGCCGGAAGGAGCTGAGGGACCCAACCCCACGGAGTACATTGAATCTATGCTGCTGCAGGAGATAACCGGGGGAGTGTTGTCCCAGGGGTTTGCTGTGGAAAGAGCACACAGGGCCCTGATGAGGAGACCGCCGCCGGGGAACCCCCTTAGGCCGGTGATCGCCAAGATCCTGAATTACCGAGATCACAAAAGAATTCTTGAACACTTTCGCAAAGGCGGAACAATACAAAAGGGGTCAGCAAACATAACTGCATACCCGGATTACACCTTGCAGGTGCAGCGCAGATGCATGAACTTTGGGACTGTGAAAAGAAGATTGCGTGAAGCAGGCCACAAGTATATGCTGATCTACCCAGCCAAACTGAAGGTGTTCCATAAGAACAGAACCTTGTTTTTCGAAACACCGGAGGACGCTATCAGGTATCCAGACAGGAGAAGGAGTAGATAAATAACAGATGTCGGTGGCAGTTGAAGGCATTAACAACAGCATGGGATTTTGGTCCAGACTACCCCTGGCCATGATGGGGAGAGCGGCTCTGATCATGATGGTAGTCCTGCCCAGACTGTTACACTTTTTTGTAAACATCCCGTATGTGATCCCCAAGCGCTTCTTTGCCAGGCTCTGCAGCCTTTGCAGGGGTTTTATATGTCATAACTCCAGGAACAGGGTGGCCCTCTGGAAATTACAAA
The DNA here is from genome assembly GCF_040938575.1 of Ambystoma mexicanum. Lineage (NCBI taxonomy): Eukaryota > Metazoa > Chordata > Amphibia > Caudata > Ambystomatidae > Ambystoma > Ambystoma mexicanum. The sequence continues at coordinate 426,264,990 of NC_090930.1, read as the reverse complement.
ACTTGTGTGACAGGGGTGGTATAAACCTGCTGAATTTTGAGTTGTATTACTTGGCGGGACAGCTGCAATATGTGGCCAGGTGGTTGTCTGAAGAAGAAACGGCTGAAACCAGGCTGTTATGTAAGGATCCTGCTCCCTACTTCCTTAGAGAGACAGTGTGGTTACCTAAAACAAAGGTACTAGGAATAGCGAGGCTGCTTGTGCTTGGCTGGGAGGTGTGGCATAGAGCATGGCATACTGTGGGATATCCAGCTCCGTTCTCCATCCAGGTGCCGCTGGTGGCGCTATGCAGAGAGGACTCCCAAATGATAAAAGGGATCCGCAGATACTGGGAACCGATGGGCCTGGCTACCCCTGGAGATATATGGCGGGAGGGGGAGGCATTGGACTTTCAGAGGCTGATAGATGACACAGGGGTGCATAAGGGCCAACACATCACCTATTCCAGAATCATTAAACGAGTGCAAGAAAGGTGGCCTGCGGCAGTGCTTGCGGAACAACCTGATGCTACCATCGAGACGATGTATGACATCTCGGAGGGTGGGCATGAAATATCCCGCATATATGGGCTACTGGGGACCAGAGTGGGGAAGGAGTTGCTCCAACTGAGCCGAAATTGGGAAGAAGAGGTGGGAGAACCTATGTCGGATGGGCAATGGGATAGAGCCCAAAGGTATTATAAGGAGGTGTCCCGAAACGCGAGGCTCCAGCAGATTCAATTATTTGTCACTCATAGAGCATATTTGACCCCCAGCAAAACTGCCAGATTTGGTGGCCCGTTGACACAGAAATACCCTAGGTGCGGGGAGGAGGAAGCTGGGATGCTACTCATGTTTTGGGCTTGCCCGGAGGTGGGAAGGTTTTGGACAGAACTGAAGGTACGCTTGGCAGGAAAAGGGATCACGCTAGAGGTGGAGTCATCTTGGGCATGTATTCTTGGGGGCTTTCCCAGACCACATAACCTGAGGCACATTAGTAAGATGAAGGACCTGGCCTACATCCTGGCCAAACTGAGAATTGCAATTTGCTGGAAAGCAGCCCATAGACCTAGACTAGAGATGTGGTGGGCTGACCTCATGAAGTGGGCAGAGGCAGAAACGGCTGCCTGGTACGTAGCGGTCAGCGGGGGGGAGGAGGTGGGACTCCTAATAGCATGGAGATAATTGGTGGCCTCAATGGCTGGCCCCTCCCAGGCCGACCATAGTGATGATGACACGGAAGAGGTATCAGTAGTAGACACGCCTGAACATGAACAGGCTGATGACATGGACACAGCGGCTCGAGTTAAAGGGGTGGGAGGGGGGAGGACAGTAGAGTGTATTCTGTAATGTAACATTGTGAAACTTAAACACGGAAGTCCTAATTGTTTGTAATGTTTGGAGCGTTCTTATAAAATAATAAAAATCTTTTAAAAGAAAAAAAAAAAGAGAGAAGACGTATAATAAAATCAACTTCGAGACATACAATGGGACATCGAATTCCTACAGGAGACACACCTAGACAAACACGAAGCAGAGAAACTATGCCGTGGGTGGGTCGGGACGTCTGCATATTCCCCACAATGAGGGACACAAGGGGTATTGATCCTAATACATAAGCGTATCGTATTCCACACCCTTCATATCGTGGTGGACAAAGAAGGTAGTTATGTGTTACTTCAGGGACACATACGACAACAAACCCCGACTCTCTTAAACATCTATGCGCCTAACTCTGACTCACGCTCTTTTTTTAGCAACACATTCATAAATTTTGTGCAATATATGGAGAATCTTACCCTTATAGGGGGAGACTGGAACACGACAATGGACCCGGCTCTGGACAGGCAGGGCGCACCTCTAACATAGCCGTCGACCCCACACAAACGCACATCCCTGCAAACTATCATGACACAACTGGGACTAGCAGACATAGGCGAGTTCTCCATCATGAATGTTGCGATTACACATTCTTCTCAAAGCGGCACAAATCCTACTCCACTATAGACTATTGGCTGACCCCCACATCAGCCTTACCGCTAATATGCAAATGCAAAGTACTCCTTGCAACAGTATCAGACCACGCACCTGTACACTTTTTTATCACCCTTAAGGAAACCCAAAACAAAAGGCTGCCATGACGCCTAAACTTGAGAGCACCAGCTTACACTGATCTTCTTGAACACCTCAGAACAGATACAGACTTATTTTGGCAGGCTAATCTGACCCCAGGATACCCCCCAGCTCATGCTCGGATGCCTACAAAGCATTCCTCAGAGGGAAATGCATCTCTAGATGGGCTCAAACTAAAGGGCTGGAAAGAACAAGAAGGTCAGACTATCGCTGCCATATCGCATGCTGAAGCCCTACATAAGCACACCCATGACCCGCAAACATATACCCAGCTCTGTAGGCTAAAAGTATATTTCAAACAAATCACCACACTTCAAGTACAAAAATCGTTCACTAGCTGGTCACAGGCCTAGTATCAGGATAGTGACCGCCCACTTCACCTAATGGCGATCGCCCTCCGTACCAGATAAGCCTTGCAAAGCATCACCGGCATACGCGACCGAGCAGGAAGTTTGATGGGCAAAGACGATGTAAACGAAATATTCACAGAATATTATGGTGAGCTATATGCGAGCCCAGGCCCGATACCAGCATCCCAAATAGACACATTCCTCACAAAACAATAAATGACTCACAAAATGATGAACTAGGGAAGCCACTCACCACCACGAAAATAACCCGGGCCATAGGTTCTCTATCGGCGGGCAAAGCAGCCAGACGGACTACCCATTGACCTTTAGAAAGCAATGGTGGACCGCCCTTGTGCCACTACCAGAAGCAGTATGCTCCATGGCACACTCGGATGGCCAACTCCCAAGGTCGATGATAACTGCCAACATAATCGTCTTTCATAAGAAGGGCTGCATCCCGGAGGACTGCGGATCTTATCGGCCAAAATCTTGGCCAAATGTATAGCACAGTGAATAGAGAAGGCTCTCCCACAGTTAATACATAAAGACCAGAAAGGCTTTGTTCACTCCAGACACTCAGTGGACAACATGAGGCGCCTATTACACATATTAGTGGGGTGACACAACCCAGACAAACTTATAGTAACAATCAACGCAGAAAAAAATGTTCTGCAAGGTCCGATGGAACTCTATGTTCCAAGCGCTTACAGTATATGGCTTCCCACCGACTGTTATACGGCTCATACGGCTATTATATACCAACCCTACGGCCACAGTGACTACAAACGGCATAGCCCCTAACCTTTTCAATTTGTACTCTGGCACCAGGCAGGGATGCCCTTTATCCCCCCCTTCTGTATGCACTCTCGATCGAGCCATTAGAAGAAAACTGCACAGACCCAGACTGGACCGGGGTGATACGAGGGGAAGAAGAACACTGAGTCTCCCTATACGCAGATGACCTCATTATATATATCACCAGACGTTAGTATCGATCCCACCTCTATGCCAAATTCTGCAAGACTACGGACCCATGACAGGCTACATAGTTAACTGTACCAAATCAGAGATCCTTCCACTCAGACCCAACATCCCATGGGACCTGGGAGGGATTGCCCCGTTCCAACTGCAATCTATCATATATCTTGGGATACATATATCCCCAACTACCAGCCCACCAGTACAAAGATATATGATGATCTGACTAGATGGAACACACTTCCCTTATCTCTCATGGGCCGCATCAACGCATTCAAGATGAACTCCCTACCCAAACTTATATATCTGGCAATGATGCACCCCTGCGCTCTGTCACAATTAATGTACGCAGACATGGGCATGCATCTAACCAAATTCATATGGTGAGGAAAAAAAACAATGCTATGGCTGGAGGTACTACAGACCACAAAGAATGATGGCGTTCTCTCAGTACCCTGCTAGCGGACATACTACCAATCCACCCAGATTTGCTGGGCTAAACATTGGCTTGGCACGACCGACAACTCCAGCTAAAGATGTGTAGTACTATCCCTATTGGCACCGATTACCCCGATGAAAGTCCTTGCTATACCTATGAATGAACTCCCTACCCATATCAGGACACATCTGCTAATAGGTCTAACACTATCGCAATGGCACAGGATGAGGTCACTCATGGGCTCAGGCGCACAGGTGGGCCCGGCGTGGATCAGTATCAGTGCACTTCTCTCAATGGGCCTGGACCAGGTATTGCACCAAAATCAGAACACTCACTGGCCTGGGATCAGGGTGATGGGCATTTGTCATGGGGAAACACCGATCAGCTTCCACTAAGCAAGCCAAATACTATGATTGCAACACAATGAATGGCTTCATTACCATACCATGATCGCGACGATCCACTCGAATACAACCAGACAGTCACTACAAGCTGATCTGACAATGGGTGAACTGGTGCTGAATTCCCAGGACTCCGATCATTCTACACCATCTGTACCCCAAACAGTCTCCAACACAACCAAATACTCATAACACAGTGGTTCAATGACCTAAACATACCTATTGACCTGGGGGACATATGTGATATCCTGGTTATATTATCAAAGAATTCATATAACATTCGTAATATGGAAATACAGTTCAAACTGATCCAGAGGATATACTACCTACCCAGTAAACTCTATAGGATGGGCCTTGTACAATCACTTGCTTGCTGGCGACAATGTGGAGCAATTGGCGCAGTGGGTCATATCTTTTGGCCATGCCCACAGATCAGGGCATATTGGATAATGATCCATAACTTTAGACCAGAGATCTTGGAGCCACAGTTGAACTCGATCCTGGCCCCATGCTTCGTGGCTCAGAAGGCGATGACTGGCATACAGACCATATGGTCCAAAAACAAATACATATGATCAGTTTCTCGGCTCGCAAACTTCTGATCATCCACAGGAAGGCAGACAAAGCACACACCAAACAGACCTGGCTAGACCTACTCACCAAACTTTGCTCAATGGAGTGCTCTGTCCTTAAACAGCAAGGGAAAATAGAACTCGCTGATCACCCGAGGGAACTACTAGACATGCATACTTGACAGATGGTCACCAGCAACATTGGAAAGGAGGCATGGGCACCCCATACAACCAGATCTATGCTAGAATGCGTGCAAGGACCTATGATATCTCTTACGATGACTTTTGGAATTGTAGAAAACGTTGAACAACTCTTCTATATTGCTATGCCAGATGCAGACAGCTAGAAACGTAATGACGTAACCTGGCTCGAACATAAACTGTTTTCAGACCACGTATCTTGTGAGTCCTTTGGGGTGTGGGGGGAGGGAATAGAATAAATTGGGTTGTTAGGAACTTGGGGACCTATGCAAACCGGGAGGCGAGAAAAGGACGGGTGGTGGGAAAATGTGTTACAGGCAAAGCCAACATGAATATCTTTTGCATGCCCAACCCAGGCCTCGACCGTCTGGGAACACTTGTTTACCACATGTTTTTGCAAAATCCCTATAAAAATAGTTGACAAAAAAAGTAGTTAAACTGTGTTATATTGACATACAGAACATTTGCCATAGGCATTATGGGCTCTTAATGGTTCCAAATTCCATTGTTACAATAAACTGCTCTCATTGGCACTCTCACTTCTTCTTAGAGCTCTAACCAGAGCTTGTTTGAGACAGGCTCCTTTTTTGAATGTTAAGAGTGGCTTAGAAAGCTTGGGATCTGCTCATTGTGTAATATGTCAATTTTTTTAGCACAATGCTACGTGACATATTACTAAATGGAGAAAATGGTGTTGCACAAACATTTCTTTCTATGGGCTTGTTTTCTGTTCAGATCATAGTAAGACATCTCTATCTGTAAATCTATCTCTTCACGGATTTTCATAGGAGACATTCGAATATCCTATCATTAATAAGTGACCAGTGATAATGTCTGCATGTGTATACAAATCATTAATTAAAGAGCAATTTATTTCAGATGCAAATACAATCCATAGGGGACATTCTCTTGTAGTGACAATCCATATTGGCTACCAAAATGAAGTGTTTTGCTCTCTGTAGGTTTACAGAACCGTGTGGTGTTTAAAGTACCTTCTTGATTTAAAATTAACAAATCTAGTTTTGATCCAGTGTACACATTTTGTTACAGATTCCTTGTGTCCCCCACAATCAAAATGTCATCTATGTAACAACTAAAAAAGGAAACAGATGACAAAAACACATTTATCTTGATTGGAGATGTACTTTTCTTTAAATTGTGCAACATAAGGAGGATTCACCAAACTCGGGCCAAATGCGGACCTTATAGACGTTCCTTTACTTATTGAGAAAATGTTTACTTTGAACACCATATCATTGTCGACGTAATGCCACTGCTGCAAAAATCTATCAAGAAATTGTGGGCACCCCTTGAGGTCCTGGTCACTGAATGAACCTAAGTTCAAGGATTTTTACAGAATTCATTTTCGAGGATGTTCGTGTACAGCGATTATATATACAAAGTTATATTAGATTTGTAAAGCACAACTTTCACCCGGTGGCATCATCGTGCTGGATCAAGACTTACAGTTTGGGCAGCAAGTGGCAGAAAGAAGCCTTTAAAAAAAGTGTGTTTATTTAGGTGATGACGGAAGAGCAGATGTTGTCAAGGGCACAAGAGAGCTTGTTCCATAACAGAGCCGCAGCCACTGAAAAGACTCAGTCACCAGTTCTGGAGAAATGAAATCAGGGCACGTGGACCAATAGGTCAGATGGAGAGCAAAGAGCCCTAGTGGTAACCGATCAAGAGATTTTCCTCTGCAAATATTCAGCTCTGAGGCCATAAAAGGCCAGATGGACCAGACAGAGATTTGATTTTGATGCGCCAGTGCAGGCTGCACAGAACAGGAGAAATATGTTCACAAGAAGAAACACCATAGACCGCTCTGGAAGCCGTGTTATATAACACTTGCAGCCAGTAAAGGAGAAAGGCAGACTGGGCTTAAAAAAAAATGTACAAACATTTTTTTTTTAAAGAAAGCAGCATTGCAGTAGTCCAGAGTGCCAAAAATGGAGGACGCAATGACAGAAGCGCGAAGATGGGAAGGAAAAAAGGGAAGGACCTTCTATTAGGTCTTGAGTTTAAAGTGGCCCCCTTGACAGACAGACAACTCACCTGCGCTTCCATAGACAGCAAGGCTAAAATGTTGACACCCAAGTCTTTGGCAACAGGGACAGGTTGTGTAATGGGGTCTAAAGAAGGTAACCAAAATTCAGGTGTCCAAAACAGTTGCTGAGGGAGCACTAATCACAAGAACCTTAGTTGTATAATCATTCAATTTGAGTGAATTATTGCTCACCAACAGATTTAAGGCAGGCTCTGAGGCGCATAGCTGACTCAGATTGGGCAAAATGTAGGGTTACCACAATCTGGGTATCATCAGCATAGGTTTAACAGCAGAACCCAAAAGACTGGATAAGCTTGGCCAATGGCTATACATAGACATTAAATAGAATAGGGGAAAGAGCAGAACCCTGAGGGACACCACAGGTGAGAGATACAGGAACAGATTGAAAAGGAGGGAAGGGGTTGGAGACTGAGATCGATCAGAAAGAAGCAAATGAAACCAGCCAATACCATCCATGAGATGCTGGTTATGGATAATCTGTCCAACAGGGTGGCATGGTCAATGGTATCAAATGCAGTTGATAGATCGCGTAGAATCAGTGCACCAATGCCACCATGATCAGAAAGCTGAGTAAGTTCACCCACTACCGAAACTAACACAGACTCTGTGCCATGGCCAGGCCAAAAGGCAGCCTTAAAGGCATCAACAAAGGAAGAATCTTCAAGAAAATAACTTAATAAAGGAGTGACCAAAGATTCTAATATTTTCATCCAAAAAGTGAGAAGAGAAAGAGGGTGGTAATAAGCAGGTAAAAGAGGGTTGAGGGAAGGCTATATTAGAAGGGGGAATAACCATGGCATGTTTCCAAGAAGGTGGGAGAAAACTGGCGGCTAACAAGTGGTTGACAGCAGAAGTGACCAGAAGGGCAATTTTGGGCATAATTGCCTCAAAGTAGAAAGTGGAATAGGGTCCAGAGGGGATGAAGATTTAAGCTTGTTCATTGCCTTAATAATCTCATCAGAATTAAAGAGGGGGAAGGAGGACCAAGAAACAGACTGAATAGGAGTAGAAACAGAGACAGAAGTAAGGTGGGTAGCAGAGTTAGACATAGAATTAGCGGTGTTGTAGCGTATCAAGTCAATCTTGTTAATGACAAAGCTGAGAGAGAGTTACACAATGTCTAAGATGGAACTGTGCTAGACAGTGTGGTCCTAGAAGAGAGATTGAACAGTTTTAAATAGCTCTTTAGGCTGATTGAGAGCGGACTCTAGCCAGCTGGTAAAATACAGCCGCTTAGGAACCAGAATAGCTAGATGATAGACCCACGTGGCTTCACGGAAGGAAGTTTGGCAGAGGGACAGTAATTAATTCACCACTTCCTTTCTGCCTGTTTATGTCGTGGTCATAAATTGGCTAGATGGAAAGAGAACAAACGATCTGAGGGACAAGCCTGTGGTTTGGACAGTTTCAATGGTAGCAAAGTGTTCTTCAATATCATTAAAGCCAGAGAGAGTGCTGGGATGGGAATCAGTCTATCACACCCCCTAGGTGCTTTAAGGTGAGGTGAATCCCATATGAAATTGTGTAATATACAAGGGGGGGAAGAGGACCATGCTATGAAACTTGCCGCAGATATAATATAGCGCGAACAATATATGCATAACCCTAGTGTGCGCATAGAAAGAAACACAATTTTGTAATTATGGCACATGTATAATCTTGCACGGCCGTGCTGCACAACTCTTAGCTCCGTGAAAGGGCTCGACGAGGCCAAGATCATTAAGACAGGATGGGTCCGCATAACCAGTTCTCACGGAAGCAGCCTATTGTCCCTCCATTGTTGCAATGACTTAGTATCACTGGGAGGAATGCACCCTGCAAGGCGGTGAGACACCAGGCTCCTCACAGTGCCCATTCATCACTGCCAAACTGCCAGCAGGCCTCTAACCCCCACACAGCCCACCCAGAGCCATGGCTCACACCACTGACCTGATCCCCACACCGCTGCATTCTAAAATAATGAACCCCAGCCCAAATCGTAAACCTACTGGCCATAAAAGATCTGAGCAAGAGCGACTGTTTCACCTCATCACATAAATACATCCTTTGTACCATGAGGTACAGGGAGGAATCCATTATAGATCAAATTGAGGGTGGAAGCCTTGGGTGCGAGAGGAGCAGTATCAACAAAGCACAGAATGTGTGGTTCAGAGGGTTGTATTTACTCTGGCGTGAACGTAAACAGGGACTTGCCTTCATTGGGTGACCCTGCCGACGTGTTCCCATTACCCCCATGCCTGCAGAGTTATCCAGGCAGCCTCTCTGGAAGGGCTGTGCCCACCTACAGTGACCAGTCCCAAAAACACGTACCCAGAGTGGCATTGGTGAAGCCGTCTTTTCAGAATCCCACCTGCTCTTTGGAGCGGGGTGCGGCCCCAAGGAGAGGTGCAGGCCAGTTGTGGAACCCCGTGAACAGAGCGCTTCGGGACAACGCATGCACGTGAGTATAGCCTGCAAGGCATAACAATAAGTAGGGTTGGGTGTATGGAGCAGTGTGTATAGTGTGAGCATTCAGTGGCTGAAAATAGAATGTGGCATGTTTACGGAGTGTGCCGCTTTTTTGGTTTTTTGTTATCATGACTTTTTAAAGGATATTAAGATAAAGGGAAAAAGAATAGAGGGAGCCCCCGACCCCCTGAGTAAGGGGGAAGGTGGCGCCACTTGCACTGTCTCGACCAGTGCAGGGAAAAATATAAGGATGAATATAGGAGCTCCACATAATTAGAGAGCTCGGGAATAGTAGTGGTTGTTGTTTTTGCTTGTTATTTTTTTTTTGTTGATGTAGTGTGTGTCTATATATATATATATATATATATATATATATATATCAGGAAAGCGTGAGGTGTATATGTAAAAAGCTCTGTTGAGGAATAATGAGGTGGGAAAAGTGAATTGATGATTTTGGCTCTGTGAAACTTGTTGACGATATTAAGAAATATTAGAAACGTAAATGAACTGCATATCCAGATACTTGAATGAATTACAGCAGAGAATACAAGGGGAGACTGTTGTAGAATAGAAGGGAAGTATTGAACCTCTGGAAAATGTATGAGGATACATAGGATCCTAAGAGGGAGAGGGTGACATGTGACAGTAGCAAGGGGACAGACAAAGGGGAAAACGAAAAGAAGGTAGAATGGAAAAAGGGATATATCCCCTTGCAACTCGCCCAGCGGAAGGATATACCAACCCAACCTATGTATTGGCGGGCACAATGGTAGCAACACCAGGCACTGCCCACCCCCACCATATGTCTCACCCGCAGAAGTGTCTGCCCATACTGGGGTGAGCGCAACAGACCTGGGGGTAGCCCTAGAATCCACACAGACCAAACTAGCCCGACTGTGGGACGTGCGCAATACGACCAAGGTAGATACACATGACCGCCCATAGAGACACAGGTACAACCTACAGGAGACTAGTGGAAATCGGGCAATTTCTTATTTAGAATAGTTAGCGCACCCATAAGAACCATTCATGTAGAGCGTGACAGAGAAACACACAGCTTGGGCTATGACAATGTGGGGTCCCGAAGAGGTGATCAAGAATATTGAAGTGACTTTGATGAGACTGAGGGTGATGGGGAAGGCGATGCAGAGCAAGCACCCTAGCCCACCCCAAGAGTAGAAAGTATGTGGGACGGGAGACTGAGGGAAAGATTTGGCAGGATTGCCCCAAAAAATGGAAATGTGTCTAAACGTGGAAAAGGAAAGATGAAAATGCAAATGCCATTGATACACAAGGGGGCAGGGAGGCCTCACTATGTACCCTAGGCACAAAGGGACAAGAATAACCTTCTTAAGGCACTCCCACAACTGATGCTGGTGGCTGGCAAATGGATTTATGCCTTTAAAAATAACACAGTTGGGTGCCCTTAGCAAAAGGGGATATTAAAGGCCTGTCAGTAGCAGCAGTTGGGGACCAAGCCAAAGCCGTTTGGGTCAAAGTAGGGTACCCAGGAGTAACGTTGAGCAATGATGGCATGATGGAGTGTCATTTAACAAGATTAGAGCAACGGTATGGAATGCGCTGCAGCAAACGTTGCCCGATAACCCAGATTTACAATCGATCATGCAGTGCACAATGGGGGATGAAGATGCAGCTCAGTACATTCTCAGGGTCCAAGAGCTGTGGAGAGCAGAAACGGGCAGCGCCTGGGACCAATCAATATCACTTTTCTATTTCATAATAGAAAAGGGCCTACCTAAAGAAGTACAGAAAGCGCTTGACAAAATAGCGGGGGTAGAAGCTTAAGGGTGGCCCGAAAATTCAAAGCATCATAGTTCACCATTGTAGAAGAATAAAAGAGCATGAGAAGGAAACTATTAAGAGATGACAGGCAGAGGAAGCGAAACTGGTCCAAAGTAAGTTAGTGAAAATAGCTGTGCTAACGGCAGGGCTAGCGCCGGCACCTGCGCTGGAGGAAGGGTACGCCCCTAATGCAGCGAATGTGAAAATAGTGGCAGTGTGGGCTGAAGGACGACAAGGACAGTGGGGTGGGAACCCGCAGTTCTCGGGGCCTCGGTGGCAAGGAGGGCAGCAGCAAGGACGAGGTGGTTTCCGAGGTTCAAGGGGAGGAGGGTTTGAAGGCCCGGGCCCAAGAGGAGAGGGTCCAGGGCAATGCTGGACATGTGGGAGATGGGGGAATTTTTTCAAGCGTGTGCCGGAGTAGGCGGGAAGGGGGGTACAACTACAATCAGCAGTACTATGGCCCCCCTCATTGGGGGAACCCCCAAGGGTTACCTCCTAGAATGACTTTGATACCATATGAAATTCACCTGGCTTACACACAAATACCCCACAGATCCCTGGCCCCTTCCATCCACAACACCAGCAGCAGGCAGCTGAGCATTACCAGCCCCGCCCTAACCCACAGCAAGCAGAGAACAGGAACGCTTTCGGCACGGCGCGTAGTGGCACAGTGACCCCATTTCACGGAGCTACAGTGGTAGGAGGAAACCCTTTCTCGTTCCCTGGGATAGACACATACCCTGACTAGGAGAGCCCACGGAGCGTTTATATGTCCAGTCCTGGCAACCCCCATAAATCCAGAAGAGGAACCATTGGTGGGGGCAGAGATAGGGAACAAACAATTTATCTTTATGGTGGACTCAAGAGCGGAAAAGTCATATCAATGAAGGTGACTTCCCGCTATCAAGAAAAACTCTTGACACGCAGGGATTTCTGGGGATGTTTTAATGGTTCCTTACACAAAGGATGTAGGCGTAAAAAAAGTGGGAGAGAAGGTCGTGAGGTTCCCCCTCTGAAACTCTGAGAGTTCTCCCGTCAACTTGCTCAGTAGGGATCTGCTAAGTAAGTTGATCATGACGATCTCATTCACAGACCATATTGTCTGCTCCAAGCTGGCATGTGTTCAATGAGGGCAATGCTTGTGATACACGCCATGGCACGTGATATAGGAGTAAGAGAAACTCCCGTAAACCCAGACATGTTCATTTATGGCATTACAGTACTAGCACAAACAGTGCCCCAGATCACCCGAACTTACTGAAGAGTACCCACTGATTTCATCTTTCAATCCGTGGTGTTCCCAGAGTGTCAGCTAAAAGAATAGTTTTAGGAACAGACCCCCATGGATGCCAGTGCCGCACCAGGTTATGCATAGATCCTACTGTGCCCCTTAAAGAACTGACTGATGCAGAGCTGTTTTAGGATGACAACAATGACGGGGAGATCATCTTTGTAATTTGCATACCCTATTTGATAACGGTGCAATACCGAAGTGTTCAGAGTCCCCTTATGGCTGTGGTTGCACCACGCCCATTTAACAAGCCAGACTTACAACACGTTCCCACACTCTTATGGACAGCCAACCCACATGATGTTGTTAAAAGAAGTCTCCCCTGTAAGAATCACACTTAAGGCAGGGGCAGTACTTCCCCTGGTGATGCAATACCCATTTATTTATTTATTTATTTATACTGCACACAGAGACAATCCCGGAGGCATAAGGGCGCCAACAATACATACAACATACAACGACAACAGAGAATACACAGGAGGTGGAGAATGAGAAGAGAAGGTCATGAAAGGCACAAAGGTTAAATCGTTGGCATGAGATTACTCAAATAGATACATTTTCAGCCTGCTCTTAAAGAGCTGCAAATTAGTGAAGGACCTCAGACCTAGATGAAGGGAGTTCCATATCCATGGTGCATCATGAGGAAAAGATCTATGCTCCACATAAGACAGATGCCTTCTTGGTGTTTCTAGCAAGCCAGTGTTGTTAGATCACAGCACTCTATGCGTCGATAGGAGCGAGATACGCCTGGCCAGATACTTGGGGGCTTACCCTAAGATACAATTGTGCGTAATGCACAACACGCGGTAGATAATGCAGCTGCCAATGGGGAGCCAATGTAATGATATCCTATCCGTTGTGACCGGATCTCTCCTTTGCAGACCTGCGACAATGCACACTGCGTTGTTCTGAATCACCTGCAACCGGGACATGTCCTGTTTGGAAATTCCTAGCAGGAGGCTAGAGCAGAAGTCTATTTTAGCTCCAATAATGACTTGCACCATAGCTGATGACAGAAAGGGCTGTAGCTGAGCTAGGCGCCTCAGATGATAGCAGGCGACAAGACCATTAACCTGATTTTTTATAGTCAATTCTTGGTCGAGAATCACACCTTATTCTCGGTATTGATATTGCAATCTGCAATTTTGAAGGATAGGTATTCTGCATCGAGCTTCTTCAGTTGCGTAGCAGTACCTAGCATCATAAGTTCTGTCTTCAAGCTATTTAGGGCCAGCTCATTGACTTGCACCCAGGATTGAAAGAGTTCAGAGGTGGAATTTAATGCAGCAGAGTCAAGAATGTAATCCCCTGTCAGAGGAACAAGGCACTGCGTAACATCTACATAATTTGCGTACACCACACCAAGTTTGTCTAATTGCTCAAATAATGGGATCATAAAGATGTTAAAAAGAGTGGGTGCAACGTATGAACCCTGTGGGACCCCGCACACGACAGTTAACTTCTCCGCCATGACATCATCGAATAAGACCATCGCTCTACGGTATGTCAGGAATGATTTAACCCACTAAATCGCTGGTCTGGAGAAATGTGCTGATGTCCGCAACCTATCTGCCAAAATAATGTGAGCCACAAGATCAAACGTGGCAGAGAGATCCGGAAGCATAAGCATGGTAATTTTGCCCCTGCCATGGCCTGGCATTATGTTGGTCTTAAGCTCCATACTGTTAGCTTTCCAGAAGCCAGATTGTTTAGGTCCCAAGTAGGCTTTGATCTGAAGATGCGCTACTTTATCCAAGATCTTCAATAGATAAGGGACGTTTGTAATGGGGCGATAGTTGCCCGCTATGCTAGGGTCAAGCGAGGGCTTCTTTATAAGTGGAGAGATCCATGCTTGTTTATAATGCTCGGGACAGTATTTCCCTGAAAGATGCATTGACAAATTTTGTTATCAAGGGCACCAGATGAGGAGCACAGGCTTTAACAGTGAAAGCCATACAGACATCACCCTTACAGTTAGTAGGCTTGAGTTTGCCCATGATCTCGGACAAGTACTGCTCCGATATAGACTTGAAAGCAAACTCTGGGAACAATTTGGGAGCTGCCTGTTCTGCAGTGTCCTTCACATCCACCAAGCTGTCCTTATTTTTGCAGCAGAATCTTTCCTGAGTCTTTTCTGATTTTTCCAGGAGTACCTCCTGGCTATCATTACAGCATTTGGAGTTTTTAACCAACAGACTAGGCGTAGAGCAAGGAGTTTCCAGCTCTTTGAGGATGCTAAAAAGCTCCTTCGAGCTGGAAGCTGCTCCGGAGACGCGAAGCTCATAGTAATTCCTTTTTGCGGAGGTAATAGATGATTTATGGCCTTAACCACTTGCAGAGAGAGGAGTTTCTCCTCATTGGACTTGTTTTTATCCCACTGTTTAAGTGCCCCGAATACATTATTCCTGAGAGCCCAAATCTCAGGAGTATACAATATTTTGTCAGGTTGCTTCGTGAATACACATGATTTCACTGGTGCTAGAATTTCAACAACTGTTTCCACTGTCTTATAATAGACATTGGATAATTCTTCGGCCGAGTTCAGGTTGAAGTAGTTGTTTGCCATGGGCGTGATAAAGGTGGCCATGGCTGCCGGGGTGAGTTTACGGTTATTTCTAAATGCAACCCTACGACCCTGTCTAGGGATTTTCAGGTCCAGAGAGATAGTCATATTCCAGTCCAGGAGATGATCATCCGACCATGGGCATTGGGTATTTTGTACATCTTCAATACAAATATTTTGTGATAAATCCCAATCCAGAGCTTTACCTTTTTCATGAGTGGATGACGCAATATGCTGGTCAAACCCGAGGTACTTCATCAGCAGCGCAGGTGCATCTGAATGATTAATTAATGTTCTGGTGTTGGGCTTTAACATGGGGGCTGAGAGATCATTAGAATGTGTCACAAAGTCCACACTGCTGTGAGGTGGTCTGTAGATGATAACAACATTAATCGTGGTGTTAGAATTAACTTGAAACTTAGCCCAGATTACTTCACAGTCTGGGATCTAAGGGTGTGGGGGGGGTCTCACTTTTATGGATAATTTAGGACTCGTTTGTAAAATAAGCCTACCCTACCACCCCTGTCGTTCAACCGGTCATTCCTAAGGATATTATATCCATCGGGAACCGCCATAGTGATGGGCAGGCCAGCTGCATCATGCAGCCATGACCCTGTGATCGCACAGAGATCTATCTGTTGATCAATAATATGATCTGCGACCTATGTGGCATGGCATTGTCCAGGGAAGCAGAAGAAGAGGTCAGGGAAAACATACAGGCCTTGTTACACCAAGGGATCAAAGTACCTCTACCTCACCATGCAACACAGCGATATACCCCATCAAAAATGCAACAGGGGCAGTTGGAGGATGATCAGGATCCCTGCCCCCTTAATAACGTAGTGCAGAAGGAGTTTCTACTTGTCCCCAACCCAGCGTCCATTTTGTGCAGCATCACATTTCACTGTTGTAGATTTGAAGAATGGGATGATCTGGCTTGACTGAGTATGATAACTGTTGTTTTGTATGAGATAATTGAATATTAACATTTGCTCCTTAATTATACAACTGTATTGATCTAGTTGTCATCCTTTGCTGTGGGGTAGAATGAACTTCCATCTCTACTATTGTTTTTTTACAATATCTGTTCAATGTACAACTACTTACTGTTGGACAAACAAGTGAATATGTTTTGTCTCTTAAAACGCAACTTTGTCTGATGTTTAGATAAATTAAATTTATATTTTTTGATAACTACCGGACTGGTGGCAGTTTTAATTTTTAGAGACTACTAGTGATGCTCTACAGCAGAGCACTTTCTCTTGCTCATGAGGAAATAGTATGCTTTCCTGGAATAGATTGCTGCCTACGCGCTCTTGTGTGTTAGTTAAAGGTTTGATACCTATTTTGAGGGTTTGCGCTTGTAGAGCAGGGTACACATATTTTCCCTCATACTTCCTTTTGTGTTGTTAGTAGATTTAAAGAATGCCTTCTTCTCGGTCCCCCTGCACCCAGACTCACAGTACCTCACAGCATTTAACCTGGGCAGAAAGCGCTACAAACATACTCGTTTGACTCAGGGGTACTTCGAAAGACCCAGCATATTCAACAGGATCCTACATGAAGACTTAGGTAACATCCAGGTATCCACACGATAATTCAATACATTGATGATTTACTGGTAAGCAGCGACAGTGAGCAAACGTGCCGCAGAGACTCAATTGCCCTATTGCAACCGTTGGCATGCAAGTGGTACAAGGTAGATAAGACAAAGCTCCAGCACTGCCAACTGGAAGTACTGTACCAAGGGCAGCTTATCTCTGCAGATGGAAAAAGGATCATCCCTGACGGGGCAGCAACAGTGTGTGCCACTCCCAACCCACTCACAGTGAAAGACATGCAGACATTTTTAGGATTGTGCAATTATTGCAGGGCATGGATTCTTGACTACGTAGCATACACAAGGTCACTCTTATAGGTTTTCAAGGAAGCACAAAAGGTGAACAATAAGATAGAATGGACCACAGCTATGGTTGAAAGTTTCAATGACTTAAGAGAAGTGATCTCAACAGCTCCCGTCCTTGCCACTCCAGATTACAGGCAGGAATTGTACATCTTCTCACACTCCAATGGAACACTCATGACAGCAGTAGTCACACAAAAAAGCACAATGGGCCACAAGCTTGTGGCTTATTACAGTGACACACTCGACTCTGTGATGCAGGGGCAGTTTGTATGCAAATAGGCTCTTGCTGCTGCGGCCTTTGCGATCGAAAAGAGTTCCACAATTGTAATTGGGTGCTCAGTAACACTATATTTAGAGCATTCCATCTTTGGATCGCTCAAAGTCCACTCTCACCACCCAGCGGGCATCCACCTAGGAGATTATACTATCAAGCCCACACATCCACATTGTAAGGTGTAAAACAGTGAACCCAACCACATTCCTCAAACAACCATTCACCGCCGGGGATTTGCAACAGCATGACTGTGCAACCTATGAAGGCAATGAAGATGATATTCCCAAAGCCAATGACAGCCCCCTGGAAGAGGGCAAAATATTTTTTGTTGACTGGTCATATGGGTGGGTATGAACTACCTCCAACACAACACATTTCATCTGTTGGTCAGATTATGTGTCAATGGCTGTCTCTTCATCATTATTCTGTGAAATCCTTTGAGAACGACCTGTAAGTATTTCTTTGGGCAGGTCTGGTTTCCGACCCCACACCGCTCTCGATCTGGCATGACCTCAAAGTCACCGCAGACTCTGAAGGATGCACCATTCTGATTCTCCTTTATCTCTCAGCTGCCTTTCACACCATTAACCACTCAACCCTTCTCAACCGCCTCCACTCCCTTGGAATCCGACACCTCGCTCTCACTTGGATTGCCTCATTCCTTAGAAACGGAAAACAAATCACTACCCTTCCCCCCGTTTACCTCCTCCGTTGGCATAGTGAACACCAGAGTACCCGAAGGTGCTTGCATCTCTGCGCTCCTATTTAACCATTACCTGACCCAACTGCCAGGGATCATCCGCTCGCACGACCTCATCCGCTACAATTACACCAATGAAATTATGCTGAGAATCCACAGATAAGCTCTGGTTACCCCCCCTGTCCTAGTAGCTTACCTCAGTGATATTGACCAATGGATGACTAGAAACCACCTCCTTCTCAACCCGGGGAAAACTGCAATCATGGTATGTGGCAACACTGCTCTACTCCCTCAACCACTCCCATGGTCACCCTCCCTCGGCACTCCCCCGCCTCCACAACCAACACAGTTAAAAACCTTGGATTCAAATTGGACTCTGGCCTAACCCTGTCCCACCAGAACAATAACGTATCCAAATCCGGTCACTACCACCTCAGGCTGTTGAGACGCCTTTTCCCTTATCTCTCCTTCCCTGACAGATTGACTTCCATTATGTCAATTGTCATGCCCAGACTAGACTATGTGAATTCCATGTACCTAGGCGCTCTGTCATACCAACTTAAACTCCAAAGAGTCCAAAACACAGCTGCTAAACTTCTGCTTGCTCTTGGATGAAGAGACCACATCTCACCTGCTCGCTGCACCCTCCACTGTCTTCCCATTCGTTGAAGAGCCACTTTCAAAATCCTATGCATCACACACTGAGCAGTGCACAAGTATTGCCCATCATACCTCCAGGAGAACACTATGCGCTACCGCCCATCACTCACCCTAAGGTCAAGCACGGTCCCCCTACTAATATGATATGGCATTTATAATGCACTATACACAAGTGTTTCAAGGCGCGATGAGGCAAGGGAGGGGGAACAGAGGGAAGACAGAGACAGCGATTTTACTAGGTCAGGTGACATTGAGATCACACAAGTGCAAGGGAGGGGGATGGGAAAAGTGCGGGGGGCAAGTGGGAGGATGCAGTGCATAGGATAACAGTAAAATAA
Organism: Ambystoma mexicanum; assembly: GCF_040938575.1. NCBI lineage: Eukaryota > Metazoa > Chordata > Amphibia > Caudata > Ambystomatidae > Ambystoma > Ambystoma mexicanum. The sequence continues at coordinate 426,245,887 of NC_090930.1, read as the reverse complement.
ATAAAGACAATAAATAAATAAATAAATAAAAGGTGCAGCCAGCTGGTGGCAAGTGCAAGGGTAAGTGCAGACATCAGGTGTCAAGTGTTGGTAGGGGGCTGTAGGGATACAGAAACAGTCCCCGAGTGCAAGGGTTTCCAAGGGGGCAGTGCAGGTGTGCAACTGGCGGGGAGGGGACCTGGGCCCGAGATCAGAGCTCGAATCATGAGCTCAAATGCACAGGGGTTGGGCAATCCGACTAAAACTCGGCACTTGCATCTGTATGCTGAAAGACACGGAGCGCGTATCCTGTTTCTACAAGAAACGCACGCACTTGCTGTGGGCTGCGAGAGGTTCGCCAAAAGTTGGGGCCCACATCAATATTTTACCACTTACTCGACCCAAAGTAGGGGGAGGTAATGATTCTTGTTCATCAGTCCATACTGTATTCCCACAAGCAGACACACTTAGATCCACTTGGATGATATGAACTACTGCAGGGCGTGCTTGGGGGGCAAGAAATAATCCTATTGAACATATACGGTCCCAATTTAGTTGATCCAGAGTTCTATTCAGAAGTGTTCGAGCTACTGGTGTTATACCCTCTAATACCAGTCCTGTGGGGTGGTGACTTTAATACAATAGTGGATGTGGAGCTAGATAGGTCTGAACTATTCCCTCTCATTGACGCTACAGTTGCCCCGCCTGACCTAATGGGATTCGCCTGTACACTCCTTGAAATCAAATACCTCAAGGTTGTTGTGACACGACACCCATCACCGCCATATGCCCGCAATTATAAGATATACTTACCCCAACTTACGGCTAGACTGCGCACCTGGGTGAAGCTGGGTGAAGCTCCCTCTCACGTTGGCCAGCCGTGTGTTGCTTCTTAAAATGAGCACCCTTCCGAAGCTCTTGTATTACTTTTTGAACATACCAATGTGGCCTGGGGCTAATTTCTTCGAGACACTGAAAGTGGCAATTAACAACTTCTTATGGCACGTGGGAGCAGTCAGACTTAATGAGATGCACTAACTAGACATTTTGCACAGTGCGGGCTTGCCGCAACAAGACAGAAGTACTGGGTAGCAGCACAAGCATACTATATGTTAAGATCAAGCGGCACGCTGCGGGTACCCGCGACGTACACTCACTAATATTACCACCAGTATGGAAGGATAAGACAACTAGCACCCAGCAACCCCATTGCCGCAACAGCGCTGGCTTGGGGCAAAATATGGAGTATGCTGGACAACCTCCACCCCTTCCATGGAGACTTACCATTATGGATTTTCTTTCCCACGTTCCTTAAAATAGACAAAGCAACCTTGCAGCAGTGGGCGGGGGATGGCTATGCAGTCATGAGAGATGACATGCATGGGGTCCTTCGTTACACTCCAAAACCTGCCAGGGCCCACACAGAGACTCTCCACGTGCTGGCTGTAATATGAGTGACACCGCCGAGCTGCCAAAACAGCCTGGTTTGGGATTCCCTACACTGCCTCCTGATGAACCAGGGCTGAAACTTGCTAAGGCCAGAACCTCAGCACGTGGCGGTGTGGCCAGACTATATGATTTACACAGTGCCGCAGCAATAAACTGATCATGGAACTCTGTGAAACCTGGGCCAAAGACCTGTCCGTAGATATTACGGACGAGATGTGGGAAGCTATGTGCCTACAGACTCAGGCTGTCTCCTTTAACTCCAAGTTTCGCTTAATACAATTTAAGGTACTTCACATGTACCACTACACTCCGGCCAGGCTACACCTCTTTTCCAGCACCCGTTCCACCCAATGCCCCAGATGTCACGTGGACAAGGCAGGATATCGCCACATGCTATGGGACTTCCCCGAACTAAGAGCATTTTGGGGAGGGGTGTGTGATACCATGTCTGTGATATTTGATTGCACCATCAAGCCCACCCTACTGAACTGTTTATTCCATAGGTTCAAGCGGCTGCAACCTGGCTTTCATAAACTTGAGAGCCTCTCTATGTTGTTGACAATTAGATATATATTGTTACTATGGTTACGCACCACCGCCCCCTGACTGTGACACAATGGCTGCGGAACATCACATGGGCCTCTGACCAGGAAGAATGTTGATCCATGGCTACAACCCATAAACAGTAAACCATTAGTAATTATCTGCTATCTATGCAGGCAAACGCTCAAGACAGCAGGGATTCATCAAACAGCTACTAGCATTTCTTTTCCCTTACAACCCCTCTAAGATGAAATGTAAACACCTATGGTTCAACCTGAACCAAGTCAATGTGAGCAATAGGAAATGTATGATCATGTACTTACCCTTTTAATGTAACTGCTTCCTTTGTCTTCTGTTGCAATGTCAAGCACCTTATACATAAAGTGTTTTTTGAAAAATACAGGTTTTTTTAAAGAGGCATGTAGGTAAATGTTCTGAAGCATTTTTGTTGTTTTTAGATGTACATTCACTCCTGAAGAAGAGACAGCACTTTATATCGTTGAGCGCATGTCGAAACTAGTCATTGGTTGTCTTATTAATTTAGAATTCAATTTAGCTGAACAAGGATGAAGACAACAGGTATAATTCAATGTTACCTTAACTAGTAGACTTGTGATTGTTGACCACTTTGATTCATCTACAAATGATTGTGTTGCATCTAGCTGAGATAAAACAGGCTTTGTGTTTTGTCCTATGTTTTTTTTAAACTTTGGTGTTGAATTCCACTAAGCAACATATTATAGATTTTTGTACAGAGATGGCATGATCGTGCTTGGTAAGCGCAGCGTTGTGAATTGCATTTTAAACACAAGCACATTTAGCTCACTGATCAATTTGGGCATTTGCACTTTATGTTCTTATTCAATCACTGTACACTTTATGTGCTGTTTTTTTATCATTGTTATATTGTGCTAATAAATAGTCTATTTTGAAGTGTGTGAAATTACACTACGCCATTTAAGGATAGTAGTAGACACATCCATCATGTTGAAAATTCATGAATACCTTCAGACACACATTCCAGTTGTTGACACTTAGATCACAGCCAGCTAAATTATAAATTGGCTCTTGACCTTACACATCCACGGTAGTGGCTGTGTAGTTATGGTTAAGTTACAAATCCCATAGGAAGAGCACTTTTTGGGTGGCTTATAACTTTGCTCTCCCTGGACAATCCTCACCAAACTTTGCAAAAAAAAGTATATGGGCCACTCTGAATTTTTTTTCTCCAGTTTGGTGAGGTTTGGTCCGGGGGGGCAAAGTTATAGGGGGGTTCCCAAAATTAATTTTTGTCCCATAGACTGAATGGGGAAAAAAACTTTGCGCACGCCTACAGCCCAAACCGCTGGACGGATTTTCACCAAATTTGCAGCAGGAGCAGCGGCTGGGTCCCGAAAGCGTGCTTTTATATATTTGGTGAAAATCCATCCAGTAGTTTTTTTTAAAGCGATCAAAAGTAGGTCTAAAAAAATTAGTGATATCTATGTCCGCTCTGCGGACACACTTCCCTGTTCACTCCGCAGTCAGGACACCGTTTGGCTAATCGGCTCGCGTCATGTCTGTGGACATGTGCCGCGTTTGCCGATTGGATGGTGAAGAGCGTGAAGTGCGTCAGATTGTTTCGATGCGCCCGCCATCTTGGATCTGCCGACAGCGCGGCGGTGAACAGAGGCGAAATGCAGTTTTGGGGAGTGTTTTGGTGTGCAAGAGTGCTTGGGGAGGTTTGGGGAGTAAGAGATGGGTCAAATACTGTATTTGTTTAGGTGGCAGGTGCTACTGATGTATTCGCCATGCCCGCGCTGTCCAGGATGTCTGTAATGTCCGTAATTAGTGAAAATGAGGGGTGTCCTAAGGACAGTATTCCCATCCGTGCTGTCCGCAGGCAAGTTGAAACTGTTCTAAGGACATGCGCGATCTCTGCGGACATAAAAATTGCCCATATGCCACAGTTAAAATGTTTGGTTCTATGGGTGAAGACCGAAGTTATAAGCACTGAAGTTATAAACCACTGTGGGTGTGATATGCTGCGGTGGTTGTGGCCAGGGCCTAGAGTCTTGGGTGCATGGCCAAAGGCCAAAGGCCATACACCCAAGACCGAAGTTATATGCACTGAAGTTATAAAACACCATGGGTGGCTTATAACTTTGCTCTCCTTGGATGAATCCTCATTAAACTTTGTAAAAAGTGTGATATGGGTGGGCCCATATAGACAGTTAAAATGTTTGATTCTATGGGTATGATCTATGGGTGTGATATGCTGCAGTGGTTGTGGCCAGGGCCTAGAGTCTTGGGTGGATGTCCGCCGGCCGTAGGCCGTAGGCCATACACCCAAGACTCTAACAAGCACTGCAGTATAACATATGCATGGAAGTCAACTTTTTATATTGTGGTGTATGGTTAGATGTTTGCTTCAATGGTTCTGTTATGCAGCAGTATTTATGCGTTCTATTAGAATATACTTACTGTTTGATTTTTTGAGATTGGATATATTCTTTTTCAATTTCTGTGATAAAAGAAAAGAGCATGTTAGTGTATGTATTTTATAAAGACTTAATACATTGCATAGACATTTCAGCTTTTTTTCGACACTCATATTTGGTAGTTTACAAACCAGTGTACTGTGCAATTTGCTCAGTTTCTGTGTTTGTTTTTCAAATCATTGGGTCTGTGGGAAAAAAATCCATGTCGGATTAAAAAAAAACCTTTTTTTGTTATGCTACAGTCTATTGGTTTGTTTGTTTTCAGTGTTCACTTGTTTTTTCTGGCTAATGTTCTATCTGTTGGTTTGTTGCAGATCTTTGGAGCAGTTAGATACCTGTTGGCGTATTCTAACTGTCTATTGTTTGTTATAATTTAGTGGTATTGATTTATCTGTTTGGTTGTTATAGAATCTTGGGGCAGTTAGATGGTTCCTAGTGGGCTGACATTTATTCGAATGCCATAATGTCAAAAACATGTCACCAACAAAGAAAATTCAAATGTCTTTTTTTTGTTCTTTTTTGTTTGCAATGGGGGGGGTTCCCCCCAGCCCCCGTTTTTTTTAACCCTTTTTTTTAACTCACGAAACAAAAAAAACGTAAATGAAAAAATAATACATTCAACAAAAAAAAATGTGGTAAAATGTTTTCGACATATTTGTCATTCGAAAAAATGTTTTAGACATATTAACTGGATACCCAGTTAGATACCTGTTGGCATATTCTAACAGTTTATAGTTTTTTAATTGAAGTTTTGTTAATGTTTAAGTACAGATTAGTTATAAAACTTTGGTTTTAAGAAGATTAAATAAGCGTTTGTAAGATTTGCTGGTAATCTCTGCTTTAGAGTAATGGTACTATCATTACATTCGAACCATCCACATTTCTTTTTTATATATGCAGTGTAGTGACCTGCATTGGTTGTGGCTCCTGCGTGGTAGATTATACCTATTGTTGTGAAGGTTTTCTTACCAAGTGATACTCAACCATGTGTGAATCCAGTCAGCTTGCAGTTGTTTTTGGTACCATCTGCATTGTAACGTGGAATCAGAGCTCGGATCGCTAATAAGGCCTGGCATCCACTCCTCAGGCCCTCTTGGGGCCAATCCTGGCACCTTTGGCGCCAGGCTCTTAAGTAAGGAAAGACATCTGCTTGAGGAACTACTTTATTTAGGCTTTCAGCCAACATGGAGGCATCCACATAGCTTGATTCCTAGAACCAAGCTATGCAGTCTAGTGTTTTGGGTGTGGTGGCCTAAGGACTACTTTACCTGGACTACTTTACAATGGCTATTTAAACCACCCCCGAACAAGACAGCACGCTTCGCGTTACTTTGCTTCTAGCAACGTGACGCTCACCGTGTCCAGCTTTCTCACGAGCCTGGCAAATTCCGGACCTGCGGAAAAACCAAGAACCTCGTTAGCAGCAGAATCTTACCTGCATTCATCATCCTTCACTGCTTGCAGCTCCTGGGCAGCTCTGTTGGAGGAGTTCACCACCCGGATCGAAGGACCTGAGAAAAGGAGAAAGACATCATTATAGGAGGTAGTGGAGACATTACAACCACAAAGCGCCTAAAGACTTACATGGTTGGTTGCTTTTCGGCCGGCATAGATCCGGAACTCCATCTGCGCTGGGAACTCACTGCGACCTACGAAAAAGAGAAAAGCAGAGGTCAGTGAGGACAAGACATCGCTGCGCTACGCAAAGCGCCTCCTTACCGCATCATGGCGTGCTATAGCGCGCCAACATCTACCGGTGAGAACCAGCCTACCCAGTTCTCCAAGCGGACACTCTGCGCTCCTAGGGAGATAAAAAAGAGACATTTAGAACAGAGAAAAGGCATGCAAGAATAACAACGCCATCAATCGCAATAAGACCTACCTGAAAGAGTCAGGGCCGCAGTCAGTGAAGTAACTGGAACGCCCGCGCCGACAAAAGACAACTCCCCCCTGCCCAGAGAGCAAGACGGAGAGCCCACCGATTCCGACAACCAGGCGGAATCCCATCGACACCGAGAACCACACCAGGGAATCATTGAGAAGGGCACCAATGACCAACTGGCTGGGTGGCGTCCCTGTGGGTACCAGGTGAGCGTAACAATCTGGAAGATTTCATTTATAGGTATGTTTTTGTTTTCCAGTACTTGTAGTAAGTACATTAGAAATTCTTGTGGATCTTCTTGTGAGTTTATAGTGAATTTCACCATTCCAGCACAGTAGTCCAATTCTTGTCTTATTCCATGAACACTATACGTGTTGTCATGATTGTTTGTTGCGTTTCTATGAAGTACTATGTAAGTGATTTCAACCCGGCACTCCACCTAAGTCAATGCCTAGCTTGTGATGCACAATTGAAACCCTTAATTATTTATTTATGTCTATTTTATTTCTGAACGATATACCCGTATATCACGCCCCTCTTTGAATCAACCCCCCACATTACAGAATTCAACAAAGGAATATCAATCCCAATTTCCCTCCAGCAAACACAGAGAAAAAGTGGTTTTGAATGTGGCTTTGAATGAATGGTAAATACACTGAAAATGAATGAATTTAATTCACAAACATTGTTTCAAGACTAGTGGGAGCTGCTTTGTATGGTATCAGACAAACACTAGCAATGATTATTGAGTAACTAGCAAGTTGAGAACTTAATTCTGAGGTCAGATACAATGAACAGCTATTTCACACGTGATAGATTTGAGCCAAATGAAAAATTTGCGGCAAACTTTTCCGCGTGCGGTAAGCGCGTTTGTAGAAACAGTATAAGGAGTTGGGATGCGGTTTTGGGTTCGTTAGAAAGCTGAGGATGTTAGCTTTAAGTAGACACTTAAATTTCTAGCATACACAGTGAAGAAGTTATGAAGGCTTTTGTGGCGGTTGTTTTCTCAGGAAGAGTCAAAATTTGCAAAAGAAAGATGCGCTTTTTAAAATGACAAACAAGATTTATTTACACTAGGGGTAGACTATGAAGCCGCAAACTGCACGACAGCGCAGCCACCAGCCCAGGATATCACTGGTTGATTTGGCCTGCCGAGACACTCACCTTTCTTCAGTAAATATATTAGCGCAAAGATGATTTTAACACTACTATTACAAAGGACTATAGGGTAAGGGAAAGAGTTCAGGTAAGACAAAAGATTCTAACAATGCAGTTCGGGAAATAAGAGAATGGGTTTGGATAGGATGACGTATAGATAATACATATGCTAGGGACAATCCTATGCTATGGATACTCACTACCAATGTTTGGAATGGACCCATCAGGAATCTGGCCAATGATTTCTGGACTGGAATTCTGCTAGCACACCGGACTGGACTCAAGGTGCTCTGGTTCTGCAATCAGCAAGGCACTCTGGACACTGCATGGCGGGACTGGGCTGGATCTCACGGGTTCTGGCAATAGTTTTGAGCAAGAAAGCAGCACAGCACAGCCAGGCTGTTCTTTTTGTTCCCCTTAGAGGTCTGGGGTAAAATCAGGTTTCTGGATTTTTTTGAAAGGCCAAGCTGAGAATGTTTCAGCTTTGGAAGTGGGCCTTTCTGCTTTCAAAGTTCTGGAGTCTGGAATATGGATTTCTCTTGCAAAGTGCTCCGCCAGCAATCGGATGGTGGGTGAATGTGTGCGTCTTTCTAGGTCCTAAACTATCCCTATTTATGTATTTCCTAAAGGGGTGGGAATGCTGAATTCTGCTAGGCACACCCCTAGGTATTCTATTGATTAGGGTCTTTCCTCCTCCCCAGAGTTGAGAAGAAAACAGGCCGTCATCATGACGTTTTATGATCCAGGGAGAACCTTTGTTTGTTTCTATTTTTCATACAAGACTTATTTACAATTTTGCAAACTTGATACCAATAGCATATTTATATCAGATATTTGTTGGAGCAAGTATTCATCCGAGCCCCGTTAGTGAGAGCTTGCCAATTTTTCGCACTTTTGGTCTGGTACCCAATGTCAGGTTTTTCCCCAATTTTATACATATGTGCACATGATATCTGGGCATAATCCTGTGATGTTTCATGTTTCTAGCATCACCACAATTGCTACAAAACCACAAATCCTGTAGTCATGTCCCTGAACATAGCACATAGTTCTGAGTACTTTTAAAATGTGACCAAAATGTTCATATTAACAATGCTGTAACTTTACAATTTTTACAAATTTACACAGTTCTGTGCCAGTTCTTTTCAAAAATATACTTTTCTGTGCTTTCAGAATAAACAAAACTGTCTGTCCCACCCCCAAGGTTTTGGTGGCTCAAGAGCAATCCCCACCTCTTTCCTCTGGCAGGGTTTTCTATTGACACTTGCATCTGCATATTCTTTTCAGCCAAGAAAGTCCTTTGTCTCTTCTAGGAGCAGCAGAGCAAAATCCCCTCCCCTCTTCATTAACACCTGGATGGGAGTTCCTGGTCCAGATGAGAAGCAGGAGAGATGCCTTTTGTTGGGGGCAAACTGTGGAATTTGCTTTGAAGTTCTTTGGCTTGCATCAGATTTACTTTAAAGTCAATTGTTACATTTTTCTTAGTTGAAAAATAAACTTACATTTTCACAACAGGCAAACAAATCTCTAATTCCAGTCTTTTAAACCATTGAGATTGAATAGTTGCAACCTGTATTACTTTTGATGGCAAGTCACTTAATTCCAACCATTTGATTGTAACTGCACAAGTTTAAGCTTCCAATGTAATTAAATGACAGCTGTCACACAGGCGGCCGACGGTACTGCGCCCATATTTTACAGATTTTCACAGACAAGCACACTTTTTAATGTGGATATTCTTATGATGGATTCTGCTTCTCCTGACATTGTGTGCTTATGTGGATTCCTTAAATAAGGTGATGGGGGGGCGTGGCCTGGAGCGCAAGCGATGAGGCAGCTCCTCTGATGGCCTCCGCTCGGATCTGCGGCTCAGCGTTAATTTTACCCGTTTCCAGCTAAGTTTGTTGGTCGTGATGGGGAGCATTTACCTGCTGTGGTCCTGGGCAGTGGATGACAGCGTTTTGAGGGCATAACGCCTTCGCTAACGGCGAAAACGCGACGGGGAGCGCGAAGGTCAGCTCCCGTAACACGAGCTAAAATGGCCACCGCATCCTCGCAACCTGCTCCAGGCTGGCGGCTGGCTACCATCGTCTGCCCATGAGACGCGTATGAGGCTCATCCCGCCCGACACCCTGCAACGGAGCGTCTCCCCCCCTGTGCCTGGTCCTCGACGGTGCGAGGCCTGCCGTCGGGACCCCTGTGATCACGCCTCGCTGGGATTGCTCTCTCTGCAGACCCCCCACCCTCGTCTTCCTGGGGCACCCCTGCCCACTTTCTGCCTGCTGCCTCTCCCGGCTACCACCGGAGGCCCCCCGTGATCCCGGCTTGAGTGAGAGCCACACACGTCGCCTGTCTGAGATTGGCGGCTCTCAGCTCCACCTCAGCACCCTCTTCGATTCCTGGGGCACCCCTGCCCATCTTCGGCCTGCTGCTCTCGGGGGTGGGGCCCTGCCTCCCCCAGCTACCATCAATGGCCTACTTGCTGCTGCGTGGCCCCGGCTCAGGGGTCGGCCACGCACAGGTGAGGTGGGCTGCCCCTCAGCCCTGCCCCAGCAACCCCTCCAGCCAGACTTCACCCCGGAGGCCCTCCATCTCCAGCTACAGCATGGCCCCGATTTGAGCAACACTTCTGGCCCCTCTGCTACCGGCTCTCTGCCCCCCCCGGGGTTAACCTGAGGCCTACCACAACAGCCCCTCCGGGCGCCTAATATCCCCGCCGGGAGGGCCCTCGAGCTCCACCTACTCCGACCCCACACAAAGGGTGTCCCCCCTGCGACTTCCTGGGGCGCCCTTGCCAACGTCTGCTCACCACCGGCCGGCCGGAGGTGCCGACCGCCACCTTCCTAGGCGGACGCCCAGCTCGCTGGACTGCCCAACTTTGAGGAACTGTTCTATCTCACGAGAAGCTGGAATCTTAACCTGTCCGCTCCACCGCATAGGATCCTTGGGCTTTGCCCACCCCGCACATTTATTCGGCCGCCCGCTCAACCCCTTGCAAAACGTGAACTCGGGAGTCACCCTCGGGGGACGTCCCCTCCCCACGGAACGATGGCCAAAGCACTAAAGCCTCCTAAATCAGCCGACATCTCTGCTATGCTGCAGTCCTCGGGGAAGGGTGGAAAGGCGGACCCCCTCAAGCTCACCCCCCAGAAAACATCTGAGGGCGGCGGAACGCTCGCAACTAGGGAGGATCTTCAGGCTTTCATGAGCGATATTAAATCTGAATTCAGAGCCTGCATGTCGGAACTCACCGCCAAATTGGAACAGACCAAGCAAAGAGTCACCTGCATCGAACTGAGGGTCGGCGAGGTCGAGGAAATGACCACAGACCACTCCGCTTCACTGACGGAAATTCAACGCACCATCCAATCGCTGGTGGCAAGAACCGAAATCCTCGAACATAAACAGGAGGACTTGGAAAACCGCTCCCGCCGCAACAACCTACGTCTTCGCGGGGTGCCCGCTTCGATCTCTGATCGGGAGCTCCCAGAATACGTTAGCATCTTCTTCGAGTCCCTCCTGCCAGACCTGAACGAGACTCAACTGCTGCTGGATCGGACCCACAGACTGCGCCCTCGCCGAGGGGTCGATTTGGACCCCCCCGGACGTGATCACTAGGGTCCACTTCTACACCACTAAGGAGGCCATAGCAGCGATTGGCCGCTCTAAGGACAAGCTCTCATTTCAGGGAATCCCGATACAGATCTTCCAGGACCTCTCCCCGCTGACTCTTCAAAAGCGCAGAATGCTCCGGCCTCTGTCACTCTTTATTCGGGATCAGCAGATCCGTTATCAATGGCTCTTTCCTACGGCCCTACAGTTTTTGTACAAGGGCACTCAGCGCACCATCAGCCACCTCGATGATGCGACGTCAATCCTCCGCCCGGACTCCCCAGAGACCTTAGACCTCTCCGCTCCGGGCCGATCAAGCCCAGCCTCAGAAGCTACCTCCCCAAAACCGAAACGGACCCCATGGTCCAGAGTGCAGAGAAATCGCAAACCCAAATGACACGCCTTAACACCTGCACTGGAACCATGACGCTGGAACGACCCTAAGCTTCACATCTCGCCGCGGATCCGACGCGATCCATAACCCCCTCCAAGGCGGATGACACCACTTTACCCTTGGAGAGACTTTCAAACATGTTGGTGCTGTCGAATGACAGCCCTGGTGCCTGGGGGACATGTCGATAGTTCCAAATCGACCCCCATGGACGCACTTTGGTCCTCCCGTTGGAGGTCGCTTTTGAATATGTTTTCTCCCGTTGGAGACCACTTAGACCAGTTTAAAAACCCTCGACCACAGGAGACTCCAAATCGATCATGCCCTCACGTCTATGGCTGACCTAACCCCCCCACAACCCCTTTCCCCCCAGCAAGAGGATCCCCCGGACCAACCCCCTCACTTGAAACTCAAGTTCACCTCCTTGAATGTTAGGGGCCTGAACTCCCCCGCGAAGAGGAAATCGATCCTACAGAGGCTACAAGACAACAGATCGTTGATCGCTTTTTTGCAAGAGACGCACCTGATCCCGGCGGACTTTTCGCGTCTGCGAAGCAAACTCTTCCCGCTACAATTCCTCGCCTCTAACAGCACTAAGAAGGGGGCACCGCTATTTTATTCGCAAAAGACCTGAAGCCTCAGATCCTTGACTCACTACAGTGCCAGGAGGGTCGCTTTATTGCAGTCAAGTGCTCCATCCATGGCCAGCTCTACACCCTCATTTCGGTGTACGCCCCGAACGAATATCAGTAAAGCTTCTACCAGGATCTGGAGGTCTCTCTCCTCCCATTCATCGAGGGGCATGTCGTCATGGGAGGAGACTTTAACGGGACTCCGGACCCTCTCAAGGATAGATCTCACCCCCCGTCTTCTAGAGATTTGAAGTTGGCCGCTGGCTTGCTCCACCTGTTTCGCACACTAAACATTGTGGACTCTTGGAGGGTTCTGTCCCCGGACGAACGGGACTTTACCTTCTATTCGTATGTGCATCGTACCTCCTCCAGAATTCACCTAATCCTGACCACCCCACAGATCCTGTCCTTCACTGATGATGTGATAATTGGCCCCCGGATCCTTTCGGACCATGCTCCAGTTACTTTGATCCTGCGGTCTCATGACCCAGACCCCCCTCCGCGCCGCCGGTGGTGCCTCTATGACCCTATCCTGGGAGACATGGCAGTGAGGGACTCAATCGCCAACTCCATTAGGAACCTTTTCGTCGAAAACCGGGACGAGGACACTTCCCCGGCTAACACCTGGGACGCCATGAAGGCGGTCCTCAGAGGCGAGCTGATTGCCCAGGGAGCCGCATACCACAAAAGGAAGAGGGAGTCGCGCAACGCTTTGGAAGCAGCAGTCCGAGAGGCTGAGGCTACACATAAAAGGAAGGGCTGGGCGAAGAGCAGAAATAATATCTTATGCCTCTGTGATCCGCAGGGGGTGATCCACTACGCTGACCATGAGAAAATACGCTTGGCAACAGCCCAACACCTGGAAATAATGACGGCAGCCCCGAGAGATCCAATTAAGCAGCACTCCTACATCCAAGAGGCGACCCTACCACACCTAACCCAGACGGCCAGGGAAGACCTGGAGGCCCCGATTACAATCGAGGAGGTGGAGGCTGCCATTAAGAGCTTAAAACCCAGAGCCCCGGGCCCGGATGGATTTTCCACTTGCTTCTACAAACTCTTCCGGCCCCAACTAGGGGCCCCCCTGGCCCACCTCTTCAACTCATTCGTGCCCACTGGCACCGTCACCCCAACGATGCAAGAATCTATTACAGTCCTTATCCCCAAGCCCGGGAAAGACCCTCACGATATTGGCTCATATAGACCCGTTGCATTGCTAAATTTGGACGCCAACATATACTCTAAAGTCTTGGCCAACTGTCTGGCACCTATCCTCCCTAATATCATAGACCCGGATCAAACAGGCTTTATAAACCACAGGTCGACGAAAGACAACATCCGCAGGGCCCTGGATCTCATCGAAATCGCCACTCGGGATTCCCAATAGCTAGCCCTATTGGCATTGGACGCAACTAAAGCGTTCGACAAGGTGGACTGGTCTTATCTGCGCCTCACTCTGGGGGCCTTTGGCTTCGGTCCGACCTTTCAGAAGATGATCCTGGCAAACTACCAGTCCCCCAGGACGAGGCTGAGATTCAACGGCCGCTTGTCGGACCCAATCTCCCTCACGTGCGGAACGAGGCAGGGATGTCCTCTATCCCCTCTGCTTTTCGCTTTGGCCATGGAGCCGCTGGCTCAACGAGTCCGGAAGAACCCCCGAATCAGTGGCCTGTGCACCGGCTCTGCGCAACATGAAGTGGCCCTCTACGCGGATGATATTTTGCTTACCATCACGAACATTGAGAGATCCATGAGCAAGGCCTTAACTGAAATCCACAACTTTGGGATGGTCTCGGGATTCGCGGTTAACTATCAAAAGTCGGCGGCGACGGGCATGACGCCAGCCGAACGGGAGGCCCTGGTGAAGAGAGGTCCGTTTCAATGGAGCATCAAATCGATCCCCTACTTGGGGGTTCATATCCCCGCACACCCAACGGAAGTTTACCGAGCTAACTTTTCGCCACTCTTCGAGGAACTAGAAAAGGATCTGACCCGCTGGCAACCCCAAGAGATCTCCCTCCTAGGCCGGATCACGGCGTGCAAAATTAACTTACTCCCGTGCTTCCTCTATGCCTGTGCCGCCCTCCCGATCACCATTCCGCTTCCCCCCTTGCAGCGGCTCCAAAGGAAGATGGTGGACTTCATCTGGAAAGGGAAGAAACCGTGCATCCCGCGGAGAACAATGATGGCCAGCACGAGATTGGGAGGCCTGGGGGTCCCCGACCTCCGCAAATACCATATGGCGGCACAGCTGGCCCACCTTCAGGCATGGGGACTTGCTACGGGTCGACCGAAATGGGTGGAGATCGAACACTCCTGCCTCTCCTCCCCTTCGCTTCCTCCGGTTCTTACCCACAGCTTTAAGCCGCAGCTGGCCGGGCACTCTCACAGCTACAAAACAAACTATTAGGGCCTGGGAGTGGGCTCGCAGACACCGGGATGTCCCAGGAGACTTGAGTGCACTCTCCCCAATCTTCCTCAACCCAGCTTTCTCCCCCGGGGCCCGTCCCCAAAACTTCAGAAACTGGGTCGCAGGGGGCCTCGCCACCTTAGGACAACTTTTTGCAGGGGACTCCCCCCTAACCTTTGAACGGTGCAAGATGACTTTTCAGTTAGCGGAAACGGATAGGTACTCCTACGCTCAGCTCAGACACTGGTGCTCTCACCCACAGATCCGAGCGGCGGCCACAAGACCCCTTACCTCACTGGAACTGATGGTGAGCGACCTACCGACCCGGGGGAAAATATCGACCCTGTATAGGCTGCTACAGGAGGACCCCCTCCGGTCCAGGCCTTCCTAAATGTCCCAATGGGAAACGGACCTCGGACACGCCATTGATGACCATACATGGGTAGACATTTGGACAAGAACGCGGACGTCTTCCCGCTGTATACACAGGGAGTGTGCCCATAAACTACTCCTGCGCTGGTATTACCCCCCTCTACGCCTTCATCACTTCCAACCAGCACTAAACCCTCTATGTTGGCGACTTTGCAGCCTCCCAGGATCCTACTTCCACATGTGGTGGACCTGCCCCCGGGTGCAGGAGTTTTGGTCTCTCTGTCTAGCCACCATTAAAGACGTCACCCAGGCGATCATTCCGCTCACGCCCGAACAGGTCCTTTTAGGGATTCCATTGTCAGGCTCATACCCGCGTTCGGGGAGAAGAGCGGCCCTGACATCCCAGTTCCTATTAGCGGCCAAGATCACGGTGGCCCGCACCTGGAAGTCCACGGACGGACCCTTGATGGCCCTTTGCTGGGTCAAACTTTGGGATATTTTAATAGCTGAGAAAGTCACGGCAGCCAGGGTGGGTCTGCTTCATCGTTTTCGGGATATCTGGGAACCAGTGCTAGAATATGACCGGAATTACCCGGCCCTGACCTACAAACCGCCCCTGATCGCAAGGGCCCTTCACGCTATGGAGGACCCACCAGTGCCGCCGAGCCAGTCTGACTAAGGCCGAGAACTATGCTTGCCGGGGAACGTATGGGGTGGGTGACGGGGACTCTGAGTTACAGGACCTGAGATACTATATGTAATGTCCTTGTATAATCTCTCCTGTGTGTCGATTGATAAATAAACACATTTTTAAAAATAAGGTGACGGGTAATACCCAGCAAGGATGTTGGATATTTCCTGATGTTTTGAACCAATATTTTGCAATTTCAGCAGCCAAGGAAAAAAGGATTTCAGAGCACCTTTGTATTTCCTTGCAATAAAGCACTGCCTTTCATGAAGTTTCCATTTGCACTCTGTGGGCAGCCCAATGACAGGTTTCCACAGTGTGGTCTCCTGTTCCACCACTGACACAGGCAATGTAGATTGGCAGCCATCTTTTCCGGTTTCACAGTGCAATTTTCATAGGTTTAGCACGCATAGGGCTTCTTTTGGCCATTTTGCTGGTTCTGGTGCCACCGGCATACAGTGATGTCACAGGGCAGAGCTAGTGGGTCAGTACATCCCACAACTAACATTTGCAAACACAATTGGTCTGTACTGTGTAAGTAAATGTCAACAATTGGTGGCAATTGAAATAGAATATTCATTGCTACATTTGGGTAGCAACTTACACCAGTTATATTTGAAAATTTGAATGGACCAGATAGTTCTGTGTCCAAGTCATTTATTCGGAGCGTGTGTTGATTCTTTGAATAAGTACCTGAGTTACTTTGAGTAATAGGTTCTTCTTTGGTTGTGGTAATTGTTGAAGTATTGTTGAAGCAAATCCTCTTTGGAGGATTTGCAGTCAGATCCTGTTGCATTTCTGTTTGAATTAGTTTTCTTTTACAGCGTTTTCCTTTTTTTTGGAACAGGATGTTTTTAGATGGGGGTGTATAGTGAACGTAGTCTATTGTATTCTAAAACGCAAGGAATATCAGCGTTTACTTTACTTGCATCAAAGTTGATTAGAAATAGATCGTCAAGTGTACGTAAGCATGATAGTGCTACATAGCTCATGCCTTCTTTAAAGACTGTGTTACCAATATCTATCAATGCTTTGTCTAGGGTAAGACTTTGTGATTTATGAATGGTGACTGTGTATGCTAGAGTTAGAGAAAATTGTTCTCTGGGTACATACTTGTCTTTGAAGAGAAGGAATCGAGCTGTTGAGCGCCCTATTCTTTTTACTTCTGAAAGTTTGTCAAAGAGAATATTGACAAACTGAATGTTGTTGTCAAGTGGGTATGTTTGAAAGCCAACAACTGTACCCAGTGCTCCATTAACTAGTCCTTGCTCCATGTCAAGGTTACGTTTAAGCATTACTCTACAATTTAAGGATCATTTTAATATTTTCTCCAAACCAGCTGTGTTGGAGATAGAATTTTCTAAGGTATTTAGTATTGTTGTGGCTTGTTGACACATGGGTAGTGTCATACCATGTACGTCCAAATAGTATGTGGAGCAACTTTCAATTATTGGTTGCATTTCTTTTTTCAACATTGTTTCATTGAATTTGGAACAGCTAAACAACATTTATGTGCGCTAATTGTTCCATAACATCAGTAGCACATGAGTTACGGCCATAAAGTGCATGGATGTGCCGGGTTTTTAATATTACTTGTGCTTCTTGAGATAGTATCACCAACTCTAATACTTTTTAAAATGTTGGCGTAAGTGAGGTCTGCAGACTGGCACATGTTTTCTGTTAATTCTCTGTATTGGAAATGTTCCCAGAGGTTGAAATTTCCTATGTTGCCAACAGTTTTATGGCAGAGTTTGTGTCCTACAATTTTAAAAATAGGTTCACCTTTCACTGGTGTCAATTGAAGAAGATCTCTGAAAACAATAATGTGTTTTCCCCCAAAGAGCTCTTCGTAGTTTGTTTTGAGTACTTCTTGCAATCGGAGGTGAATGAAAGCCAACATTAGGTTGGAGACCATGCTCACTTCATCTATTAGTAGCATTTACATTTGTTTTAACACTCTGCATAGTTCCATTGCAGCTTCTGTAGAAAGTTTGTAATATTCAAATTTGTTTTGGTGTTCTACTGGAAGGAGTAGTAATCGTTGTAAAGTGACACCACCTAGGTTGTAGGCAGCTAAACCAGTAGGGGCAGTTACAACAGCTGACAGTTTGTTGTTTGTCAATTGTTGAAGGAACTTGCTGATGATTTTGATTAAGAATGTTTTGCCTGAACCAGCTTCACCAGTGACATAAAGTAGTATAGGTTTGTAATTTTGGCAGGTACATTCTTTATTTTCATGCTGTACACCATGGCAATTTCTTTTGTTACTTCTTGAAAAATGGTGTGCTGCTCTTTGTTCAGTTTTGATTGTAGTACGGTTAAGTCTTGTGTATCTTCTTCATAGTGACACATGCTGTTCTCTACTTCTGTCATAGCTAATTCTGCCTCATTTGCTATTAGTGGCTGTCCCAGTGGTTCTTGACTTCCTGTTACAGAAGGTTGACTACTGTCAGGAGTGTCCTTATCTAGTTAGGCCTGGAGTTCTTCTTTGTGTTGCTGTTCATTGTGCAACATTGTTTTGTACTGCATAACGTTTATATCAGTGATAGTGCTTTCATTTGCTTTGAAAGCGTCTTCATAGGAGTCATAGTTTTCTAGTATCTCTTCTTCTTTTCTCCATGGTTTAAAAAGTTACAGCAGGGACATGTAATATAGTTCTTTCTCTTGAGGAGTTTTAATGACAATTTGATATGATTAATTAAGCTTCATTTGGTAAGTTTCACTAAGCTGCCATCACAATCTGTCACTCTATATCTACCTTTTTTTTCATCGGGTTTTATATTATTTTTGTATGTGAAGTTTTGGGCTATGTGGTATAGACACATGGTTTCCAAAGTGGTACTCCTGTTCGGGTAGTATGTGTCCAGTAAATTGTTTTTCAAAATGTCTTGGCTGTTGGGATCATTTTTGGCTATTGTTTCTATGTCCTCATATGATTTGAGAACTCTTTTTCGAGATTACCAGAACCAAGACTTAGCCATACTAAATTTTCAGATTTTCCATACAAAGCAGTACCAGTTAAACGATCTGCAGCTTCATAGGAGCCACATTCTCTATGAGAGAGCATGTTTATGCCTAAACTGTACAATTTCTGAGATTGTGTTTTGTCTGATGATAGGTCATTCCAGAGGTCTTGAAGCTCTGATTTGTCTGCTTTTGTTAAGTAGGCTGTAACATATCGTGCAACTGCAGTGGAATTGTCTGCAATGTAGTGCACATCTACGTTTGAATTCCATAAGAAGGAAATGATTGCATTGTAATCATTGATATTTTTTGATTCTTCTGTTCTTTTTATGTAATACGTGCTCTTAGGTGATTTACCTTTAACACTATGGGCCTCATTGGGACCCTGGCGGAGTGGGTTTCCGCCAGCGCTAATCGCGGCGGACCCGTCCGCCGTACTACGAGTTCCCTTAGCGCCATGGAGGTTTTCTCCGCCTGGTTTTACCGGGCGGAGAAAACCATGGCGCTAAGGGACCTCGTTGTTAATTACGCCGCCGTACTTTACGGCGGCGTAATTAACTCCTTCCCCACTCCCATTATACCCTATGGGGCAAGAATGGGAATGGGGAAGGGTAAAATGGGGATTGGGGATTTACCGCTCCGCCAAGGTCGGCATGGGGTGGTAAATCCGCCAACCCCCATGGCGCTATCGGCGGCTTTCCGCCATGCTCCGCGGTGCATTTAGCACCGCGGATTCCGCCAGGGTCGTAATGAGGGCCTATGTCTAACTGAAGACATGAAGTTGTTCACTTCACCTGTTTCTGTAACTGGTCTAGGGAAACCAAAGCGGCATTTGGTGTAGTATTTTCCTTTGTTTTTGTATTTGCAACAACAATATTTGCCACATTTGTGTCTTTGAAATTGTACAATTTGTGCATGAAGATCACTATTTGTTGCTTTCGATGGAATTTCATAAGTAACATATTTTTCGATAAAAAATCTTTAATCCATAAAAGCATGTGGATATGTGGTGCTCCTCTGGCTTGGTATTCTTTTCTCCAAAAGAAGTGTTGCACTTCTCCGAGGGGAGGACTGGTTTTATTACAAATAAACTGTAGCATAGCAATGAAGCGATGATGGAAATATCTTGAAACATTAACAGTATCTAGAGAGCAAAGTTCTCCAGGTATTAGTATATCTATGTTTGTTTTGCTTTTGTTTGATATGCATAGGAAATTATGCAAATCGTCCCATGCATATTCTGCACAACTTAATGTAACAAACCAAGTGGGTGGGCCAAGGTTTCTTATCATACAACGTACATCTCTGTGACGTCGGAACCAGTACTCTTTCGTACCATGCATGTTTGCTAACAGATTTGTAATGCTTGATTGTAAAACCTCATCTTTTTCTTGCACTTTTTGTATTAATTGCATATCTGACATATTTTGAAAGTGGGTTCCTAATTTCAATATGTGTGCAACTCCGTAACATAGAGTTGCTAGTTCACTTTCAAAGAGTAGGTGGAATATGTATTCCACATTTTGTCTAAATCTGGGATCTTCAGAATACATTCATAATGAGCGGTGTTCTGATGCTGTTATCTGAGTGGGTCTATCATCGTACCTTCCTCCTTTGCCAGTAGGAAAGAGTAGAGGAAAAGCATGTGCTTCTATACTTTTTTCCCATATGCTGATTGGTGATCCTTTGGTTTGTCGCATTTGGTACATTTCTAGTTCATCATCTATGGTGTCATTAGAGTGTAATGGATGAATTGTATAATGGTCTAAAATAATGGATACTGTAGCAGGATCTACAAGTTCAAATTGACCAGCTTCTGGTGACTCTTGAGTTATTTCAGTTGTTTCCCTTAAGTTTTCTTCAATATTTATTTCTTTGTAGCATTCATTATTGACTTTTAGATATTGTAAGGCTTGTCTAACTTTATGTAAGTCTACGAGTTGTTGCCAAATTTGTTTGTCTTTTGTTGGTACACCATTTACTAAGACAATTAAAGATTGCTCTACTGGAGGTTGCACTCCCAGAGTGTGCACATTTTCTTTCAGATCTAATGGTAAATAAACTACTTTGCCACAAATGCCTTTCACCAATTCAGAGGGAGGTAATTTTGCTGTTTTTGGTTGAAGGCATATTATCGCTTGAAATGGGTGCACTGTTTGAATTAAATTGAGTTGTTGCAGGGGTTTTGGTAGTGGGAATAATTCCAAGTTATTTGTGATAGCACGTGAAGGAGATTGGTTGTTGTCATGTTTTGTAGTGCAGTAACTGCAAAGTATTAAGGTGTCAGTTATTTCGTATTTGTTTTCTGCTATAAGGTAGAGAACTAATACAAACCATTTGGAATCTTCATTGTCTTCTATTTTGTATGTTACGTCTACAGTTTTTGTGTTACTTTTATAAAAAGTTCGGCGGCAACACACACACATGGTTTGGTACTTCAGCGGATGTACCTTTCAATTTTAGTATTTCTTTTTTGTATGTGTTTAATAGAAGGTTGCTATTTGTACAGTAGTTGTTAGTTTGTTGTAAAGCTATTGCATTTTGTAAGTGGCTTTCACTTCCAAAATATTTTCTCTGTATATGGTTGATTTCTTCGAGTAGGACTTTGGGTGTACCATGTAGAAGAGTGTTATTTAAATTGGCTAGTGCTAAAGCAGGACTTTTAGCATAGTACAGTTTATAGACTAGATTTCTTATAGTTGAATGATGTGTTGATATAATTTTGATATGATGGAAGGTGCTTTTGCAAATAGGTCCTGAAATGCAGGCTAATGAATGTCCTTGTAGTCCTGTGTATTTGCGCACTGGACAGGTATCCATATTTTGTAGCACTTTCATTTTGATTTTGTCTTTGCCTTTCACATACGGTTTGAGGAACTAGCGTAAAGATTTGAAAGATTTTTTGGGAATGTTACATATTGACGTGCATGTCCATTTGTATACTGGACGTTCTGTTTCAGTCGAATGGAGAGGTAATTCTGAGTTTTCTGGGGATATTTTTGTAAGCAGTATTTCTTGTTCCATTGTGGTATTATTAATTTTTTCATAACCTCGTCCACTGCTATGGATGGCAATTGTGTTTGTTTGGTTTTGTTTGTATGCTTCTTCATTAAAATATGGTTCTGTGCTATTTGAGAAGTTATTTTTGTCCATGAGACACCTATTACCTTGCAGCTCAGATCGGGGTAGTAAACGACTGGATACACGCAGACCCCACACTCCCCCATATCCGCATTGAAATAGAGAGCATGACCCTGCTAATCCTCTACGCCACCCATGACCAACCCCCGATGTTACCCAGAATGACACACCATATTTGCCAGGCCTGGCGGGATGCGCACAAACTAATTGGCTGGAAAGGTAAACCAACACTATTGCAACCCCTATGGCACAACGCGCTCCTCCCGGAAATAGTACACATTAGCGCACGTGATACAGGAGGGTCACCTCCTTGACTTCGAGGCCATGCAAGAGCAATTCGACCTCGCACCGATGGACCAGTTTCGACATGCGCAGTTGGCCCACGCCATCCGCACCCAATTCCCTGATACGACAACCATACCCCCCAGTACCCCCATTGAGACCAATATCCTCCCGCAAAGAATTGCCTCCAAGGTCACTTCCACCCTCTATCAAGCCCTTAACTCCTTCAGGGCTACTCAGCTCGACGGGCTCAAGGAGAAGTGGGAAAGGGATATAGGTCAGCTGGAATCAGAAGACTGGGTTGAGGCATTAATGTCCCCTAGAGAAATTGGTATAGAATCTAAACTCAGGCTAATACAATTGAGAATCTTTCACCGCTCATACCATTCACGCACGGCCATGGCCAGATGGGGGGGACTGGAAGACGAGACATGCCTAAGATGCAAAACAGAACCTGCCACCTTCTACCATATGATATGGGACTGCCGGGTGTTACAGGTCTTCTGGGAGAGCTGTATTAACACAATCTCTGCCACCCTGGTGACACGAATCCCTAGGGATCCCAAAATGATACTCTTAGGCATCAGGGGTAAAGTTGATCTCTCAAAATGTGAAAAGAAAATGTTGACAATAGCATTTGGGGCAGGCAAAAGATTAATCCCGGCTAACTGGGGCTCTGCCGACCCTCCGTCATTGAACCGCTGGAGTAACTAGCTGGACAGATGCGCGGCCTCGGAACGCCGGATATATAATGCACGGGGCTGCCCCCGCAAATTCGAAAAAGTATGGGGTAAATGGCTTGATGCTCACTAAAATTCGTTAATGAAAGTAGATCTGTACCGCTGTTAACTTTGGTTACCGGCCTCATCCCACAAATATCTGACGGCTCTCGGCCCTACAGGGCTCCTCTTGTTTTTGAAATTGCCATAATTCCTGGTCAGATGTATGCCTATGATTCATGTTTGTTTTGTTGTTGTGTTGTTTAAAACTCAAACAGAGTTATAAAAAAAAAGTTTTTTGTTGACATTCCGTTTATT
This sequence comes from Ambystoma mexicanum, assembly GCF_040938575.1. NCBI lineage: Eukaryota > Metazoa > Chordata > Amphibia > Caudata > Ambystomatidae > Ambystoma > Ambystoma mexicanum. Next base: position 426,222,867 of record NC_090930.1, on the reverse strand, counting down.
GAGAAGTTTTTTTGTAATTTAGTAGTTAGTTTTGTTAGTGCTTTAATTCTGTTTAACACTAAAATGAATAACTTTCTTTTGAGAAGGTTTGCACTGTCTATCAAAGCTTCTAAGATTAATTTTCTATGGTAGGTTTGAAGGGTTGTGCATGATTTGTTTCCTGTTTTTATAAGATTCTGAAGGACTCTGTGGTCGTAACATTTTTGCTAAAATACTTTTGTTGGTATGGTTACTTGCTAGTATATCAAGATTTATAGGAGCAGTTTTAGCAGTAGTAGTAGCCAAATTCTTGTTAAGCATTTTTTGTTTCGTTTTACATTTTGATAGAGGAGGCAAAGTTTCTGTACTGGAAGCTTGTTTTGTTTAGCTAAATGACTGTATTAGTTTTGTTTGAATTTTTTGTACAAACTCTGGTAGAGATGGATGCTTATTTTGGAAACTTATTTTCATTTGCTCTATTTCTGCATTGCTTTCTGTGCATGAGTGTCTGAGTGTGATGGGAAGATGTAAGTGGTGGTGTGTGATTGTGCAGTTACAATTAGTTGGGAAGGCTATTCTTCTATTTGTGTGTTACTAAACTGCGGTTCAGATGAGAGTAGAAAGTGAGCTAGTGGTGCGGAGAAGGATTAATAGTAAAACTAATGGTATAAAATTAAAACAGTTCTTTGTTTTGTAGTACTAACATTCTAAGGGTTGAGTATGTTATTTGTATTCCAAAAAAACGTGGCTTTGTGTGCCATTCTGCCTGCTAATCTCTGTTTAATAAATGGGGATTTGTGGGCAGAATGTTTCAGAAATCGCTGTTTTGTTTGGTGCGCAAATTACATGAATGAACCACACAGTGTGTTTGAGGAAAGAATATTAAGGTTATATTGTACTTACTCTTTTTTTGTGGAATGAGCCGATTTCTTCGGATATGTTGTTTGTAGTTCAGATGCTGCTGATTTTCAGGAGAGTGGTCTTCACTGCAATTGTAAAAGAAAGAAGTTAGTAATTTTGTGTGTTTATAGCACTGATGTTAATGTAGACGTTGATTTTTATGTTTTTGTGGTAGTATTCTTGTTTGATATCTGAACATAGTGTATGCATGCATTTCATTTGACTATGTGCAGCCTTTATATTTTATTTACAATACTTTAGTTCAACATGCTTTGCAAATTAGTAGAATTTTAAGTGCATGAAATTCACTTGGTTTTTTAAAGCGGTGTAGCAGATAGCAGACAGGTTTGGAAGCGACAGTTGATTATAGTAGATGGGAAAAATTTCAATATATTCATTTTATAGGTAGACATGCCAACAATCGGGAGCCCCTGAGAGGGAGATTTCACCACAGCAATCGGGAACATTTATTCCTCCCATAGGATTGCATTGGGATTAGCATTAATTTAGGTGGGAGACAGTAAAAAATAGTGCAATTTTTCAATGAAAAATCGGGAGTCTCGCGCGTAAATCGGGAGGGTTGACATGTATGTATAGGCTGTGCAGGTTTAGTGGCATTACTCTGTTTATATGGATTCATAACAGTTGTACATGTATTGTGAATAAAATATGCATACCTGTAGTTTGTATTCATGCATGTGGATATGAATGCAGCTGTAAGTAGAAATCTTGGAGACTTGTAGAGTAGTTTTTGTAGTAGGTGCTTTCCAATGATATGAGACTTGCACTCAGAGTGATCAACAGTACATTTGAAGTGCTGCACTCCGATGATGTAGTTAGATGTAGATGTCTTGATTGTGATTGGTGAATGGTTGTATGACTGCTTAGCTGTATCCAATGAGGGAATGGCACCGAGAGTGATGTGGAAAGGGTAGAAGGCCTGGCTAAGAGTTACGTGCCGCGCGGACACTGCAGCTGTCTGGGAATATGGCGTGCCACATCCAGGGTTTGCCCGCAAATCCAGTATGGAAAGGGGACTGTAGGGATCAGATGTTGACATTGTGGATTTGTGTAGAAAGAGATTGTGTGTAGTGAAGATGGCAGAGGTGGAGAAAGTCAGGGTGTTGGTGCTCAGAGATATGTTTATCCATGGTTTACAGCAGTATGCTCAATGGAGGCATGTGGCAAACAATTTCGATGTTAAAGGAGTGGAGGTGGTGTGGAGCACTGTGCCTGATTGCAGTATAGAGGGAATTCTATAAGTGTGTGAAGATATGCGCAGGATGAACAGTCCCATCTGGTAGTTTTGCACTATAGTGCTTTCCATTTGGGCTACGTCAGTGCCCTACTTTTTTGGCAGATTTCGAACAGTTGGTTCAAGCAGTAATAAACATCATTCCAAATGCGAAAGTAATTTATTCTGGATTACTACCTAGGGCAATATGGGACAATAGTTCTGTTTTTTTTCCTCAGCAAAACATTGCTAAGTGTGCAATCAATCGAGGCATGTGTGCTTTCATGGTTAGAGCTGTTATGTTTTTCTATAATAATGAGAATATTAATTTGAGTAATGCTGTTTATTTTAAAGAAGATGGCATTTCCTTATCTTTATTGGGAAATGCCATGCTGTTTTGGAATGTAAGGGTTGCTTTGGAGAAGGCTATGTGAAGATTTTAGTAGTAAAGTAAGAAGAAAAAAACACACAAAAAATACAAAATAACAGGTGTCTGTCAGGCATCTGCAAAAAAAAACGGCTCTTTTCAGAGCCCACCTCAAAGGGGAAATGGGGCACACTATTTAATTTTACATTCACCACGCTCAGATTTTCGATATGTCTGCGGACATGGTGGTAGTCTACGGACAGCGCGTATTACATACAGGGATTTTGGGGTGGAGAGGTATGCAAATGAGAATGAACGGAGCTAGGGATTGGTCAGTAAAGTTTACTGGGTGTGTTGTGTAAGGAGAGATTTTGTCAGAATGTCTTTTTCCTGAGAGAAGAACAGATAGCTATGGCTGTGTGTTTCCAAAAACAGATTATCTGGATTTTGGGAGACTCGTGGATACATTGGTTGGAGGTGCATGCAGAACGTCATGGAGTAGCTGCAGATCTTGGATTCCCTCATGTGGAAGTGCACTGGCATTGAGTGCGTGGAATGAAGTGGCTGACATGGTACCTCTCTGTGCTACTTTAGAGACAGAGCATCATCCAGACATAATCATAATTCATTGTGGAGGGAACAGATTAGGACAAGTGTCTGGAATTTCTTTGCAAGTTGCAATGAAAGAAGGACTTGAGAAGGTCATGGACATGTTTCCAAATTCCCAAGTAATTTTTCTCGTATTGCGCAAAGACAAATGGGGCTGTGTTCTTCTTTATTTGGTCCACAAATGGAGAAAGCGAGGCGCAATGTCAATGAAGCTGTTTGTGCCTTTCTAAGAGTTGTTGGCATGTCCTCTTTTCACAATGAAAATGTTATGTTTCGTAGCACTTACATTTTTCGCAGAGATGGAGTCCATCTTACTTATGCTGGCAATCAGATTTTTCTGAGAAATGTACAAAATGCATTGCAACCTTTTTTGGAATTAGAGTCATCTATTTTGCAGTAGATTTTGACGATTTCAAGTTTTTCAAACACACAAAAACACCACCAAAAGGCTCTTTTCAGAGCCACCACTTCCTCCCAGAGAAAAGTGCATTGGTTTTGCTAGGGCAGCACCCTAACATTTTATATGTCCTATGTCCACGGACTTCCAAAAAAATGCACAGGGCCCTGCATTGTTTATTTGCCACTTCTATTTTTAAACTGTGAAAGGCGGCTCTGAAAAGAGCCTTTTTTTATTTTTGTTGTTTTTTTGGGGGGGTTCACATGACACACTAGGAGAGGAGGGGAAAGGAGGGTAAGGAAGGGACACCAACCACGGGGATAAGAAAGGGCAGGTGGACAAAGGAAGATGTAGAGTGGGCCTTACTTAGGTAGGTAGCAGGTCTTCTGGTGCTCCTTGACCATAGTCTCGAAAGCACTTCGAAGACTCTCCCCCCTGCAGAGTACTGCCTTGCAGTACATACACAATATTGTGACCCTCGAAATGTAAGGGTCAATAGCATTGTGAATGGCCTGTGAAGCAGCTGGAGGGATGCGCTCTCCCACAGGAGTGTCTCTTGTGATGAGAGGAGTGGAAGCGGAGGATGCTGTAGAGGAACTCAACCTACTATGTTTATCACAAGGTACAACCTTGCGAATGGACGCACTGTGGAACGACGTTAGGTGTCGCTTCATGGATGTCGTACAAAAGCTGTACGAACCACGTCTCCCACGACTCAGCACCATTTTGCACTGTTTGCAGGTGACCTTGTTCGCACGTGCTTTTGGTACGTTACCATGAATGGTAAACAACCGCCACACCTAAGGCTCCCGGCGAGTGCTGGTAGTAGGGAGTTCCTCGACCTCATTCTCTTCCTCCTCGTTCTCTACATTCTTATGCATTTTCCCCTCTGCAGGCCCTTGGGGAGGTGGTGGTGGTGGAGGAGGGTTTGGTGCTGAGGCAGATGTAGCAACAGCAGCCATGGATGCCATCAGGGTTGATGAGATAATCTCAGCAAGAGCAGCAAAAGTCAATCTGCAATAGCCAGAAGTACAATGAAGATCAGCTGTGGCCGTTTATAGGGGTGGAGGAGTGCACTTCGTGAACAGATCGAACACCCAAAAAGGTTCAAAAAGTATGTGGAAAGCCAGGGTCATTGTCTGGGACATTTGCAATGGTGAATTTTTACAGTAAAATAATTTGGATTGTCTGAATAAGTTATTTTAAAATGTGGGGGAACCGGACAGTGTCCGCAAATTAGGACACACGCTCAGCGTGGGTGCAGTCACATGATGACGTTGGGAACACATCCACGAAGGGAATGGGTGTCCGCAGGACACCAAATGCATGGGAACGGTCGTGCGCATGCGCGCGGGTGTCCTACGGACAGTGTTCAGGTCCCCAAACAAATTAAAAGTGTGACACAAGTGAGACGTGACAGTTACAGACAGGCGCGATGTTCACAGGACTTACGGGTGTGGTACGCATGTGCATAGATGTTCTGCAAACTGTACGGACAGGTATAGTGTCCTTAGGACACCTCCATTGTGTTTGACTGCGGACATCCCGGACACCGCGCGTGTTCTTAGGACACTTTTAACTTGGCTGCGGACAGTACAGACAGGCATAGTGTCCTTAGGATTCCCCCATTTTGTTCATTTACGGACATCCCGGACACCGGGTGTGTTCTAAGAACAGTTCCATCTTTGCTGCAAATGGTACGGACAGGTATAGTGTCCTTAGGACAGCCCGGACAGGTGCTCTGTCCACTGACATTTTAACTGCTTCTTAAAAAAAATAAGACACAGAATTTCATTAAAAGAAACATAATATTTTTTTTTATTATATACATATACACAATTTATGAAAGAGAGGGGGAAGCAGAAACTGATCCAAATACAGGGGAATTACGGGTTTGGAGAGGATGGGTGGGAGGGGATGAAGGGATGGAAGTCTCAGTAAAACCGTTTTTCTTGGTGTTGAGGGTTTGGGGATAGTTCACTGGGACATGGAGAGGGGAAACGGGTACATGTGCGATAATGGTATTTAATTTTTTCTTTTATGTGGTCCTCCACAAACTGTTTCAAAACATTGACATTTTCCATCAGCATGTCTATTTCCTGCTCCATGCGTTGCAGAGTCTTTTCCAATGTGTATTTTGGTGTATTATTTTCAATGTTTGTATGGCCTGTTAAAAATAAATATATATATGTTAAGTACACATAAAGTAATGATTATTAATTTGCTTATATAGAGAATTGTCTACCATTATTATCACTGTTTTCAGTCATTTCGCCACGTGGAAAAGTTTCCTCAAGCCACTCCAAAGTACTGCACATTTCTGTGTGAAAAACAAAAATATATTAATTGTAGTGTACCTAATACAACAAGTTTAGAAATATATAAGAAAAATGAAGTTTACTTACCATCTTCTGGTAAATGGTGTTCTTACTGTTGTGTACGTCTGCTGTTGCTCCTAGCTGTGCACTTTCTGTGAGGTAATTATGTTGGAGGCATATATGTTTTATTTTGGTATATTCCATTTTAGTACATATGGTATTTAAATGGATGGTTGATGTGTTACATATATAGGTTCCACTTCTTATTTATTATTACATATAATATGTTTATATGCTGCTTTTCAAACTTGTGCAGTGTTTATGTGACTTGATAGAACAATTTAAGATACCCCCTGAGTTTTTGGGTAGTGTTGCTATTGTCCGCGTCCGTTCGCAGACATTCGCACAGTCCACGGACATCAAAATCACTAGCTGGGGGTTCAGTATGTTCTATGTTACATATATATAAAGTCAGGGATTCCTAGTAAACATCTATCAAATTCACAATATGGATATGTATATTCAATAAAATAAAATTTGATAAAGGAAGGTTATGGTCCATTTGCGCTACTAAAAACCTATGAAATTCAGTAAAAAAACGTTGTTAAAGGGACGTTATGGTTCCAAGTCAAACCGAAAAACCCCTGAAATTCGCCAGTTATGGTAAGCTAAGCAACCATAACTCGCACCACCACCGTGCACTGCTAAGACTAACACTCAGGACATCAAAGATGACATCACAAATGTCATTGATGACATCAATGATGACATCACATGTGCATTTACTTTTCATGAAAAGTCTGTACAAGGGATTCTTATTATAATGTTGACAAAAAGTGTCAAGGGTCATTGGAATAAATATCAAGAGCTAATTAGTGCATTAAGCAATGAATTGATATAAATAGGATTCTATTATGAAGTTCTATCCAGTATACTAAGCTACTCATGCAGAAACAGGCATTGTGTGCAGCATACATGATGAAGGTGCAGTATTCATAATCTTGACATGTTGAATAATGAAATGATGACTGCTTTCTTATTAGAGTTTTGCGTACTGTGAAACATGTAATAAGTAGCTAATAAAACCCACTTACTACATATTTGCATTATTACAGACAAAACACAAAGAGACAACAACACATACAAATATGGGTATATACAGGGAAAGTGAAGTAAGCAAAAAAGTAGAAGTAGTAGCAGAAACAGTTCATAACCTAACTGATTATCTTTTTGCAGAGAAATTATTGCTCTGTTTCAAAGCTGCTACTTACCCTATGTATATGTATCACATGATGTGACTGGACCCTAAGGAAAGTAGTGTGAGTACAATGTATACAAATATGAGCATATACAGGGAAAGTATAGTAATAAAAAAAACTAACAGAAAGTGCTGATAACCCTACTGATTATCTTCATGCACAGAAAGGAACGCTGTCTTTTAAGCCTGTGTCTTCCCGTATGTATATGTTTCATATGATGTGACTTGACCCTAATAGAATTACTGTAAGAACATACTTGAAGGATAAGTCTACAAATACAGTACCTTTTCAATGTTTAGTTCCTGACTTTTACTGAACAAAACCATGTGGCCTAGATATGTCAGTAAAGGAATAAAGGGGGAGCCAGACATGTGATGTCATCAGTGATGTCATCAATGACATTTGTGATGTCATTTTTGATGTCCTGGGTGTTAGTCTTAGCAGTGCAAAGTGGTGGCGCAAGTTATGGTTGCTTAGCTTACCATGACTGGCAAATTTCAGGGGTTTTTCGGTTTTACTTGGAACCATAACGTCCCTTTAACAAAGTTTCTTTTACTGAATATATCCCAAGAGTCTTTTGTGGTCCATTCCATATGGCGAATTTATTCGCATAAGAAGAAATTGCAGCCACCTTATAGATTTCAACACAGCGTACTAAGTTACAGCTCAAAACTTCTTACATCAAAGATACCAAGATCGTATCTTAAAGTCCGGGAAATGAAAAGACAGGATTTGTTGACGATATCTAAATCTGCACTTAAGGAGAGGACAGAAGACAGTACTATCAGACTTATTCTAACTTTCAGAAGTCATTCACCTAAGATACACAACATCATTAACAAATATTGGAAAGTCCTGACGGTGGACAATGGTTTGGGCAAAATCTTAAGTGGACATCCAGATATAACCTTCCGAAAGAGCACTTCTATCAAAGACCTTGTAGTACAAAGTTACATGGTCTCAGACCACACCAAAAAGGGCAGTAATTGGCTCTTAGGGGGATGTGATGGCTTTTTTAAGTGCAGAAAATGCAAAGTTTGTAAATATGCTTTTAATTGTAACAGCTATACTCACCCCATTCTCAAAACACCCATACAAATTAAGGGTAAAATCAGTTGTGAGTCTGAGCTAGTTGTGTACGTTCCGACAGGCCCCTGCCTTAAGTGGTACGTAGGCAGCACTAAATGCAAGCTAAAGGTGCAGATTTTGCAGCATATCAGAGCTATCATCAACAAGGACCATGCATACCCCATGGTTAAACATGTCTCCGAGTTCCATGATGGTGATCCCAAGACTTTAACATTTTTTGGTATCTTCAAGGTTGACACCGGCCCTAGAGGAGGTGACAGTGAAAAACAACTGAGACAAGAAGAGACGAAATATATCATTGACTTTGAAACTAAATTTCCGAAAGGGCACAATACAGATGAGGAATTATACACATTTCTGGGTGTCTAGATAGTTTTCTTCTCTCTTTTTTATGACTGTACCTTTATACCTCTTATTTTTGCTTTGTCATTTTGACATCTTATGTTTGTTTGATTGAATATTAACAGGCATTCTTGTTTTCTGATTACTAAACTATTTTTCTTTTTTTCCAATTGATTTAACTTTTTTAACTCTCTTACACTCTTGAATCTACCTTTCTCCTATACAATCTTATAGCAAGGGTTTCAGATTCTTATGCACACACTTTTTTCCGTATTCATTTTCTTATTTTATGTGACTTACAGTGATATTAGAATTCAAGACCTAGTGTTCTATTGTTAACTTATCAAATACAAAAAGCATACTATTTAGGAAATATGACAAATGTTTTTTTCTATCATGTGTATCAGGACACAGTTAGACAAGTCTTGCTGCATCCAAAAACGCCATATTATCCAAACTTTGGGCACAAGCTCTTTATTTTGTATTGGCCCAATCAGTACCTATTACTTCAGTACTGGGAAAGGTTTGATTATCTTAAATCAATGATATTCGTATTCCCACTTGGGTAACAAAGCTACAACATAATTTAAGGTTGTACAGACATACTGTTTGATAATCAATTATACCCTGATTTATTGGTAATATTAGGGAATATTTTTATCCTTTATTATAAAGATCAAAAATATGATCACAATTTTAAAGTGAGGCACTAGCACTTTATTGCAATCCATTTTATAGGAATGTACTTTTAGTGACAACATATGTCTGTTTTCATTGTTGCATTGTGCATGAATTATTCTTATGACGGTTAGTTTGGCTGCGGAGGCATTTTGATTTTAATTTTGTCTTGAACACCAGTATTTTGACTTGATATGTGCATTGCTGAGATTTCAATATGGACATAATTTGCACTAATTCTTGTATGAAATTCCATTTCCGCATCTATCTCCATGATATGCATTATAAAGTTAACTGAACCCGTTCCAAAATGGCTGCCTGCTTTTGCAAACAGCCAGTAAGTCACCTTTTCACTGTTTAGTAATTTGTTTCAGTGTGTTTAAAATGTAGGCTCCAATTACTGGAAGGAGTAACTGTGAACAAGCCACAGGAGTGTGGCGAAATGCGTCAGCCAGCCTCTCATACCTTGGGAAGCCTTTTGCTTTTAACTGCCATGATATAATAAAACTTTTTTATACTATTGCAAATGTTTGCAAGCGCAGTTATTTTCGAGTTCCTGAAGCTTCACTTTTCAGCAAATTGCAGCTGTGGATTGGTACTATTCGGGAGTGTTGGGAGCGCAGCTCCATACAGTGAAGGCTTCATTGCCTTATCTTGGGAATATATATATATATATATACACACACACACACACACACACACACACACACACACACACACCCCTGGTTAGGAACAGTTCTTCCTGGGTTTGGAAATCCATTCCATCTTGTTGGCTGTACCTGGTGTGATGCATACTTCCTCTTGCCTGCCCCCTTGCTAAAAAGGACCATCTTTGCAATAAGCATAACCATAACTGGTTCCTAGTTTGGAATTTGCAGGAGAAGAGTATGAAAAGGTGTACAATAAATAAAGGGAACTTCTATGAGGTCTTCTCTTCTAGTATCACACAGATGTGTATTCATGTGGTGGTATTTGGATAAAGTAAATACATATTACACACTATCTTTGTAGAATTCTTTGTAATATTCACAAGCAGCTATTTGTATTTACGTAGGAAGTACAGCAGACCCCATGAAGAGAAACGTGTATAGGATTATGGTTTAGGTCCTGTGTTGTCATCTTCTTCACTCCAATTTGCATAAAATGAGTGTATGGACCATTTAAATGAATCCCAGTTGTAGAAGTCTCCCCTCTTCTTCCGCCATGCATTCCTGCAACAAACAGAAAAGGAACAACATCAATGCAGGGGTCGGGATCTTTAAATCTCCCCTCCTCTTAGGATTGGCTGACGTTTCATCCCGCCTCTGCTGTAATTCGGTTCTATGGGTTCATGAGCCTCGTCCCTGAGAAGGCAGGTTTCTCTGCTGTTTACATCCCCTTTTTCTGGGGCTTGTCATTAGCTTCACCTTCTGGGTCCCTTTGCCATCCAAGGTCGGCCGTATGCTGGGTTGCTTTTCTCCATTCCACCATACTTCTAATCTGGTCCTTGCCAAGGCCATGACTGGTCCTGGGGCCATGGCTCCATGATCTGGATGAGCAGCAAGAGGAGAACATTAGAGGAAGAAGGAGAGAGGAGAGTAAGTGAGGATCACCGGAAGATGAGAAAATTGGACACAATGCCTGAATGCACAACCCACTATCCCCCCCTTTAAACCACTAGCCAGTTGCTGGGAGGATAGCTCATGGGAAACGAGTATGTCTTGGAAACAATACAAAGCAGAGCAACACAGGTTTGAATATCGGTCCCGCACTTAGAGATTGGTCTCCGGTATGCAGCGCGTTATAAAAGATTAATTAAGCAAAGGATATTTTAGGGTTAGTTAGGAAGTCCAGGACGCAAGTTAGTTAAATAGAGTACTGGGGTGTGAGATAGAGTTTATGCCATCGGGAGAAACATTTGGTATATACTAACCAGGTGAATATGGAAGCCTGTCATAGTGTGATATTGGTGCAAATAGAGGAGTGAGATGTGGGTGGGGGACACCCACATAGACCTGCGTGAAATCAAAATACAAACCGTTTAACCATCTCTGAGTGTTGGAGTGGTAATTGAGCGATCTGTGTCAATATTCTCTTTTATTTAAAATGATTAATCAACATTAAATGTGGTTCTGACTTGATCTGTATCAATCCTACCTCCAGAGCCTTGCCTCCACCCCCAGGGGAGTGTCTAGGACCAACCCAGTGGGGCTGTGGTAAGTGTAGGGGTAGGGAAAAGCATGTACCCATCACTGAGCAACAGTAATAAGAGCAGGCAACAACAATCCCTTCAGTAGGCAGCTGCTCTCAATTATCAACACAGGAGAGGTTTACCAATGTTACATATATTTTTATTGATAGTCCATTGCTCACGCCATCCATTAACCAATTGGGTGTATTAAAAGACATGCACCTTGTATAACACATCAATACACAGCAGTTTAAATAGATGCCCCACATGTAATAATAATGTTCAAAGTCATCTGATATCACTCAGTAATGAACACTTAATGAATGTGTCGTACACTCATGTACAAATATGAATCTTTTAATTATGAGACAATTGTAACAAAGAAACATTACCATTATTATCATCACTATACACAAAATGCAGAACCTGATATTAATTATGGAGAGGCCTGGTTTGTTATCATTACATAATCATTACACATTGTTAGAGAATCAGTACCCATTTAGGGTTCCAGTAATCCAGCATTGCATCCTGTTTAGTTATCTATCATTCATTCTGATTAGTACTGACTAGTAGTGACATGAAATAGTAACATTAAACTATCCACATTATTGTGCCACGTCGTATGCTTTTGCAGAGCTATAGAATGAGGCCTGTTATATTTGAAATGCCATTAGAGACACGTTATATTTGTAGAGATATGTTGCTATGTATTATGTATGCATTGTAGAGGGACATGCATTGAGTGTGCACTTAGAATATGCATTGAGCTTTGAGTATAGTGCTTGGTATAAATGAATGTATTAGGCACTACATTCAAGAATAGAGAAGGAATGAGGCCTATGGTATTATGAAGCCATTCAGAAGCTGTTTGTTCCGTGGAGTGTGGAGAGATTGTTATGAGTTACAGTGTACAAGTATTCGTAAACAGTTTGCTTGGCAGAAAGATAATGTGGACCTTTGCCCGAGAGGAGAGGGATGCTGGCTTTATCAGCATGACTTGTGTTGGCAGACAGAGAGGAAGGTGGGGGCAGCGCCATGGAGAGGGAGAAGAGCTTTGCAGGGAGAGCTTTGCATGCAGGAGGATAGAGGGATTTTGAATGGAGAAAGATGGTAAGATGGTGTTTTGTACCGAAGGCAGACAGAAGGTCATGTTATAGATGGGCCCAAATGTCACATTGACAAAGAACACGCAGTGATTGCAAAGTAAAGTACATGCAACACAGGCATTTAGGCATTGCTCAAATATAGAAACGCTGATAGAGAGAGGCCTTTTAGCTTAGAGAATGAGAGTAACAATAGGGATTTGAATACGTCATTGAACAGTATAATGAGAAGTGAGGCTTTTGGGAGTTTCTAGTTGTTGGAGATGGAGCTTTGGAGGGAGCTGTGCTCCGAGAGATTGAGCTGAGATCAAGGAAGCATTGGGGAAGCACTCTGATGAGAGCTGATGCAGATCGATCTGAAAGAGAGAGAGAGCTTGGCCCTGACACTGAGTGACTGGTTGCATAGTTAGCGGGAGAGGAGAGATACAGAGCTGGAGAGGGGAGTATTGTTGAATAAGACATGCATGGGGAATTAGAACAGACACACAGAGCTTTGACTGACATGACAGATGCGGTAATCAGACAGGGTTTGTTTTAGAGAGAGAGAGAGTGAAGTATGCTTGCATTAGAAGTCTGTAAGGCTTATAGTAATTGCATTGCATGGTAGATTTGCACCAAAAGCATTAAAGGTGCAAATTCGAGATTTGCATTATAGTAGTGTTTGCATTATGCATTGCTATGTATGAATAAAAGTGTTTCTATTGTTGAATCGATTCATGTGTTTTCTTTGTGTCTTATGTTAATGTGTCCATAGGAGTAAGATAGGAGTAACACAGTGCACAAAGGCCCTGAGATACATGTGCAGGGGGGCATAGTGATCCACACCCCCCTAGGAGATTGTCTAAGACTGATACATGGTCGCCCATTAGGGGCTAGGCCATGGTAGATTGGCCACTGGTAGATTTGTCTGATTTGTATTACGGCCCCTCAAACACACTTAATCATGCAATCAATCATTAATGGAAAAGCTGAACCATTGTCATTTGCCTCTAACCCAAATCAAGACTGAAACTGATCAATCAACCTTCTCCAAGAAATCAAAGTCACCTTAAAAACCACTACCTGTCTCACCAAATAATGATAGTCAATCTCAGAGGCATCTGCCTCAATCAATAGTCAATCCCTTTCTCAATGTGATATCAAATGCAGGGTAAACTAGACATCATCATACTCACCAATGTTAGAAGGTATGGAGTAGAAGAGGGCTGGAAGAAAAGACTGGATGCCTATAAAAATACCACAATTCAAAACAAAATTGAAAAAAAGGAAAAATTGGAAAAAGTCCAAAAAGACACCTATTGCACTCCTTTTGCCTATTTGTCAAAAATGTATAGTAATAGGATTCAATGTTACAAAAAAAAATTAAATGTCCATTGGACTTAATGGTGCTCTGCCAATCCAGAATAAGGGGTCTGCTCTGTGTGCTGAACTGTCTTGGGAGATGAGGGGGAGATGGGGAGCGGGGGGCGCAAGAGGTAATTCCTCAAGCAGCTCACAAATCTTTCAAAATTGCCAGGGTCCAGTTTAAGGCTTCAAATCTCCAGAAAAGGATGCGTTGACACCTCCCATCTGGGACACCTTTTCTGCTCTTCATCTCCGTCCAGCCAACTGCTTCTGGCTCAGTCTTCCTGCCAACTCCATCGTAACGAACAGCAATGGCAAGGGCGGATCTTACTCGGTTATATATCCTCTGCGCCGTCCATATTCTCTAGGCTCCCACACCTACTGCCTGTCCTTCATTGGCTTCTAGGGATTTTGCCAACCATTGCATTTTCGCTGACAGCAACGTTATCTTGCGAAGACTAGCCAAGGGCATGGTGCTGTACTTCAGAGGCCATTAGGGATTTGCCAACAATTGTATTTTTAAATGAAAGCATTGTTCACATACACAGCATGTTGATTGCCTCCCGTTTATGCCTCAGTATTATAACACACCAATGACAGAAGGCTAAATAATTTACAAAGTTATTCCTAACGCTGAATCCCTAGCACAAAGTTAAATGCCCCTATCTGTAAATAATCTCACATCGTAACAGAATGCCATCCCACAATACGACCCCTAATACCTGAAAAAGAATCCCTAGTGGTCAATTTATCTACTTTTACCCCCTCAAGCACACAATTGAATGTATTACAAAAGGGCCTTTCATTTGTACCTACATCTACACACGACCAGTTCCAGACAAGAATTGAGATTACTCAATTAATGAGGAAAATGCGGCTAAAACAATTCTTTTCCAAAAATACCCATACAGTACCAACAGATGTGACCGGGCTACATAACAAATCTACGTACTATCCTCCACCACATACTATAAGCGTGGAATCCCAGACCTTTGAAAAACGGATTCTCAAAAAACGTGATGAGATTGAGGCAGAAGACAACTCTGGAGTATTCCATAACATGACCAAGATGGAACGTACAGCCTTCAAGGAACTAAAGACAAACGAAGAAATAATTATAAAACCCGCTGACAAAGGGGGAGCCATCGTCATTATGAATAGAACAAACTATGATGGGATGGTGAACACCTTGGTAGATGACTGGACCACATATACAAAACTTGGAAGTGACCCAACTGAATGACTCAGGAATCTGATTAACCCGATTATTGAAGAAGCGGAGGCGGAAGGGCATATAAGCGCTAAAGAAGCAGCTTTTTTGACTCCACAATATCTGAGGCGACCTGACTTTTACGCATTACCCAAAATACATAAGGGCGTCCTCCCAACACCTGGACGCCCTATTGTATCTGGAATCGGTTCCATTTTAGAGCCTCTCTCTCAGTTCACTGACTTCTTCCTAAGAGAAGAGGTGAGTAAAATGTGCTCCTATACTAAAGATACTACAGCCATCTTGACATACTTAAACAATCTTGTCCTTGAAAGTGGAGACATTTACATAGTGACCATTGACATAGAGTCATTATACTCAAAAATCCCTCAGGGAGAGACCTTGAGGGTAATTGAAAGTGTGTTACGAACTAAAACACTGGACATGCCTGTGACACTGATTATGCAACTAGCAGAAATAGCTCTGACAAAGAACTATTTCTTGAACGGGGATAGCTATTATGAACAAATAGCCGGAACAGTTATGGGCGCAACATTTGACCCACTTTAGCGAATCTATATGTTGCCAATTTCGAGGAAAACCACATATACCCAGAGACCAACCCTTTCGCCACCAATATTGTGAGTTGGTGCCGATATATTGACGATGTATTCCTACTGTTTGGTGGAGACAATGCCACCTGAACAATTTTATTAGTTGGATTAACGGACTAAACCCTTTCCTCAAATGTACCTATGAGGCAAGTAAGACAACAGCTACGTTCCTTGATTTGAAAATCACCCGAACAGGTGAGACATTCGAAACCACTGTGTTTTAGAAACCAACTGATAGAAACTCCCTACTGGATTATAACAGCTTCCACCAAAGGTCCTCGAAAGAGAATCTACCCTTCGGGCTGTTCCTCCGATTCAGGAGGAACTGCACCACAAGAACTGAGTATGATTTACAAGCAACAAGACTCTCAAATAACCTAAAGCAGAGAAATGATCCCTATCGAATTATCAACCAAGCGAAAAAGAGGGCGAGAAATATACCGAGAGAGATAACCCTCAACCAGCATGGAAGAAGAAAAAGAGATGACAATACAATCACAGCTGTGTTTAGTCATTCTCCAATAATTAACCGCTTGAAGAAAGAAATTTGAAAAGCTTGACACATACTCAACATTGAAGAACAACAACTACCTGAACTACAGTTCGCCATAAGAAGGAGAAAGAATCTTAGAGACTCGTTGGTGCAGACCTACAAAGAAACAACCCTTACCACCAACACGAATACACTCTGGAATACACCCAGACCCCAGGGCCATACACCATGTGGGACCTGAACTGTGTGTAAATACACACAGCGCACTACAGCCATAGATATAGTCTGGAAGTATCCTTGGGAACAGAGGAGTCTGATGAATTGTAACACGACAAATGTAGTGTATCTAATACAGTGCCCCTGTAATAAGAAGTATATTGGCATGACGACAAGAGCCATAAAGATACGTATAGGGGAGCACCAATCCAACATCAGGACTCAAAAAAGAACTGCCCCACTGGTAGAACACTACATTGAGAAACAACATACTGAAAACGACTTAACGTGGACCGTATTAGAGAAAGTCAGATTACCCAAAAGAGGTGGAAACATCACAGCCCTCTTATTGAAAAGAGAACAACAATGGATATACAGGACCCGCAGCCACTTGGTAGGCTTAAATGAGGAGATCTGTTGGCAAACCCTGGCGGTTCTATAAAGTTAATGGTCCCCGTTTATAGGGGATGAATTAGCTATATGCTGGATATATGTGTAATATATCATGACATAAAACTCCACAATTATACAACAACAATGGAGGAGTGACATTAAACACTTTGAGAATATTGGTGATCCGAAGTGGACTAAACTTGAACTACAAGCCCCAGGTATCCCCGGGCATCTGTTATAGTAATTATACGTTCGAGTGAATACAATGCGGCGATTTATACTAACATGGCATAGCATCACTGATTACAATCCCTAGGTAATTTCGAGCTATTTTTACAGTGAACACGACGCGGCAACAGACGCAAACACAGTCGCCATTACGGGTCACAGAATGGTCTATGTAAATATGGCACTGGAATAATAGACTACAACTCCCAGGTAAACCTGCGCTATATCTGTAGTCGATACGCAATCACGTGCACGTAACACGGTGATATAAGTAAACATGGCCCAAGATGGTGCTGAATCAGATCGCATAACGAGAGGCGGCGAGATAGGGAGACAGAGGTAAGCGTGTCTGGCGGCACCCCACCTTCTGTATCTATACGCTCCAGTATGCTCCACAACTGCAAGATAAATGAATATCCTGATTAGCAGACGGATGTCCCTTAAACATCAAAAATTGTAATAGAGTTGAGAAACACTAGATATAGTTCACCAATTGTGTTATATGATAGTGAATGAGAGGCACTTTACATGTAAAATATCTGAGTGCAGACACTTGAGAATGCCCATAAAAGTATTTATACTACAATCTGATACTCCTCCCCATTACAGTGAGAACATTTCTGGAGAGAAGAGAGCCACACATCTTCCCCACACAGAATTGATTGCCAAAGACCTAACCATTTATGCAGCTTAGACCAAGAGACCCGCAGCATATAACGGATTACATGATTTAGTGCTTTCATATATAGAGGTAAGGAGAACTCCATTTCAAAGTTGCAGCACCTTCCAATATACGTCCTTTAAAGGGTTTTTAATAGTACTTGAGACTGACGTCAGTCCCACCTGTCTTTCTTGTCTTTGTCCTTATAGGATCAGGGATTATTCCACCATATCCACTCTGGACCACGGAAGGTATCCTATAACACTTCATAGGTTTGAAGATACCTTAAGAATACCAGAATTAAGTAGTGTATTCGTCCTGAAGAAAGTGGCCACTCAAGAATCCCGCTGAAACCGGTTGACTGTTGTCAAGAGGACTGGTTGATAACCCAGACCGCAACACCCTTATAAAGAAAAGGGCTTGTTAAAAGAAATTGTTTTAGTTATCATCACACATTTTCTCTCCACTACACTACAGTGGTTAGAAAATAGGTTGTTTTTAAGAATACTTCTATTGACCGTCAGGTCATAGAGTCACTTTGTTGTTTTAACGGTAAGACACATGCTGTGGATGCGGAAAGATTAAAACACAAAATACCGACCTCCATGTTGTGTGCACTTGTAGACACTAGGAAAGTTTTTGAGGGAGTTTAGGGTCAGGATCTCGACATACCTTGTAGTCGGCTCAGCAGCACTCACTAGGGCCTTCAATCAATCGATACGAGATTACTTCATAAAAGAAATACAGAAGGCCTGCATTTTGTAGTTCGCAGTGTTCGCCACTATCTAGGTTTTGTGTTTTGCAAGTACATTGACTTCTTCCCAGAACGGGCCTACTTAGTGGATAACGGACATTGTTTACACAATCAGAAGGTGCTGTACCAGGCTCAAAGTCATTGGCTCGCAGCCCAGACATTTGGAAAAAAACTCTAATGCACTTCATTGCAACATGGAAAAGCAAATCTTGCAGCTTGCATTTCACTAAATATAGCGTTTCCATCGTGCTGTGCATTATTCCAAAGAGGCCTGCATTTCACTCAATATTAAACTGTTTTCATCACACAGTGTAGAAGGCCTGGTCTACGACTCAGATCACAGGCCATATTAAGCATGGCTAATATGGGCAGACATAGAAAATACATGTCAATTCAGGTAACTTGACACCATGGAAATAATCTTCAGCATTCCATACACATACAGGCAGCTTGTCTGCTTCTATCTCACTAACAATTAGATTCACAACGCTTACAAACACACATTTGTATAAAATTAAATCTGAAATAACTTTTTTTTTAATTTAAAATGATTTGGTTTAAACAAGCTTTTCATTTGGTTTCGTTACGATATATGACATTTTAGTATTAACATACCATAAGATTATTGCAAAAGAATACGTTTCTACAATGTACACATTTATGAATTTGGTTCTTTTGGATAGTCAAGAATGTCCGCAAGAAATTGGACAACTGTATTGATCAATTTCTTGTCTTGGCCTCTTAAGATCTTCAGCCATCTGGAGTCTCCTTCTTCTTGCTGTTCGGAAATCTTAAATAAATTGCCAAATAGAATTCTCTTATCGGCAAGGGTTGTGCAAATCATAATGAGATTTTTCAAGATTTCAGGTGTGTTTTTGTCCAAGCAGAAGCGGTAGAATTGGTCCTTCGTGGGTATTTTTCGAATATTAGCTAATCTTTGTCTGGTTGGATAGGTATTCAGACGGATTTTCATGAAAGCAGTACGGACAATTGGGTCTGGGAAAAGTGCCAAGTATTGCGGGAGTTCGTGAATTGCGCGAATGTCAATCAAGCATTGTAGGTTCATGGAGTATCTTTGTTTTTAATAACTATCCTAGACAAAATATAGGTAATAATCTTCAAGATAAAAAATGATTACAGTTTATTGTCATCATATTTCAAGGGACAACATTTCAATATTCTCGTCATATATTTGTAATATTAACTGTCTTTAACACATTGACAAGTATTGCAATTAGAGAAAGACTTTGAATCACATAACTCTCATTCTAGGGGATAAATTTACTTTAAATGTAGGATACTATTCGTTTCTAGTTAGGGCATGTATACATATAATGTGTTATGTTGGACTATTTAGTCTACCTACTTGGATTTAGGATAGACGTTTTTATTTTGGAGAGCCTAAATACTGGGGATGATCCATTGACAACGGATTTGGCATGGCTCACTAACGACATTACAGGATTTCTTTTGTTCTTTTGTTTATTTATTTATATGGCGCTCCAAACCTGGAGGTATCTGAGCGCATTACAAGAGGTTTTCAAGTTATATGTTACAACAGGGACAGGTATGTTCATAAGCATATAGAATAATACATAGTTATATAATGGTGAAATACTTACAATACAGAATGCAATTTACAGGTTACAACAGGAGGAGCACTAGTAGTGTAGTAGGGCATTGGTGGAAAGCCAGCTTTTGGTATTTTTCTTAAAGCTGAAGAAGGATTGGTCTGCTCTCAAATTTGTAGGTAGGGAGTTCCACAGTTGGGCAGAACTAACAGGAACACTGCAACCCACTGCTGTTTTCAGTTTGAATCGGGGGACTCTTAGGCGGAAGGAGTTAAAGGTCCTTGTGGGTCCTGATGACATATTTTTGACAAATTTGTCCATTAGGTATTGTGGGGCTGAGTTGTTTAGACATTTTTGAGTGAGGGAGACAGTTTTAAGCTGTATTCTGTCCTTGATTGCAAGCCAATAGTTCATCCGTCTGGCCTCCGATATGTGATGCCTTCTAGGAATGCTTAGGGCGGTTCTAAGAGCATTGATTTGCAGAATTTGGAGTTTGTTGACAATGTATTTGTGGGCGTCTAGATAGAGTGCATTACAATAGTGAAGCTTAGAAAGGATTAACGCTCTGGCCAAGGTAATACAGCTGTCTGTGGAAATAAATGGTTTGCAGGCATGGATCAGCTTACAGGTGTGGGCTGTCGCAGATGCGGTGGTGTTGACTTGCTTACGCATATTCAAGGCTGAGTCCAAGTAGAAACCCAAGTTCTTTACTTCCTTAGCCCCCTTGATGTCAATGCTGTCAATGTTGAATGAGAGGTAGTGATTGCTGGTTTGTTAAGATTAGCCGGGTAGCCCAGGAGCAAGAGTTTGGTCTTTTCATCATTCAGACATAGGCCATGTGAGGCCATCCAGGACTGAATGATGAGGTAGATTTTATTGACCAATGCAAGGTCTTTTTCACAGTCGCCAGTTAGTGGTAAGAGGATCTGAGTGTCATCTGCATAATTAGTGTAGGTGACACCCAGAAGATCTAGGTCATCAAAAAAAGGTGTGGTAAACACATTGGACATTGCAGGTGATACACATGATCCCTGTGGTACTCCACACATTATAGGAATAGGGTTGGCTGAGGCCGAAGGTGAGAACACTCTCATAGACCTGTTATTCAAAAAGGATTGGATCCATGCCGTTGCTTCTGGATAGAAGTGAGCCCCTGTGGACAAATGATTGCAGATCAATTTATAGTCCACCAGATCAAAGGCGGCTGACAAGTCTAAGAAGCCAGTTTCCCTTTGTCTTTCAGGTCGTCATTCTGGTTCTTCAGGTCAATCAAGGCTGTTTCTGTGCCATGTTGGGGTCTGAAGCCGTATTGCCAGAACGCTAGTAGTGTGTTGGGGTCCAAGTGTGATTGTAACTAGAAGAAAGGCAGCTTTATCGATGATCTTTAATAAGAAGGGGACAGTAGTGATGGGCCTGTAGTTGGTTGGGATACTTGGATCCAAAGAGGGTTTCCTTATCAGTGGTAATACCCAGGAGTCTTTCAGGTTGGTAGGGACAGTGCATCTTTGAAACAATGAGTTGATTAAGATGGTGATGAAGGGAGCCAGGTCACTGGCAGCTTCTTTGATTACAGATGCTGGGCAGGTATCTCCTTGGCATCTGGAGGGTTTGGGGGAAGCTGTTAGGCAGAATTCTGTGCAGTGCCCTTAGGAACCACTACACACAATTAAGACTACAGGTGGTGGTACAAGTTTTACCTTTGGTACAAGCCTGTACTACTATGTCATAGGGGTAGCTAGCAGTAGCGGAGCAGCCAGGCTTATCTCAAGAATATATGAGCAGTAGCAGAGATTACACAAAGGGACCACAATTACTGTGACTCAAGCAAACACTGACTCAAGGTTTCAGGTAGAAAAATATAAGTACATTTATTTTTAAACCATTCGTTATAAACACAACACTTCTATTAAACTTCAATAAAAAACACACATTAAATATACTACAACTAACCAATTCACTTTGTACAGTAAGTCTCAAGGTAAGTACCCTGTGTTTGAATGAACCGGTGTTACACAAAGCACATTACCGCGAATACAATTGCGATCACTTTTTGACAGTTCGATCTACTAAACAAATGCATATCCATGACATGAAATGCTACCGGGGCAAAAACACACTTAGAACCTGAGATACCCAGAGGGAGTTAGAGGCAAAAATCACAGGCAATATTTTGGTTAGGCAAGCAGAATCAAGAAACACTCAGAGACAGGAGTTCAAAAGTCAAAAGCCCAGAGCCAGAGTCGAGAGACACCGGGGCCAGTTGCCGAAGATCACACGGTCTAACAGTCACGATTCAACAGAGCCAAAAGTACTTCGATATTGTCAATGTTCGGAAGCAAAAGTTATAAGAAGGAGGGAAGACAAGGGCAAGCCTTGGAAATGAAGAAAAAGGGATTCACCCAGTTTCCTCAACAGAACACAGTACCTTGTTCCAATGGTGCAGCTGGTGCCCTGGCAGTTGTTCCTGTTGGTTTCCCGCAGACCCACGATTCCTGGAGCTTCATCGAGAAGAAGGATGTCTGAAGAGGGTCTGCACCACACAGGGATGAGGCCGGCAGCAGCGACACGGAATTAAAGATGCGCTCCTTAAAAACAGGAGAGGCTCTTCAGGTGGCTATCCGGACCACTACAGCAGTGTGCAGCGATTTCAACCACAGAAGAGGATCCTCTGGCTGTAGAAGATGAGCTGGTTATCCTCACCAAGCTCAAGGGAAGAAGACTCTGGACTGGATCTTCTCTGAGTCGTTGAAGGGCAGATAGCTCAGGACTGCAGCAGGCCTTCACCGGCACAGGGGTAGTTGCAGCAGCCGTTGTTCTCTCCGCTTCTCTTCGGTTCTTTGTAGTTCCAATGGCGACTCTCTGACTTCTAGCCCAAGAGACCTGCCTTTTATGTGAAAAACCCCCATTCACGCAGCCTGGCTGTCAATCACCCAGCAGGGGGGTTGTCCAGCCTGGACAACTACCCTGGCCAATCGTGACAAAGTGCGACTTGGGTTTCCTAGGATACCCTGGCAGGGGGTGACTACACCCATCCCTCACATTCAGCCCACCTAGACACCCAGGCGCCTTGAGGAGGGCTTCTGAGCAGAAGCCCGCCAAAAGACAGTGAACAAAGAAGGCAAACCTAGTTTGCCGCGCAAAGTAAAACACAAGAAGGACTTTAACAAAAAGAAATGGTGAATAAACCCAACCGAAGCCAAAAGAAAGACGATTTGGTCAAGCGGGTTTATGTTCGAGGCTAATATAATAGCCAAGAACAGTACCACGTTTATCTAATATAATCACGGTAGAAAAGTTAGGGAAGATACCACTGCCACCAGCCAAGTTTAAATGTTAAAAGAGTGAAACAATGCTCTAGGAGGTACAGATAAAAAGGGATACAAGTTAACCCTTTCCAGTACTCCATGGAAGACGGGGTGCACTGGATCTGTGGTAGATTGACTAAGTAAAGTTAATGGTAACTTTACCCTTTTCTGGGGGACAGTGGTCGCCTCAGAAATGCAGTCGAGGGAAGTCTCAAAGACAACCCTGTGCCACGGCACTGGAGGTGCTGTGTGACACACAAAAATAATTGGGCTACTGAAGTGGTGTACTTCAGAGTCCACAATAACAAAAACAGATGGAAACACATAGCAAAACACAGGTAAGATTGGGGGGGGGTCCCTCACTCTTACCAAGTGGAAAAAATAAACTCCAGAAGGGGGACTCACTAGGTGAGGGAAATTAGCCATAAATGAGAATTCTCCCTAACAGAAGCTATGATATTTTCCACTTCCAGGGTAGAGACTTGGGTGAATTGGAATCGTTGGAATGGTTTAGAGGGGTTGGATTGGGTTTTCTGATCGGTTACTTTAATAGGGAGGTTGAGTTTTTTGGTTTCAATTTTATTTTGGAGAAAGGAGATCTTGTTAGCTAATGCATTTTGGATCTTGGTACACCAAGCTGTATCCTTATTGCAATTATCCTGTGGTGGGATAGGAGATTCCAGCTATCCTAGTATGACAAAATGTTCTCTGGCGCTGGAACTGGTTTTACTGATCCTATCATTGTAATTGTCACGTTTAGTTTGTATTATTTCAGTTTTGTATTTAGCTGATATTAACAGTAGGTTATCTTTGTTGGCTGTGTTAAGGTGATTTTTCCAAGCGGCTTCACATTTCCATTTTTTCAGTCCACAAGGATTTGAATTGAGGTGTGAACCAGGCATTCAAGTAAGCTCTAGGTTTACCTTTGCGCATTTTCAGGGGTGCAATTTTGCCTAGGGCTTAGGTGATGGTGGAGTTGAATAATTCAACTAGCAATGTGGGGTCAGGTAAGGTAGGCAAGGGACTTAGCATAGGGCAGAGAAGGGGTTTAAGTTTATCTACTGTGATATTCCGTTTGTTCCTAGTAGGGAGTGGAGGAGCTCGGCGGTTATTCTTATAAGGCAATGAGCAGTCTTGGATGGTAAAGGTCAGTAGAAGGTGGTCAGTCCAAGGGTATGGTTCAATAGAAGTTATGGTTGTCTAACAATTCAGGTTGTCTACCCAATCTAGGGTTCTGCCTTTTACATGTCTAGGGTGCGGAACTCTTGTGTCAGGCCTAGTTTAATCAAGGAGTTAGCCAGAGCCAGGGCATGTTGATCTTGGGGATCGTTAAAACCCAAATTAAAATATCCTAGGATAAGGATCTGTGATGAAGGTTTGGTATTGGCAAATAATATCGTGGTTATATCTTCCTCAAAGGAGCCGAAAGATTCAGGGGGTCTGTAGATTAGGTGTGTGGTTATTGTATGAGAGTTGGTGAGGGGGAGTTTCACGGTCAGCAATTTACACGATGTGACATGGAGATGTGAGGAGACTGAGTCCCAAATTCGACTTGGGGATGAAGACTATGCCGCCACCTCTGGAGGATTCTCTATCAGATCTAAGGATGGTGTAGTTGTCTGGGATAGCAGGTAAGAGGGAAGGACCAGCAGCTGCATTGAGCCAGGTCTCTGTTATAGCTAGGAAGTCAAGTTGTTTAACAGTGGTCAGGCCGGCAATACCTACAGCGTGTGCTATCAAGGGTCTAGCATTGATCAGAGCACCTTTAATTTGCGTAGGGCTGTTTCTGGGGGAGTTAGGCTCTGGTAGTGGAAGCTTCTTACCAATCCTATTATTAGCTTTGTGAGTTTTGGATGAGACATTATTCCGGGAAGGAATTTGACTTTTCTTTTTTTTTTTGGCAAGGGGTAGACTATGTTTGAGGGGCTGTCTAGTGAAAGGTCTATAGGTTATGTTAAATTGTGAGCTTAGCCTATTGTTTCTAGATAAGGTATTGCAGGGGAGGTAAGGTATGGGAGTAGGGATGATACACTGGGACATATGGATGGTCGTTAAGGTATCAAGGGCTTCAGGTGGCTGGCAGACTGCGGTGTTGAGCCAGTTGGATCTGGTGTTTAGCTCTGGCAAGAATGGGGTGGCACTGATGACTGATGCAGTGAACACGGGCTTCAGGGGTGGAAGGAATTTAATAGGCTTTATGCAGACTGGTATATTAGACTGAGTAGACATGTTGAGTTGCCAGGAATTGATTGGAGATTGTGGCTTACCAGGTGCGATCTCGTGGTTTCTTGCGGCCAGGTGTCAGCAGGTTAGAGCAGTGATTTTGATCGCAAGTCTTGCAAAGAAGTTGATGACAGCATACATAGTTGTATGGAATAAGGAGACCTTATGAAATTAAATGATGGTCAAGGCATGGAGACACACCAAGTGTCCCGTAGATACTCGTCTCTGTAGGTATACTGGTGTACAATACAAATACAGGACTCTGGTATAGGGCGAGGCTAATATTAGCTAGCAGTTGTTTAAAAAAAAAAAACAAGGAGAGTGTACATAGCAGCCTATGACAACAGTGTTATCGAGGAGCAATGTGATGCGAAACACTAAAATACCAGAGCACAATCTGAAGCCGTGTAATGCAATACAGGGCTGGAGCAGGCGTCTGGCATTGCCAAATGGCTGAAACAAATGGCAATGCAGAAGCTAGGATATACAGCAATGCAATGGCATGCAAAGAGTAGGGCTAACACATAGTGTCACTAAGTAAATATGAAGCAATAAGCAGTGTAATATAATGCGAGGCTGGAGC
This sequence comes from Ambystoma mexicanum, assembly GCF_040938575.1. Classification (NCBI taxonomy): domain Eukaryota; kingdom Metazoa; phylum Chordata; class Amphibia; order Caudata; family Ambystomatidae; genus Ambystoma; species Ambystoma mexicanum. The sequence goes on along the minus strand of NC_090930.1, from coordinate 426,196,824 downwards.
AAGCATCAGGCAACGCTAGGTGGATAGAGCATGGCAATGCAAAAGAGAACAGTAAAATAGGTCTACAGCACGATAGTCAGCATACGGTGGTACATGATGATGGGAAGGTAGAGCCGTAATCAATTGTTTAGAGTAGAGGTAACCGCATTATACTTGGTTGACATGTTCAGGAAAGTACGCGAAGTCGCTGAGTAGGCCGGGCGGCAGGGTTTTACGGGATAGAGTAGAACAAAATGTCTGTGAAGGCGATGGTGGGCAAGTCAACTTACTCACTGGGGATTATTATAAAATCATCTCACATTTGACTGTGATTCAGCGGATGATGGCGGATGTGTGCTTCATTACAGGTTGCAGTGACACTGGAGCACGGTATGTAATTTTAGTTTTACAATATTAGAGTGCCTCCATAGCACAGACAGAGCACAGACAGGGCCTTATCCACTGACCTTTTCCACCAGGGCCGGCTTCCGCCTGCCAGCAGCTGTGATTAGGTTAGAAAAGGGATGCGTTGCTAGGGAACGTCTAAAGAGCCTAGGTCTGACCCGAGAGCTGAATGAAGGCCGGCCATTTTAGCATCAGGCGGCTTCAGGGCTCACAAACAGAATAGTAACAAAGCGCTCGCATTCAGGTAGGCTTATATGAGCAGACGTGGTGGAAGGGGACTTCTCTGAGAGATGGTGCTCACCGTTGCTGAAGTCAGCGCCTTTGTCGATGAGCTGTCTAGAGGGTCTCAGCTGCTCCTGCAGCGCGTGGATGGGGCAAGCTTCTCCAGTCACAGTAGAGGAGGTGGGGGAAAGGGCTCCTGCCCTCTCCGATTACGAGATGTGAAGTGGCTTTTAAGGCATGCAGACTTTTAATGCTATTGAAGAACACATTCAATTTATAACATGTGTAAGTGATCCTGGAGTTCTAGTTCTAGTTGTTAGTCACTCCTGAACATCCAAGGTCTGCACTACCATTTTTCATAAGCCAACGGATAAAAATAATGTACCACACTGCATGCGTTTTTCCGTTTATGGAGGCCACAAGTTGTTTTAAAGGATGAGCCATCACTCTCCCACCAAAAAGGATCAAGATCAAATGTTACCTTCTCTGGCCTACAGAGATAACATGACTTAATTAATGGAGGAATGGCAACCCTTAATGAAAGAAACCAGCAGGTTGCACCAGGCCAGAATGAAGGAAGAGTGGGAGGTTGGGGGTCCCTTTCCTTTTTAGACCCAGATATTTGGCTTTCAAAAGAGAACCCATTAACAACTTGAAATTAATCAACAATCAACCCAAGAGCAGTAGAAGACTCCAAGCCCAGAAACGGTAAGTCTGGAGCAAGTGTTAGGGGAGCGGGGTGGGGGCTATATTATATATGCCCTACCTACTTTTGAAGTGCTGCACTGAGGTTTTGGCATGCTACACAATGTTGTGTTATTCTACACCATGTCATGTTTTAAACTGTTGAAACATGTTTCATTTCTTGTTATGCTGGGATCAATGTTATTTTCCGAAAGCTAAATGCACATTAACTAGAATCTATCCGAGTGATACTGTATGTACTCATTCACTCCTTTCGGGAGAGGGGTGGAGAATATGAGGTTAGTTTCCATTTAAACTAGATGGTTAGGTCATGTTATATTATGTTCAGGTTTCATTATAATGTTTTGCTTTAAATGTATAATTTCCAAGCACCTTTGAAGCAGCCATTAGATTAGACAGCATAATGCAACCCCCTAAATACTCAAATAAAAAAAGAAAAGCCAGAAGGGTAAACTTGGAAATCTAATCTTTTTACTAGACCACACACCTCTGTTTTGACCTAACATTCACATGATGCCCTCTATATAGAGGACACAGTAACAGCAGCCCAGGGTGAGAAGGCTTGCTTTTATAAATTAACTCACATAAGTGCTCAGCCTAAGTGGAGTCCTACCTCACATACCAATATAACCATTACTTTAAAGGCCTGTGCAGGACCCAGGAACACTCCAGGTAGGCCCTGGGGCCTCTGCTGCCAAGGAGGCTGTGGTGGAAATCCCACACTCAGATAAATGTGCCTATATTTCCTTCCAGCTTTTCCAGCCACAGAACCTGACCATTCGGGGCTTAGGGGAATAAGTAGGGGGGACTTGCATGTTGGGTTTTCTTGGGCATAGTTTCTACATGTATTGAATCACCATGGCCCTGTGGAAGGTTCCAAATGTCCGACCACGGCTAAGTCATAAGATAGGCTTTGTGTCCTTAAGCACTTGGCACACAAGCACAAGTCTAGGATTTTGATAACCGTGACATAAATGAGGTTACCAAAAAAAGTGAGGTTTTTGCTCGCTTTTCTGGGAGCTTTGGCAAACTTGACAATTTCAGATTTCTGACTAGGAAAGTAAGGAATAAGTTATTTACCTGCAACTTCTGTTCTCGAGTATTGGTAGCTTTCACAGGTTAACATGTTGTATGAATATTCCCCGTCAGACTGAGAATCCTTGGTAATAGAGCAGTATATTTATTTCAACACTTTATTCATTTTACAAAATAACCAACAACTAATACAAGCATTCATGTATTATCAGAGTTACAATTCCTTTCTGAACAATCAATGAATACACCAACGCAATTTAAGAATCCTATGATAGAGGCTTATGCTGTAATAACTGTAATATGGCACAATCTTCACTAGCATTCATTGGGCGTCATTACGACCCTGGCGTTAACCATGGTGCTATTAGCGCCATGGTTGACGCCGGTATTTTACCAACTCCGCCATGGTGAATGGCGGATTTACCGCCCCATTCCAAGGTTGGCGGGGCGGTAATTCCCCATTCACCATTGGCCCTTCCCCTTTCCCATTTTTGCCCCCATAGGGCTCAATGTGAATGGGGAAGGCGGTAATTATGCTACCGCAAATTGCGGTACCGTAATTACCTCAAAAGTCCCTTTGCGGGTTCCTTCCTTAACGGCTGGTAAAACCAGCCGTTAAGGTCGGGACCCGCAAAGGGACCTCGTAATTAGGCAGTAAGGGTTTAACAGCGCAGTTAACCCCTTACCGCCTGGGTCGTAATGAGGCCCATTGTCCTTGGACACAATAACCATGAACACATTGAACGGCGACATAATAATAACAAAAAAAAAATACATTTACACATACCCTCCCCCAACCAGAATTCCTCAACTAACCTACTTCACACTCAAGTAGTGATTAAATACCTACCCACCATAGAGGCTGTTAAAAGGTGGCCAGAGTTTTAAGGGATTATCCTCTTTATTCAATTTTTGAAACAAGACCTTCTCAACGTCAGATAACACTTGAACATCACTCACCCACTCTCCACTAGTGCTTTCTTCCTTGTTTTCACAATTTTAATATTTGTTTTATAGCCACTACTAGCACTTTGTCAATTCATTGACTATACTGCCTAGCAATCTTACACCATACTCTATTGGCTAGTAAAAGGACTTGCAAAAGCATCCTAGGAAAGGTCATTGATAATACTGTATCCATTCTGTCCAATACTTCCCCCCCCCAAAATAACTTCGCCCTAGAACAATCCCACAACATATGCAGAAGGGTACCTCTCTCCTTACTACAACCCCAGCTAACAGCATTTTCAATCAAGCCCGAACCATGCATACACACCGGAGTCCAGTACAGACGTCCCAAAACTCTGATGTGCAAGTCTCAAATACAACTCTAACTTACTCCTAAAACCTGCTCATCCTATCTGCCCCCATTCCTTATCCAATATTTCACAACCCAGGTTCTCTTCCCACATCCCCTTCAATTTATTCCAGGAGTCATCAGTGAGAGGATCCATTAGCTCATCATATGTGGATACCATACGTGGTGACAAAAGCAAATATAGCACACCATACCGGTTCATGACAGCATGCCTAGTCTCTGTAAGAAAAAGCGCCTCAAGTCCATTGAATCTAACTCTCTCTCTATTATTCAGACCATACATTGAAGTTCCTCAAAAGGTACCATTCGTCCATCCTGCAGCACATGCCCTATCTCAAGTATTCCCCTCAAAACCAAACTACGTCAATACAATGTGCTATTAGCAATTGGAAGACCAGGATTATACCAGAGGGAGGCGTTATAAGTAAGATAGACATTACTTTCAAAGTTAGATAGCCACCAATTAAGTATTTCTCTAGTCACAGTAGTCGCGGGCAACCTCTCAACCACATTCGGTATCTTCGCCATTGAGTAAATATTGCTCAATTTATAAGGTTTAAAGGTTCCCCTCTGAATTGATAACCAAATAGGCTCATAGATTCTCAGCTGATATATAATGTGCAGCTTTCTTCAGTATGAAACCTCTTTAATATGTATCCAAATCAGGGTAACCAAACCCTCCCCTCTCCCCCCACTGTACCCTACTTAATAGAATGAACCTCAGGATTTTCATTTTTTTCTTTTCACCCCACAGAAAATTTAGAAAAATGTGATCAATCATTTTCAACATCTTTGTGAACCTCAATGGAATGGACTGTATAATATAAAGCACTTTGGTAACAGAGTCATCTTTAATGCATTGATTTTAGCCCAGATTCCCAGATTCCCAAATTCAAACGTTCCCACTTTCTTATGGCCTTCTTCAAAGTTTCTGCTAACCTATTTAGGTTGAATTCTACAATTCTCTTCAGATACCTGATCGAGTAGATCCCTGAATTCTTCACATGTGAATCTGACCGCTTACAGTTCCAATCCACAAAATCCCTTCTCCTACAGGCCCCTATAAGTGGCAAACCTCCGTTTTGTCCCAGTTAACTTTGTGGCCTGAAAATTTGCCTAGCTTATGAAAAGCATTCTTCAAAATTGCACTTCCTTCTTCTGGGTTAGCAAGGATAACCACCATGTCATCTGCGTAAGAGAGAAACTTGACCTCAGCTCCCCCAAACTTTAGTCCTCTTATTCTTTGTTCACCCCTGATGTGAGCCGCCAAAGGTTCTATTGCAATATTGTACAAAAAGGGTGACAGAGCAACCCTTCCTCGTACCCTGTGTCTGGTAATTCAGTATTCACCCACATTTTAGCCCTAGCTGCATCGTGTAGACAACCAACCACCTTAAGAAAATTAGTGCCAAAACCCATCCTTGGTAAATTAAAATAATTCCCAGTTCCCTCTGTCAAAAGCCTTCTCTGCATCGATGAATATCAGCATAGTATCCAGAGTTTGTTTGGCGAATAACTCTACAGGCAAGCCATCTAAACCTGGAGACTTTCCAACATTAAGCTGCTCAATTGCTAACAAAACTTCTGCAGGCATTATCTGTTCTTCCAAACTAGCACATTCTTTACCCACTCAAAGGAATTTCAATAGACCCAAAAAAAAGTCATCCAAGTCAGAACCCAATGGAAATAAGTCTTCTGTACATATCAATGCATAAAATGACTGGAGGGAAACTTACCTATGTCAACATTTTTCACTATCAATTGTCCATGTTCATCCTCTGTTCCCTGAATATACAACTTTTCACTCATCCCCTTCAATCTGTTGGCTAACAATCTGCCACTCGTACCCATTTTCCCAATACTTTTGCTTCATGAAAAAGAAAATCCCCCAGTGAGCTAACTTTATGAGCTAAGGTTTCATAGTAGGCTCGATTCATTCTTAGACGATCTGTAACATTCATAGTCTGTGCCTACTTTTGCTGCAAACCGGATAGCTCTGCTTCGAGAGAATTCAATTCTATCAGACCTCTTTTCCTAATATACAAGATCCTATTAATTAGTTTACCCCTTAAAGCTGCCTTTAAACTATCCCTTACTATCGTGGTGTTTGCAGACCCTAAATCATCCTTTACAAAACCCTCAATGAAAGTTCAAATATCTGACACTACGTCAACTTCCATCAAAATCCCTCTTTTGAGCCGCCACCTTACAAACATAGACCTCTCTCGACCAAAATCCAAACAAAGGTCTATTAAGGCATGATCTGAAATCTCCCTCTCCCTAAAGTCTACACCCAAAGTCCTGTCTACTAATTTATCGGATATTAAAATGTAATCTAATCTTGAGCATGAATCATGTACTGGCAAACATGTATTCCTTCATGGATGGATATAAAGCCCTCCATACATCCACTAAGTCAAATCTCTGAAGAAAAAGGCTGAATTCCTTACACACTCTTAAATTCTTATATATCTGC